>NW_026900852.1:1200000-1800000 GCF_033783945.1 Neopsephotus bourkii
CAGGGAAGAGCTTCTGCCTAAGAGCTCAGCTCAGTCTCCCCTCGGGCAGGTTCAAGCCATTCCCCTTGGCCTGTCCCTACAGGCCCTTGTCCCAAGCCCCTCTCCAGGTTTCCTGCAGCCCCTTTAGGCACTGGAGCTGCTCTAAGGTCTCCCCTTCAGGAGCCTTCTCTTCTCCAGGCTGCCCCAGCCCAGCTCTCTCAGCCTGGCTCCAGAGCAGAGCAGCTCCAGCCCTCACAGCATCAATGTGGCCACCACTCAAAGACACAACATAAAGCACACGGCCATTGGATTCCATGCATGTTTCTGCAGCAGGAAGGCAGAAGCAGGGCGTTGGTACTATAGCTGCCAACATTTTATCAACCTGGCCCAAAAAAGTTCTGGGGGCCTTCAGGAAGTGCTAATTTATCGGGAAAGCCAAATCATCACCTATGAAATATTTACACTTCTGACAGCCTTATCATCTGAATGCAGGAGGAGAGATCTCATCAGCATTTTTCAGCATGGCAAAGACAGCTGAGAAATTAAAGGAGGGTGATAAAGTTGTACCAGATAATTGCAGAAAAAGCCAGCTTGAAAACAGATACATTACCCAGCAAAATGGGCTCTTGCTGTTATCACAATAATCCTTAGGGGCATCTTCAGTCCTATAGAGTTTAATAGGAATGAAGCCCAATAGGATTTTGGAGAAAGTGCATTAAAAGTCCTTATTTGTTAGAGAAAATGATAACCTTTCTGTAGGGTTTTAGAAGCTCCCCAGCAGAATTATACAGCACAGCCAACATTTCCTATTACGTTTAATAGGATGGTTTAAAGCCTTTTTTTCTTAACACCCATGCTACAGATATTGAAAAAATCACTAGTGTTTATCTTAGAAAGGAGGAAAATACCTAATAACAGAGGGAAAGGATGAGGAAATAATCCCTAGGGAAAACAGAATGTACATCCCTTGATAAAGTATTAGGCTAAACACAGTTTCTTTCAACATAATATTCAGGTACCATGGAAAACAAGAGGTCAGAATAAGGAGTCAGAATAAAGAACATCTGGAGTTACACGAGGAGGGCTACAAGAATTAACACTGGGGGTCTTTCAAAGGGGTAGAAATGGCCACATATCATAGATCAGCCTGTATCTCATCTGTTGGGTAAGGGAATCTATCACAGAATCATGGAATGGTTTTGGTTGGAAGGGACCTTAAAGCTCATCCAGTTCCAACCCCTGCCACGGGCAGGGACACCTTCCACTAGAGCAGCTTGCTCCAAGCCCCATCCAACCTGGCATATATGTGTATCTATAACCTATTGTGGCTTCATGCATCATAAACCCCCACTAATTTCTTGTGCTTTCTCTTAAACCAGATGCCAGCAACCAATGTCAGCAACAGCCTAAGGCTTCTCTCTTGCCTCTCCTTAGGGTGAGAACTGAGGAGACAGTTGTTTGAGCAGTGAAAGCTATAAAGAGCAGCCCAGGTTTCTGACCCTTTCCACAAAGCTACTTGACAGCAAGCTCTGACTGGAAATAAATGACAGGTCCTCAACATAAAAAGGACATGGAACTGTTGGAACAAGCTCAGAGGAGGCCACGAGGATGCTCAGGGGCTGGAGCAGCTCTCTATGGAGCCAGGCTGAGAACATTGGGGCTGTTCAGCCTGGAGAAGAGAAGCTGCGTGGAGACCTCAGAGCAGCTTCCAGTGTCTGAAGTGGGCTGCAAGGATGCTGAAGAGGGGCTCTTCATCAGGGACTGTAGGGATAGGACAGCTTGGGGTCAGGGGTGATGGGTTCAGATTGAAACAGGGGAAGTTCAGGTTGGAGATAAGGAGGAAATTCTTTCCTGTTAGGCTGGTGAGGCACTGGAATGGGTTGCCCAGGGAGGTTGTGAATGCTCCATCCCTGGCAGTGTTCAAGGCCAGGTTGGACGAAGCCTTGGGTGAGATGGTTTAGTGTGAGGTGTCCCTGCCCAAGGCAGGGGGGTTGGAACTGGATGACCTTAAGGTCCTTTCCAACCCTAACAATTTCTCACTGCCAGCTCTGAGGTGAGACTGGTGTAAATCAGTGCCCATCCAAACCAAAGGACCCTCTAACACCAACTCAAGACTTTGCCATTGGTTTTTCAAAGGGAGGTCTGTGATGCCAGGAAGTTCTCCCGTGAGCAGGTTTCACACACACCTCAAATCCAGTTGAACTGAGAGGGTTAAAACCTGCCAGAGCCTAAAACATTTGCATGAGTTAAAGAACAGCAAAAACCAAGTGCCAAGATCCCCCTTTCATACCGGTATATTGCTAGTACATCATTAGCTCCAGGGAAGTCTGTTCTGATTTGCAGCAGAGAATGGGAGAAGTGAGACCTATTTATCATTCTGTTGGAAAGTCTCTCCTACATTAAAGAAAACTTCTTCACCCTTTGCTTTCCTATTGAGTTTTCAATGCTAGAAAAGCATCACACCCAGAACTGAGGTTTTCCCCCTTTATTATTCAGTCTTTCTCCCATGGCTGCCAACGCAGAGGTTACATTAAATGCAGCAGCAAACTGGGTTAGAGGATTAAGGAGCAGTGAGCTTTCAAGTGGGACACACATCTGATTTCCCTGCTTTTCACCTCAGGTGGAGACGTTCTGTACTTGTGCAAAAGGAGAGCACAACCTCAGCAAAGTGGTGGGGAATCAAGCTGGTGGTTTGTAGCTAATATCACTCCATCACTCCAATGGGAGAGCTGTTAGGAAGGGGGAGCCTCCTGCCCCAGTTTCCTCCTAGTCACAAGATTCGGGCAGGCAGAAGAAGGAAGCTTGTTTAAATGCTCTGTAAATGTGGGAATACAAATAAGTCCTCACCTCTGATGGAGCTGGGCGTTGAGGCTTAAGAGTAGGGGTGTGTTTGTGCAAGGGCAGGGAGTACTGCAACTACAACCCCTGTGAAAACATTTGAAAGTCAAAACGATAGAGCTGGTTTAGTGGAAGGTGTCCCTGCTCAATGCATGGGGTTGGATCTAGGTGATCCTTAAGGTCCCTTCCAACCCAAACCATTCTGGGATTCTATGAATTACAGAAGCAAATTAAGACTACTTGATTATGAATTAAGGGGTCTACACAGGATTCCAATATAATTTAACTCAAACTAGGTCAATTTAAATTCACAGTGGGTTGGGAGTCCCGATTCATTTAACAATCTTATTCTTCCCCTTTGGTGGCACTCTGTGAAGTCCAACAGAGCTCTTCCTACTAAAAAGCCATCAGGATGCAACTGACTGATAGAAGAATCTAGCTGGGATGCTGACTGCATTTCAATGGACAGACAGTAACTGAGGGCTGGATGCTCACCAGAACTGAGCACTGAGAGGTCCCTTAGATGAGCAGAACCCAATTCACTTCCACCAGCTGAGAATCAAACCTGGGAGTGGGGTGCAGAGGTGAAATCTAAATGAACCATTGAGAGAATGCTCCCTAACCAAGCTGATTGTGCCAGCTGCCAGCTTCCTATAGCTGTGATTCATTCCTTGTCATTGTCCAACATGTGCAGCCCAAAGTTGGGAACTCCAAGTCCTTACTAATGGCAGATGGAGAACCAGGTCAAGTATGCAGAACATGAGTATTTCTCACTATGGGCAGGTTGGAAACCAGTAAGGAAATGGGGCTTGTGGCTGTGGAAGGGACCAGGTTAATAGGCACCAGCTACTCATCTGCCTCCCAAACAGCTCAATAGTTAACTGGACATGGGCTGCAAACTGCAAGCTTAAGGGAACTACTTTAGCAAGAGCGAGAGCATCCACATGTGCAGAGGGGTTGGGACTGGAACGTCTGTGTTTGTGTGTGTAGGTAGCAGTAAGATTTTCATTGACACCTGAGAAAACACATCCCCATGGTTTGTAGCAGATGTCCTCCAATCTGCACACACAACCCTCCTGCCATTTCCTTTTGGATGGGGTGCAAAGCTACCCGACCGTGCACTTGGGATCATTAAGAGCTCTGATGGCATTTAGCAGCCCCAGAATCCTTGCCAACCTCCAATTTGCTTTATCACCTGCTGCCTAACTAGGATCTTTGCATGTAAAATCAGTGTATGGCGCTTGACTCGAAGCCAAGTAAAACCCTGACTGCAAAGTTTTGCAGGCTCTGGACCATTCTCAGGAAAATAAAATGAATGGATACCAGGGAAATCCCAGTCTCCCAGGGTATTAAAAAGAAATACAAGCAAGGCAGAGAGCTAGGGAAGAGAAGAGCTTCCCTAAAGTTAAAGATTTAGCTTTTATCTTCCCTAAAGATTTGATCTCCAAAATCAGTGAAACAGAGACTGAAATTTGGTTGCCCCATCCCTGGCAGTGCTCAAGGCCAGGTTGGATGGGGCTTGGAGCAACCTCCTCTAGTGGAAGGTGTCCCTGCCCATGGCAGGGGTTGGAGCTGGATGAAGTGTAAGGTCCCTTCCAGCCCAAGCCATTCTGTGATTCTATGATAAAGAGATTCTGATATATTTATTAATGCTACAAGATCTGTGGCAGGTATCAGAAATGGACCCTGATGTCCTCATTCAGCTGACATAGCCACAAGACTAACCTACAGTTAACGTTACAAACACACAAACTAATTCAGTACCAGTAAGTCAGTCCAGGTTATCCCGATCTTAGGGCCAACCTAAACAGGACAACAGACTTGGACAAGCTGTTTCCATGCGGGAGTCCTGCAGATGGAATCTCCTCGTGGTGACCCACCTCAGCAAACGAGCCCTCAAACACCCCATAGGAGCTGGGCTTTCCCCCTGTGCAGTGCAGCACAGACATGTTAGCTCTGCACCGAGCATCAGCATCGCTGAGGCAGCACCACGCAGCAACCAGCCTCATCCCCATGATAAGAAGATCATTATCCCAGGCAAAAGACCATAATGATGTTGCTCCTAGGACATGCCAGGCTGTCTGCTGAACAAGAAGGAGAAGGTGGAAGCCAGAGATTCCATTCCTCCCTCCTCTCACCAGGGCATCTTCAAGGTGAATGTGTGAAGAAGGGAGACAGGCACTAAGGATCAAGCAGGTTCTTCAGCTGTGCAGAGCTGTGCCCTTTGCTCCAGTGCCCAGCAGTCTGGGCTTCTGTTCATGGCTGGCTCCCAAGTGAAACCAAGTAGAACAGCAGCTCTAACAAAGCAAACAGCAGCAGCACTCCTCTATCTCTGCATTAGTTAATGTTTCAGAACCTGCAGAGACCTGTGGTTGTGTCTCCATCCATTAACTTGTGTTTTATAGAGTCTTCATTCTCATTACATTTGTTCTTCTGAAATCTCAATCAAAGGCTTTTTAAACGTGGGTTTTCTTTAAGCAGATCAGTAACTTACGGCAGCAATAACAAGAATTCATCGAGAGGAATAAAGTGTTTGGAAAGGAGAATATGTGGGAGTGGAGAGAATGAAAATTATGATGTTTTGTGGGCAGCTTTTATCCGAGAAAGCAAAGTGGGTCACGGTGGGAACGTACAGAGTGAAACTCGGCAGCAGGGAGAGTTCAGGTCTGTGTTAATGAGGCATCCTCGATAAGTCCAGGAGGAAACGTGGTAGCAGAACTTCACTCTGAAAACTCATAAACAGAGCTTGAAAGGAAGCACACAGTCAATGATCCTAGAGACACAACGACAGCAGCCTTGCACGTACGGCTTTACATCAACAGAACATAACAAACAGAGGCAAGTCGCTCTCCTGTCAGTTTAAAATGAGGGGAAACTGAGGCAGGGGAATGATGTGAAGGCAGAAGGTCACTTAGGAGGTGAGTGCAGAGGCAGAAACAGGACCCAGATCTGGGTGCTGTTCTGCTCTGGTTACCACATGAAGCTGTTTCAACACAAGCTGGCTACAGCCTCGGCGTGGGTTGTTGCTGCATCTTTCAAGTGATGGATAAACCACAACTGCAGCAATTTCCCCAAATACTCATTTGTAAGAGTTTGCACATGGTTTCTGGCACGGGATGGGATTTCTTCCTACACAACTTCCAGCTACCAGAAATTGTTATTTCATTATCTCTCAGAATAAGCAGCCCTTTATAATCACATAACGTCTCCCAGCGGGGATAGGCTGTGATCAACTTTCCTTTAGCAGTATTTTGATTAACTTAATAAATTGAACTCCTTAATACTTTTGTTGCAGAGGGTATTTCCAGCCCTTTTCTCCCAACCTCATCTTCAGAAATAATGGCATCCCTGAAGAATAAAAGCCTGGTTTGCTTTCAATCACGGAAGTCTAAGGACAAAGGAAAACCTGTTGCTATGAGTGTTGCACAGTTTGGCTGGAGAAAGAAACACAAAGCCTGCAGCTCCCAGTAGAAAAAGACCATTTCAAAGCCAAGCTGCTCCATCAAGAAACAGCCAAACAAGAATGCTGTTAGCAGGGGAATTCTGTTCTACAGCACACTGCCTTCAGGATGCCATAAATCCAGCTCCACAAGTTGTCACACGACCCTCAAATGCCTCCAGTACCAGTAACGACAGCAAGTCTTGTGCTGGGACCAACCACCGACGGTATAAAAGCCTGTGGTGTGAAGGAGGTGCCAAGTGCTGACGCAAAATATTTCCCCTCACAGACCTCCAAAGCAAAGTTTGCTGGGGATGTGTTACCTGTGTGTCAACAAGCCTGCATCTCCTGGGTTTCCAGTGTCATCCTGGCTCCTAAATCATCTTAATAATGGGATGCAGCCAAGAGACCGCCGAGGTTTGTCTGGGTTTGATTTTCATCCGGAGCTGCAGTTAATCCCAGAGCTGCTAATTCAGGGGATCCAGTACTGCACTGTCTCAGCAGGAATCTCTCTTGCTATCAGTAAAACTGGAAGGATCAGACTCATTAGAAACCCTAACATTCAAGTTTGCTCCATGCTAATGGTAACTGGAATCGGAGACTTCTAATTCTGCCTAGACTAGTCCTCAGTTTTTCCTCTCTGTTGCCTCCCTCTCTTTGGATGAGTAAGTTCCTCTTGACATTTGAGATATTATTTGTTTCCTTCTTGGGTTTAACATTTTATTTCCTTTAGCTGCCTCGTGAACCACTCAGACAGCACTGAGTTGTGTTCTTATGGGATTCACAACTCACTTCAGCAATGCAGGCTCATCAGGATAGCCAAGAAATGGAGGGGATATGTAATCCAAAAAGAAAGGCATAGAAAATGAAAAAGAAAGCAAACCATGGTAGGAAATTTATGGCACTAGAAAGATATCAAACTAAAGGAGGAGTCAGTAACATGATTATTGCATTAAGACTCTCCTATGAGGTCTGCTGGGCTAAGAGATCTAAACCCATGTCAGACTCCTTGTCTGTCGAAGGGGGTATGCTTTTCAGCAATTCCCAAGCTAGTAACTGGTGCCAGAATCCAGCCTCTCCTCCCTCAAGGTTAATGCCAATTGTGGGAAGATTCCAGAGTTTCTTTCACCAGGCAATTTAAACTATTTATCTAGTTGCAGGCTGCTAATGTCAGGGGTTCAGAGGAACCATCTGGCTTATACCTCCTCAATAACACTTTATCCTGTGATACAAAGCAGGGATCGTCAATTCAGACTCCACACTGAGCATCCTGCTACACAGGAGAGTCTTTTTCTCCAAGGACCCCAGTTCAAATGTTGCTGCCAGCCCACCTTATTCTCCTCTAGACACACATGCTGGCTTGCTCCTCACTGCAAAGGGATGCACATTGATTTTCCTGTCCCCATTCTTTGCCTTGGAAAGTATTAATTGCCTAATAGAAGACCAAACCCTACTGAAAAGCCCTCCAAATAAACCACTGTGCATTCACATCAGTTTGTATCTTAAGGATGGAGATGCCACTGTAAGCGCTGGATCTACTTTAACTCCTTTGGTGATGGCAGAGGATCTACTCCCTACCCCTCTGTCAGAGCCACAGCACATTTGGCAGGAGCTTTGTCAGTCAAATAGCATCAATACCGGGACTGGCAGGAGCCTGGTGTGAGAAAGACAACATTTAAGCAGAGCTGAAGTTCACTGAGTGTGAGGAATGAGTTCTCCTGCCTGTTTCTCAGTAACTTCCATATGATCAGGGCAGACAATTGCTCCTGCTCTCCCAGCAGAGTAGCCACAACACTTCACATAAATCAGAACTGGCCTCTTTCTCAACAGGCATGTCCTGTGTGTTTGCTAGTTCCAAGCAAGGGTGCTCAGGCTGTTGGTATTTATCCCCTAGGACCTCATTAGACTGAATATTCAAGCCTGAAGCAACCTATCTTTTGGCATCCTCTACAGAAAGGAAATCAAACCCATTTCCCATCCTTATAAACTGCCATTAAAACCCACTCTTCTGAAAATAGGCTCAATAATTAATCCCTTTGATTGCACAGGGAAAACCATTGAATCTGTCAGGATACATTTCAAATGTCAGCTTTCACTTTCAATTCAAGGGAAGGAAACGCAAATTCCCAATACAGCAGCCACACAATCCCAGGTACCACTACAAAATTAATGACTTCTCCAGGCCACCTGATGCTAAATGGAACAGAGACAGGTTTTCAGCATCCCTGTTACTGTCTTTTTCCAGGTGGAACAGGCTTGTTGTAAATGAGTAACACCAGAAACACGCAACTTCACGGTTAGTATTAGCTCTAAGCACTCAGACTGTGGTCTTACTGAGACATTCCATTTAGGATTGAGCACTGATAGACAGTACAGAAGCATGGAGGTTCAACAAGAAGGATATAATCAGCCTGGTATGCAGAGTCTCTAAAAAGGAGTCAATGAGTTTATAATGCAAGAAACAGACAAAATGCAGGAAGTAAGTTGTTAATATTGAGCAACCCTTTACTCCTCCACTGTGCAAATCACCTAACCTGAGATCCATGATGATTTTAGGAACCCCAAGTCTCACTGACCTCAGTGAAAGCTGGTTATTCCAGCATCCTTCAGCTGCCTCCTCAGAAACAGCCTTCTACGCTCTGCAAGAATACTTAGCACCAGAACCATCACAAGGCTTCAAATGCATAGGCTGATGAAAACTCCAGCAGGCACCCTTAGGTCATGCTGTACATGCAAACCAGTCTCGCTGCACCCAGAGAGCAACAGATTAGGCATATTCCCAGTTTATCAGAGCAATGACAGAGGTGGTTGCTCTAAGAGTGTGCTGGACAACAAGAGGTTCTCTCAACAAAGACAGGCACAAACCCAGTTCATGGAAACAAATTCAAAGCCAAAGTGACAGATTTATCTCCACACTTTCCACTAGCCATGTCTCATAATATTATCTACAGTCATCAAGAGGTGGGTAACTAGAAACAGAATAAAGATGTTTCTTATAGGTGAAAAAACCCAAACCAACTGGAGCCTGCTAGTGATGCTAGAGAAGACAGGCAAGCAGTAGATGAAGAGACCCTTTCCCTGGATCTTCCAGGGGATGTATAAAGCACAAAGGAACTCATTGCCCTTGCAGTGGAGTCTGGGACCAAAGTCCCATCTCCTGAATGCCTCATAC
Organism: Neopsephotus bourkii; assembly: GCF_033783945.1. Lineage (NCBI taxonomy): Eukaryota > Metazoa > Chordata > Aves > Psittaciformes > Psittacidae > Neopsephotus > Neopsephotus bourkii. Next base: position 1,209,429 of record NW_026900852.1, read on the forward strand.
ACCTTACACACACGTTTTTGTCTTGTAAACCACTACAATGACAGTAAGCAGTGGCTGCAACTGTACTCACAAAGCCTACGCAGATCTGTTCAGCAACAGCATGGTCATCAATTAATTCTGAAACACATGAATTAAAGCAGGAGAGTCAGTTATGAAACTGTCTGGGTAAATCCAAGACAGCTTCACAACAGATGGGTAGGGACTTCAGCACCCTCTGCTCAACACACTCTATGTACCCCCCTGATTTCCTCCTCTCTGTCCCTTCAAGTGACCACACAAACAGTGATGCTTGTGGTACAGTCAAGACAGAAGACAACTGCTGACAATAATAGGACATAGCAGGTTTTTAGAACAGAAGGCTGGTACCTATAACTGCCATAACTGCACTGGCAACACAGATCTAACACCCATTACATTTTAATGCTTTACGGGGTAACTGCAGTATTTGGCAAGTGCTTTTGCTGGCAGTATTATTTTGCTTCTTAGTTCATCATGAAACATAAACCAGCTAAAATGGGAGATGGAGAGGAATGTTTCTAATCCCACACTTTTGACACCAATGTTGAGCGTTCAGAGTCTGGACATCAATGCAGCCACCACCAGCTGTGCCTATGGAGAGCTGGGATTGATCACAAACCCATTTTCCTATGAACAGAAGCTCAATCTCTTTGCTCAAGGGTCCAGTTGGTGACTTGATCATCATTTGTACAGTCTTATTTTCTCAGCTTTCCTAAGATTTGGGAGCTGGGTATTTATCTCTTGGCACCAGCTGGCAAAAGTTGGTGGCTGACTGATTAGATTCAGACTAAAGCCACACAAATCATCAAAAGTACTGAAACTCTGATTCCTCTGGAGACGTTGGAACACAGCTGCGTTCAAAGGGATGGAGCGAACCAGCCTTCAAACGCATACACACAATTATACAGATAAATATTTTATGTATTTATAGAAACAGCAAAAAATGCTGCTCCTAAAAAAGATGGATTCCAGATCCTCAGAGAGAGGTTGTTCTACACCAAAACACATGGAAGTTAGAGAACAAGTTCTTAGAGCTGAGAAGCACTGAAATAGCTGCAGCTTCTGAGGTTGCAGAATCTCTGATGAAAGAGCTCCCACAATAGCAGAGGCCCCCCAATTCAGCAAAACAAAAGCTGATGCTTGGAAGACCTGAATTTAGGTAAAAGACACCGTTTCTGAAAGCACTCAACCACCTCCACAGTGGACTGAGGAAAATGGGAAATCCTCACTTGGAGTCTTAAATCAAGGCTTTCTTTCTAAAACACACTTGAGAGCTCTCAGAGACATTAAGTGTGTGCAAGGCAGATGTTTGGGAGGGAAGGTTTCAAGGGATGCAGAAGCTGATTATCAGAATGATTCCTTCTGGTCTGAATAAAGCAGCACTTCTGAATGAGAAGCTGCAGAATTTAAGATCACAGAAGGGGCTTCTTTTATGCATCTGAGAATGGTGGCACCAAAATGCAGGTCTTGAGGTAAATCACAGTCCATAAGCAAAGCACCCACTTGCAAGTTAGGAGAAATCGGACGACAATGCCAATCCTTCAGGCAGCGGTGTGCAGCTAGCACTGAACTCTTGTTCATTATCCTTTAATTATGATTTCATTAACTGTATGCTGCAAAACATATAAGCTAAGGGCTACATACTAAAATAACTGGCTATAGGATGTTACAAAGAAGAACCCTGAGTTCCCACAAGTGGCGCAGGGGGAACAAGTCCTATGGAGCTCTCACCAATTACCACACCATGGAGGAATTACACTAATAGGGGTCTTTAATAAATAACAAGCATCCTGTATGCTTAATATTTCTCTGGGTTTCTAAGGTGCTGCTTATTTCCCAACAAGGGCTGTCAACATGCATATGCAGAACTACTCATTAGCAGTACTGAAGGATGGTTCATAGAAGGTCAAATAATGGGCCATGACAATGCAATTATGCTCCCTGCCATAAAAGTCACTTTTACTCATCATACTAATTATCTTGACAGGACTACATTTACTTCCACTGGTTTCAGTGCAGGGACGTCTTCAGTACCTTGGCCTTTCTGATTTCAGCAATGCATTTGCCCTTGTTGCTCTTTCTGATGCATGCTTCTTGATGCAAGGCAAACAACAGAACCAGTCTCCTAGGGAAAAAACCCATCACCATCCAGCAAGCACTGTAATTAAAAGTCAAATAACAAGTTAGCTTGCAGTGTCAAGGACACATTTTCACACGTGGAGCTTCACTGCTGTGTGAGGAATCACTATGGAGCAAAAGGCAATAGCACAGAATCACACATGCCTTCGAGAAACCCACTCGAGTTCTGTGGGTCCCAGATTGCCCAGCCTGTCTTGCCAATGGGATATTCAATCAGTGTCTTGAATAGTTAATTTGTTTAGACTGATCAATTAATAGAAAAGGGCTTGTGCAATCTTGCTGGATTGATCCTGCCCAACAATATTGACCCATCTCTCAGAAGTGAACTCTTTTCAGAGGTACAGAAAGCCTGAGCTGGTTCCTACAAGCTTCCCGCATCCCATTTGGTTCTGAGAAGCAGCCAAAGGCCACAGAAGTGTCCCCAGTCAGCCTAGGGGCTTGCAGCCTTTTGCTCAGTTCAAAGAAGCAGCATGTGGGGGTTCACAAGTCTCTTTACCCTCCTTGCTCCTCACCCTGACCCCTAAAGAGAGATTGCTTACAACAAAGAAGGTAGGAGAAAATTTGTCCCATAAACCCAAGAAGCCAGGGACTATTAGGAAGAGAATGTATGTTTTATAATTCATTTTCTGATATGGTGGGATGGAACAAACTCATAATTGAAGTTAAGCTTTAAGACTGAAGGAGAAACTGGGCTAGGACGAAGACTTCTGTGAGTGGGTATGAATAAAAGAGAGAAATAATTGCTGAAAGTAGATAACTCATGTTACATGCTTTCATTACGGAAAAAAAGTATAAGTATTAAATTACGTGCACTTAATTATGTGCAAAGCTACAATGAAGCCTTTGCAATGAGCTGGTGATGCCTACAGCCCCCACGGCATTTGAAAGGCTTTTGACTTGGAGAATAAAGGTAAATACATACAGCTTCCACAAGCCAGCTGGATCAGATTATCACACGGGGTAGAGAATACTATTCAATTTAAGATGGTGAACTATATAAATGGCTTGATTGCTCAACAGAGTTTTGCTAATCAATCCAAGCTAAATATAAGCCCGCTGTGATCTAGACCTTGTGTATCAGAGGCAGGATTGGGCAACACACACACTGATGTCACGGCACTAGGGGGAATGCAGGGAGCTGGAGGAAAGAACAATACAGGAACGTTCAAGCCAAGAGAAAAAGCACTTGTTTCATAGAGGGGATTCATTTGTCACAGGCAACAGAGGGCTGCCTGCAACAACCTTCTGGGTACAGCAAACACTGAAGCATCTGTTCTTCCTTTCTAAACTACTTGGTCTCCCTCTGTAACCCCTTGTAACCATCAGCAACTGCTTGTGACCTTTGAACCATAGAATGGTTTGGGCTGGAAAGGATCTTAAGATCATTCAGTTCCAACCCTCTGCCATGGGCAAGGATGCCTCACATTCACCCAAGGCTCTGCCCAACCTGGCCTTGAACATGCCATCATGTATTACGCGTCACATGGAGACACAGAGTGACAGGGTATCTTTGCTGTGGACACTATAGGCTGCATGGAGCCCACAGTAAGTTGTTAGAAGATTCTTTGTTCCCTGCAGCTGTCTCAATACCCTTTCTTAGCAGCAGGATAAGCATAAAATAACTAAAAGATGAAAAGTCCTTGATTTTTCACTACATTCAGGACTATGTTCATGACTCTACAGTGGTACATGGCCCAGTTTCGAGGCCTGAGCAGTGAAAAGGTGATACTGTAAGAGAATGAGGCAAACACAGACATCTCTTCCCAGCTATAGTCTGTTTAACTCCCTGTGGCTGAGCAGATCTGGCTGGCTTATAGGTGATTTAATTAAGGAGATGGCAAGCGTGAAGAAAGAGGGAGAAAAGCACTGCTTCCCAATGACGCCTTCTAATACTGTGCTCAGATGTGCTTGTGGCATCTCTGAGACACAGCAGGCTTATGTTTATGAGTCCTGAGCACTTGAGATCCCCACCAAGTTCAGGCTGTGCATTGAGCCCCTCTGAAAACAGAGGCTCAGTGTTTGTTACCACTCCACCTCTCATTGTAAGGTCACTCTCAGAACAGATGCTCATTCACTGACCGGCTCCAGTGCAGGCAAGCCCCTGCGCTGCTGGAGATGGGGCTGACCTGTCATGGACAGAATGATGGGGTCCCTGATTGTGCAGGCAGCACACTGGGTCTGTTCTGTGATTTGCTATGCTGGGTCACCACAGACGAATCACTTGACGTAATGTGGCAATTATGACATTCACATTGCTTTGCAAAGTGCTTCAAGGCCACCTAAGAAATGAAAAGTATAATTAACGAGGCAGTAACCAGCTCTTTTAGGCAATAAACTTCTCCTCTCTGAATTGGACGTTGATCTGCCCTTATTAAACCTCAAGCAATTCACTTGAAAAGGACACACCAGCCTCATACACAGAGGATGGGGGCTGCAATAGGATAACATGATGTCAACAGCCCCCACAAACACAGGGAGGGCTCAGGCACAAAAGCATTTGCCCTCCTCTCAAAGCATCCTCCACACTGCCAGGAAATACAGGATCGATGGCGAGGAGCCCTCCGGTCAATGGTTACACACTCACAGAAAGGTCAATGATTTGTTTACAGCCTTCCTGGCACCACACCATAAGAGCAAGAGGAAAAATAGCTATAGGTATGGCTCATATAAATCATCCTAACTAAATTACTGGCCGGCTTTATTCCATACATCACAGAGCGTACTTCACTGAAGGGAGAACCCACTCTCATTTAGCAAGGGAAAAAAATGAAGGGAACTAACTCCTTCTCATATCACAGTAATATGGTCATGATCCCATAAATGTGTCATAGTTCAGATTGTTTTTAAAGTAATCTTTATAGGACGTTCACATCCTGATTTATGGCCAATGAGAAAATGCTGTGCAGAGACAGCCCTGAGCGCTGAAGGGAAAAGGTAGCAACGTTTCTTCTCCTGATCCTTCAACCCTGGTTTCATATAGCAATGAGGAAACTGGGTCAGAACAAGGTAAGCACGTTATTCAGGAGAAATGAGGCAATTATAGCACATCAATTCCCTGCTTGGCATTGAAAGGGTGAAATTAAAACACAAATAAAAATGAAACCACCAACCCCAAAATGGAGCAGTCTGAAAGTGTGGGCACAGATACCCCAATAGGGCTGGTTTGGAAAGTCCATTACTGGTATAAGCTTGTAATCAAACCCTTTTAAAACCTTAGTGGTCACTGTGATGAGCACAGCCCTTGTGGAACACAACAGGCTGTCCATCTGCCCTTGGGGGTCAGGGGATGGGTGAGGGTGTGATTTCCAAAGAGCTAAAAACCTTCCATAGAAGCCAATGTGGCCCCTGTGAAACCCATCTAACAGGATCATAGGAGCTGTGAACAAAAGCAGCACGTCAGGGGAAAACAGCCGGGTCTGCTTTGGAAATGAGCTCTAAAAATCAAATCAACTTAAAAGGAAGAAATGGGCAATAAATACTGCTGCCACACAGAGGCCGCACAAATACCCAGACAGCCCTTTCCTTCCTGGGTTGTTTTCCCTGCTTTTCCCTATTATTACCTTGAATCATTCCACAGAAAACCCTCCTCACCCACATGTATTGTGAGGGAACAAAATACATCCAGTTTCTCAGTACCTATTTCTATTTCTGAGGCTCCCCCAGTCTGCATCTAACGCTACGACTATAAAAGAGACCCGAGGAATATGGAAGGCACCAGCTTCACTTTGGCTTCCTTCTGTTCTTGCTTGCTTTCTGACTATCAAATCAGTGTTTGAATTGGTAGGGCACTTATGTACAGAAATTACCAGACCTTACTACTCATTGCACCAAAGCAGTGAGGCCCTCAAGTGTTAATTACATCTTAAATTGCTTTCCGAGGCAGAATGACTGCTCTGGTTTTAATGGTCACAGGAGCGTTACTGAAACCAGCCTCTGTGACATGCCCAGAGCCATCCCGTGGATCAATGCGAGGTCCAGAAGAAACGACAGAGAACCGAAGAGCCGAGTGTCAATTTTCCCCTGCAAACACTCCGAACCTGAGACATGAAATGACTGAAGCAGCCAGAGAGAGCAAAGTGAGGACAAGACAAAAGCTCCGAGCTCACACTGAGAGGGCAAATTCTTGTTTGTCCAATTATTTGAACCCAGGGAAAATGAGACAGGGACAGAGAGTGAAAAGGATGCGGATGATTACAGATAATGGGGTTGTTTTTCATTTACAGTAAGATCTCCCTGTAACAGCCTTCAAATGACAGAAAAATAGGCCCCAATAACTTCTTTTTTGCAGACTGTTACCTCGGCAGCTAATGTAAGGACTTGCCTCTTGGTACCATTCCCACTTCCAAGGTGAAGTGAGGAGCAAAGCAAGGACATGTTGAGAGAGTCATGACAAAGGATGCTATGGGCATCTGCTGGCTTCTGAGATCATAAAGAAATTCCATGGCTCTGAATGATGGGAAGCACAAAGATGTCTCAAAACTCTGTTTGCTTCCTACTCTCTCTTTCCAAACAAGTGTTAGAATACTAGCTGAAAAGCAGGCCAAATATGATGGCAGCTCAGACACCAGCCTCCCAGCAGGAAATCCATTATGGAGCAGATGCCTGGCATGTATTTTTCAGCCTTGCCTGAATAAACACCATTTCCTAACACTGAGGGACAGCCTGGTTTCTATAGCACAATCCTATTTTCCCCATAGACAATAGATTTATATTTACATACTAATTAGGAAACACAACCCCAAAACAAAGCCATTTCTGTTTGCAATCACACATGCCACCAGCAACACTCATGGCAATGTTCCTTTATCATTCCATGTCCTCCTGCAGAGACAAAAGGCAGCCCGATACACCCCTGGAAGTGTTCAGGGTCAGGCTACATAGGGCTTGGAGCAAGCTGCTCTAGTGGAAGGTGTCCCTGCCCATAGCAGGGGGTTGGAACTGGATGAGCTTTAAGGTCCCTTCCAAGCCAAATCAGTCTGGGATTCTATGATGAGAGAGTTCAGAATTCTCCAACCTTAAGCCTGTCTCATAACGCATTAACAGCAAAAAGGACAAGTTAAAAAAGCAAGAATCACCTCAAGCTTCACTCATCTCCAGGCTCACAGCAACCTCATCATCAGGAGATTTCTTAATCTGAGTTTATTTTCCAGGTCATCAATTCAATTCCTCCACTTCTTGCAGTTCCTGGTACTCTGTTAAATAATGTCAGGTCACTCAATCATTATCTCTAGGGCTTCAATTTTCCATTCAAGACTTTCCCATTTTAAACGCTGAGTTTTCAGCCCCCTTTCCTTACTCCTTGCCTTAAATTCACCTACTTCAACTACTCAATATATTCAATTGTCACCTTCCTGATTTTAGTTTACCTCTGTGTGCTTGGTTGGCAGAGATAACACACACACGCGAGACTGGATTCAATAAATCTCACCTGCACTTCTGGCCATTCTGTTTCAGTGAAATGACTTCTTAAAGGTGCAGGAAAAACCAGAAAGATACTAAAATCATAACAGGTTTGAAAATAAACAGCAATACCTGATTCAAAAACCTGATGAGTGGGGAAAGGGAGAAGAGAACACACCGCAGGTTTAAATAACGCCTTCAATTCCACCACGCTTCAAATGTAGGACTCGGTCAAGCTCAGCTCTCACCTACAAGCTTCAAAGCACTTCAAAACAAGACTCTTTGAAACTACATGGGCAACTCTTCAAAGCCCCTGGAAAACAAACTCAAAGACTTCAGCCATGAAGCAGTTGCTAAGAGCTCACTCTGAGCTCTTATGGCACAAGGGCCTGTATTTTCAAGCTGCCAGAAGGATGCAAATCTCAGCATTCACTCAAACAAGCCAAAACCCACCTAAACCACAGCAAGTGAGATTCTGAATCCAGAAAGGAAGGTACTGAGCAAAACACTGCAAAGAGATTGCAATTCACCATTACAGGAATGTTCACCTTATTCAAAAAGATAACCTTTGAACATTTGAGCATCCTGTGTGCTCCTTCCATTATAAAGAGCTGCATGGGCAAGGTTTTGATTTCAGCCATTCATCAGAGCTAGGTTGCAATTCCAGTCAACAGACAGCAACCTGGGTCTGCCCCATGAAAACTCCATTTAGCCATTCAGATTTAAAAAGGCAGTAAGATCATCAATGAAAAACGTGTTAAAAGCAACACATTGTTGGAGTAAAGAATGAATGTTGATAACACCAACGGCAAGACACTGCTATTTAACGCTGAGGCGATCAGCCCATACATCACTGATTTGTACAGGCTTTTGGTGCATCTGTATTTCCAACACACATCTGGCTTTCTCTCACCATCAACAACTGTTTCACATCATGTACATCAGAACATGCTCCGTTTTTTGCCTGGTAACACAATTCTCAGCCTAGCTGCTTGCTATTGCATATCTGTCATTGGTAAACTCCTATGTCACACCTCTGTCAGCCTACGAGTTCCTTGAGCAGGGAATTCTTCCTGCATATGGTGCAAAAAGCAATGTGCAGCTCTACTGAGTAGTAAGTACTAACCTGATAGCGGGTTGTTTTGCACTATGTTGGTGTGAAACCAATGTAGAGGTGAAGCCTGCCTCTTGCACATACACTAAGGGGCTGTGGAGATGCTAAACCAGTTTGAGCTCTGCACAGTATCTACGGAGTATCTGAATACAAGGTCCTTAGGAAACCCTGAACCACAGCTTGTGAAAGATGAAGGATCAGTGCATTGATGCTTTGAGTTTGATACACAAACATGCAGAAACCCCTCAACTACATATGCTTACAAGATATTTAGTCAAGAAAAACTTGCCTAAGCTGCTTCAGCAATGTGAAGAAATGCAACATCCAAAGCTGGGGAGGAAAGAAACCAAAAGAACCCAACAATTCTTTTCCTTCCCAACCTTTCCTCCCCCAGACAGAACCACAGAATAGTCAGGGCTGGAAAGGACCTTAAGATCATCCAGTTCCAACCTCCTGCCATGGGCAGGGACACCTCAAACCAGACCATGTCACCCAAGGCTCTGTCCAACTTGGCCTTGAACACTGCCAGGGATGGAGCATTTACCACTTCCTTGGGCAGCTTCTTCCAGGGCCTCACCACCCTCACAGGGAGCAACTTCTTCCATGTATCTAACCTTATATCTAACATTGACTCTGTCAATGGATCCTTAAAACAAGACATAACTCAAAGGCAATGGGCCTGAATTAGACTGAAATGCATGAACAGAGCCACTCTACTCTGAAGCAAGCACTTTTTGTTCACTGCATCAGGAGGGTTTTTTATTCAGGCTTGAAGAGGCACTGCAGCTTGCTGAAATACACACACTTCACAGCAGGGTTTTCAAAGCTCTCAGAAGACTTTGGGGCTCACAAGAACTCCGAGTATTAAGCAGTGTTCAGAAGGATGGCGTGAGAGGCAGGATTGAGGTAGGTGAGTTATTACATTTGACAGAGCATTCCATCATCTTTATTTATCAGGAGAAAATTCCAGAGTAACCTTTGCAGGGCTGCTTAGAAGAAAACCTGCCCTGATAAAATGCATTTCTAAGGCTAAAATACAACTTGGGTAAGTATTTAATTGGTTGCACACTGTTTGGAATGTGATGGATTTATACATGTTCTGCTGAGCTGCTACTTTCCTGTAGTCTGCAGGAGAGATGAATTGTCCTAGGAAGAACCTGGAAACCTTCCAGAACAGCAAAGGGTGAACACAAAGGATTTGTTAGTGAGCTGCTGCTATTAGGTTTCAAGTTGATTAGTAGCAAAAATTAACATGTCATTAAACCCTCTGACAGGAGACAGGACCCTTTTATTAAATGCAAAGTATATAATTAGCAATAATAAGTATACCTGCAGGTTCTTTGTGCATAGCCCATTCATTATATACAGGATGCAACAGGAAAACACTGCTTGCACCGTCATTGTGACCTGGAAGACACTAGGGCATTACATATTAAGCCTTTTCTATAATTAGTCCTGATCTTCAGGTTTTCTTAGTTTTAGCCATTCACAACAATGAAAAAAGAATCCCTGTTGCAAACAGCTAACAGTTTAGCTCTATATATTTTATGCCATTAAACAACTTGTCTGGGTCACAAGGGTTTTAACTGATGCAATTGTAACTCTTAAGACCTAGTAGTATGCATCTGAGGGAAAGGCTCTGCATTTCCATGTCCTTTAATGAACTCATACTTAGTTTATCACATTGCTTAGGACTGCTGAGACTCTCCGTTTATTTAAACCAGGAGTTTAAACAGGAAAACCTAGCCCTGTTTCCTAAGGGGAAATCCAAGCTATCTTCACACATAACCAGTGATGTCCCTGTCTCCACTCAGAAGACCCTAAGCTCCAAGAAGTCTTTTGGCAGAGGCCAAACCTCATGAGGGTGGTGCCTCAACAACCCAGCCCATAACTAGACACCCAAAGCTTCCATTTCTTGATGTAAGCAGCCTCTGAATGATGCCTCAGGAATGAGGATGTCAAGGAGCCATGTTTTGTATCTGCCCAGTTCAAAACAAGTGTGTATTAGCAGATGTCTCCCTTTTATCCAATTCTTCCCTGCAAGGGCTTATCAATTTTGTACCAGATTCAGTCAGAGTCCATTTCTGTCACAGACTTATCAACATGGTAATTCAAATGTTGCAGGTACCACTACACCTACAGGAATACTGATGAGCCAAAAGGCTGACAAGACTTGGAAAACCATGGACTGATTGCAAACTGCTCTAACTACTCCCTGTGTCTTGGCAATGTTAATATGCAACAGGCAGAAAAAGAAAGGTGCATTGAGCATGAACTTTCGTTTAGGACATGGACCTGATTTTTGCTAGATGGAAAATAACAGAACAGTTGCATTTTCTATTCATTTGGGATGACAGAACGCTCAACATTGCTGGAGATGCTGTCATCAGACTGGATTGAAAGCATTGTCAACTGGGGAGACGAGGTAAATAACAACAGGACCTGGGTCCCATGTTTTAATGAGTCCCAGAGAACATAGACTACTCAATATTTGCAATTCATTAATCACCTCTCTGGTTCATTGTAAACAAGGATGGACACTAGGCTGGAATTCAAATTGTTGAGAAATCCTGGAGCTCTGGAGTTGGAAAGTTAACAGTTTTCCATGGCAAACACTGTATTGGAAGAAAACTGTTATTATAATAAGATCAGGAATAGTTTAAGGGTGGGATTGGTTTGGTTCCTGTTGCAACAGATAATTATCAGGGAAGGATTTGATAGCAGAAATCTCCACATGAGAATCACTGCAACATGTCAAGCTGATTGTGCCAAAACATTTGCCAGATACCAAACACAACGATGGAACCGAGGTCAACAAGATGGACAGGACAAGCAGTTCTGGTACCTAATAAGACAGGTCACATCAGCCTCACTTTGGCATCAACGTCACTGAACACCGTACTCATTTGGATGGGCACTCATTACAAGTAGTTACTGCTGAAATCAAAGCCTCAAACACTGGAGCATTATGCAAAGCTACGTCTCATTCTCTCCTTTTCTTGTTTTTCAATTAATCCCACTGCTTTATCCTCCAAAATAACCAAGTCAAAGAGGTCAGTTGCTCCACTGCATTTATGGGAGCTGCACCCTTTAACATCAGTTGGGGTTTTGGCCTGTATTATACATTAGCAGAAGGAAAAAACCCGATGATAATCCATTGTGGAAACTGAAGGAAAAGATCCTGTAAAATGTATTTTCACACATATTTGATGTATTGCCTCTGTGGACACACTGTGTCCCTTCCAATGGACCTCCTTGACATTAGCAGAGTTACATACATTACCTAATCTAACATATATTACCTAATCTCTTTTCCTCTTGCCTTTAGGATGCAAAGCAAACTTTTTAACATCAAAACTGCATGGCAATAGCTCAGCAATAATGCCAGTGTTCACACACTGCTCCCTAAATGCTTGCTATACAACAGGACTGGCAGAAAGAGAAAACTTATCAAGAGATAGAGGGAAAATCTGCTCCCCAAGCTCCTGCTATCATCACTGCAAGGTCTCAGGCCAAATACATAGCAAGGTTATATAGCATCCCTGTAGCCTCCTTCAGACACTGGAAGCTGCTCTGAGGAAGAACCTGCAACCAGCAAAGACCTCCACAACCTGAAAGATTTTACCACTGACATAGTGGGATGGAGAATCCCAGCTCTGACCCAGCTTCTATACTCTCAGTATTTGCAAGACCTTCCAGATGGGCTCCTATGCTATTACCAGCCCTAAATTACAGAGAAAGCTTTCAAGGGATGAAGTTAAAACACAAACCAACATCAGAAGACATACATGTATATATATATACATATGTACAGTGAACCTCTCTTCTACCATTTATGCTTTTGAGGATTTTTTCCCTCTCAGGTCTAGACACTGCAGGTACAGTACAGCATATGTGAAATTAGGGAGAGGTCCTTGTGTAAAGCTTCTAGGCAGATGAGACTTTGAAACAGACAATGCAATGGTAAGAGCTGGCAATGCCTCATTCAACACAAGGCTTTGACTTTAGCAAAGGCTTGAAACACTGCTATGATGGAATAAAGGGACAATACTGAAGTTGCCGGAATGTGCTGGCCCAGATTTCGGGTTGCCCGAAACATCTCAAAAGCAGCAGAAACGATGACAAAAGGAAGCCTTTGAGGACTTGGAACCAGCTCTGACACTCTCCAGCACTGACAAAGTGAAAGATGAACTCAAACCCTCCTCCCACTGCTGCACTCGCTGGTCTGTGTGCAATGACTGAGCTTCCCAGCTCGCTTGCCTTAGTGTCCAACAAGAGAGATTGCAGTCTTCACGTTAATGTGTGTTCTGAACATCACCACTTATTGCCAGTGTCAGATCTGTCCATTCAGCTGCATGCTGGGTATCTGATTTTCCTGGTAAAAAGTACCTTATTTTTCTGGAAGGCATCAATTTCATAGAACTCCAGCCTGGTTTGGGTTGGAAGAGACCTTCAAGCTCATCCAGTTCCAACCCCTGTACCACTTTTGCCTTTCCCGACTTGTTTAAGGATTCACTGCATGACTTCAGCTGTGCTTCCAGAAACCCCTTCAGCTCCAAGGGAACAGCCAGCCTTGCCAATCGCTTCTCTGTGCTGACTGACAACGTTCCAAGCTCGCAGAAAGACAGATGATGGGATTGGCTTACAAAAATCCCAGCACTTCTCTTGTTTCATCCTAACTGCCATTGCTATGCAGCAGGAGTGGGCTCCAAACGCACACAGCAAAGCAGCAGAGCTGTGGGAGGGGAGTACTTATTGCTAAACAAGGCTGTGGTGATAATAAGACCAAACCCCACATAACAATGGGATAATAACAGCAAATGGATGCTCCATTCAAGTGACAGGCCTCTAGCTGTGGATACACAAAGCTCCCAGCAAGCTCACACGCCAACCAGGTCCTGGAAACACTTGAGTATGTTTATAGCTATAGGAGACGCTGTCGTTAACCTTACATATAAAGAAACTCCCCCTTGGTTTCTTTAGGATGGGAACCTGCCTGATGTCTAATTATGGCCTCTTTTGTCTAAGCAGCATAAAGAAACTTTAAGTGTGATGTCCTTCATAGCTGCATGCCTGCCCCGGTCTCCCTCAGCCTGCCTTCCCTACAGAACAGGCACAACTGCTCTTGCTTGGCATCACATCAGATTAACCAGGTACCAGCACGTTCCTTTCCCAGCTTCTCTCTGGGATAGGGGTCAGACATCTTTCAAGGCAGCCCAGTGGCACTGTTAGTTCCTGGATACATCCTGTGTTTGCTTTTACCTTGTCCTCCCATCGCTTTGAGTGAACCAGGCAAGGAGCAAAGGCAGCTGCACTCAGTGCCACCAGCTCCAAGTTGTTCAGTGGGATGTCCTGCCTTTATTTTCCGGCTGCTGGATTCATGTGAACCCAGAACAAGAGGCACAGACTTGTTTAGTTTCTGCTTTTCATGGTGGATGAGGTGAGAAAGAAGACCTGAGAGGGGAAAAAAGGGTAAGAACAGAATGCCCCATCCCTGGCAGTGTTCAAGGCCAGGTTGGACACAGGGGCTTGGAGCAAGCTGCTGCAGTGGAAGTGGTCCCTGCCTGTGACAGGGGTTGGAGCTGGATGAGCTTTAAGGTCCCTTCATCCCAAACCATTCCATGATTCTATGAATAGACAAATTCTAACAACGGATAAATCTGTGTAAAGCATTATGACTTGAGCACAAGGAGCACAGCAGAATACAGAGTTGCCATATTCTTTTTTTCAATAGGGAGGAATATACATTTATTGGGCTGGAATGTACTAAAAGCTCCACTGACTGGAAAGGCTTCAGGGCTCTCTTCCATTCAGATGAGGTGACACCAAGCCCTATCTTCTGTTTTAGGCAGTTAAAACACCACGAGACACAATCCCAATGAGTCTGTCAGGGGCATGTGTGCAATGGAATTCATTTTAGGTCACTCAGAGAGGCTGCCTTCTGGGAGAACATCAGGAGAAGATGGTTTGGGGTAAATGGAAGGCTAAAGAAAGGCCTGGAGAAGTGAGCAGAGAAACCCTTCTCTGCCATTCGATTCCTGATGTATGGAGGGCAACAGGAGTTGATATATAGACCGTAATAAATAAGAATGGAATCCAAAGGATACCTGACCTCAAACCCCATTTCTCCTCTGCATTAAACCAACCTCCTAGACCTCAAATGCCAGGTTTTAGCTCGTGTCAAGCAGGGTAATGGCAAATTTTAATTTATCTTCTCGACTAACTTAGACTTGAATGACCTTTTCTGGATGTGCATCACTTTGCTTTCGCTCCACACAGGCACAAAAGCCTATCCTCAAGGAACATTTTCTGTGGTAAACAGGTTCTGTCTATCAGGTTTTCCCACCTGCCTACGAGCCTGCCCAAAGTTCTAATTTTTGGTGCTAACAGATTGTAAGGAATAAATTGCTGGAATATCTCATTACATGGGATGGTCCCAGCAAACAATTTTCTTGCCATTAAGTGCTCTGTAGATGAACTTTATGGGCAGCACTCAGAAGCTAGCAGAGAAAGAGAACCAAACCCTGCTGAAAACTAACCCAAACTAGTTATTCATTAGCTTAAAACACCTCTGTATAGGCAGTTACTGAAAGAGCACTACCTAATGCTCGGTCTATTTTCACCCAAGAAGAGTAATTAACTGATTAAGAACGGTGGTGTTGCTAATATGTGCCTCTGGAAGCTTCACTGCTTATATTCATCTCCTCCATAGTCCCTTTCTAGATTCAAGACTACAGACAAGAGAAGCAGCAGAGAAAAAGCTGCTGAGCTCCCTGGGGTTTCCTACAGAGATTGCAAATAGAGGTGGAACAAATGCTCCTGCTTGTTCAGCATCCATTCTAGACTCCAAATAGAAATACTACTGCAAACACAGTTCTCCCTGTGCCATTGCTCTTACAGCAAGGCCCCGCTCAACACGAGCAAGATCCTTACTCAGCTCTAGTGCAACTCTTCATTGGGTTGGCCTGAATAACATCTTAAATGAGAAAAGAAACCAAACAGAAAGAGCATCTGTCAGAACAGCAAAGATTCCTGGATGGGAGCACTGCGTTACCCAGATCTGCTTGGTTCTCCCTCAGTAATCAAAGCCATAAAGATCTAAAAAGATCCCATTCTATCCATATGTTCAGGCACTCTTTCTTGCTCCTAAGGAAAACCTCAAGCACAGGAGTGACTGTACAACCCTGGCAGGGGTGGTGGAAGTGGAGCAGCAATGCTCTCCCAGTCACAAGTAGCTCAATGCATTATTCTGCACCGTCACCTCCATAATACCAAGGCTCTGAGATTTTATTAAAGCACAAAGTGAGCTCTTGTTGCTTTTATTAAACTGCCATATAGAAATCCCAATCACAGGCCAGCTCCCCATAATAAAAGGCCTTACACAAGCATAAAAATAAAGCCTCCCAAAGAGACAAAACCAGAGGCAATCTCATTTTCATTTTAAGTGCTAGCCTTTCACAAAGGCCAGGGACCTTTAGGAAGGACCCTCTGTCACCAGGGTTAAGACAGTGGTGCTGTTTGGTCCCAAAAGGAGGAGACTTCAAAACCCACTGCACAATCGCATCTCACCCTGTTACCTGCCAGGTCCACAGCAACAAATAAGAGATTCTCTGATGAGTTTCTCAGAGCTGCTTTGCAATGTGGGCAGGCCCCTGGCTGCTTTGATGGCTCACAGCAGTTCTCCAGCTTCTCCTATAGGCAAGAACCAAGTTCCCTCCTTGTGTAGCTCAGTGATGCTCCATTAAAACCCATGGAACAACCACCACGAGCAGGGCTGTTCTTCACTGACCTTCTTATCACAGCCTCAGGGCAAGCCCTCTGTGTTGCCCTTCATTGTTCTTTCCTCCCTGCACCCCCAGGTAACCCCTTTTCCTGTATTCTCAGGAGATATGGGAATCACACCAGCTAAGTCATCACTTCAAAGCATCACTGTCACACAACCAGCCTCTTTTCTCCCCTTAAAGTACAATGAGACGAGTACAAAAGTGCCCTGGTATTCTAAGCCACTGTGATAACTTAAATTACCTTAATCTCAAACCATGCCTGCTTTAAAATCTCTTTTTCTTTCTCAGTAATACTAATAAGGAGCTAAACTGCATGGACACAGTGGAGACAGCACCTTAGATTAAATACAGCACATTTAAATTAAATGGGCCTAACACAGGGCTTTCTTTTCCTTTCCATGTTCCATCTTTCATCTGCAGATCCTATAGCTGTTCCAGCCTTGATAGACTTGGAAGAATTAGCAGCTCAAATATATACATATATTAAACATGTAAGGCAGGTCTAGATCCCAAGGGGAATAGCTCAGCTTTTCCAATACTCACATTTGATTATTTATGCAGTTAAATAAGAAAGGAAATTGCTAACAAATCTATGCATAGGTTTGGTGTACTGTTCCCATTTGCCTTTTCCTGCTCTTCTCTTCTAATTGCTATCTGATTAGGAGTGAGGAAGAACATTCTCGTTTCACACACTGGAGTGGGACTTGAAAGCACATTTCCTAATTCACAGCTCTGCCAAAGACATCAGACACGCAGAGATTTGATCCCTGTGAATCCATACTGCCCATCCATAAAACCAGGAAGCAGTGATGCTTTCTTCTGCCTCTGATGGGCACTGCAGAGGCAAGGGCTTTGATGCAGCAGCTACTCCCCATAACAAAACCCTTCTTAAGCAAAGACACCGACATGTATTTGCTCTGCCTCAGACGTTAAGCACAAAAATCACCACATTAAACAGGCTTTAACAGGTAATGTCCCTCTATGGGGTCTGGCTCTTCAAGGTACTACTGCAAATCTCACCCTTCAAGGTCATCTTCAGAACAGGAGGTAGAAAGAAAGGATGCTTCTGATACAAGTTTAATAAGCTGAGATCAACCTAATACAACCACACTGCTCAATTACAGGGATTCAGCTCTAAAGCAGCATCAGGTCTCACACTTGCATGAATCTCATCAGTTACAATCTCAAATCAATGCCCACATCCACTACCATCTCTGCCATCAGCATCCCTTCTGCTTTCTCATGGCTTCTTTTGCCTTACTCTTGACACGCTGGGGTGGAAAGGGGGGATCAACCTTTAAGCTGCTTTTTGGAGCTGTTTTCTGGTCCCATACACAAACATAGATATGGCTGAGAGCTGAAGGAAGGTCCAAGAGCCACTGAGACCTTTATTAACCCTGGGAAACGATGCACAGATCAGCCTAAATGCATTTTGCTAAATGCATGTTCGGGATCTATTTCCATTAGATTTGTGTCAACTCCTTCTCTCTTGAGCAACACTTTACCTTTCTCACTAGATTTGCCTAGCGCTGTATAAGATAGTTTGCATGGAGAAACACTGCATCAATCACTTAAAAATTAGTCCTTTCTTCCCCTTGAATACTTATCTCCTCATGTTTATGAATAAGTTCCAGCTATGAAGCATTTACTGGCATCAGTGAGCGCCTTCTGCTTCTGTTGTTATTCCGCTCAGATCTCAGTATTCCATTTGAAACATTTGTTCTGTAGTTTCGCAACTTGCAAAGAAATAAATTGGAGGGAATGAAAGCAAAACCATGCCCATGTTAATCCAGGCCTCTTCAGAAGCAACACAACAGCACTTTGGTGCCTAAGTCAAGATTGTTTCCAGAGATCATCTCGAAAATACTCTTGGAGTAGCTCACACTCTTATTGTCTCCTGCTGCTTATTGTGAGCACCATGACAGCAGCAGTGTCCTGACAGTGTTACTTACACAGCGTGGTAAGAAACCAGTTAACTTTGCTTAACCCATGGATAAAAACCTCTATTTAAGTTGCCTAACCATCAGACAACACCCCCTCACACAACTCCTGCTGTTGGATCTATCATAGGGTCTTCGCAAGCCTCAGGAGGTTGGGACATCTCCAACTGCCACAACCACTGTCACCACAACCACTTCCCACAGCCTTTGACACTTTGGGATTTCCACACAAAAGTAGGTGGGTAAGCATGGAACCCCCCTTGCTTTCAGTGGGGCCACTGTATGATGCTTTGGGGTTCTGAGACCCAAGCCCCACACCTGGTACTGTTACTAGGAGATACCAACTGCTGCCAAAGGCTACGTGCATCCCTTTGAAAGCAGCATCTTTGAGAAACTTCCAATCAGAGATCAAGAAGAGACCTAAGATGGGCAACCATTACACAGGGAGCTGCAGGAGTTACTTTTCAGGAAGGATGGGCAGGATAAGGACTTGATAGTGGAGACCATGAAAATCAAAACAATCTATCACTGTACCATCACATCAACGTTTTGAACTCACTTTCTAGAGTTTAACTTATTTGCCTTTCATTTTTCATATTAAATACATGCTAGAATGGCAAACTTAATGCTACCTCAATTTCTTAGCTAATACACTTGACATCTTTTTGGAACTTCTGTTATCTTCTTCTGGTACCTAGCATGTCAGCTTCCAAACTGCTGACTTGCTTGGACCAACGCATGCAAAAAGATACCCACACATATGAATACTCAGAATGGAAGAATCTCCTCCAGTGTCTATAGACCAACTCCATTTACTTCAGTAGAGACCTACTAAGTCGCAGCAACCAGCCACTTGGCCTGCATTTAGTAAGCTTGTCTTCCAGTAATCAGATTCCTGATGGTCACCATAAACATGAAGACAACTTCCAACTATTGACTTCAATTGTGCAGGGTTTAAACCTCAGTAAAAGGAACTGAGACTGTCAACCTCCAGCCTGGCTTCTTATTCCTCTTGTATTCTGACAAACACAAAAATGAAGCCAAAAAAGAACAGAAATCAGCTCAGTAGTTTTAGGAGTTACAATCATTTGCCAGTTTTACTGGTATATATTAGATATGTTCCATAACATTTAATAATGCATATTTTTTGGGCCACATTTATCAGGATGTCAAAAGGTACCACGTTGAACTGATCATGATGCAAGCCTGACACCTGAATGGGAATCTTGAAGGATTCAGCCCTTTAAGATTTGAGGAAAATAGCAGCAAATTAGAACTGACAGGATGTTACTTTGATCTGACAATCATGACTGTAACTCACTTTGAAAATTGAATATCAGTTCCCTTTTAGTTCCAAGAAGAGTGGATACACACTCCGCAGTTTGTGCATCTCATCATGTAACAACTGACAACACCAATAAGCTTTCTGAAAGTGGAGCTGTTTGGAAGAGCTATGTATTATTTTGCCTTATTTTGACACCCACATACTCAATAGAATATAACTGAAGATATATTAAGAGCCACGTGCATGGGCAAAGCTGGTAATCTGTCACTCACCGGGAGAACTGTATCTTCTATATAAATACTTCTCTTGCTGATGCAACAAAAGGAAGGGGGTTGAAGCAAGAAGAATTTTCCACTGGCAGTGCCTCCGTTCTGTGTGGTTTATACCAGGTTGGTTGCAGTTAGCAGCTAAATGGTAACTTGATGCAGGGTTACATTATCAAAGACTGAAATGCCATTTTCTCTTTACTAACATCCTGAAATCAGCCCCCCTCCTGCTCAGCTGAGTGGGAGAAAAATATTACCAGGAGACCTACCACAGTTCCAGGGACTAAAGCAAGGGAGGAAGCTTTAGGATATTCAGCTCTTCATAACCAGGAGCTAGATGACATTTTGGACATGACTACTCCTTTGTGTTCTTCATTCAACAAAGTAGCTATATAGGCACAGAACGTTGTAATTGACACTCCCTTAGAACACAACCAACCAACACATGTGCACACAATGTGGGGTTATACAACCCTGTCTTTGCTCTTTGGTTTTGCATTAGCACATCCTCCATCCCCTATACATGATATCATTCTCTTCAGCTCTTAGGATTAGCAGGACACTACCACCATGCCCCTTGCTGAAGGTTTGACTGATGAGCACAAGTAAACGAGAATGCAGCAAAAACCTTCCAACAGCCAGCACTGAGCCTTCAAATAGCAGAAAGAATGTTATCACACACATTGAGACTAGCAGTGATGAGTGGGAAGTCTCAATGGACCAGTTTCCTTGATCCAATCAATCTCCAAAACTAGGAGTATATTTGGATTTAGTAGCGCATGGAAAACCAAAGCAAACCTACCCCAGTTGTAACACTTCAAAGTCACAGAAAATGCCTGTTATTCAAGGAAACTTTATTCTGCCAGACCAGTAGTTTATCAGAGCTATAGAATCATAGAATAGTTAGAGTTGAAAAGGACCTTAAGATCATCCAGTTCCAAACCCCCTGCCATGGGCAGGGACACCTCACACTAAACCATGGCAGCCAAGGCTTTGTCCAACCTGGCCTTGAACCATATACTATAAACCTGTTTAACTTCCTTTTGTCCTGCACCTCACATTGTCATTCCTACCAGGAGGACCGCATTATCCTACATGGCTACAATGATGATCCATTATCATTTAATGCCTTCAGCCGCTACACATGTCTGAAAACCAGCTCGAGTATCTACATGGAGTTAAATGTTTGCATCAGGACCTCACTACAGGAGAGATGTGGCTGAAGATGGATGATGAAATCTACCCCCAGTTACCTGGCTGAATGTTCCCAAACACAGTCTAAGCTACTGAAGAAGTTCAAAGTCAATCTGTGGTCTCAACTCTACACAGAGCCTGATGGCTCTTCTGCACTCTCAAATCATGATGACTGAATGCATCTGAACATAAGAAAACATCACAAAGGGGTGGTCGAATGTTGGAGTAGGTTGCCCAGAGCTGCTGTGGAATCTCCATCCACAGACACATTGACTGCTTTAGCTGGCACTGCTTAAGCTAGGTAACCCCCACAGGTCCCTTCCAACCTCAACAATTCAATGATTCTATATGTAATACTCAGTTAGGGTGAAAACTGGACAAGACCAGACAAGCACCTATTTCCATCAATTTTCCACCAAATATTACTATTTCATCTTAGTAAGTATTGGACATGAAAATGATGTTTCCATACACTGAACAGTCCACATTAAACACCTCTTTAAATGTGCTAAGTCAGGGCAAACTTTGGGATTTAAATAGCACCGAGATCATTATGGGACTTTCTTGACCTGAAGACATACGGGATTCTAAACATAACACTGAGCACTTCTATCACCCTTTAAGTCTTCAAAATGTCTGCAGACATTCATTCATGAAACATTAACTAAGCACTTTCTTTAAGAGACACATCCATGCTGGCATCATTTCACACAGGAAAAATCAACTAAAAAGTCACAAATAAATGTAAAGCCATACACTTACTGCCATGAGCTGCACTTCTTTGTAAGCTCAGCTTGCTTGGAATCATTCAGGACATGGACTGGAGATTACAGAAACGGCTGGAAGTCTGATGGAGAGGCAATGCTAGTTATAGCCACCAAGGTCCTTGCTCATTGTAGCCTCACCATGTCTCTGCAAGAGTTCTGCAGCTTCTCTTCTAGCTGAGGCAATGATGCTCCTGTTGCCTTCAGCACCTTCTAAGCATGAGGAGCTTTTGGAAGGCAACTGGATTGACCTGGTGACAGAAGACTGATTGTGGTCCTCTTGAAAGAAAATAATGCCTGTGGGCTCCAGTTTGTCCTTTGGTGCAACAGAGGCTGCTTCCCCTCACAAACAGGGAAAAGACATTTTCCAACTAACCATCAGGCTTATCTGCTGGAAAGAGAAATCTGCAAGCTGGCCTTTATGCATCTCTGGCTGCTTCTTCAAGAGCTGGCTGTCAAGGTACTGGCTAGGAACAGAGCAGGTACCACAACAGTCAACACATCTCCATGGCTACTGAGGGCTTCTACATTCCACAGCTTAACAGAACTGGCCAGAAGCATGAAGATGTGAGAGATCAGTCAGGAAGACAGATCCTTTGCATAGGCTTGGTTGAAAGAGAGGGACAACACTGAACTGGGCAGAAATTCATACCCTGATCTCCTGTTATCAAGACAGAGGCAATTATGCTTGAGTAAGAGAAGTCCACATCATGGTGTGAAGCATCCTCACTTTGTAGTTGAGAAACTACAAACATTAGAATTGCTTTGCTGACCTTGCTGCACAGCTCCTGACAAACAGAGACCCAA
Organism: Neopsephotus bourkii; assembly: GCF_033783945.1. Classification (NCBI taxonomy): domain Eukaryota; kingdom Metazoa; phylum Chordata; class Aves; order Psittaciformes; family Psittacidae; genus Neopsephotus; species Neopsephotus bourkii. The sequence continues at coordinate 1,232,140 of NW_026900852.1, forward strand.
GATGAAATGCAGTATGCTGCTGCAACTGGCAGCCCATTAAAACATTCCCACTTATTTACAAGGGGATGACACCATCGGTCAGGAAAGGTAGTAAAGTGTCTTCACTGGTCAAAACCTATTTGTCATCTTTGAGCACAACTTTGACACATTCAGCTGCAGAGCAGAAAGCCTTTGGTCAGAAAGTGCCACAATAAAGTTGTTTTAAGGCAGATGCAACATTTGGACCTTCCGGCACTTCTCCTCCTCTTTGAAACACTTCTCAAAGAAACGCCATCATCTTCCATTTGCAACACATGATACCCAGCTACCCACACAGTGTAGTTTATGTCATTATCTCTTATTGCTTGACAGACTGCATTCTGACTGGACGCAGCAGATTACATCGAGCAGCTTTGTCAGCTAATGGCAAGCTTCATCACAGAATCCTTGACTGCTTTGGGCTAAAGGGACCTTAAAGTTCATTCAGTTCCAACCCCTGCCACGGGCAGGGACCCCTTCCACTGGAGCAGCTTGCTCCAAGCCCCTGTGTCCAACCTGGCCTTGAGCACTGCCAGGGATGGGGCAGCCACAGCTTCTCTGGGCACCCTGTGCCAATGACAGGTTATCACAGTCCATGTCAACCCATACTTCAGGAGTACTGCATCTCCCCCTAGTGCCTGCTCGACTTACTGGGTAACGACCTGCTTACTGCTGCCAACCACTGACTTCCCTTTACATCCAATGCTTTGAAAGGAGCAGAATTCAGAACTTCCACAGCAAAAACCTCAAGGTTTCCAAGCAAAAACCTCATCTTTGCCTAAGGAACAGATGCAGTCAGGTCAGGTACAGTTGTTGTGACAGAGCACACCCTTAAAAAAGTCGATTTTGAAGACAAAGAACTGAAAGCTGGGAAATATTAGCTTTACTGTTGCCCAGTACATCCCAAAGCTAGCTGCATTGCTCTGATGTGGACCGGTTCCATCTCTCATGGTCATACCCTTCTTTCATCTCTTTTGTACTCTCACCAGACGTAGGGTCCATAATGTACAAAGCAGGTTCTCCTCACTTAACCAACAGCTATTCAATATACTTTGTCGTGTCTTTTATTGTTCAGTGAGAGGTTCTATACCTTATTTACAGCATATTACTCTAAACCTTCCCTGAAGATACAATTAAGCTCCTCGCTGGGTTTTTTATTGCTCTCAGCACTCTATTTTTGAGGTTTTCAGAAACAATTTCTTTTTCCTAGCATCTCTAAGAGATAAAAGACATCATGTCCAGATGACAAACAGCAAACTGAGAGAAAGAAGGCCTTTATGGTCGAGGGAGACCACTAACTTCAGGTGTTTAATTTTCAGTGCCCTAGAAGCTGATGTAGACTGTAACACATGCTCAGCTCAGGGGTTTCCATCACTTTCAAGCACAGTTCTGAGTGCTCAGCACTTTGTGCTTGAATATGCAAACTATTAATGTTTTTACTGTAATAGGTGTGAGTGTATGAAGGAAACTACAGACAGCAGGAGAGAAATCTTCTGCAGTATTAGTTATCCCCCAACCAGTATGCTTGCTTCCGGGCACACCAACTCCCCAAAGCAATTTATTTCAATCAGTACAGGCATTACTGTGAGATGAAGTTTTTCCCTATAAAGAGATACAAGACAAGCTCCTATAAGCAATTTAGATCCCATTTTGAGGCTATAAATGGTACCTAGGCCATGGGATAACACTTAAGACAGGGAATTTCACCTTGAGCGCTCTATTATGCTATTTGCCATTCAACATTGCCTTGTTTCCTGTTGCGTCTCAATACAAAATGCTCTTAAAAAGTTGCTATTTTGAGTGTGTATTCAAACAGTAACCTACTGAATTGTTTGCCCTCCAAGTGGATATAAACTGGTAAGACCAATTTGCATCTGCAAAGGCAGGTATACAGATTACAATGCACCTAAAAGTGCTAAAAGTGCTTTTCTATCTTCCTCAATCCAATGAGGATTCATCATATGAGACCACAGACACACAAGACTACCAAGTCATCAGAAGGGTTGTTTCCGCATTCAGTCATTTCTGCACTCACAGTGACATTCCCCAAAGCCAGACCTGTTGTGTAAGACCCCACACATGCACAAAGCAGGTATAAGCTCCAGTTAGAATTGCATACACTTAACCAAGACAGGCAGAGAGTGATGAGGTCCTTAAATGATTGAAAGCCTGAATGAATAACTTGCCTAGAATGAGAAGGGAGCGTGTTGCAGAGGTCACATTTCAGACACTCAAAGCAGGCCCTTTTAACTGTACTAATCCTAGCCTTCAAAAAAAGGTGTAGATGAGGTCTCCAGTGACATGGTTTAGTGGTGGACTTGAAGATTCCAGTACTAAAGAGCTTTCCTTCCTGTGAAATCATCTCACTTCACAGGATTTTCTATAATTTACTGTATCTGTTCATAAATATGGAGTTTATTCATGTGTGTATAAGAGACTCCCTTTTGCAATCTAATGCTTCACTGAGCTATAACCAGGAAGTGCTTTTCCATCCATTTCTTACGCCTTCTCTATCCTAACCAGGAATCCAGGTTAGAGCCTTTTTAACTTCCAATTTGGAGGCCCACAGGTACGATACGGTAACAAACAGCATCCTACTTGTCCAGTGTCCTCAGGAATTGGTACCCTCATCACCTCAAAGATGACTTTGTCTCAGAGGATGTAGCAGCATTCTCATGCCCTTTACTGCACTTCAGGCAACAAGTACCTTGCAGAATAAAGTGAGATCTTACAGATGTGAGAGCAAGGTGAAAAGACTATTACATCCTACATTATATAGTGCACATTTGCCAGCATATTGGCCCCTTGGCATTGGAACTGCAGACCAACCACCCAACTTTCATGCTCAGCTGAGTTGTAAAAATGGGAGGGAGAAACAGGAGGCTTAAGTTATCTTCTAATTTCAACAGTCACATCCTCAACAACAGACTTGGCAATGCATTTTCCTCCACTGAAAGCAGGAAAAACCCTTTTGCTCTTCCTGCTTTCTGTTAACAGGACCACTAAGAGGACATTCACAGACCTTCAGACTGATCCTTGCCCAAATCAAGAACTATCAGCACAGTTGCATTCCCCCCTTCTGTATTTCAGTGCAAAACTGCAGCAGGAAACAAGCCAAGGCAGAAAGCAGCATCACAAACAAAAGATTTAAGATGGTTCCATGCTTCAGGCTTCTGCCTTGTTCTCTGCATCACCTAACCAGGAGGAAGAAGCTGGTCTGTGGCTCAGATGAAGAGGTTAACCTCTGCTCCCCAAGCCTCCTCAGATCTAAGAGCACAGCACAGCTGGAACCCACAGCTCAGAAATATTTAGCTCTGCACGTGTTTGTAAAAGCACATTAACAACTCATTCACAGCACTGCAGGAATGGCTTAGAAATGGTATTTGGAACAGCAGTCGCTTCATAGTGCCTGTAGAGAGATGGTGTTTGGGAACGCTGGACAAACCCACTGCTCCACAGCTGCATTTCCTGCATTATACAGCATCTACTTCAAGAGGGTTTCACTTTGATGAGGTCTGGCTGGCACTGATTTGGTTGCCAGCTTCTATTTGGTTCAGGAATGAACACACTCTGCTGCAATGGGCGAAACAAAAGTGGGTTCATCAAAGAGTAGCTTATGCAATACTGAAATACTCCCTCAAATCTTCACCCTTTGGGACCCTCAAGACTATTAGCACGATGGAGAGTCTTCTGGTCCAGCCAGTGATGCTCCCAACCTCCTGCCTGACACCATTACACTGAAATCAATCAGAAAAGCAGCAAAGAAGGGCCAGGAGGAAGGAGAGAAGCCACATTCCTCACTGCAGCATCACTCTTAGGGATGTTACACTTCTCTCTCAGCTGTAGATCCCCCCCTTGGAGCAAAACCCCACTCTCAATCTCCTATGTTAAACAGGTACTAGTATCTCTTTATTAACAGTTTGGTTCTCAGCACAGGGATGCCTGTTTATTCTGACCCACACATAGGGATGTCTGACCCTCACAGAGGTGGTTTACCCACCTGCTTTTTCACCCCACATGGATGTACATCCAGACACATGCATGTTCCACAGAACCAGCAGGCCAGCCGGCTTCACAGAGAACCTAGAGCACAGCTTTGCCACTAGAGGTATGTGACGCAGGGCATATTGTCAAAGGGCTTTACAGAACCCCTCTCACCCCCACACAGCCCTCCCCATCTCAGCTTCCTCCAGCTCTTGCCATTCCTTCCATTCAGACTGCCATGCTGCTGGAGCCAAGCTGGTCTCAAGCATGGCCAAAAGCTGAGTTCTGCTCTTGAGCTCTCCTTCCCTGCACATCCTCCCAGTCCTCGTTGCTCTCCTCCTCTCCCGCAGCCACCTCCATCCCCCTCCCACCACTCTCCTCTTTCAGCAGCTCTGCTGACAAACCCAAGGGTTTATTCTGAGTTCACCAGCTGAGAGCTCTTCAGCATTCACTGGGGAGGCCAATAACCACCCCATTCACTGGGGAGACCAATAACCATCCCATTCATTGGGGAGGCCAATAACCACCACTGAGCTTCAGTTTCAAGAGATCAGCTCCAAATACACCACGGAGAGAAACCCAAACCCTTTGTGAGGACCAGTACTGGCTTTGATCTCCTCATGGCAGGGCATGGAGGCTGCTCCTCAATATCCAGCAATACAAAGAGCTTGGAAAAGGAGAAATTGAAAAGTAGTCCAAAATAAGCAGGGAGACAAGCAAATATCACAGCACAGATTCAAGGGTCCAAGGGCTCTCAAGGGAGACAGCTCAATCTGAAGTGTCCTTTAGGCAGAGCCCTATGTCTTTTGATAGTTCACCATATTTGATCAACTACTGCTATTGATCCCTAGCATGAAAGTTCAATACAGGCTATCAGGGCTGTAAGAGTAGTACAATAAAACCTTCGGTCTTTTTGATCTCTGCTGAAGCATTTCATCTTGACATTTGTTAAATGTATCAGTAGATTGCTTAAAATGAGAACAGGGCTTTAAAAGCTTCCTGGAAAAGCAAAGCTCACATAAAAATATTCAACTTTTGCATTTATTCACTTTTACATTCCGTGCTTTTCATTAACTGGATTGCCCAGCCAGGTGTTATCACCCAATTCCATTTTAAGCAAGGTGGGGAGACCTAAATGGATTTCTAAATATATATTCTTGGCTTCATTCTTACAAGTGGTTTTTATGAGGGTTTATCTGCCTCTGCACCTTTGGCATTCATCATTCCTTCAGACCACCTTCTGACCCCAATCCAGCAACAGAAACAGGGGGTTCAGACCAGAATATCCCCAAGCAAGACAGAAGCTAAATGGCAACATCAGCAAGCAAGTAAAGAAGAGACGAACAAAAAGAACATTTCCCATCATCTGATCCCCTGTCACAGTGGGACAGATTGCTGCCCCAGCAACACCAATGCAAGCCAAAAGCAAATAGCAAAGCCATGGATTTTATCACTGCTTCTCAGGGCATGGTCTTGTGAAACTGGGTATAACATTCACCCACATACAGGGCACGCAGGTAACGCAGTCTGAATTGGAAAGGTATCTTTACCATTTGAGTTGGTTCTGCACTGGAGTTACTGCATCTGCCTCCTTCAAGGAGATATTCAGAACAAGAAGAGGCTTTTGACGAGCCAGCCTAGCTCTAAGGTGAGGAGGAAGCTGGCTGAATTGATGTGCAAAGGTCTAATCTGACACTTTCCATGAGCTCGTGACTTAAGATTCTAAAGACAGAAGGACGGTGATGCTGCCGCATTAGGTCATTGCTCATTTCTCTCTCCTTACCTCAGCATCTGTCAGGAAGCCAGGGGAAAACTCTGCTTCCTGACATCTGGCCTGGAATGTGCCAAATCTGAGGTAGGACAAGTGGAGCTGAGGATAATCAGCTTTACAGGGCCAGGCTGCTGGGAAGTACACAGACAACGCCTGCGTTTCCTTACCATCTGGCTTACAAACTTGCCTAGAAGAACAAACTGCAGGCACACATAAAGGCAGACCGTGTATCTTCAATTACACAGTCACAGGAGCAGCAGTGGACATTGGGTTATTATCTCATATAGTCTATAAGTTATTCTCTACTGAGGTGATCTCAACTGTTCCAAAGCTATTTTGTTATTCATAGATACACACGCTTCTTCCTTCCATTAAAGCATGGATCACATCAAACACCCCAACAGGTTACTGACCTGATGCTCACTTCTGCCTGTATCCACCCTGGAATATCAAACCTTGAATCTGCCAGTATGTCATGAATCCTAAAGGCTGGGAAGGCATAATCCCAGGGTTAGATTCTCAGCTGGAATAAACTGATGTAGGCCACAGAGGTTTATTAGTTTATACTCTTTAAGGCACTGACAGCTAATGTGTGTCTTTTGAGAGGGCTGAGATGTCAGAAATAGTTTTCTGTTTGATTTTAAACCCAGTCAGAGCACTGTGCCTGACATTTTGATCCCGGCTGTGCCATCCCTGCTGCTTTGTAGAATGGAAAGAGAAGAGACTGAGGAAGGCAATGTGAAAGTGTTCTGGAAGTGAGGAGACTTGGAGAAAGACATGGAGATGGGAGGGGAAAAAAGATCACAACAATGTATATTCTCTTGAGAAACCAATATGATTGACTTGATTCTTCCCTGCTATTCCCCAGGCAATACTAGGCCCATATCAAAGGGATATCCTTGGGGAAGGAATAGGTTTCATCTATGATTACCACTCCAGCCCCATACACAACCACGGTGTAGCAACAAGCTCTGTATACAATACAGCCCAATGACCTCTAATGCTGCTTCCTATATCCTCAAGTTAGCAAGGAAAGACTTAAATGCCTGTTCCAGCCACCCTCCAGCCCAAGCTTGGTGCTGCTGTCTTCCTTGAGGGAAGCCACCTTTGGAAGTAAGTGGTTCAGAAGTACTACAGCAGGGCTGTGTGGACAAGTCTGTGTGACTTCAAACACGACCTCAAGCCTAGAGGAACAGTCAGAGCTGCACGTACGCACCTTGAACTCCTGATGCTCCCCACCATTAGGACACTTTCTGAGGCAATGGAAAGAAAGTCAGCAAGTAACTTAGAGTGATTCTTTCCCTTCTCTGCAGCCAGCATCCAAGGGGCCCTGCTGAATAGAGAGAGGGCTGAATGACTGAAAACAGAAGCACTCAGGGGAGCAGACAAAAGAAGGCAGAAAGAAAGCTCTTCTCCCCTTCCCTTTCAGCTAAGTTTGTAACTGTGTTGGAGAGAAGCAGCAAGAAGTTCCTTTTGAGATGAGAGGGCAGGGATCTAGGGGAGAAAGAGGCCAGACTATTTCTCTCAGGGCTTCTTTTTCTTTTTCTTCCAGTAATAATAGTATCAAAGAACCCATTGTTGGGCTTGCTTTAATGCTGGGAACTGGACTGAGATTTGCTACTAGGCAAACTAATCAAAACAATACCTGCAGGTAAAGTTGCACCTCTCAAAGCAGGAGTGGAAGAATTCTGCACTTAATGGGATGTATCTGATAGAAGACTCTATAAGTAAAACGTGATGACAGGTCAGATTTCCATAGAGACCTAAGCCGTCCTGGTATGGGTCCAGCTTCTTCCCTGAGATCGTTCTGCAAGTCCTGTACTTGTACAGGTGCCATGAAGCTGGATCTCTGCTGCTGCTTGGCAATGAGACAGATTAATACTCTCTAGAGCATCTTCTGCCCCTAGAATGGAAGGAGTCTCAACAAGCTGTTCCTAGGTACCACACAGGCTTTCCTATGACACCAAGCAAGGACACACCATGGTCCAACAAAAAGGGGGAAACCCAGAGGTAGCCAGGAAGCATCCAGTGGCACCAGCCAAAGCATCCTAGTCATCTTTAAAGAGAGCCTGGAGGGGAGGGTTAGGGTTTGTTTTGCTTTGTTTTACAGTGGTTTTGGGCAAGAGAGGGACCAAACCACACTGCAGCCATAGTTCTACTGAGAGCAACACTAAGCACTCAACCTCTGCTTTGGGATGAAGGGGACCTAATGTGAATGCTGAAGGGCCTCAAGCACAACTGGAGCAGAGTCAGCAAGAACAAGTGAGAGTCTTGAGCTCACTGCAAGCCCCAGCAAGGTCTAGTAGATGTATCAGTATAACAGTATTGCCTAGAGAGGGTATCTTACAGAAGATGCTGTAAGAACAACCACCAAGATCATCATCTGTATTTGCCAGACTTTCAGATAGGAGACAGAAGAACTGGGACTTTACACAGCCCAGTAGCAAAGCAAGGGATAAACCCCAAGAGCCTCAGCACCCTCACATAAATCACTTCTTCCTTATCTCCAACCTGAACTTCACCTGTTTCAGTCTGAACCCATCACCCCTTGTCCTATCCCTACAGTCCCTGATGAAGAGCCCCTCTCCAGCATCCTTGTAGCCCCCTTCAGCCACTGGAAGCTGCTCTGAGGTCTCCATGCAGACCTCTCTCTCTGTGACAGAAGCAGCTGAACCAAACTGTGTCATTTCCCCCTCAGCTTTACCCTCTCTCCACTGTTGTTCAGAAGCTCTATCAGAGATGATACTTTTAAGCCTCTTGGCAATGTTACTAATCTGTTTATTATTTCCCTGTGCAAGTACAGCTCTGATATGAAGTCAAACACAACCAAAATGCTTAATTACATCCTTTCCCTTGGGATGGGGAAACCATTTCAGGCTCTGTGAAAGGGAGGGCAGTCTTAGTGGAGAACACCTTTATTACAGAAAACAGAGCAGCACACTGCAGGAGCAAGAAGGTAATGCAGCTTCTAATTGAATGCTACTACTGCATTATCCCTCAAACCCAGATACTATATAAAAGATGAAGTCCTCCTGTAACACTCATCATGTACTTGTTAAATGTCAGTTTTGGCTGCAAATTTTTAGCTTTCCAACTATTTAATGAGTTCTCTGTTTCCTTGTTTTCCTTTAAACAAGTGAAGCAATTCAGAAAGTGCACTGCCAAATGAACAATCATCATAGATCTCTTCCCAAGTGCCTGCAGTAAGATAAGGAATAGCTCTTCCCTTGATTTACAAGACAGTGAAGTCAAGAACAGAGACACCAATGGGAAACTCAGCCAGGCTGAGGCATCCTGGTTAGAAACGCAGTTGGCCCACATCCTGTTTGGATAACGGGTGGAGAGCCATTCCCAGAGGATCGTTCCAGTCCAGTGCAATGAACCAGCCTCAGGAACTGCCACAGATGCACCACGGGGCAATTTTTGTGCCTAAAATGAGATGTGGTGAATCTGTGGACGTTCTGTACCTGTAGCCATAGAGGAAACACATTGGCAGTGCAGAGGATTAAACCCAAGCCTCCCAGGTTATTACCTTAACCACACACTTACTACCCTGTGTAGTCCTAGACAGATTCATTGCCCATGATCCCCTGTCTCAGAGGTGCAGATGGAGTCTTAGCACCGGAGACAGCTGAAAGCGAATGCAAAGAGCACAAAACCTGGTATTTGGTTACGCTGGCTTAAATCTAACAGCATAAAACTTGTCTGTTGTTTGGAGGAGCTTGAAAGGCATTAAATCACGCTTTGGGAACCTCCACTGCTCTCCTGGATGGAACTGCTAAGCTCAGAATGCCTGCATGATGCATTATAGCTGAGAGCCTGCCCTGCCTGTGTCCTTCCTCTGTAGAGCGTTCCCATGCAATGCTTAGTGCTAAACTGCCTGCAAACCACAGGTAGACAACTGCTGGAGTACCTCAGTAGTAAATTAAAGTGACTAACTCTCAATAGCAATTTGTTTCCAAGAGGTACATTGTCAATAGATTTAACACCTCTGGGCATCGATGCAAAACCAAATATATGATCCTTCTCATCTCAAAGTACCGCTAATTCTTCAGTAGGCATCTGGATGAAGATACATAAAACCAGATCCCTTCTGTTTGCTTAAATGGAACCTCCTCAGTAGATAGTTATTACTTAGCAATAAAATAACTGCTTGCACTAAATTTCTTTAGTCAAGGGCCAGTCTTTCATGTTGCTGAATAGCAGAAGCTCCAGATCCTGTCAAGAGCTGCAATGTAACATGGATTTTCCTTGGAAAAAGCCCTGAAGATGTTTTACCTGGAGATTCTGAGGGTGAATTGCCAAATGTACAATGGAAATAAACTATTCCTGACAAGCTCAGCAGATTTTCTTTGGGTGGTCTTAAACATACTCTGACAGTCTATAAACCAGGAAGCATCTGAAAATGATTCCTAACACTGGGAAAATGTTCAAGCCACTTTAACTGGAAATCTATGAGAAGTGCATGAAGCCAACAGTATCCCGGTGCTTCCCTTCACACCCTCAGTTAGGAAGAGAACCCAAAATGCAGGTGCTGAAGACTCTAAGGACATTACCAGCCAAGTGACCAGCCTAAGGTCAGTAATAGAATTGGAAACATACCAAACAATGGCAGCAACACAATCCAATATCGGAACATTTCCCTCTTTATCAGGTCCTGCAGCAGCCTCAACAAAATTATGGGTGTGTTTATTAGCTGATAGATCCAGGAGGAAAAATGTGCCATCCAGCTCGAGAGAGAAATAGCATCTGCTATCTTCATTGTCATCTGTGAGCACCAACATGCAGCTGCACATTACAGACCCAGAGTAAGGTCAGCACATGGAAGGTGTTGGCATTTATCGGTGCTTTATCATTTATAAGCCACTGCTGCTCAGCTATCGCCTGCACCTGCAACCAGGAGGCTGCTTGGCTTGGGTTTGGAGCCAGAGCTGAGCTCTTTACAATAGACATGGAATTGCCATCCAAAACCAATCCCAACCCCAAACCATTCACAGCAATGGTGCCTCCTCCTCTGCTTTCCAGGGATCCTCCTCTTCTGATTCAACCCTGGAATTGAGACCACTCCAGAGCATCTCATGCCTGCTCCTGCAAAAAGACTGGATTAAAATCCCTGTGCTTTGGGTATTCCTCCCTTCCTTTGCAGTAACAAATGCCCCGGGCTCAGTTCTGCATTAAAAGCACAGCATGCTCCAAGCTGCTTCATTATTTACTCCTAGTATTAAGTGGATTAACAAACCAAGAGGATATTAACTGTATCTACATACCTGTTATAACTATTAATCTGTGTGCCATCGTGCAGTGTAAAACAAGCTGATATTAACTCAAATGAGGAGCTAATCTCCCAAAGGGTACAGCCCTTTAATAGCCCTGTCCCCTGTCCTGGAAACATGCCATGTGCATAACTCACTTTTCCTTCAAGGTATCTCAGTTCTGCCACATCCAGCTAAGGAAAATGCTTTTCTACATGGCTCGAGGGATAAAAGCAGGCAGGCTCAGATCAAAAGCCTCACATCAATTGTTGGAACAGCCAGCACCATCCTCCCGTGACCGGACTGATTCGCTTCCCACAAGTAGGAGGATGAGGAGGAGGTGCAAAAGGGCTGGGGCACGAGCCAGGCCCCCGCTCCGGGGCATGAAGCATGTGAGATAGTTTTGCATCTCCTCCAGCCACTGCATCTTTGGAGAAGCAGTAAGCTGGCAATAGGCAGGGAACATCTGAGGGCACAGATCTGAGAGCACCTTTGGGACTATGCTGCAACAACAGAAGGTCTATTAAAGCCCCTCAGCTGACAGTACAGGGAGAAAAGATGTAGGACATCTAGCATACTATTAAGCAGTTACAACTACACTCTACGCCAGCACTCAGGTACCATCAACATCACTCATTACCAAAGCGACAGAGAAGCTGACGGAGGAGAACAAGGACCTCATTCACACTTGCATAAACCAGGAATAAGAGCACCATTATCCCAAAGTCAATGAAGTTAAGATGAGAACAGACTCGGCCTCATTGAAGAAGGCATTTGGATATATTATGCAGGAACCTTTACGATGTAATATTTGGCCTTGGAGATGACACTGCAATTCCATCAGATAATTAAAAGACTGAAACAAATACTGCTGTAAAAGACACTAAAAAGATGCCCCTGCACCTAAATAGTACTAATGTTAGGACTGAAATAACATTAAAGGGAGACTTTAATCCTGACCTTACTTTAACTAATTGAGAAAGTGTTCACCAGATGGTTTTATTAGGCAACCAAAGGCAGAAATTGCCACATCAGCCGTCTCTATATGACTTAATTAAACACCACACACAACTCCAATGCACTGTACAGAGTCTCTGGGGAGAGCAACCGGGGAGGAAAAGGCCACGGCTAGCAAAGGTTAATCACATTGCCTAATGCACTCGAAATGCTCCAGTGGCCAGGAGGGTAGAAAGTGAAGTAATAGCCCTGACAGCATATAGACATCGCAGATCAATGCAGGACAGATGCAGCTGAGTAAGTAAGATGGGAACAACCACTTTGTGGTTTCAATACAGAACCACTGGAGGGCCTCCTAAAAGACATTAATGTCTTTAACCAGATACTGGGGCTCCAGGAAGAGAATTTAGACAAGCAATTGAGTTTATGGAGCAGAAAGACTATTTATGATGGACTGCAACCAGTCAGCTCAGAAACAAACCAGGACAAGAAAGCTGGGATGAAGATGAAACAGTTCATGGATGTCAGGAACAACAAGAGAAACTTTAAGTACAGATTATGATTATCATCATCGTTTTAAAATCAGTGGCCACTTACTGGTTAAGGGGACTCAGACTGGGAATTGCATCATGTAAGTGCAGAGGCTGCACACCCCCTCCCTCCTTGGAATAGGGGTGGTTTTGACAATATCTAACCATAAACACTAATTTGTGCCCAAAGTTTCCCTAGTCCTCCAAACAGTAACATTTTCATTCTCCTGAAGATCCACATTGGGCTGTCCTGCTCCTTCACAATTACCTTCAAAATTTGTGGCTAAACCTGAGAAATACTGGTCCAATCCATCACCCTCTACAAGTGTCAGAGAGGAATAAACCTGACTGAACTGAAGGGACTGGATGATACCACCTGAAGATGAAAAACAAGCCGTGTCTTTTCAGCTGGTACCTAAAACTCCAGGAACACACTTCCAGTCTACCATGTCCACATAGTTGTAGGTGCCTTGGTCCATTGTAGGTGCTTGGTCCAAGCGGTGGCGCAGAGTTCCAAATGATACTTGCACTGTGTAATTGATGCCATTAACAAAATAAACAGCTCCTCTGCTTGGCTGCAGGATAAGAACTATCTATAGATCTTTTGCTGGAATTCTGCTCCAAGATAGATCCAAGGTGACAACAAACCCCTCATGTTAAGGCCGTACCACTCAGCCTCCTTGGAAACAGCAATTTCTCCTCCAAATCTTTGCTAGAGGTCAGATTAGATGTTACTGTATTGCAGCCAGCCTTGGTTCATACCACACCCCCTTCTAAACCAATCTGAATGCATTTCCTAGTTCCATATAAAACAGTTACCTGAGGCTTTGCAGAAATGCAAATATTAGTACAATAACCCCCACCATCCTACCTAATAACACCCATCCTTTATTCATCCAACCCTGTGTATTGTTCATGGATCTCTGGTTGACCTGAACTCGCCCCATTTCAAGAGCTGTACCCTTCCAATTCGTTATGGGCCTGGCTCATTGTATTTGCAAGGTGGTAATGAGAGTAACTTTGCTTTCAAAATGCATGCTGAATGCAGGAAGAAGCAGAGTGCAACAAGACGACCTTTAGGAATGAGAGCTACAGTGTCTGCGGTAGTTCCACAAAGAGGAAAACGAATGCTCCTCACTATCAAATGGCACTTCTAAAGATGGCAGATGAGTTACAGGCCTATTTCTGGCCAACAGGCCCACAAAAAGTATGCTTCAAACCCAGCCCAAGTTACATGCTGAATGATTTCAGTGCATATTACACGTGAAAGCAAAGCTCAGCTTGCCTTTCCAGCAGCCAAAACACCCCTGTATACAACTGGATATGGACTACACCTGCAACCTACGCCCACTGAAGTCCTTAAGACTGACATTTGTTAAACTTCCCGGAGTTTGACATACAACTTACTAACCCTAATGGGCCCAATTTTCCTCTACTTATAGCCACACATAGTAAAGTATGTGCAAAGTAACAGCTAAGTGGCTGAAGAGCTATTACTGTGATTTGGCAGCATTTTGCATTCACTTTGCACGGGGTTTAAATGACTATGCTGGAGATGCAGGAAGAAAAGAAAGCAACCACAGGGAAGGCAACATGGTTATGTCTGACTCAGAGAGGATTCAGTTTGGTCTGAAGAAGACTGCTGTGTACGTAGATGGCACAACTATTCCCAGCTTCCCATCCACCCCCTTTGAACACTTGGAGGCAGGGAGCTATGGGCAAAACACTACCCAAGAATGAATCATGATGAGTATTAGAACACGTTTCCTTAGCAATAGATGCAGATCTTCATCCAGTAACAAGTAATAGTTGAGTTCCTCCCCCCAAATCATTGAGTTTGAAAGAAGTGCATGGTTTGTATCAGTTCAGAAAAAGAGCTTATGTGGGAGGGTGAGACCCATCCTTCCAAAGGATGCTACAGCAGTACCATAAGAACAACCCCTCCAACATCCCATAGGACACCGCAACCTTTCACTTTCTGTGGCCTGACAAACCGAGCCCATAAAACATGAATGAGATCCTAGTCAACCCAAGTCATTAGGTTTTGCTGCCCTGAAGCAAATCAAGCCCAGAGTTCTCTGTTTCCTAATGTTGCTCAAAAATGCACGCATGAAATGAAAGGAATTTATCCTCACCAGGATATTCTGGGTGAGGGTGTGTTAAAGATAGGGGTTTTTGTGAGACAGTGGAAAGTAGCTGCAAAGCCCAACATGAACCATGCACATGGATACAGCTCCTCCGTCCAGCACAGGGGCTTATCTTTACTAGTAAAGTTATATAGGACTGCAGGAAAAGAGTTACAGCTCTGAATAAAGTGTAAGGTTATGACCCTCATTCTTTGCTGCACTTTACAGAGTAATTTATGGTAAGGCACAAAGAGTGCTAAATGCTACCAAGTCAGCACGGTGGCTTTTTGTTCTAATGGATGAATGTTACTCCAGGGAAGCAAGAGATGCCATTCTGCCATGGGGCTGAGACACCCTGGAGTATCACTGTCCTTTGTAAAGCAAAGAATGCAATAAAGAGAAGGGAATTTGACTCTTGATTTCTTTGGGTTGAATCAAGAGCACAGAAAACTGTGATGCAACAAAACAAAGCACGCAGAAGTAAGCAGACAACGTCTTTCCAAGAGAGGTCTGGGTATCTGCTTTTTAGGGAGATGAAATATCCCCTTGTCCTGTCAAAATAACTCTGCTTCCACACTTATACACATTAACTGGTTCAGTGGCTATTTCTGGAGCTCTTCAGAGGTAGGCAGGGAATCCTGCTTGCAATCACACTGAGCTGTGGGCTACAGAAACAACTAGCCAGATAGCTGTGATTGCAGCTAATCTGGGCTAAGTACACTGAAATAAGCAGTTCCATCAACTGTGGAGCTGTGGAAGGTCAGAATCCGGTGCTGTGTGGGACAGAGCATCTTTAAACCCAAGCGGAGTGGCAAAAACCGTCTGCCTTAAGCAGATGATGATTATTAAATACAGGAAGATAGTTTGTGCCTTTAAAGCAGTCTGAATGATTCCATTTTAAGAACAGAATTAGCTGTAACAGCTCAGATGTGACACGGTTATAGAAGGGATTCAGCTCCGACAGAAATCCCTTATGCCTTGATGGAGTGATAAACTAATGATTGATGATACAGGGAACTATCTCCATATTGAACCACCATCATTCTTTCTAAAAGGAAAACCAGGGTGGACACAAAAGTTGCTGCAGAGAATAGAAAGAGAATAGAAAGATGCCATTGCTGAGTTCTGAATAGGGCTGTCTGGAATAACATCACTTCCCAGTTTAAAATCAGGCTTTCCACTGGCTCCGAGAGACTTCGGAATCGTTTATTCTCACAACGTGGTTTCAGGGAGAAAAAGCCTCCCTGAAGCCAAAGCAGCAGACAAGGCAACTGTCAGCAGCCTGTCCCCGAGCCTGCTGCGCAGGCAGGCACTTCCACGCCTGGCAATGCCTTTAGACACGCACACATTCCCTCCTGATACTCTCCCTATTGGCAAAACTGGATTGAATGCTATAAAAAGCTGCTGCAAAAACAGCCAGCAGCTAATGCAAGTGGGAGGAAGGCTGCAGAATCATAGAATCCACTGGGAACTGGAAAGGACCTTTCAGATTGTCAAGTCCAACCTTTAAAGAAGAGCATTCTTGTTGTGGGGTATACAACCCATGTCCCAGAAGAGGCAGGGCTCAACAGTGGTGTCCCCAAGCACTGCCACATGATCCTAAGTCAGCTACTTGAGTGCATCACATCCTGCACTCAAAATAGTTGACAATCCATGCTCCCCTAACAAACATGCACTGAAAATGCACAAAACAGTGGCATTACCTGTACAAAACCACAGAGCTGAGCTTCATTGAGAAGTCCACCTCCTTGTCACAGAAGTGGTGGCACATGAATGCCACTTACCCAGAACATGAACTGAAACAGCTTTCACCCTAAACCAGAAAGGCACCAGAAGCTCTGCACAGGTCATTTAGCTATTCTGATTGGTTAGGCAGAGGAGATGCTTGGAGACAACAGTACAAAGCAATATAAAGCCTTGAGAATGAGGAAAACACCTGTATGGATAGAATTGACAATACCACCACTTTCCATTCCCTTCATAGTGATGTTATATGATTTAGCTTCTGGTTTTGTACCACCACAGTAAATAGAGATACAGATACCCAAAATGGTACATCCTCTCTGTACAAAGATAATCCATTTTAAAAGATGCTGCTGCACATTTGAGTTTCATACCCACACAAACTGATCATTTTGTTGTCACAAATTTCATTTAAGTGCCTTGTGTATCTGTGTGTCCACCAAGTACTTTAAATCACTGGCCATTCGTGTCCCACTGTGAGTGATGGAGATGGCTGGCTCACTGTTGAGTGTGATGTATCAGAGACAGCTGAAGAGGTAAAACTTGAACCTAATAATGAAAAAATAATCAAAAACCCACCCAAAGAGGCCTTCAAAGCTCTTTGTGGGAAGAAATGTAGGAGAAGATTATTTAGGGAGATTATTTAGGGAGAACAGAGAGAATACTACAAATACCTCAGAGAAAAAGCTCAAAAAATACCCCTTTCTATTCCAGCATAGTCTAAAATAGAACATTCTCTTACACTTTAAATACTTAATGACTGAAGTGACTGGATACTCCAACTTCTGTCCTGGTTGTCAGCACAACAGCTGAAAATGAGCTTCAATGTGTAGTATTCTTGGTTCAACTGTTACCTATCCTGTCTCTGTGCTGGCTTCAATTTGCAAGCAAGCAAAAGATGGTTTTGTGAGATCCCCACGAAGTAACTGAGGCCTCTCACATAATAAGTTCAAGTCTTCACAAGCACCTCAGGATCAGTGAGAAACGCCCATTAAGCCTTGATCCAGCACACTGATTTGAATAGAAGCCTTGAAAATTGCACCTGTATAAGACCAAATAATACCAGTAAGCATAATTCTGTCTCCTCTCCAGTCCCACCAGTATTCAGTGCTCCAGTATAGCTCCAGCACAGCTCTGAAATGCAGTTACCCTCAGCTTCACATGCTTATCTTAAGAGCAGTCAGTACTGTAGTGAAAGGAAAGATGGGGATGCTCTATGGGCTCATGTACACTACTATAAGTGCTGTGTACTACAGGTTCTCAACTCACAGCAGCACAACAACTATTGGGAAGCATCCTCTATGCAAGAACTGGCCAAACCCGAGTAATATTCACAATCCTCCTTGGCTTCAAGACCTTTCCTTTCCTTGCATTAGCCCAATCTCAGAGCAATGAATTTTTAATCCCTCAAACTTCTATTGTAGCAATTGCTGGAGTTTTGAAATATGGAGAAAATTAACACGAAGTTACAAGGAAGAAAAAAACCCATCAAGGTTCAAACAAACGTCCAGTAACTTTGACTGTTTGCAGTAATAGGATTTGGTGCAGTAATTTATAATTCTTGTGCAAGCAACAGCTAAGATTAATGCTGGTAGTTATTATATGCAATAATTATAGGCTCTTTAGAAGCTGCCTGGCTGGAGGGACGCTGCCTGTTTGCACAGAAGATAATTATGGGACAAATCTAATTTCCCCATTCCCTTAGTTAGGCAGCTGCTGGAGATAAACACATAGCTCATTTTCAGGTGCTTGTGCCTTTGAAGTGGCACAACCCTCACCACAACCTGCGTTTGCATAGAGCCGAGTTCATCAAGGTACTTAACACATCAGTGTTATGTCAGCCTGAAAATCCTCTCTCTCAAATCAAGGGCTGCTCCTACAGCACAGTGTCCAGCCCTACCTTGAGCCTGACACACTGTCAAGTCCTGCTGTGGCACTCAGGAGAAGGGAAACCCAACCACACACGTAACCCTGGCATGATCCCACCTCCAGGTCTGGACTTGCTACATCTTTCTTCTCCCCTACCCAACAGACAGACAAACCAAGCTTTGCTTTCCTGAAGGTGTGGAACGCTTTGGACCGTACCAACATCAGCAGTTTGGTTTGGGGCAGCAGAATGGAGTTTGAAGCAGTTCCCAACTGTTTTCGGTTACAACACATTGGTTCTGTCCACTGAGCAGTTCTGGCAGGAGCAGAATGGTCTTCTTCCAGTTTAGCCCTGGAAACTCTGCTCCAAAGACTCTGCAGTGATTTAGTGGAGCTGTGACCTTCCAAGTCAGCTCACAGGCAGCTCCTCCACCGTCCAGCAATATCCTCACTCACAGCAAACCTCAAATCCTGTTGGATGGGAAAAGCTTGGCTCGAGAGACCAGACTGGATGCTACCTGAGCTGACCTTCCTCTGGATCACATATAACGCACTTACGGAGCTTCAGCACCAGCTAATCCAACCTACTGATCTGCTCCTGCTGCAACAAGCTACCTGCCAATACAGCCTTTAAGTCAGATCAAGAGCAACACAACAGGAAAACATGCAGATATGAGGGTCCACAGACCTCCATCTGCCAGCAGAGTGAAGTAGGAACATTCCATTCTAGTTAAGAGAAGAAAACACTCACTCTATTTGGGTCTTCTATTTCCCTAACACACCCCAGGGACTCATACCTGGAAGGTCTTTAAAACATGGTTTATAACCCAGAAGAACCTTGAAGGAAAGTAGCTGCTGCATGGCTTAGTCTGTCTGATCAAACAATCCCATCTCTAGCATTTTCCCTTACAGAACTCTGTTCTCTTATCTCAAGCCAAAGAGTTCTGCCATTAACTTCATGGATTCAAAGCTGGATGAGGCTTGCAGCCCAGAAGTCTGCTGGCTGCTACCTGCATGAAGAAAAGCCTTCAAGCACCCCTCTTGCTGCTACACAATGAATTCCTTTCCATGCAGCCTTTCCAAATCTATTGAATTTTACCTTTTTTCCCCTCTGCTGACTCTTCCACCCTCTCCAGAAAGTGCTGCTTAGATGCTAACAGGCACAAAGACAATGAGATGAACACAAAAAGACTCCAAGTGGTTTCCTCATTCACTCCATCCTCTACAGGGCTGCCCATTCCCTGCAGTCCAAATCAATTGTTAGTAAAAACGGGGCCTTTGAAACCAGTAATTTCCTGCTATTTCCCTTTTTGTGTCAAAATATTTACTGGCCTTTTATTCTTCAGCTCTGCCACCCCTAATTCTGCTCTCCAAAACTGCTGTCGTGTCGGGAGCTGCAAACCACACTACCAGGCATTCCCATCTGCAATCCATGCTCTTGGGATGCAATTCACCTCTCTGGGCTCCACTTTCCTGCTCCTTTACAACCACGAGCTGCTGGCACTTCTGGTTTCATCTCCAAGACACCTAATCCCACATTCTGGATCCCCCCGCTCTGTAAAGCAGACATTTCTATGATTCTTCTCTTTTATGTATTTTGATTATGCAGTTCCTGTGCCAAGGGGCCGTTGCTCACCCCGTTTCTATCGTGCCAATGTAAAGTTATTTGTTTGAAATTAAATCTTACTATTCATATTCTGTGAAATACATTGAAATAAATGTTCAGAATCACAATCCAATTCCTTACAGATATAAACCACTTGGATGACCGGGGATTGGGATCAATACCCAGGTTAACTTCCCAAACAATTACAAGAGAGTTCATCACTGCTTTATCTCCAGAGCTTTTCCTCCCAGAATATCTGCTCCTAGGAAGTATCTGCAGTATTAAACCCAATTTCCCTGCGTGCTCGTCTGCCTGCTTGCAGGGATGTAGCACAGCAGAGCAGGGCTGCAGCAACCTCACCACTATGAACATCATTCTCCCTACATTTACCCTTGAACTCCCTTTAAATAACACACACTCAAAATGAGGTTCCAAATTCACCCTTCAAGTTGAGAGATGTGTAATTTGGAGCTTGCTCCCAGAAAGATAACGAACATTAAAGCAACTGTGAGTCCAGAAACTCCAGGACAAAACTAGTCTCGGTATCAAACCCACATCTCAGTATAATGGACCATATAATTAATCCATGAACGAGATGACAAAGTCCCTAATCACAGAGTCAGCTGCTGCTTTGTCGATCTGGTTACTAACTCAACTGTTTCATTTAATACTCTGAGTTAATGAGGGGTCTCATATCCTAATCAGCTGCACATTAGTGCATTTCTACACCGACTGGAAGAACCTCACAAGGTTTAGTGGCAAACACAGGGAGCAATTACTGAAATCAAAAGGTGACAACAGTGTGTGGAGTTTCTGGATGGGATGTGGAGTTCATCCCATCACTGTGGGCTCACACCAGAAATCATCACCTTGGAAGTTCAGTTTTACTTGGAGGTTCATTTACTGAGAAACTCATTAGAACGTGGTTTCAGAGCAGAGAAAGGAAACTCATGCAACTGTGGGGAAAGTAAGGTAAGAAACAGGTTATGATCTGCAAATGCTTCCAGCAAAGTTACTGGCATGTTTCTTCTTCTTAGCCCATAATGAGTGCTGTGACTTCCACTGAGATTAACAACCTGGCATTGCTATAATGTTGTTCAGCATCCCCAATTAAAAGCCTTTTTGGTAATGCCAATTTGCCTAATTACACTGGATATTACAGGTCCCAATTCTCCTTACCCTGAGCCTCTATACACCATCTTGATAGCATTAAGCTTTACACCAAAACCTTACACCTGAATATCTTCTCCTTCTCCTTGAACTGCCTGTCTTGAGCTGGGGACAGAAAAGTCCATCATTTACATTAACATTGGTAAGAAAAATAAAGCAGCAAACTGGGTAGCAGTGTGGAATACAAACCAAAATGAAGGCTATGGACAGCTGTCCTTGGGATGTGTTGCTGTTTAGGATGCTCTAAAACATCATTAGTTTAATTGCATATATGTTTAAATGGAGTGTTTCAGTGGTTATTCTAAATGTACAGCTAGTTGGAGAAAATTAACACCATCTCTTTACTTCAAAAGGCTTCGGAATGAGTAAATCAACATCATTTACAAATTATATTATAGCACTTGTAACAATTTATGGCACTGAATCCACAAGTGCTGCAGGGAGCAGTTTGGTTGCAAATGTTCTGGGGAAGAGCTGGCTTAGGACTTTGGGAGCTTAGTGAGCTCTCTATAAATTCTCACAAGAGCTAAAGCCTGTGGCCTTCCCTTGCTCCAAACACATCGGTTTGGGGCTTACACTTTAAATAATGCTCCCTCCCATAAATGTGTAACTGCTGCAGTTTCCATCTGTTAGTGTATTTTGAATAAGCTTGCATGTAAGAACTCAAGTTTGGAGCTCCGACCTACCCCAGTACATCAGAGGGACTGTCTGATTTCATAGCAAGCCCCAGAGCCTGAAGCAGAGCTTTGGCCAAGCTCAAAGGAAAGGCACAGGACTTAGGTTCCATAGGCAAAACTGCTGTGGTGGAAGAGAGTGCTCATGTAGGGCTGTGAGAGGAGAGAGCAGTGCAAAGCAAAGCAGAGACATTACACATCATGAGGCAGGAATGATGGGGGCAAGAAATCACTGAGCCAGTGTCTGAAGGCTTCTTGACCATCAAAAAATACCTGGCACAGAAAATGCCTTCCTAGTCCTCTTTGCCTATGCCAATGATGAGCACTTCAGCTCCTCTTTGGCTTCCACGGATTCAAAAGGATGCAGCTCCTTCAGCCCCTAATCCTTCACTTATTCCAAGGCAACTGAAGAGTGAACCCACTTAAATGCACCAAAACTGAAGATTAACAAACTTATTCCTGCGTATTTCTTAACCTGGCTTGATGCTTGGTAAACAAGACTAAATAAGAGCGTGCGTGTAATGGGATGGACACACCGCTGCTTTATTGTCTGCTCATTTGTGGGGTAAAGCAAAGCTTCTGGTCAAAAACCCGCTTAGAGAGACACACATTCAGCAGCTATTGCTATTACAAACTAAGTCAAGTATTTCCATCCAGCTTATGCTGTAGCCACAAGTCATTATTGGCATTTTTTCTGGCTGATGCATCTGTCCAAAAGCAACCCGGAGAAGCCCAGTTTGTATCTATTCACTCACAACATTTGGATAATTACATTATGCTTTGTGGCCATTGCTTTGTTAAAGAAGCTGTTGCTTTTAGGCACCAAAGGCAGATTGGGTTCTTACTCAGAGATGATCCAGTGGGTGCCATTGGAAGTCATAAGGGATGCAGAACATTTCATAGCCAAAGGCTGCCTTCTGGAGGACAAAGGACACATTCCCACTCCTGGTAGCTACATAAGGTCAATATCCAGCTCTCTCCATGGGCTTCAGAAATCAAACATCTCTGTATTTGCAAGTGAGAAGCTGAAGTGTGGAGTTTGGACAAGACACCACAGAGCACAGCATCCTCAGTAATGAAAGCAGCCACTGGTCCTACCCATACCCAGCAGTGAAGCTCTATCAGCCCAAGACAAGACTTTATTAGGACACTGAAACCCTGCCACTGTCATCAGGACAGGAATACATCTGCAGGAAATGGCTCCTAAGATTTAGCCTGACGGATAATTTCGTTTACATCCTGGAGCATCCCTAATGGTTTGTGAAACAAGAGTAAACAACATAATGGATCAAAGCTGGGATAAGACTTGCTTTAGATAATAAGATGAAATAAGCTATAACAATTTAAAACCAACCCTGTACAAAAGCAAGACAGTCACCAAAAGGGACTGCCAAAGCCAGTGCTAATACTTTCCCCCTCTGGTACTCCACTGTCAATAGTGATCCCTCTCAAACCTTAATTCTCCTTGCACAGCTGGTGGGTCAACTGGAATCAGTGGTAGTATTAGTTAGAATCATAGAATCATAGAATAGTTAGGGCTGGAAAGGACCTTAGATCATCACATTCCAACCCCCCTGCCATGGGCAGGGACATCTCACTCTAAACCATCTCACCCAATGCTCTGTTCAACCTGGCCTTGAACACTGCCAGGGATGGAGCATTCACAACCTCCCTGGACAACCCATTACAGTGCCTCACCACCCTAACAGCAAGGAATTCCTCCTTATATCCAATCTAAACTTCCCCTGTTTAAGTCTGAACCCGTTACCCCTTGTCCTGTCACTACAGTCCCTAATGAAGAGTCCCTCCCCAGCATCCCTATAGCCCCCCTTCAGATACTGGAAGGCTGCTTAGATACAGCCAGATGTTCAAGGCACTTTGTTGGACTGGGTCTTTCCAGAGGGGTCAACTGCACGGTTTTGCATGGAGGTCCACAAAATAAGCCAACAGCATCACGTAACCAAATTTCTACCTTAAGTATTGTATAGCTTTGGTATTTTACATATGACTGGATAGGACTGAAACGGTTTTCAATTCATTTAAATGATAGAAGGACCCTTTTTTAATATCATGGAAAATTATTAGCGCTAGCAAACTGCACGAGTAGCTCATAACTTGGGTTCAAAATGGCTGTATGACTCCAATATTTAATTAAAAAGATTAATCTTTTGGAGTTCTGAAGAAAACCATGGCAAACAAAGCCTATTAATCTGGTTTAATGCTGTCCTACACCAGTCACCCACTTACATGGTAGGAAAAATGTGTGTTAACTCAGCTATTTTTTGTTATCATCATTTTAGAGTGGTTATTTATTCCAGTGAATGGCCTTATTCTTATAGCAGGTATACAGAGCATTAATATTAACAGTACTTAATTGTTCTGGAGGAAAGGCAAAGAAAAAGGGATGGAAAAAGAAGGAGAAAAAGGAGGAAAGTCGTGATCTAAAGCCCAGGAGAGCCAACAGGAAAAGCTTATGGACCAAGCCTCAGCATCACTGTTGTTCTCTCATTTCTAGCATTCTTGCATGGAATTAGTAGCTGGATTGTAGAAAAGGCAGGAAACTTCTTTAAATACCACTTCAGTGAAGTGATTTGAAAAGGAAAATGATGCCTGTGGATGGATCCTCCCCTAAAATAGCCACTGGTTCTATTCCTTTCTTCCCCTCCCTTCTGTACATTATGAAACACAATAAATCAATGAAACCACATCTGGGCTTTTTATACACAAAGCTGACAGCAGGGTCCAGTTTTGTTTGAGGAAGTGATCAGAGACTTCCCTGGCAAGGGATGTGAGCTTGTGAAAATCCCAAATTAGGGAAAGATGCTCCATCCACAGTGGAGCTTTGCCAGCGGGAATCTGCTGACGATCCCACCTCTCTGTACTGGAGAGGAAGGACCTTACTTAGAAGAGTTAATATGGGGGCCATTAAAAAGTCAGCACGGTCCAACTCTTGCCATGCTGTGGGAGCAGAGATAACCATAATCTGTCTCTGCATTAGCCTCCGAAATGACAGCTGTGTGATCTGTTGCTTTAGTTCAAATAGCCACTACAGGCCCAACATGCAAAGCAAAGCACTCACACGGGTTTTCAAGGAAAAGCAAGGGGGGGGAAGAAAATGATTTATTTTTTAATAGCAGTTAAATGTCACCCTATTAATTCTTGCAGGGTAGAGAACACCCCACAGGCTTAACCTTTAGGATTACTTCATTCCTGAAAGCAATAACAACCCTCTGCATCGGCCAGATAACCAGTGGAATGAAATCACCATTTACACACTTAGTATCCCTGAGTGTGCTGGGTTTGGTTGCAATACCATCCTGTCCAAAGCTTCTTTACCCACAAATGCAGAAAACAAGAGGGATGATGGTCACAAATGATGCCCCAAAAGAGGGCTGGGTGAAACCCAAGGTCACTGACAGTCATCACTATTTAGCTGATATGAGAATGGAGACGTCAGAGCCCAGGTCTGCACTGGAGTAATTCAGCTGCGCACTGGTCCAAGAACATAGTGGCCCAGTGCTCAGTTTCCAGCATACATCAGTGTCACCTCTGATTCCAGCTGATGAAGCCAAGATCCCTGCTTTACCTCTCACTGCCCTCCACATCTTATTTGCCAACAGAATGGCCAGAAAAGCCTGTGGCAAATGGCAGAAGGGATTAGCATAAGTTGCTCCCTAAAGTTTGCTTCTCAACAGGTTGCAGGGAGGAAATGTGCCAGATGCTCAACTAACGCTAAGTTAGACCCTGTTTATACAGCCAAGCATCTGCTTTATTATGTTTTAATATTTCTTTAGGTGCAGCATACTGGAAAAGGTCATTACTAACCTGAGCATCAAATTCCTGCCACGTGGAAATCAACAGAGCTTCAAGGTGTCTTTCTGCTTGCACAGCATTAATTAAACACCAAGCCCAATAGAGGTTAATCAATATGTGGAGAGACAGTTGAGCTGTAAGATACTCCTACATTGTAGGATGTCTGACACAAACCTCACCATGCTTTGCCTCTGAGCCTTGAGGCATTCGAAACACAAGTTACTACAGATAGTGTCAAACAGGCAGCACTGGGGTCTAGATAAAATTGAAGCCATTTCCTCTTTAATACCATCATTTTATCCTTTTCCTGCATGTCCATCCCCAGCACATGTTCATTCAAAGCAAAACCAGCAGTTAAATCAAACCCAGTCTAAGCTACCAAGCTCCCCTCCTTCTTGCTGCAGTGAAGACCTGCTTGTTTCTTTAACCACCAACTTTCTCTTACATGGAAACTAATATGGCTTGAGCTTTTAGAAAGGCAGAGAGGAGTGCAGGTAAAAATAGCTTGAGAGGAAACTGCGCTAGGTAACCACGTCCCAATCCTCTGTCAGCACGTCACTGCAAGTTACTGCTATAGCTCTGCTGAAGGAGAGCTGGGGATGTGGTAGCAGTGGGAACCACGTCAGTCAAGCTGTGCAGGGAAGGAATGCATCCTGCCTACGACACGTCTACTTAAGTCAGAAGTTGGAAGTTTTACACACAAAACTGCTGCTGCTCGGAATGGGTTTTGCTATTGTGCCAACGCAAATCAAGGAGAATGGATAAGGGAAGAGGCTGTGCTGGGCCACAGCCGGGCTGTTTGGAAGCTGAGGAAATTTGGCCTCAAGGATTGGATTGTTGATAGACTGGGGATTAGCTGACACACCAGGCTGGGAGGGTTGTGCCAGGTTAAAACTGCACATCTCCTGTAAATCAGTCCAAGCCTTTCAGCAGGCTAAGAGCCAAACAGGTCCCAGTTAACCCGTCCCTGTGTGCTCCCATTTCCATCAGTCAGGACACGAGGCATATGGCCTCGAAGCCTAAGATTTGCCAATGGTCTTGGAGGAAGCAGTCTGTGCAACCCCATTTAATGGGAAGCGGTGGGAATGCCATCATTTGAGCTGGGATCTTGGACAGAGATCCCTGCTTTGTTGCAGAATTAAGCAGTAAAGAAGCATAGGCCAAAAGGAAAGCATGAATTTAAAAAGACCAAAACATGAGCTTTACAATTGAATGATACTAATGAATAAAAAAGGTGACTCATACTAGGTTTTCATCCACAGGAGACTACTAGTTTTTACATAGCCTGAATAAATCAAGAGAAAAGAAAGTGGTAACTCTGAGCTATACAGAGAATATAGGGGGATGGAGAGAGCTTCATATCAGTTCCTGCACCCTGTTGAGGGTTGTACCCTATGAACCATCTAATTAGCTGCCCAGCTGGTCCAAGAGGGTCAGGAGAAGAGATTACAGACACATCTTTGCCTTCTTCTTAGTGGCACTGAATTCCCCCAGGGCAGAACAGATGAGCAGGCTGCTGTTACTCCACATGTCTAAGTCATTACAGTGCTGCCCCAGGGCAAAGGCATAACTTATTCCTATCACTCGGTGGTGTAAGAAATAGCCTAGGTTTAATCCTAAACTGAAATTAAGAAGTGGTTGATCTCAGCCAGATGTCAGAGTGACAGTGGAACAGATCCCATCTAAAATACAATGCTATTTTGGAAGTTTTACATAGCAGCTATGCACACAAGCTTCCTCCCCGAGCCTAATGGCTATGGAGCTGTATGTGTGCAGCAAACACATTTACTAACATGCCGTATCTGCACAAGCCCCATATTAAACCCCCAGCCACTGATTTCTCAAGAGTTCTGCATCCATCAGTTATTTTCAAGCCTTCCAAAAATGCTCATCTGCTAGAAACAGGTGACAAACACCAAAAAAGCTTTTTGTTTTCCATTAAATCTCAAACTGAAGGGGGTAATAACTGAGGTGGGGGATTAAAAGATCCCTTCTTTCCATGTAAACATAAAGGCCAGCAACCAATCTCCCCTCATCACAAAGGTGCAGTGAAGAGACTCAAATTATTCCTTGTTCTAGCAAACCTCAGCAGCAGTTGAGCAATGGTCTTGCCACCTTCAACTGGAAGCTAAGACCTTCCTAATAACATGATGATGTTTCTCCCATCCATACACTCATCCTTCACATAAATAGAGGCTGTTCCTTGCTGGGAAGAAGCCAGGAGCTCTGTGGCATGTCCAGGGGGATCAACTTCATCCTTATTTTGCACCAGGAAGCATTCTGAGCATGGCAGTGTGATCCAGGCCACAGAGCAGAGTATCTATCACATTTGAAGCCCCTTCCTTTTGACTTTCTTGCGACCTTTCCCAAATCCCTGATGTCCTTTACAGCCCTATTTCCTCTCCTGAACTTCTGATGTTATCAACTCTTTGCATCTCCCTGGCTGCTTTGTTGGACATCAACCTCTGTAGAAGAACCCAAATACAAACAGGCAGCTGATGACTGCATTGCTCTCACTGTTGGCTTCTTTTCTAGTAGCTGCCACCATAAAAGGGTTATACTTGCTTCCAGGGGCTGTAGCCCAGCTCTCACCCGTTGCAAGCACACCATTCAACTGGATGCGAAACGCTACGTGCCTGAGCTTCCAGGGGAATGCAGGGGAGGTTGAACTTCAAAAGGAAAACTGATAGTTTTGAAGGGTTGTTTGGGGTTTTAGAATTCATTCTGGTAATGCAGGCAATTGCCTCAGCGCAAACAGCCTGCAGTGCTGAGAGACCATTTGATTTTCTAATTCCAGAGCTTTTTGCAAAGGAGCTGCTTCCACAATTTGGTTGATTACTGTTAGGAAATACAAACATTTGATCTATTATAAACACTACACACAAGACAGGTTTTTCTCTTGCCCTTTTCTGAAGTGCTGAACGACTGATTGAGGGCCTTCTCCTGAAGTGGCTTTGTCCCATCTCTTTGATTTATTGCTCTTCCATGACAGGATTGAAATCTCTTCATGTTTTCATGACTCAACGATGCTGATTAGGAGTTAGCAGCAGCCAGCCTGAAAAGGTGGCTTATTTGGGTACTCACTCTTGGAAAGACAGATCAGTGTTCAGCAATGACTGGTTTTTTCCAATGCTCTTTGGGGAAATGTGTTTCCTTTATCGCACACTTTATCAATATTCATTCAGAACTGTTCAGAGAATCAGCATAATATTCCCTTCTCTCCATTATCTTTTCTTAATAACTTTTTTCTGCTTAGTGATTTTTTTTTCCTAGGCAGTAGTTTAATATTCTCTTTGGACAGTAAGAAATATTATCCCTGAGTAACAATTTACTAACTTTGTCCCTTTATCCTTGACTCCATTGTTATTCCTCCTGGATTTCCCTCCTCCTGCCTTCACTGAACATAGTATAGTTAGGGGGGAAGATGCACCACCCTCTTAAGTGCAGAGGCTACTGATGGGATGCCCTCAGCTCTACACCCTTTATCAAGTTGACTTTTCTCAATAGGGTTCAACAGAAGAGTCAAACCCAGACTTGGATTTTGTTCTCCATGTTGCACATAATCAGGTGCTATCCCTCCTGCTATCTTGCAGTTCAAAGCGGGAATACCACTTGCTTTGCACTGTAAAGCACTGTGAGCTCTCCACACTGTTTCATATAAAGAAATAAAGAGAATTCTTCTTATTAACACTGTCTTTTTAGTAACTCAAGTCAGAGTGAAGGGAAAATCTGCAGGAAGTTTTGGAATTTAAAGACCAGGGAGGAACTCCTCTCTAGCACAAGCCATCCAGTTTCATCCCTGAGAGCCTTTGCAATGCCGTTCCCAAGGTCTAGGCTGGACCACTTCAGGGCTGGTACAGGTGTCTGAGGAAAAACTCTCACTAGGGTTTTGCTGTCTTGCTTGTACATTACCTGACACAGAATCTTTCCAGAATAAAGGTCTTTATGTGCTTCTGTGATGGAAACAACAAATAGGGCAGACTGCCTACGGTACCAGTCAGCAGAGGTTCTAATACAGGGGTTAATGAGAAATTAGAGACTTGCATAAAAGAGTGTCTTTAACAAGTGGATTAGTGAAGGAAAGGGTTTGTGTGACTCAAAGACCTGTCACTGTGCACTCCCCACCAGCAGTCAGGCTGCTAATGCCCGATTCTCACACAAAGCAGGGCTCAACCAGACTATTCCAAAGGTGTTTCATTTCAGGTCTCAACAGAAACAAAGCACAAGCACACACAAGCACACCTCTTTATCCACTAACTGCTGACCCTGACTGATAAGGGGTAAAGCTGCTTGAGGATGGTTTGAAAACAGGATGGCAACCTCTCAGCTTTAAGCCTTGGAAAGATCTCTGCAGCTTGCCTGTGCTTTAACCCATCTAGGACATCAAATTGCTCGCCCATTTTCCGGCAGTGCTTTGCCTAGGTTTTCTATTCAGACTCTGAAGCTCTTTCAGGAAGGCACAGACTCACCTCTCCTATGCACTGCAATGCAAATTCAAATTACCAGGTTTTAGTTGCCTGCTGCCATCAACTCGGGAGCAGTGAAGCAATGCCATGGGAAGCAGTTAAGGCATATTTTGGTATGCATGAGCTGCACATCAGCAAGTGGTATCAGCTGCAGCTTTGCACCTTTTTCCAGCTGCCTTCAAGTAACCCTGGCCTCCCACATCATGAATCCCTGGAGCTTCAACCAGAGGTGATTTTTCCCCTTTTTAAAGTAAAAGAAGTAGCTGCAGTTTTGAAATTACCTTTCACCCCAAAGTAACACCTTCCAGGATGAGGCAAGAAGGGAGGAAATGATGTGCTCAGGTACTAGAAGCAATAGAGCTTTTTAGTAAGGAATGAAAGAAAGAATGAGCATCTGAGCGCATCAACTGCAGTGTCTGGCATTGACTCTGCCTAGAATAAGGCAAAATACAGGAAAATCAAACAACCCTATAGTACTTCATTTGTTATCCACAGGCAGACTATGCCAAAACCAGAGAAAACATCAGCCAAAATACATCTATTAAGGGGGGACAGGAGATGTACTCGCAGACAGGGGGGTGGTTAAACAGCACCAGATGAGCTGTGACTACAACACACACGGAAAGGGTGATCTGTCAGTACCCTGACAAAGCCCATGGAAACCCAGACTATGGCCACCAGATAGATACTGACAGGTAGGGCAGCAGCCTTCTCATCAGCAGGACAAGCTCTGGGAGTCACACCAAGCAGCATGCAAGGGCTCCTTGGTGAGGAGTTAATGAGGAAGTGAGATGGGAGAAGTTTCAAGATATTCCTAAGGAAAAAGCCTTTAGAGAGAATCACAGAATCACCAGAATCCCAAACTGGTTCAGGTTGGAAGGGACCTTAAAGCTCACTCAGCTCCAACCCCTGCCATGGGCAGGGACACCTTCTGCTAGAGCAGCCTGCTCCAAGCCCCTGTGTCCAACCTGGCCTTGTTATGGAAGTTTGGTAAGAACGGGAACATTTCCTGTCCCTCCACTGTACTGGCTACGGAACCAGCAGGTAGGGAATCAGATCTGCATTGTCTAAAGGAAAAAGCAGAAGAGAAAAATGTGTTTTTTGAGCACACATTCCCTCATGGGAGACAAGATAGGAGCTGAAGCGTATCCAGTCTGCCTGCCCAGTGATGTCAGGAGCTGAAGTATGGGTATATGAGAAAATAGCTAGCAGCCAGAACATAACAGCTCCAAAAGCGGATGTTGGAATAGCTAAAGACAAGCTGTAAGACTAAACAGAAGCAATGGCTCAGAAGATCTTTAAACCTCTTCCTTGGACTGAGCACAACGTAATTCCCTCCGGGGAGGGAAAAGTACTGCTCTTTTCACCACCATATTCTTGAGGGCACTAGTGCTCAAAGAGTGTAATGAAAAGGATAAAAGTTTAATGCATTAAGCAAGTCAGCAAAGAACAGTCTATGGCTAATTACAATATTCATGATAAAGTCATCTGAGAGACAGTGATTCAGAGGAGAACTTATGGGGCACTGCTCACCTCTCCAGAAGAGAAGGGAATAAACAAGAGCTGAATATGCTCATTAATCTCAGTGTATTTCCTATGGTCCTTAAATTCCCTGCTTTAGCAAAGGCTAAGGAGAATATGCTAACTAACCTCATTACTCTAATTACCTTTTGCTAATGGGCCCAATGAACCTTAAAGAAAAAAGGTTAAAATCTCTTCAAACTGCAGTACACAAGCTGTTTTTCTTGCATTCAGTACTCATACTGAAATGAGAAGATAGAGAAGATGAGAAGATCTGAAGGGGGCCTATAGGGATGCTGGGGATGGACTCTTCATTAGGGACTGTAGTGACAGGACAAGGGGTAACGCGTTAAAACTTAAATAAGGGAAGTTTAGATTGGATATAAGGAGGAAATTCTTTCCTGTTAGGGTGGTGAGGCACTGGAATGGGTTGCCCAGGGAGGTTGTGAATGCTCCATCCCTGGCAGTGTTCAAGGCCAGGCTGGACAGAGCCTTGGGTGCCATGGTTTAGTGTGAGCTGTCCCTGCCCATGGCAGGGGGGTTGGAACTGGATGATCTTAAGGTCCTTTCCAACCCAAACTATTCTATGATTCTAAGACAGTTAACTTGCATGGTTTGGATGAAGTGAAAGGCCTGAGTGCAAAGAGCCCCCATGTTCCATAAAAACTTCCAATGCAAAGAGTTACCATTTGTTGCTTACCACCTCACAGTGCAACACTAGAGTCTACAGACTGAACAAATCAGCATCATCCCACCTCTAATTCAGACCTTGCCTTCCTCTGGATTAGTTCATTTGTGCATAAGCTAAGCCAACCAGGTTGCTCTTTTGCAACCATCACCTGGGCAGGGGAAAGGGTGAAATCCTGCAGCAGGGCAGACAAGGTGTTCACTGAGCCGAATATCCTCAGGCTGACATGCCAGAAGCACCAGGTAAGACTCAGGGGGGTTTTCTTGGTACATGACACACGTGGGTATTGCCAGAGGAAAGCAAATAGCAAAGCAAAAGTAAATGGTAAAGCAGCAGCAACCATTGGTCAGTAATGAAGGCTGAGCTTTGAGGAGATGCTGACAGAAGCCTTCACATCTGCAAGCAGTGAAATCAAGATCGGATTCTCCTTTATGGCTGTAGTGTGGTTTATGGGATGAAAGAAAACAGGCAGAAAGATCTGATTTATCTGCTCTAAGAGAAAATGAATAGATCGGAGCTTTCAGGTAATGTGGCTCCAATAGCAATTAACTCAGAACCCAAAGAACAAAGTGACACAAAATCAAGGTACTTTTGCCTGCCCAGTATTAAATAAATAAAGCCTGTTTATCAGCTGAAGCTGACATTATCACTTCTATCAGAACCTCAGGCAATGCTCATGATCATTTGTGCTTATCTACGCAGCAACAGGATCGAGACCCTGTTTTATTTCTACAGCTTCTTCAGTGTTATCTCTTGCCCTTTTAATTGCACTTACCATCTATTAAAATCCCCCATTCAGAAGTCATGTGCTGATGTCCGAAGCCCCACATTTTTAAGCCTCCCAGCTCTGAAGACTGAAAAGCTTAAAACTATCTCCTAAAGGGCTCCACATCTATTTTTCATGCTTTCTTGGGGACCAGGGGAGGGGAGGATGATTTATGGCTCTTCAATGCTTAAGTTGTCACAGCTGCTTCCCTTTCCTCCGTTATTTGGTAACATAAATGGAGCGATCCATTCTTAACGCATGAAGAGAACAAGGATGTTCATGTTCTGCTGCATAATGCAAGGAGACAGGCTCAAGAAAGGAACCACAAAACTTCGCCCAAGCATCTGAGGAGTTGTGACCTGATTGCTGGCTGTGTGAAGGGGGAGGACCAAGAGCCAGGCGCTGTAATCCGGGCACCAGGCTGTCACCATGCACAACAATTACACTTAACAAGTGAAGCCGTTCCAGCTTCCTCCCACTGAGCTCCTGGCCTCTGGTGGCAAAGCTGGAGGAACAACTCAGCTTCTCATGTCACTTTGGTGAAGTGTATTTCCCTATATGTGCCTCTGCAACCAGCTAGTGATGGCAGCTCTCCTGCACATCCCCTCCTCACTTACAGCCATACCCTTCTTAACTGGGCACAATGTATTAGTTAGACTATTTATGTGGACTAAAGTCATAATGAGCATCCCAGCTACACCATCCCTCCAGCTTTTCATTAAATCCACTTCATTAAACCTGCTTCTTCACCTTAATAATCCCTATTCTTTTAGGGACTTTTGACAAGTGCATGCAGGGACAGGCCAAGGGGAATGGCTTGAACCTGCCAGAGGGGAGACTGAGCTGAGCTCTTAGGCAGAAGCTCTTCCCTGTGAGGGTGCTGAGGCGCTGGCACAGGGTGCCCAGAGAAGCTGTGGCTGCCCCATCCCTGGCAGTGCTCAAGGCCAGGTTGGACACAGGGGCTTGGAGCAAGCTGCTCCAGTGGAAGGGGTCCCTTCCTGTGGCAGGGGTTGGAAGTGGAGGAGCTTTAAGGTCCCTTCCAACCCAAACTGTTCTAGGACTCTATCTCTGGCAGCAATAAAGTCAAGCTGGAGTAATAAAAAAAGGCAAAATCCACACAAAGAGGACAAAGCCATTGCAAGGATTTCTCTTTATAATGTAAAAAAAAAAGAACCACACTGGCCATGAAGGTGGCAGGCACTCTCCACTTGCTGCTGTAAGGTCAGTGGGGTATTGCCCTTAGGGTTTCCTGCTGAAAACTACACCGATGTCAAATAGCAGCAGGAAAAGGAATTGCAGAGACATGGTCCCTGCAGAGCTGGTGTGTGAGGTTTGGGCAGGAGAGCAGCACAAGGAACAGACATCTCCAGTTCTATTTAACCCAGATAACATAAAGCTTTCCGCTGTCCCCATTTCACCAAAGCACTTCAGCATCTCTCTCTAAACCAGGGGGACTTACAGGACGTGCGAGTGAGTGATGCTGCAGTGGTTTCCATTCTCAGGACCACAAAACCTATGGGAGGGGACCACAGGCAACTTTCAGTTCACCTTTCTTGTACAATTAACAGCAGGTGCAGCTGTTTCCAAAGTCCAGTGAAGATGGAAAACCAGGATAGTTACACACTTCCAGCTGTACATGAACATCTACCTCTACAGGTATGAGACAGTTCCTTTTTGAGAGGCTTCCTGTGCCCCTTTCCAAAAGTACCCAATGCTTGCTGCTATTAGAAATAGGATGCAGGACCATGACCTATCAATGTTCAGCTCCCTGTACCCCTTTCCAAAAGTACCTGATGCTTGCTGCTATCGGAAATAGGATGCAGGACCATGACCCATCAGTGTTCATGTCTGACCGCCATAGCAACCTGCCTGGTCCTGCCTGCAGAAACCTGGCCATAGCACAGACCAGAAGCAAAGCTGGAAGAACAGTTTCCAACACAATTCCACCTATTCCGCAGTGCTGGCAATGTGCACAGACATCTTTTGTATCTGTAAGCAGAGAAAATTTGATCTGGGAGTCGTGGAGAGAGCAAGCGGAATTTATGGCACTCCCCAGGTCATTTATTTTTCATAGCATCATTTTTCTGACCATAACTACGCTTTAAATGGCAACAGCAGAGAGCCACTGAGGTTTCTAAATTAAAATGAAAAAGCCCCATGGTTTCTTTCTCCTTCCCTCAATAAACATATTTAAAAGTACAAGAACTGAGCTAGAAATCACCAGTAACAAAGAATTTTCATCACCACTTATCTGTGGTAGCCTCCAAACAGTCTGATACCATCTGTACTTTCCTGATTTCAGAAAGCAGCGGTGAGTAATAGTGTCTGATTGCCTGTAGGAGTTGGGAGGAGGAGGACTGAACACTGTTTCACCACTGAACTCATTGTGTTATAAAGATCACGGAGCCTTATTCTGATCCTACTTGCATGCTGGTGTAAAGCGACTCCCAGTATAAGCTCTCCTGGGAATCAAGTTGCTGTGGATGCTCAAGGAGCTCCGCAAAAGGAGCCTGATATCATTACAAGTTCTACGTTTTCATTGAGAACAGACCCTTTTCCCTTACTCTGTGTCAGGCATTCCTGCTTCAGGTCTCGTAGAGCCTCTACAATTCATTGCTACAGGCATCACGAGAAATACTCCTAGTTCTGCTAGTAACATAGGATCAAAACCCTAAACCTTCCACTAAAGCTTGGAAGTAAAACATCTCTTGCATCCATTCCATTCCATTCCATTCCATTCCATTCCATTCCATTCCATTCCATTCCATTCCTCCTCTTATGCATGCAGCTAACACCACTACCATTGATACCAGCTTTCTGTTCAAGAACCTTATCTTCAGTGGTAACTATCTAGCCCCAGAATTCTCTTTCAGACAGCTAATAAAGCACTCCTACTCCCTGTTGCTTCTCTCCTTTTGTCACTAAGCAGCATCAATCCCCATGAGAGAACCTGGAGCGGAGCCTGTACAGAAAACAATAGGCAAAGCCATGTGGTGATGCCTCCGGTTCCTTTGGGAGCTCGCCACGTGCACCCTCACACTGCTCACAGCTGTGTAAAAGGATCAAAAGGGAAAGCTGGAAGCAGATTGTCTTTCCAGCCAGCACTGGGGTAAGGCACACTCCTTGCAGCAGGAAAGGAGAGGAGGCTCCTTCCTATCCCATGCTAAAGCCACAATCAGTGCCTTAATCAGCAGGAGCCTCCCAGCAAGTCTGGCTGAGTTTAAGACCCCTATTCAGTGGATCTACAGTATGTTTAGGGGATGCAGAAACAGCTGCCTGGGAGGGATGCAGGGAATTCACCTAAGAGAGTTAAATTCACTGCGTGGAACAAAAGAGGCAGCTGCCACCTTCCCTTTGCCTTTTAAGCAAGGAAGCAATCAAAGAGACCTAACTGGACTTTAAATGGTCAGGGCTGAAATCAAGCACTGCAGCTGATTTAGAGGCATGTTCACCTCCCTGCCTAAACCCAGTGTCATTTAACCTTCCTCTATAAATCAAGAAGTTAAACAGAAATAGGTACAGGCAAAGCGGCTACCGTAAATCAAATGATTGAGTGAAGGAACCCAGGCAGAGCACAGAGCTCCTCAGCCACACAAAACCACTGCATATGGAGTCTCTCTCTGGAGAGTTATGATCCCAGATCGGCATGCTGAGTAATAGCTGGAGTTTATAGGGTGCCTGTCATTTGGTAAAAACAGAAAGTGCTTTCCTGATTATATACAGATAGAGGTCAGTCATCTCCACGGATGCAAGCGGAACATGGCAGCAGCTCTCTGCAAAGCAAGCCAAGGGGTTCTGAAAGGGGAAACCAAGGCAAACATCTCTCTCCATGTTTTGGAGATGCAGAGTAACATCAGCTTGGCAACCACTGAGCTAAGGGAGCACGCTCACTACTTCCGAGGAGCAGACAAGGTACCCCAGTGGATACAGGAAGGATGAGAGTGGAAAGGAGCTTTACATCCTTCACTTGCAAGGTGCCCACTTCAGCTCCATCCAGTATCAGGCAGCTTCTGGGTCAAGAAAACAAAGCTGAACACCAGACAAAAAGAACTGCAGGAAAATAGATCCACGTGATCCAAGGCACTTAAAGATCCCTTGGAAAATTCAACACTCAAACCCAGGAGAGGTTCTCTTTTAGCTCACCATGTCAGCCCTGGTGTATGGGAAGCAGATGCAAGGTACCAGGGTCAGATCTCAAGGATACTACTCGATCCAGCAACAGAGCTTATTTCACTTCTGTCACTGCCACTTGTCATACTTCTATGATGCATGTTTTTCATCCCTAAATTCGATTTCTACAGTAAAAAAAACCCTCAAACCCTAAAGAGTATCAAGGAAAAGAAAAAAGTGATTGTTCCAAGGCTGGCTGGCTCCTGCTAAGGGCTGTGGCAGGAGTCGTAGATTTTGCTTAATTAAGATAAGGCTGTTGCTTCTTTGCAGATTGCACTAATACAGAATTTATTGATGCAGCATTACACAGCGGTTTAAAGTGATAAAATACAGCTGATGCAGAAGCCAAAGGCACCCTGAGCTGAAAACCAGAGAACACGCTAATAGAGATGGATCTCCATGCTTCAGCCTAGCAGGAGTGCTTCCCACCAAATCCAACAGGAAGCAAATACTTAACGTACTGACTCAAACTGAATTCCTGCCTGTTTTAACTTAGGCAGCAGTGTCTGCACTCAGCCACATTCCTACAGACCACCTGAAGCAGTTCAGTGCCACCAATTCAACATGGAACCATACAAGCACCAAGTGGTGATGCTTCTAAAGCCCATACCTCAAATACCTGTTTGAGGATCCAGAACTCCTCTGTTGCTGAAGATTGCCCTATCACAGCTAAAGGTTCTAGCTGTGTCTTAGCTCTGCACGTAACCCTAACTGTGTTCCCTGCAGAACACTGTTTGTTCTGGGGTCCAGGTTCCTTGTTGCTCAGGTTCCAAGCTCCACGTTACCAGGGCAATCAATGAGCCTTTATGACTTAAAGTGACAGCTGGTAAGTGGTGACGTAAGAGTCTTTGGGTGGCTTCAGAATAGAGCATGGTATTAACAAGTCATCAAGAAGCAGTGATTGCTCCTTAATGCCCACCTTTTCCTTTTCCCATCGCTGGCAGTGTTCAAGGCCAGGCTGGACGGGACTTGGAGCAACCTGGTCCAGTGGAAGGTGTCCCTGCCTGTGGCTTTTAGAAGGAGAAAACCATGGTATGACCCATCAGAAGTGAGCTCAGCAGCTGTATACATCATATCCCATTTAGATTAAGATATTTGGCCTTCCTGAGAGTGCAAGCATGCCTTAAGAGATGTGCTCTAGCCAAAGGGTTTAGAAGAGCCTGACTGACACCAAAAGCTACAACTCTCCTGTTTGAACAACCATGAGAAGGATGAGCTCACTGGAGCTGGATGAAGCCACTGTGGGTCTTTGAGTATTAATTAGTAATGGTGTCTGACACTGTGCCTTTCTCACCTGTACCTGAATCCCATGGGAAGGGCACAGGCTCAGCTAAGGAGAAAGCATCACTCGTGTGTACCTCAAACTCACAATCATTTTTAGACAGCTTTTAATCATGGTGCATTTTGTAACACAATGTCTTGATCTCCTCCTCTGACTTGCATCTCTGTTAGATACCTGATGGCATGATACATTTCCCTTTGTTTAGATTGCAACAGACTGGTCCCAAAGTGTCAGGTGAAAAAGAACACCTTGATTATGCTGCTTAACTTTAGTTCCTAATGACTCATGTTCACTCTTGGCAGCGATGACTGATTTGATTTCCATTTAAATTCCTACGTACAGGTGAGGACCCAATCATACAGAACAGCTTCTTGGTTTTAAAGGTTTCTGGGTTGGATCAAAATCAAGATTAAAATTGAGGTCTATGGATGGTAATGTTCATTCCACAAACTGTTTTCAGGAGAAGTCTGTTTAAAGTGATAAAGCTGCTTGCAAGACATGCTTCATGTCATCTAAATGGGACATGGAGGCTTTAGACTGCATACTTGTGTCAGAACAGGACACCCTGGGAGCACATTTCTGGTTTATTTGTGCACGCCCAGCTTCTTTCCATAGCTTGGGGGTCAGGAATGGGGTTTGGATCTGACAAATTCCATTCATGTGTTGTGTTAACTATAAATATGTATGTGTACTGTATTTTAATCTGGCGCTGGATGCTGAACTCGGCATCTTGAGCACTATTTTTATCTTTGTTTATTCTTAGATCTATTTTGCATGAAAATCATACATATTTTTGTAGAGAGGGTTATAAATTTATCCAGGACACTAACAGGGTTTGGCTCCTTAGCTGATCTCCCACTTAGTCCCCAAATTCCCTGAGCTATTAGTTTATTTACAAGGCTAATGAATGCCCTACTTTTTCCTTTATCCTATGTCAACAGCATAATGTTACTCTCTTCTTTTTAAATTAACACTTTGCCTAAAAATCTTTTTATAGTATCTTCTTCTAATCAGTAAATAATTGGTAAATAACTTGGAGCTGTTACTATAATAATGATAATCATCCTCATCAGCTCACTGGGGTGAGTTCTGGCTATTCCCCATCTAGAGCAGCACTAGCTTTAAGGCAGTACCAGGAGCAGCAGCGTTTCTGCAGTGTTTCCAGCATGATGGAAAGCAGAGAGGCTGCTGGCAGCTCTGGAGGAACCTGTGCTCATAAAGCTTTCCTGTCCAGTTGGCAGATCCATGAGGTCTGTTTAGATAAAGCTCTGCTGGAAGCGTTGGCATTTCAGGGCATTTATCTAAAGTGGGCCAGGAAGTCTGACACTGCGTTGCGTGCTGCCTTGTGCATTTTGATTCAAGCACCTATTCTGAAACAACAGCACACAGCGTGTATCAGAACAGGGATTTGTGTCGAGCCGTCAGACAACTGCTAAAACAGGGCTCTGAATGCTCAATTTGAAACAATTAGACAGCAGGAACATGCTTGATTTTTAGTTATCTTTCCCCTCGCAGTTGAGAGGAGCCGTTTGTGGTTTCTTGAGGCTTTTATTTGTTCGTGGCCGCAGACCTACTGCTTGCTTCTAATGCAGCAAACATGCAGAGCAGATACTGGGCTGGAGGAAAGGCTGTCACCTTTGAAAGACACCTCCTTCCCTTGAGAATCGTTTGAGGGACTGCACAACGCATACATGGAACAATTGGAACAGGACAGACTGAACATTCGGGGCGTTAGGAGAATAAAAGGGAATTTCGATTAATGTGACATAGCACTTCCAATGCCTGGGAGCGAGCGGGAACAATAATGAACTTCATGGAGCTTAATCTTGTTTGTCAAGCGATTTAACACAGTTGTTTTTGCAAATCTGAGAGATCATCAGCATCCATAGCAAATGGAGACTGGATTAAACAGGAGCTAGCGTGTTGTTCTGTTAAAGTGTGTCGTGTAACACAACATGTCAGGTTTTAACCGGGCACAATGCGAAGCGACACGATTTCAGTGGGGTGATGCGATGCAAGGTGTCGACCATTGAAGAGTGCAGTTGGAAGTGTGATGTCTTTTAATAATTCTAACAACAAGCACACTTGCATCTACTTCTACTCCCTTCCTGCGCTACTGCATAACTACATGTACAAATAAACCTTACCCTGATATCTGAACGCCCGGGGCTTGAGTTCTGGATGCAGGCGATTCTAATCAGCATCACAGAATCACAGACTGC
The DNA here is from genome assembly GCF_033783945.1 of Neopsephotus bourkii. Classification (NCBI taxonomy): domain Eukaryota; kingdom Metazoa; phylum Chordata; class Aves; order Psittaciformes; family Psittacidae; genus Neopsephotus; species Neopsephotus bourkii. Next base: position 1,272,765 of record NW_026900852.1, read on the forward strand.
TTCTCTGGGCACCCTGTGCCAGCGCCTCAGCACCCTCACAGGGAAGAGCTTCTGCCTAAGAGCTCAGCTCAGTCTCCCCTCGGGCAGGTTCAAGCCATTCCCCTTGGCCTGTCCCTACAGGCCCTTGTCCCAAGCCCCTCTCCAGGTTTCCTGCAGCCCCTTTAGGCACTGGAGCTGCTCTAAGGTCTCCCCTTCAGGAGCCTTCTCTTCTCCAGGATGACCCACCCCAGCTCTCAGCCTGGCTCCAGAGCATCTTCATGGGTTTTCCCACCATTGGCCTCCAGCTGCCAGGCTCTGAGGCAAACTTTACATCCAGCACTGAAACATGCCTGTGTGTACAAGCAGCATCAATGGCAACGGGTACCTTAAGAACTCACAAGTCTCCTTTAATGTCACCTTCTCCTGGGTTTGTACAAGGGAACCGTAAGCCCAGGCTGCCCCCTGCCCCGGGGGGCACAGGATGATAGCTGAGGTTAGGAGCTCCCCCTGAAAGCAGCTGCCCTGCCATGAATTATGTTTCCAAACTGCACCCTTTGTAGTGCTTTAAATGCTGCTTTATGTCAGCTGCTTGGGCCTCAAAATGGGTAAGAAGAACAGAGCTGATGATTATGTGTAATCCTATGTCCTCCCCATGCCCTTTACCCCAGGTTTTTTGAGGATTAGTCTAAAGCACCCAGGGTGCCTCTAATTACGGGATCAAAGCCGTGCAACAAATGATGGGAGAGCCTACAGCATCCAGGAAAACAGGAGCTCAATGCAGTTTAAGAGGAGAGAGGAGGAAAAGGAGGATGCTCCCCAGGCCCACAGCCTGCTGCACATGGTCTTGAGGGATGTAAAGCAGCACACGCTTGTTTGAGGGTGTTACTATCCTGGTTTTGTGTGAGAATTCCCCAAGCTTTATCCACACACATTTGCAAAGGATTCTGGCTTCTCCGTAAGGATTTATTTTTACCCAGAGAATTGGGCTTGCTGCACTCCTCATGGGCTGCATCCTTGGCAGATGGGAACTGGTATTGCTCCACTGACGTCAGCACTCACAGCTTGCAAGGAATCACTGAGACAACAGTTTATCCTGAACTAATCTCCTCCTCCTCCCCTTTCTATTTACTCACACCAGGGAACACAGCTCATGTCTGGCATGGGCCATAAAAACACTCAAGGCAACACCCCTCATCCCTGCCCTTGAGAAAAAAGCTCAAGGAAAGGAACAAGGCACTGCCTTCCAGGTGAGAAAGGAGGCTCTGCAGCCCTGGCACATCCCATGCTGATGTGACACTGGGGTGGGTACCCAAGCAGATGTGTTTGCAAGGGGCTGCCCTACAGCACGCAGCTGTAAGAACACCCCTGCAGCCAGCTCAGCATCCCTGAAACGTGTGCTCTTATGTGGGATCCAGGTACATGATTCCAAACAGAACTGAATCATACAATCCCAGACTGGTTTGGGTTGGAAGGGAGCTTAAAGCTCGTCCAGTTCCAACCCCCAGCCATGGGCAGGGACACCTTCCACTGGAGCAGGCTGCCCCAAGCCCCATCCCTGATTAAGGATGATGGCATCCAACATCCCAGAGAGCGTCTGTTACCTTTGCACATTTTAAAGAACATCCTTGTACATTACAACTTCTCCAAGGAAAACAGTAAGTTTTGAGTGCTTTTGATTTGTTTTCTACTTATTAACACAATACACTTCGTGCTTACTCCCTGAAGCTATAGACTTAGCTCTACAGTAGCCGATTGAGGTTCTGACATGTGCACAGGGTACATTGAAGATCAAGCTTTAAAAAGACAGCACCTATTGATGCAGGGTCTGCCACTGAGTTACATCATGGGTGGAAAGCTGGGGCACTAAGACAACACAGCACAAAACCAGGCTTACTTCTGCTTTCTAGAATAATCTCAGTCTTGGCATCACTATTTGATGGACTCAGACAATAAAAAGCTCACAGAACCCCAGACTGGTTTGGGATGGAAAGGGACCTTAAAGCTCATCCAGTTCCAACCCCCTTCCCACAGGCAGGGACACTGGGTGCAGAACTGCTCCTGTAAGCGAGCATTAAGAGACTGTGGAATGAGCCAGACCATGGAGTCACACAGTGCTTATCAGTGAAGTCAGGGAGCAAGAAGACAAGGGGTGATTTCAGGCCCATCATTTCCAAGTGCCTGCTGCATGACGCACCAACAATACATCTCCCACATTCCGGCGAATTACCCTGAATCCATTCCTATGTAATTAAGAACACTTAATGGCCTGGACAACTGCTGGCAATCAGCACACAAATAAATCAGTTGCATTTTGGAGCAAAAAAAAGCACTACCTATTGAAAGCTTGTTGTATTAACAGCGCACATTTAACTCCCCTCGTGCAGCTATCGAGGTGTCATTTAAAGAGCAAAGTGATGGGGAGGGAAGGATTTTAAACGATTCCCAACAAGACCCTGACCCTCTTCTTTCTTGCCATTAGCAAGTTTCTGAAGCCTTCAGAGCAGTTTCATTTGTTCTCAATCACCAGGAGTTTTAACTGTGGAATTTAAATGATTCTCTCTCAGACAGACCTAATTTTAAGAGCCATTCAAGTGACATCCCTCTGAGCTACAGCACTTTGAGAAGACACTCCACTAGCATCCACAGAGCTGTTTGCTCCACTGGAGCAAAGCAGACAAATACGACTTATCAGAAGAGGAGCAGGGGCTCAGGGATAGAGCCAAGGAGCTCCTAACAAAGGACAGCACATTCCAAAATGCCCTGGCACCTGAGTTTGCAGCTAGAAATCTCAGTGGGAGCAGGCTGGTGCTCAGAGATACCAAGTACCTGCAGCAGCCCCTAATGACTCCACAGAAACATGAAGATCTTCAGCCCTTTGGAAAGATGCATGAGATGAGGGTCTGCCTAAAGGACATCTGAGCATCCACACCGAGATGCTTATAAACCAGTTATAAACTCCTTGGCCCAAGTGGTCCACTCCAAGTCCGGATGTCATTTACAGCAACCAAAATGACCTTTCATAAAGCCTTGGTATGCAAGAAATGGAAAAATCCAATAAAAAACAGAAAATGGATGAATTTTAGAGGATCTGAAGCATGCAAAGCTCACATGAAGCACAGGAGCCAGTGGCCTTTATTAGGTTGCAGAATCTGCCCCAAAAAACCTATATAGCAAAAAGAATAGCAAGGATCTTTAAAGCTCTGACCCTGCTGGATACAGATGTCTTCTCTTTAAGAAACCTGTCTTTCTCCAAAACGTGTGATCTGAGCCATACAAGCAAATTAGTGCAGATGTTGAAGCTGCCAAAGAACACAGCAAACCCCAATAAACACGCTGACAAATAATTGCACGCACGTTGAGGTGGAGCCTGGAGGCTTGTACCATCCCTGTCTCCCTGCCAGTGCTGTTCAGAATCACCATACCCTAACAGGAACATTTCACTTCAGGAGGCTCAAACCACTGTGTAGTGCTTTGACATCATGGTTTCAAGCAGATGTCAGAGTAGGACACAGTCGTCTTGATCTCAACTTGGCAACTGTCGTCTTGTGCTGTGTTTTACACAGAGAACATACTTTAAACATCTGCAATGAATACATCAAGGAAGCTCAGCGGCTCCATTCACTCCCTAACCTATTTCTGTCCCCGTTCCTCTCCTTAACACACAGGAAATCAGTGCGAGCAGGCTGGGCCTTGAATAAAACTGGCCAAGTCCTTCACGCTGAAGTTCAGCCCTTGCTCCAGATACGGTCCAGGTTTAGTCCAAGACTTCAACCTACAGGAAAAATGCCACCAGCTTCCTTATACATTTTGCACCCTGCACTTACTGAGAAAAAGGTTTACGTGAGAACTTTCCCCCCGATAACAGCATCACATTCTGATCTGTAAGATAAAACTTGCTTTTCCTGCAACACAGTACAATGCATGTATAATTCTCCAGCAAGAAGCAGATCAGCTGCTTTGAACAGAGTATGGCATTCCAGCTCCAGATGTTAAGATAGAATATGCAGTAAGAGTTACACAGGAGGCCAATAAATCTCTCCATGCTGATAAAGACCTGGAGGTGTTTACTAAACCCAAGATCTCCATGACAGATGTGACTGAGCAAGCAGGAAAAGGCCAGACAAGAGGCAATGTGGAAGCTGTGCTGCTTCTCCTTCTGCAAGCTTTTCTGTTCCAACTGCTGCCCCATTGTAACTCCGAGCTGCAAACCCTCTTGGAGGATTCAAACCTGACTGAAGGGTCTTCCAGATGAACATTCAATATCAGAGCATCAAACCGTTTTGCATGAATGAAGCATCTTTTATAGATGCTGTGGTACCTGGTTATGGACGTGAACTCCATATACAACAGGTCTTTCCCACTGCAGTCTTTAATCTTATTAGATTTGACTGCAGATACTTACTTGGCCCTTGTCATTATGCATAAGATTATATATTGCTTTCTCATTAGACAGAGGAAGAATATCCGTCCTCTGCTCCCAAAGTAGACTGGCTGACAAAATCTGGCATGCCTTGCTTGCAGTGCCCACTGGAATGACTCATTTATGTCCCTCCTCTGCTGGGAGATGTACTCACCATCACCCCCATCCTCCTATCCAGGAGACTCAGGGGTAAACACTATGAAGAAACCAGGGAGGAGATCTTCAGAAGTGCCCCAATAAAACAAGCTATTTTATTAAATATCAGCTCATTAGCACATCCCAAACACATCCTTTCATGTTTTATATATTAGTTTATAAAGTGGACTTCAAGTAGGTGCATACTGGGGGTGTTTAAAGGTAGGGGCTTTTTGGTCCTAGTTAAACACAGCTTTCGACACGTGAACAAGGAAAGGCTGCAAGTTCTTCTGTGATTACTTGATGCCACGGTGAGGGAATCCATAAGGAGCAAACCTCTCAAACACAGCAAAGCAATGGGAATGAGGCAGCATTTCCTCATCTGAGCCCGTTGTGCCCACATGGGACCACAGCAGTAACCTCCCTGGCACCAGCATTTATTATCAGCACCAGAACCTACCACACACAGCAACTAAAGGAGTTACTAGGCAAATACCTGCTCACTAAGCTAAAGGGATCATCAGTGCAATTAGTCATGAATTCATCACTTATTTCAGGGAAAGAAGGATCAGTACAGATCCACACATATTTGCAGCTCAATCACAGAATCAACCAGGTTGGAAAAGCCCTTTAAGATCATCAATGATGACAGCTAAGCTGTCATAGTTAAAACAGAGGATGTTTTACAAGGCAATATTATGGATTTCAATTTGTTGGTCATATTAATCCATATACGTGCCGCTTTCCCCAGTGTGGTAGACTGCAATGGATCTTCATCAGCTATTAATTAGAAAATGCATTTAATCCCATTAGCAGTGAAAAGATGTTTGCAGTGTAACCCTTCCCTGTACAATTTCCCCCTCCTTATCACCATCCTCTGAGCAGCGGTTCACAGCAAGAAGATATGCAGCAGCAAGCCTAGGAAGAATAGGAAATGTTCTGAGTAATTCTGTCACAAGTCTCCCAGGACAACCCAGTCAAGGATGAACAATTCAGTCAAAGCCCCACAGAACAGCAGAGAAATTCATCATGCATTTGTAAGCGTTTGCAACCTGCTGGTAGGAAGAATTCTGTTGCGTTTTTGAAGGCACAGGGGGGACAAAAAGTCTCACCTAAGTCTATAAATGAAGTTTTTGGTTATAAATTAAGTTGATCAACATGAGAGCAAATCTCATCCTAGCTTAAGGCAATGCTGAGGCAACCCTTCATTTCTTACTGGATGGTGTGATTTTTTAATGGCATCTCCTTCCACAGAAGCCAACAGCAAAGGTGGCATTAACTCCTGACCAAAGAACTTCCAAATACTTGTTCCATCTTTAATGGTCCAAGAGTGGGAATTACCCACCGGCTACTCCATAAGCTGGAAATTTTTAGCATCATTAAAAAATAAATGGCTTCCCTACATAAAGCAGTGAGGAGCTTGCTTCTGCAATCAACCCTTTCATTTGCAGTTAACAGGCAAAACTGAAAGCAGGTATCAAGTGTGTCATTCCTTCCCCGGGAAGTGCAGCGGGCCCACACTGTTAAAACTTTATGAAGTGGCTGAGAAATAGCCTTTTCCCCTCAGAGGAATGGGATTTGCTTTAAAATACCCTGGGTGCTGGCACATGACAGTAAATGACAGCAAATAACCACTGCTTGAGGATGTCATTTCAGGATAAGAGTTTAGTCAAAGTCACAGAAGGAGTTGTAGGGCTAAAAACCCACCCGGAATTGTTGCATATAAAGCCCAAAACTTCAGAAATCATAAATCCCTTTCTTCATTCAAGGAATGAGCTACCCTCTAACTGACTGAGGCCAGGCTGGAATCTCCCCTTGAGGGGATGCTCTTCTGTGACTGCACAACAGAGGGTATTTTTGGTAGCTCTGATTGCTGTCTAGGAGGATGCTGGAACAGCATCTGATGTGCAGCAGCACCGCATGCACTCAGGAAGACTGCAGAACAAAGAGCTGCTACCAACAGTACAGGTGAAACTCTGGATGTTGAATCATTATCCTAATGCTTTTTAATGGCATGCAAAGACTATGTCAGTAGCACTTTTCATTATCCACTTCACCAGTCCAGAACTACTTGGTAATTATGCCCATCCACTCTCCTTTGACAGAGCTAACTACCACAACATGAGCTTCTGATAATACACAAGCTTCTTATGAAGAATTCAAGTGAGAAGGCAATAACCTGAACAGCAAAGCTGATGAGTTTGCACAGTGCCTTGCTCTAGGGAAGAGGCATTTTCTCTAGTATGGAGCCAATACCTCATACATGGGGAGCAAACAGAGAGGGGCTAAGATGCAGCTCCTTTAAACTACTAAAGACAACTCTGACAGCCCCTACCTTTGCCAAACAAGTCTGTGAGGAGAACTACAGAAACATCCCAAAATAAGCTATTTGCTTCTTGTCAACCCCAAACAAGGCAGTTTCCCTGTATTTTTAGATCCTCCAAAGAACACAAACCCCCTACTATCCCTATTGAGAGCATTAAAAGCCAGACACAGAAATAGTAATGAAAAGCCAAGGAAGTTTCTTTCACACTGAAGTTCTCTGAGCATACAACTAGATATAAATCATAACCCCTGATACTAAGGCCTGATTTAACTTCAGTTGACTTCACCTAAATCCTCCCACTTCAGTAGCTATTGGACTTGCTTGTTCATACTAGTTCCTATGACCATTTCTTTTCATTTTCAAGCTGACTATGTCTGCAGAGCAGAGGAGGAAAGACCTCATGTCCCAGCCACAGCAGAGTCCCAGCCCTGGAAATAACACTGCAGCAGGGAGCAAACGTCATCAGAATCTACCTGGCTGTGCCAATTAAAGGAAGTACTGTAGCTGGTGCTTGCTGCATGGGTATGAATAGGGCTCCTTCACCTATGCGGGCACAACTCACCCTCTGCAAACTCAGTGATACCTTAAGGATGCTTAAATGAACTGGAATGTGTTTTGGAACAGATGTTCCTGTTTGTGTCCCTCTCATCTTCCCCTTTATTCTTTAAACAAAGGACTCTAAATCACAATAACCCCCTCTGTATAAATCTCACTGATAGCTGCTAAATCCCTCACGTGCTCACCTTTCCTCCACCCATGACTGCAGAAAACGTATTACAAAATGCAATTAAAACCATGTCAAGATAATGATACGAGAAAGTCTGTAAAGTCTCAGTCATGGGATTCCCCACTGGCAATAAAATGGATTTAAGATATGACAAAGATCCTTAGAGCCTTCCTTAGTTTCAGGATAATCTAAGGCATTCCTTTAAGATGAGCACAAAATCCATAGGAGCTTAAAACCATTTTCTGCTGGATTTCAGGAATGGACCTTCAAGAAATTAATTGAACGCACCAGCTCCAAGCTCAGCAGCATCGCAGTATGACAGCCAAAGTTCAGGCTAGGCAAACTGATGCATCAATTGGCCTCAGCCCTTGTAAGGTATCTGAAGATTAAGCTTCTTGGCTAGATCAAATCAGATTAGCAATAATGACATATTTTAGGTGTTTTCAACCTATATTCACAGACCAATCTTCCTAATGCTGCCGATAAAGCTGCCTCATTAGACAGCTCTTCATACAAAGGCTTAGAATGTTTCAATTTTTCATCTTCCTCCTACCTTTAAGCCAAAAACCAGAGAGATACCTTGTTAAAGAAGGAGAAAAAGGAAATATTTCATCTCTTCACCATGACACCAGACAGAGTTTTGCACAGATGACTTCAAGAGACCATAAAGAATCTGTGAGAAACAGCAGCTGGGTAAGAAATCAGCCTCTTGAAAAGGGTTTTTTATGGGCAAAATACCAAGCTCTAGGTTTGACACCGAAAATGCTTCAGCAGACTGATTTCCTAATCCACCCATCCACAAAGGAACAAGGATCTATTTTACCCAAAGAACTATTCTGGGGGTTAGCAATGTTCTGTCATCACCTATAAAAGTGGTACTTACGTGATCCATTATTTTACATGGATCACTTAATCCCAAAGCTCTGTCAGACCCTTCATGGCAAAAGGCAGCACTTGTGCCCAACCAGTCACGTTATCCTGCTTGGTGTCAAGGCCAATTCTTACACTTCCACTTGCTCACTTTGTTATGGAATAGCATTTTCCAGAGAGGTTTTTGCTTCATCCTCTGTCCTCAAGAAGCACCCTCGAGGTTTCTGCCCATGAAGCATCTCCCAAGACACGAAGAGGGGAGGGAATTCTTGGTGTCCACACAAGCAGAGCTCACTGCCTTTAGGGGCAGAAGGAGGAAATAATTAACATTCCCAAAAGCACACAGAAGAATTGGAGGCAGAAATGGGGAGAGAATCAAAACCTGAGGCTAGTTCAGAGCCTGAGCACTGCTCTTGATTCCCTTCAGCATAGTCCCCTAGAGACCACCTTCCATCAGGTAAGAACACCCATCTAATCAACTTCCTTAATTTCAATTGTCATTCACCTTTGGGGATGCAGCCTTCACTTTAAACTATATCCCAACGCCTTCTTGCTAGTCACCCAAGTATTTATATCCTCTTGTACATTTTATTCTATTAGGAGAGTTATGAAGAAATAAATTGGAATCACAACACATCTACAGCTTGTTCTGAAAGAGACTGTTAGCACTTGACTCACCTACTTAGATGTCAAATTAGCACTGTTAGCTGCATTTCAATGGAGTCAAGACTGATCTGCTTAAGACAGAACCTGCATTTGCCCCCACAACAAGATTAGGATGAAAGGATTAGTATGCAAAAACACCCCTCAATTATTGCTGTAACGTGGGAACGCTCACTAATCCCGAGCACGACAGGTCCATTTCCCTGCCTCAGTCACCAAATCTGAGTGTTGCCCAAGCACAGAATGAGTTCTTCGTGCTGGAAGTCCCCGCTGCAGGTACACTCCTCTGAACAGGGAACCCTTCCTGTGCATCTTTAGGGAAGGGCAGGCTCAAAGGCAGAACCCCCCCTGAATTTCCCACTCCTTGAACACAAGTTCCTCACAAAATGACACATTTATCGCTATTCCAGGCTGTGATTTTCAAAGCCATCTTTCTCAATACAAACCACTGAAGCTTTTCAATCAAACAGCAGCCAAGGGATAGGAGGTAGGTGTCACCTCTTCCCTCACTGCATGGCTCAGCATGTCACCACCAGGTATCACTTAAGTCTTCCCCAGGAAGAACAGCAGCATGTGAAGAAGCACTTAGTGCTACTCTCAAGTTCCTCCTCTTCACTCTTTCCTTTCTTTAGCTCCTTAGGATCTCTAACACTGGCCACCATCACTATTTTTCATGTTGTCTTGCATATGTGTTAACTCTGGTGCAGAGGAGGCTCTTATTTGCAGTAACTAGCACAAAGATGCTCAGTCACTAGTGGGATAACTCCACTACTCCTAGGAGCAGTGATGGACTGTGATCACCAGTACAAATATAGACTCTATTTAACCCACATTACCAGCCAGAAATATCAGCTACTCTAAAGTATGGGTGTCTGAGGTTCAACTATGCATGAGAAGGTAGGAGTAAGATCTTCAGAAGCAGCCAATAATTACATCTATGTTCTTGCTTTAAATAAAAGCCCCCAACACAGAACCTTTAAGAGACCCATTTTTCAAGTGTATCCAACAAGTCCCCAGACCAGGTTCTTGCCCTAATTCTGATGCAGTCACTTTGGAAAGTTGGTCTGGATGTTTACTTGACTGAGGAAAAAACTTCTGAGCAATTCCAATTCTACCTACTTGCTACAAACCACAGTGTCTCTGCTCATATCACTACCTGCAACCACTCATCCACACATTACTGTAATATAAGCCTATCTCTAGAGCATCTCTGACTTCAATATGCAGGTCTCTTAAAGCACTCATGAGCTGACATTCAGCTAACCAAGGGGATGTTTAGTGCCTCAATCACAACCCTGGCTGGGCTCAGGATTACAGTAACATTGCACAAGTTTGGTGAAATACTCCTTGTCACCAACTGCATTACTTTCTTAAGATTATTCACTTTAAAATGAGAGGCTTGAATATCAAAGCACAATCTTAACTATTAAGTCTAATAGTGAAGCGGACAGAAGACACATGCATGCAGCTACAAGCAATCAGCCCAAGCTCAGAGATGGAACATCTAAGGAGAAAAGCCCCATCTTCTTGCATCAATTCCGTGACTCAGTGTATTAAGGGCTGTGTTGCTCTTAATCAAAACAGACACTGCTGTTCTATAAAGCAAATTGCTATTTCTTATGGAGACAATACCAAACACCGACAATTGACGTTAATGATGAGCATACAGAAAATGCGGCTAAAAGGGATGCACATTGTCCTTTACCTCTTGAACAGAAGGGAGGATTTGCCAATCCAAACATGTTTACTAATAACGTCATGCCTAACACAGTAGTTACTTCCAGGGTAATTTATCACCATTTACTCAAGCTGAATGCAACTCCCACCCTCTTCCCCTATGTAAAAATAAAGCCTGTTTCTAAGGTTGTTACTCATTTACGTCTCAAGGCTCCAGTGCTTTCACAGCTCCCTAGCTGTTCTCCTTCAGCGTGGAGCCCTGGTTCTCACCTACAAAGCCATTAGAAAGCCAGTTCCTCATGAATCACACCACAGCCAAGCTCATTCACATCCTCTGCTACACCAGGTCCTTCTGGGACTGTCCACAAGCAAGTTAGCTGCTTAATACCCAGCACCTTTTCCCATAGCAGAGTTCAAACCCATCCACATAGACTGAGTGTTGCACCTAAAAGGAGTGAAGCCAAGGGGATGCTCAGCATTATCCAACCATTATCCAACCACCTTCCTTCCTACATTAACGTCACACATCCATTATGTGACTCCAGCATATTTAGAACCAAGAAGGGTCTTGAAATCACAACCATGAGCTCTGCTCCTCCACTGAACAGTTAATGCTGTTGGGATGGGTTTCCACCTTTGCAGACCCTCAGAGCTGCAGTGCGAGGGATGCTCAAGTTTCACAAGGAACCATTTCTCTGCCTGGGCATTCCCACAGGAACCCACCACCCATCTATAGGAACATGCTCCCTCTTTACAATGCCACAGTGGATGTAATTTTCTTTTGAAGATAGGCAGAGGAAGTGACTGCTCCTCATTATACAAGCCTCTGTAGTAAGGGCACATGCCTAAGGGGTGGGAGATCAAAGCTCCTTCTCCTTGTCTGCCAGAGGCAAATCCATAAACCAAAGCTGCTCTGCATGGAAGCACTCCCTCTCCTATGGCTGACCTGTGCTGTTTAGCAGCAACTCATCCATAGGGTTCTCTGGGCTGGGCTGTGACACAGCAGACTGCTGTGATATGCAGAAAAAACCCACTTAAAAAAGGAGGATGAAAACGGAGCTGCCAATTTTTGTCTGTTAACGGCAGCTTTGGTTTCATTATCTGCCATCCCCACGCTCAGCTCTGGGTGCAATTAACATCATCGAAATAAAATACGTGATGGAAGCAGCAACGTGTTTTACTGGCAATGAAATGTTTATGGATCAATTTGGTACCCGAGTAAAGAGCGAATGAATTCCGTTCAGGATGGGGGAAAACAAAGCGTAGATAAGCACCGAGAAACACTCTGACTCCAGACATTCACACAATGTTATTGCTGTTATTATCCCCCCCCGAAAAGAGAATATTGATTGGGAATCGTTTGGACAACGACAACAATGTGTTTTCCTGAGAGAATACGACCCATCTAGGAGATGCCTGCCCAGAAAACAGCACTGACCGAAATCAAGCTCCACATTTAAAACCTCTTTTGATAAATACCCAGAAGAGAAAACCTTGACATGACCTCTCTCCTCCACAGTTCTCCCTCCTGTCATTGTGCTTAAAGAACCACATCCCATGGCTATTGGGACTAAAGTGACAAATTCTGCCTGTCCTTGCTTTAGTTTTAACACGGCCTAAACACTGTTTGCATACTTAAGACAAAAAGAAGATTAAATCAGGTTCCTAAGGGCAGGAGCAGACGGAGACAGTGCCCAGAATAACAAAAGCCTCAGCTGGGATGAAAGGGAAACGGCTTCTCCACTGTAGCAACCATGTAAGAGAGGTTTTGATCTAATGTAGTTTAACACGCATCAGAGGGGGGAAAGAACCGCAGAGAATTTGGCTGCTTCTATCAAAGCTGAAATGCTCTCTCTTCTTCTGGGTTCAGGCACTCTTAGGAGCAGCATCACATTCCAACTGCACAAACCAGTAACAGAGCTTTGGGTGGAATCACTGGGATTTCCTCACTGCTATTTTGACAGAGAGCTTGAAAAGAAAAGGGTCTCTCCAATGTGCTGGGAAATAAAAGAGTTCCATGTAAATCACCAGCTTTTCCTCTAAGTTCCCAGAGGATTCACAGCTCCTCCTTCCTGCACTCTCCCCCTTTGGTCTCGCTGTTCTTGACACTGCTCCGACCCAGCTTGCAATGAAGGTGCAGAATGCAGCTCATGAGAAGCATCATACAGCAATAAAACCAGGGTGAGGAATGAAAGGAAGAGAAAGCAAACACGGCTGGAAATGCAGGAGAGCTGGAGAAGCTTCATTCATCTCCATGGAACAAAGGGTGATGCATTACAAGCATCAGATCCTGAAGAGATTTCAGCACTGCAGGTCCCAGGAATTCCTGGAAGTACTCTGGGCTGTGCCAGCCCACCAGCTTTTGCAGAGGGCTTGAGGACAGGCTCAGGAAATACATAGATCACGTTACTGCTGCTGGCCCAGAGAGGTGGCAGCTTAACCCAAAGACAAACTTCACCATCCATCACATTTAACCCCCAAACCAGTGGTTCTCAGCAGTTTGTGAGCCTGGATTCATACTACTACACACTAGCTACGTAGTATGCAGTATATAGTATGTGTACATAGTATGTAGTATATAGTATGTGTACATAGTGTGTGGTATGTGTATATAGTATGTAGTATATAGTATGTATAGCTACATACTGCTTCATACTAGTTACAACTGATAAATGCTGAAAGGCTCCACCAAGGCTCCCACATCTCACCCCTCTGCTTTGAAACAGGGAAGGACAAAGGCACAACAACCCCTGACATGTCTGTGTGGCCTTGCAAGACAACCCCCCCTTGTAGATTAGGCCTCAGCAATGAAAATAACTGATTCCAAGTCTGGTAACAAGGTGTACACCCTAACAAAGGCACTCCAGAAAAGGCACCTAAGCTGACCATCACAGACGGATGCTGACCATCACAGACGGATGCTGACCATCACAGACGGATGCTGACCATAACACCCAGCAGCAGCTCTTGAAGACCCAAAGCAACCTAACCTGTCTGCATCCATTCTGCTTTTTTCCCCTGAAGCATAATACAGTTGAAAAGTCATGCTTCAAACTAACCAGTGATGCTTCAGTGGAGGAGCCAACTTCCCCAAGAATCCTGACAAGCAACGAATGAACATGGTATAAAATATGCAAAGGAAGACTCATCTTCGCCTAAGGACTGGAAAAGTTACTGAATCCCAGCCCACACACCTAAAAGAAGACTTTTCCAGAAGGCTTCATAAGTGATGTGGATGCAGATTCTGCACAGGTTAATGGTCAACATGCCAAAATAGAACATAACCAGAAATAGCTCCTTCATTTGGTGTGTTCACCTACAAGTTCATTTACCCTTCCAGTTTCAGGTGAACTTTTCTAAAGAGGTATGAAAGTGTTTCAGGTGATCATTTGTGGAATGGTTCTTTATGCACAACCTGTTGTTATTTTAAAGGCTATCTGACCCTGAACAGGCTGCCCAGGGCAGTGCTGGAGTCACTGCAAGTGTTCACACACCGTGCAGACAAGGCCCTCAGTGCCATGGGTTAGTGGTGGCCTTGGCAGTGCTGGGGAAATGTTGGACTTGATCTTAAAAGCCTTTTCCAACCTGGTTCATTCTACGATTCTAAACAATGAACAGTATCTGGTTTACTCCAGCAAGAAGGATGAAGTTAACACAAGTAAAAGCATTCAGCCATTCCTCCATCCAACTTACACCAGCCTGGAACACAACATTTCATACACCTTCAGTACCATAAAGACTTTCACTGGTTGATGAATAAATGACCTTCCTACAGAACTCCTCCAATGGATTAAAAGCCTTCTTTTATTTTGCCACTGCCAATTTCTCTATTCTCAGTTTATTTCCAAGTTTTTCAATTGCCTTCAGGGTAATAAGTTTGATCTCAGGATGAGCCATGCACCTTCTTAAGGAGTTTAGCAGCCTGTTTATTCCTTACTCAACTGGTTTGTCCTTTACTGGGTCACCTGCCACTTGAAGTCATCTTCAGGGAACCTGATTAGTCACCACACTGAAGAAGAGATCGTCAACCAGGTTTCAGCACAATCCCCTACCTTTCACAAGCACGAAGCATCTTCCTGTCCCAATGATTATAGAAGAATTTAGAAGGACCAATGGCTTCAAAACAATCTATATAGCTTGGGTCACGCTTCAATTTCCTGCAAAATTCACTAGTGAAGCCGTAAGAGGGAAAACTGCAACACAGAAATAGATGGAAAAGACATATGCTCAGAAAAACACTGCTCAACATTTCAACAAATTCAAACATTTTTGGTTTACTATTCATAGTTTCTCCCATCAACATGTCAGAAGAGAGCTCTGACTGTTGCACAAAAGGTTTGCATTATGTATCAGTGGAATTTCAAAGAGGTGCAAACTGCATCCATTTGATACAAATCACACCGTTTCCCCCTTCTTTATATTTTGTATTTCCAGCCTGATGCCACTGAACTGAGAAGGGAACATGCAAAATGTGCTTGGACTTGGTGACCCCTCCATGGCAACTGAGACGCGTGTCAACTTGAGCAGCACTAGGAATGCAAATGGGTGCGTGTGGGCAGGAGAGGTCATGTATAAAAAGGTATGTGTGTGGTTTCTTTGAGGCTAATATACTCATTGCACCTACAGCCACCGAGAGAAAAAGCATCCTTTCAAGAATGATATGGCCACTGCTATCAGGTCACCCAGTTATTCCCATTGCTGCCATAGCACAGGCAGTGCGAACAGTTCTGTACTTCAAAGCCAATCCCAGTCTTTCTGGTCGGTTGTATTTGAAACCAAACTCAAACATCCTGCTGTGCAAGTCCACCCCTTTACCACGAAGCAAAGGCCAAGCTGACAACCCCAAAAGCATCCAACCAATTTGTGTGCTTTCCACACTGTGAAATCTGACAGGTCAATCCCAAACTTCCACAGAACACACACGTGCGATTTCAAATCAAGATGAACAAAATGGCTTGCTTCCACCCTGGGAGGACTAAAATTAGCTTGTTTTGAACAGATTGTTGCACTGAACTAGGAAACAGAATGCTCAGAAGGATGTTCAAACCTCACAAGCTGGTTCTACCCCATGCAATCAATGTTTCATCCACACGACTCAGTTGAGCCCATTGCCAGGAATCTGCTTCCCATCTGACTCCACCTGCTGAAGAATTCACTTGTTCCTCAAACAAGAACTCTTACACTTAGACAGGATTGCCTGTTCAGCGATGACAATGAATAACCAGTTACAAGTTTCAGGCAGAGCAGGGAGTTTGACCACATCTCAGATAGAAGGAAATGGAGTCACTACTGAAATCAAAGCCACAGCATATTTATATCAGCTTATTTCTTAATGAGGACTATAAAATATAAACAGGTAATCCCTCCTTCCATCACCCCAGCTCACAAAAGACAATAAAATCATCTTTTATCCCTGTCATCTGGCTGTTTAAACTCTAGCTGCAGAGGGTTTATGAACTGAATACAACCTGCAGAGACTCGCCGCTCCACAGATGACGGCATCTGAGGGTACAAATGCGATGCAGAACTAATGGGTTAACATATGAGGACCACTTAGAGATTATTCCTCCTTGGAGTGCATCAGGATACTTCTGAAAGTATCTCTGCTCTAGGAAAATGTCATTTCATGGAATTGTTCCGGAAAAGCTGTCAATCCTGGTACAAACAGTTGTCCTTTCCAGAACATGTGCAAACACTGTATTTAACTTACTTTCTTCTCTCGTTTTTAAGATCACAAGATTGTCAGAATGATAATGAAGTGGGTTTTTATGCATTTCTCTACTTTTGAGTCCCCAGTCACAAGGAATCCTGACTGCCTCCATCCCAATGGGTTTCAGCAGCAGAAAATTGATGTGGAAAAAAATACTGGTGATAGCAAGACTGGACCAGACCACAGAAATTGAGAAGTGTTGCCTTCTTCTGTTATGCATAACATCAGTACAGGAGGGACCAGAGTAAACAGGGATAAAGATTAGGAGGATGGCAACACTAGCAGCACTCCCTTAGTTACTTGTGATATTTTGGGGATTGCTCAGACTATAGACATCAGTATCACATCAGTGCCTGAAATAAGACTTGGTCCCATCCTACATCGTGCTGAGAAGCTTCACTGGGAGCTGGGGGTACTCTGCAATTCAGTCTTTTCCATTTTCATTGTTTACAGGTGAACCAAAGCACTGCTTAGAGATGCAGTAATGGAAAGAGGGAGGAAATAATGGAAAGCAAAAGGGTGCCAAGAGGAGCCCATCCTGGACCATGCAGTGTAACAGCAGTTTTGCTGATGATTCCAATAGCAGCAGGCAACCTAAAAAATGGGAATTCATTTCCAGGGCAACACTGGTAGGAGGTGAAACATAAAAATGAGTGATGGGTTAATGAAAATAAATGGTGTGAAATAACAGTAGTTCAGCAAAGCAGATATTTATCACGTTATCCAAGTTGGCTACATGGGAGTTATTAAGTTAAATCAGTCCTCATAGAAGCTGCATAAATGGAGACAATTCTGATGATCTCGAAGCTTTAATCTCACTGTTCAGAGTATATTGGGGATGGAAAGAGCAAGAAATTGTCACAATGAAATACCTTAATTTTTAATGCAAACCTTTCCACAAAAAGACACTGTAACACAGGTGTATCACTTCCATTTCTAATTAGGACACATTAAAGCTATTATGAAAGGAACCATTTCATACCTCCAGAACCTACTTGTCAGCTTAAAAGACTGTTCAGTTGCAGGGGCAAAGAGGGAAGCACAACAATACCACCAGGAAAAGGATTACAGCAACATTTGCTGTTCACTCCTTACCTTCCAAGGACATGGATTCTCTGCTATCATCAATATTGCAAAGTATATAAGTAAGTTTGTTCAGCAACAGTGAAAAGCTGATGGCTGTACAAGGGAATAACACCAGGAACTTTGGATCTTAAGAGATCAGTCTTGTGATTCTCACAAGGATAAATAAGTCAAATCTCCCTTTCAGCTCATGCTTTTATGAAGCTGTGTTATATATGCTCATCCTCTCATCCTGCTACTGCATCAAGACTGAGGGAGGCCTCTCGTTCGGAAAGGTATCACCCAATGTGCCATCTCCAAAGAGAAGGGGAAAAAGATGGCAAAGAACAAACCCCCTCCCACAGCCCCCTATCCCTGTCCCAGCTCACTGAGAGCTCAAGGACATAAACACAAAAGGTCTGACTCCAAGTTTTGGAGGAAAAGAGTTATTTCCCCTTCTCCCAAAAACATTCACTGTTATCTTTCATTTTTCATTATACATTTCAGTTACCCTTGCTCAAGGCAGCAAAGTAAAAGCAAAACAGGCCAGGCAGAAG
Organism: Neopsephotus bourkii; assembly: GCF_033783945.1. Taxonomy (NCBI): domain Eukaryota; kingdom Metazoa; phylum Chordata; class Aves; order Psittaciformes; family Psittacidae; genus Neopsephotus; species Neopsephotus bourkii. The sequence continues at coordinate 1,290,891 of NW_026900852.1, forward strand.
GCCTAGAGATCCCAAGATCCCTTCTACGATCTCAGTAAAGGCAGGTAGGAAACACAGACAACTAATGATCCCTCCTTCCCATTTACTCTTCCGTTTTCCACGGAAGCAGCAGTTTATAGTTTCCAAGCTTGAAGAACTTAGGTTGTCAACTTTGTTTATTGCTCCCTAAAGGCTGCTCTTTTCCAAGGGTATCTTATTTTCCCTCTGAACTCAGCTGAAATCTGCTCCTGTGGCAATGAGCCCCCCCACTGGAACATGCTGCAGGGGTAAAAACCCCAAAATTGCCTTTTTGCTTATTATTTTTAATCCTGCTGATGAGTTTTAAAAGACCACTGCAGGATGCCCTGCAGATGCTTTCCAGTTTGGAAGAGAAGTAAGTGGCAAATCATCATTCCCACCTGGAGGCTGAATTAGAGTTGCTCTTTTGAGTTCAGACGTTGTTTCCACCAGTGCTATCATGAAACTGCACCTATGTAATTCTTCCCCAAGTACATTGTCCATAAGGAAGAGCCGATAATGGACCACTCTGCACTATTACATCAATGTAAATCCAGAGCAATTTCATCTACTTTGCTCAAACATAAATTTAACCAAGCCCTGGTTTTACTGAAAGCAGACTTTTCCCTAGCAACGCGCTGGTTTTCTCCTTCCAAATCCCCTCAGTGTTTTAAGATAACAAAGAGCATCCACTGCTTTATGGACCAGATTATATATCCACAGCTACACTCGATGTAATCAACCACTGAAATACAGACACCTCTCAAAAGTTTACAGTGGAAAGAACATTAGAGTAATGGCCTAGGTAAACTCAAAGTAGCCTGTTAAATATCTCCTTACAGGTTTACTGCTGATGGCCACTTCCAGACCACTGAAAATACAGAGGAATTCTAACGGAACTGAACACTGTCAAGTTCTTTTTCATTGCCTTTTACCTTACTGGCTCCTAATCCATTATTTCTAGAAGATATCCAAGGAAAAATCAACCTTCCAGACCAGACCTGTTCCCATGAATCAAGTTTTCAGGCTGGAGTTCAGGAGATTTTGACCATCATCAATTCCCACAAGAGATGCTGCCCTGCACTCCAGTCCACTGCTGCTCTGTGGTCATTCCTCTGCAGTCTTGCAAAGGGCACAGTATCAACTGTTAAGATAAAAATGGATCTAGAAAACTGGGACCTCCTCATTCCTGTAAATCAAGAGAAACCAAGTGTGTATCCACGCCCCTGAGTACCTTACATCCAGGAGAGCAAAGCACCTATGGGGATCATCAGCCTTATTCATTTAAGAGTTCACTGAGTCTATTTATATCCCAAAAACATCACTGGGGAGGTATGCTGCCTCTCAGACTTCAGAATTTGTTTTAGTGGCCATTCTGCCACAAAATCTAATGACCATTACAGAAGTCATAAGAAGTATTGTCATAAAATACTACCTTCTGCTCACACTGTCATTTCTCAGTGCCTTGGTCAAGTGCTTGGGACTGATCTCAGCATTTCCTCCAAAGGCCCATTCCTCCTCCAGTTGTTGCTGTAGTGACATGACAACCTCATAAAAACTCTAAAGGTCAGTCTTGAGCTTCAAGGAACACATCAGCAAGAAGAACCTGAGCTAAGTCACAACTGGCTGCACAGACAAATGGAGTGCACAAACACTAAAGAGGAAATTAATGCCCAGCAGCTGTTTCCACCTAAACCCACAAAGTAAAATCAAGCCAAGGTGAACCTGTCCTGTAAGACAAACATAGCTTGCTGCTTTTCCCTCTCATTAACACATGACTATGGTCTCTTTCTGGTTGCAGTGAAGAGTAGCAGGGAATAACTACAAGGTAAGTAAGCTTTGTATTAACACCACTGACCTGTCACTTACTGATCCTACATTAATTAGGCTAGAGGATACTGCTGGTCTCACTTTGATCTGAAACTCCAGCTGGATGCTGATTTATCTGAAGTCTGTATTCTGTTGGAAAAGACAAGTTGTCCAAGTGTTACAACTAGCTCAACAGCGAGCTGCTTCCACTGCATCGGGTCAAGCAGCCTCTATGGTATCACAAAGCTTTGAGCTCACTGGGCAACCTTGGCTGAAGAAAAGGAAGAAGTCCTACAAAGTTACAGCAGCCTCCCCAACCTTTGCTCTGTCACCGCACGATCCTTAGCCCATGGCCCCGAGAGCACACGGCACCTGCTGTGGACAAGAAGGATGTGACAATAGGGCAAGTCTCATTACTGCATCCACCACGTGCATCTTCCGCCCTCCAAGGCCCCCAAGGTCAGCCAGGTTCTCCTTGTTGTAGCTCTCCACAGTTGATCTGAGGATGAGCACAAAGCCACGGAAGCTCTACTGATGGGTGTGTCACACCCTGGCTCTCTGAAGCTCTGACTTCTGAGCTGTGACTGCCTTTCATAGCGGTGACTTTTAGGTTCTCTCTGTAGTGGCCTCTTCAATGCCCCTTGCCAAGCCTTTTCGTGCAAGTCAGCCGGTCACATCTTCTTGCTTGGGTAGCTTTGAACATACTGCTGTAAGAGAAGGAAAAGCTCAGCTGTTCTGGACCTCATCTCCGTTTCATTTATTGTGGCTTTAAGAGCTGCATAGCACCCCGTTCTGAGAGGCAGGTCAGGAGGTTAAAAAGGAGGTTCAAGAAAAAAACACCAAGCCTTCCTGAGACAGAAATTAGAGCTCACAAAGATGCATGGGGGCAAGACAAACTATAGGAAAACCTGGCTATACTTATTCCAGGGGCTGCCGTGACTTCTTCTAGTCCAAGGCCCACTGAAACTATCTGCAAGTGAATGAGCACTCCAGAACCAGAAGAAAAGGCAAAACCTTGTCAAAGTAAGGGCTAGAAGTTGACACAACCCATAAACATGACCTCCAGCAATAGAGCTCTGCACACAAAAACGTGGATAAGAAAAACCTTGTAAATGAACCCAAAGATGCTGCATACCGGGACATAGCAAAAATTACGCTCATTGTCCACAGTGCCTCAGCAGATTTTAAGTCCATAGAAGTAACTGAATGAACATTGCCCCCATCTCCTTATTCTTCACCTTCCCTCTTCTTCTGCTTCCATGTTATTAACTCAGGCACCTAAAACCCCACTAAAAGCCAACTGCAAAAACGTCTTTCCTATCAGTCCATGCAAGGCAGCTCTGCTTGGTGATTTCTTTAAGGCTTTGCCAAAGCCTGAGGCCTTGTCACTTGGAAAAGGTCAGGCAGGATTTACACTGCCAGAACACGGCCTCGGAGGCATGGGCTGTCCCATGCTTCTCTTAAACCCCGGCTGCTTTGCAAATCAGGTCATGGGAGTGTCAGACTTGTAAGGGCTGCAAATTCAGAGCAGGTTACCCAGCGAGAGGACCACTGTTCAAGCGCTCCAGCATCAAGATGAATTCATCTCCTCCAGCAAGCCAGAGCTTTTCTCAGTGCCCCCCCCATGCTGGGACTGGTTTTATTGCCTCTGAAAGCATCCCCTCTTTTCAGGGTTTTGCAGAAGGTAAGAGGTCATTTTACTCTTCATGTCAGTGCAGCATCCCTGTTGAATGTTAATACTCAAAGACATGTGCTTCTGAATGAGAAGGATCAAGAGCTGCTATTCTGGAAGTGACCAGGAAGCCAGGCTGACAGCAGGGATTACAGCCTGAGGCACTGATGTCTAGCCTGGAAAACTGCTTGTATTTGCAAGACAATACTGAGATCAGATGCCTGATCGAGATGGATTCTATAATGTTAGATACAAGTCCAGGAGGGGAATAAGTAGGCAACAGGGGAGGAAAAAGAATTCTTTAGCAGGATACAAATATGGGTTTTATCAAGAAGATCCTGCTCACAGCTTTAACTTTCATCTTGGCTATAGTGAGGCATTTGCTCCTCTCCCCATGGTCAGTGATAGTGAACGCAGGGAGGCAGGAGAAGGGTTCATTCACAAACAGGAGCTGCAGTCAATCCATCTGCTGCTACCTTTGCTATCCATGCTTTAACAGAAGTTCTCCCCATGACTAGCACAGGAGGGAATAAAAACCCCTTCACTTCTAGCACTGTCCAAGAGTGAAACCATCTGCAGCAGTAGCCATACCACAGCTTTATTTTTAACTGCTCCTTGTGTTACAAGTCCTCAGTTCAGTGGTTGTCAGGGAGGCTCGAGCACACCAGAACAGGATATGTATGTTGTGCTATCAGAGAGAGGCCTGAAGAACACCAAGGGTTTAGTAAAGGATGCAAAGGCATGAAACAGAATATAGATGTACCTATTAGGTACATATAGATGCACATATACGTACATATAGATGTACATATTAGTAGATTCTTCACTACATAAACCAGACAAACCTTATTAGGTTGACTTACTTTATAAGAATTCTCAGATGAGTAGGGACTGAGGATTAACCAGCTTCTACTACCTGTCCATGGGCATCAGCTAAGTGTGACATTTCCAGCTGCAGTGTGAAAGGATTATACCCAAACCCCAAATCACTGTGTAATGTGGGTGAACAACAGCATTCACAGAGGCATCAGAGTAGGTGACATGGTCAGAATTCAACCTACAGAAGGTCAAAGAATTGCAGAACTCGATTTACTCGTGTTTAACTACAGTCACTTATGTGATGTTTGGCCATACTTACACAACTGCTTGGTCCAAGGATGCTTAAGCACAAGCTGGGATCAACACTGGGCAGAGCACGATTTCATGTCGCAGTTCCTGAAGAGAACTACTTCAGCTGGACCTGTAAGTGCCCTGGGCACCCTGTAGCTATGATTTAGGTAGCTCCCACCTCAGAAGATGACTTTTCACTATACAGATGCAAATACATACCATAGAAATGAGGAATACACGGTTCAAGTATTCCAAACTGCCTGAATTCCCCTCCAATACTACATTAACATTTAAGAAGCTTGGAGATGGCACTGGAAGTGTTACCCTGCAATATATTGCACTCTGCATTTATGAAATGAAGGGATAAGTAAAGATTCCACTTTGTCAAAGGATCTTGCACAGAAGCCAGAGTCTTTATATGAATCCAACCTAAAGGTGAATCTCCAATCTCCAATCCCCAGCTACAACACAATTATTAAAGCTGAGTTTTGGGGTGGTTTTAAAGGCTTCACCAAGCTTCTAGGAAATGAAAATATGTCCCTCCCAGGAGTTTAAGGCTGCTGGAATATGGGGACCATATTTTCTCTGATAGCTGTTGCCAAAGATGTGCAACCACCAACGTAAGAATGGAGAAAAGTCCAGATCAGAGCTCAGCACATTGACACCAAATGCTTCTGACAACATCGTTTGCGGACAAAATGCAAAGTGCAAGCAACATGCTGAGCAATCTGGCAAATCAAGCCCTTAAGGCTGAAAGGAGAACGTGGCTTTAGAGCTGTACTGACCCCCAGTGAGGAACACACAGCCCAGTGACTGCAGCATTTCCAAGTACTGACGATGTAGAGACGTACAGGAGATGAGCATAATGTGTACTGAGAATGCGTGTTTTAGTCCTGTGCAAAAAGTAAAGATGACTGACCATATGGAAGCTGAAATTTGAGCAGCATCTCATGTCTGCTTGCCTGATGGCTTGACAAAGCTCTGAGGTCTTTACACTTCATGGACAAAGATAGAAGACACCAAAAGGCAGTCAATGATGTTCAGGGAGCTATATCTGTTGCTGGAAAATGTGATTCTGCTGAAATCAGGGTGGTCTGCAAGAGAATTTCAATCCAAAATAGAAGAAAGAAACAGAGTAGGTATTCATTCTCAAACCGAAGACATTTGCAGACACTCAGCTTTAGTCAGTAACTAGAGAGCACACAGCCTCCAAACACAAAAGGCCTCAGCAGTTCATCCCAACACAAAGCATGACACCCTCCTCCATTTTCAGCTCAGCTGTCACCACTATTTATAGGAGCAGACAACTCACAGGACAACAAAAAGAGCATATTACCTGTTACTTAATTTAAACCATTACACATGCAGATACTCAAAAGTACTGAATTTATATAAACCTAAAATGGGCCTGAAACCAGAGGAACCAATTGCTAATTTATAGGAGACCGCTGACATCAACCAACTTACACACCAAGATGAAGATGGTTTTCAGAGTTAAATTTGGATGAGATGTTAACAGGCACCAATTTTCCACACTGTGTATTAATAGACAGCTTCTGCCTGCTCACTGAAGCATTCCCGGAGGTGGAGGCAGCTAGATGACAGAAGTGAACTTGACAACGGTACCCGTGTTGGTTGAGCACATACGCTGCTCTTCGTGGGCACACGGTACCCTGAGGAGCGCAGCGAGAAGCAGCCAAGAGGGTGCTAATGGGAGAGAAACTTTCTGCAAGGATGACACGTTTGAAAGAGAACAGTGTCCCAAGGGTTTAAGGAAAGAAGGAAACCATGGAAGCACAGAATGGTTTGGGTTGGAAGGGCACTTAAAGCTCATCCAGTTCCAACCCCCTGCCATGCGCAGGGACACCTTCCACTAGAGCAGCTTGCTCCAAGCCCTGTCCAAGCACTGCATTGCCTTCATCACATCCCCACTTCAGCAGAAGCCCTTCTCTTTGTCAGTGTAAAACTAATCCATCACAAAAACATTATTTATCAGTAGTGTGTCCAGAGATTTGTGTTAATTTGGGAAGCTCCGTGTGACAGATCTCCTACAAACTGGTCACAGCAGTGGGATCGAAGGTGGGAGTGTCAGCTTAGGAAGACATTTCAAACCCCAGGTCTAGTTGCATATGATGTGGAAACATCTCCCCCCTACACTGCCAGTATACATGGTGATAAATCTTAACACAGACAGAAAATGCTCACACTCCCCTGCTGGTAGTGGCTTCATGGGAGCTTGTGGAACTCCTATGATCCTGGGAAAAGGCTCTGCTGTCAGCAGGGAGAACATCAGCCAGTACCTCCCTGTGGGCAGCTCTTCAGGTGTTTCAGACCCCACACTCTGCAAATTATCAGGCTACAGCTGAAATACATCAATACAGACCTTGGGTGACACACGCTGCTGATCATGGAATCATAGACTCATAGAATAGTTTGGGTTGGAAAGGACCTTAAGATCATCCAGTTCCAACCCCCCTGCCATGGGCAGGGACACCTCACACTAAACCATATCACCCAAGGCTTTGTCCAACCTGGCCTTGAACACTGCCAGGGATGGAGCATTCACAACCTCCCTGGGCAACCCATTGCAGTGCCTCACCACCCTCAGAGTAAAGAACTTCTTCCTTATATCCAACCTAAACTTCCCCTGTTTCAGTTTTAACCCGTTACCCTTGTTCTGTCACTACAGTCCCTAATGAAGAGTCCCTCCCCAGCATCCCTGGGATCATCATTGGGTGTAACTGCACAATCATGCACAATCCTTCTCTCCACATACTGCCTACAGAGCAAAACAAGAGGAGAACAAAACAAAGGTAACAAAACATTCTCTAGTGTTTTCAACCTTTTAAGTCAGGGCAGGGAAGCAGAGGCAAAGCAGGGAAGGTTTCCAGCTAACGCTTGGTACATTTTTGGGAAGTCAAGGCCCCTGTTTGTTAGTTCCAGTGGGAAACTAGAACTGACTTTTAGCTGGTGCCATTCCAGAGCACTGGCTTTCAGCATGTGCTGTCTACTTGCATTAGTGCAGCCAGCACGAAGCCAGAAATCCTCTGTATTCACCAAAGAGGCACAGCGGGGGACACAGCAACTCCTCCCAAGGAGCCCATTCTGCAGGTACCGATCCCACCGGCAAGTCCCTGCAATATGTTCACTTCCTTGCTATCCAGGATGCTAACAAGAGGGAGGATGAGCAGGAGCTGACTTTGAGGGGTGATTCAGAGCCTGCTGCAAGTCAGCCCTCAAGATGTCAGCAGCATGCACAAAGGCAAGCTCTCCCCTGAGCACCAGCACAAGGCTGCAGTGATAACTTCAGTGAGATGGGAACTGTGTGTAGGGCTCCTACTGTACTTATCAGGGAAGCATTTAAACACACATTCATATATATATACACACACTTTTAAATTCTTATATATATTTATAAAAGGATTTTATATACATACACTATATATAAAAGTATATATATACTTTTCAATCTTTTATATATAAATTATTTATTTTTATATATATATATATATAAAAACTGATCCTGTTATCCATGTTGAAGTACTCCAGCAAAATTTACCTTTTGGGTACAGAAGGCACAGGGAAAGGAGAGCCAAATGGGGACTGAAAAGCAGGTATCAGTGAAGGTGCCACTGATTTCAGTAATTTGGGGGCTGGAACTAGCTGAGCTTTAAGGTCCCTTTCAACCCAAACTATGATTCTAATTTGATTTCTGTAATGGGTTGAGAAACGTAACTAAAATATTTGACTTTCATGTTTCAAAATCACACATTTCCATTTTAATCACTCAAATATGTTTTTTTCTGGAATGTAAAAAAGGCCATTAAGATATTTACACACATTTTGATCTCTGTGAAAATAAACTCGACTTCTTGAATCCAAGCAGCTGTGTGCCTCTGCTGAAACTACTGGCAAAGCAAAGCGTGGGTTTATCTCTCCCCTCATACACTTCTAGTGCTGATGAATATCTTACTGCCTTCAGACAGGATGCCGCAGACCAATCTAATCAACTTGGGCACAGCCTCTATTGCAGAACTTTTCATCTACATCGCTTGGATTATTTCGAGGCTCTTCTAATGCCAGATGCACACACAGGCAAATTGTGTCAAATACATTGAATATTGAGTTTCCTCCCAAAATGCACTGAGCAAGCATTTGCTACTCCTTAAGCAGAGGTTCCAGAGGAAGCTCAAAGGAGAACTGGGCACCAATCACTGCGTTTATGAACTTCTTGCTCTCAAATGAATCCTAGAAATCAAAATACTTTCCAAAGCTGGCATCTTTACTTTGAAACTTCCCATGTAGCTTCAAACCAGATTCCAACCTTCCCCCAGGAAACACAAAACCAAGCAGCCAAGCCTTCAAGCTACATCTTTTTCTTCCTACCATTGAAAGCCAAGTTCAGGTCTGCTCCAGGTCAGGACCTGTCAACCTGGTGCAAGAAAGCCCAACAACAAAGCCAAACCAAAGGATTTCTGTCTCAGCATGGAAAAGCATTCCATTTACTTGCCCAAAGCTGAACTCCACTTACTCCACAATAAGGAGAAGCTATTCAAGTTCTCCATATGCTCAGCAGGGCGTGCTAATCTGGGCAGCACCCACATCACACATGCTCTACCCAACTCCTCCTCCCTGCCCTGCCTGCAGCAGATGCTACAAACATCTCTGCATCTGCTGCTGCCTCGCAAGTTGCTTTGATGTGCTTTGGGATTTGAAGGGTATTTGCTGTCAAATAAACCTGTCAGGACAGCTGGAAAGCACAGAGGGGAATGGAGATGGTGATGTGAACCCAAGAACGAAAGGGAAGCTGTCTGCTCCCAGTTCCTCCCTGATTTCTAAGAGCCAAATCCTGAAGCCCACCCTAATCTTAGCCTCAATCATGAACACAAGTGCTTAATGGGAACCACAGTTAAGCACAAAACCATCTCCTTGTGCTGGCATCAGGAGCGATGGGAGTGAGGGGAGTCAAGAGATTACCTCTTCTTGCAGAATGGGGGTCCTCACCTTTTGTGCACTTCAGGTCAAAATGACAAATCTCCTCTTTCTTTTTTGCTACTGCCACCATAACACTGCTATTCTGATGACACCAAAACGCTGCCATTCTGATGATTAAAATTCTTTCCTGGTACCTCTCTCTGCAAGATCTGCAGAGAATAAAGGTGTGTGCTTTGCCCAGTGTGTTGAACACATTCAGATGTTCACACGCATCTGGCTGGCTCCTCTTTCCCAGCCTCCAGTGTCTCCATGCCCTGTTAGTCCAGCTGGGGATCCAACACAGATCCTTGCTTATATCTTAACATGCTGTTTTCAAATACACTGACTTTTAGGAACAAACCCCAAATATTCAAACCATGGAATGTTATTAATGTTTGCATTTATGTGCTTGATGTGCTTTAAAACCTTTGGTTCCACAGCCCCTTCTGTTCTACCTCTAAATGCGAAGTTCCTAAATCATACTTGGATCCTAAACTGATTTCTATTACTCAGCAAGAAAATCTCCTGGGAGTGGCAACTGGGACACATTCCTGGTATGAAAGTTGATTTTTTTAGGGTTTTCTGTGGAATAAGTGCTTTAAGGAGCTGTTGCAGCAAGGGTTATTGCTGCATCAGCTCATCACTGCTGCTGGTGCCATGGGAACATGCCATGACCAGACAGCGATCCTACTGTATGCCCAGCTCTCCATTCCTTGCACCTGATGTCACCCAGAGAAAGCAACAAAGAGCTGAGCCTTACTTTACTCCTTTAGATTCACCAAACTGCCAAGATACAACACCAACAGGCAGAACATCCACCCCAGCTGATGCTACAATCAACTCCCAGTTTACTGGCTTAAAACCATATTGCTGCCCTCCCCATGTGGCACTGGATTGAAGTCTTCAGCTCTGAGAGCAGGGGCAGCTCATCTCCTCCTGAATCAGATCCGAAATAGGCACCTTGCAGCCCAGCATGTTAAATCAGCTGGGTTAATCACAGGGTGCTGATGGGGGTTGCAACACCTCCACAGTACACTGGAATACATCAGTCCCAAATCAGCTGAGGGACACGTGCGCAATGGTAAACCCAACAGCAAACATTTAAGCTGGTTGTTGTGCTCTTATTACTCAACATGGAAGTTCCTTGGGGCTGTTGGCAATGGGATATGACTGGAATGATGACACTATAGCTACAACAGGATGCACTAACCCAGTAATAACTGCATTACAAAAGGTATATGAAACAGCTGCTTCTTCTGGTCTGTCCATGACTTACAATTGTTACTGTCCCCCTTCCAAGATCTTCCAGTCCAACTACAAATGCAGAAGGAAATAAATAGCAAGAAAGACCCTTCAAAACCAAAGTGCTTTACTATTTAGACAGGTGAATTAACCTGACTCACCAGCAAAGCAAAACAGCATGTCCATCACTGACCAGAACAAGTGTTTTCCTGCTAGGAGTATTTCTACATCACTAGCTCAGCTATCTTCTTTCACCTATCTGTGTCCACACACAGGGAGGCTTTGAATCCGGTGACATTTGCTCCCTAGAACAGTCAGTCATCCTTGGAGGGATGCTAAAATGCAAACCAAAGCTGTTACTTGAACCGAGAGCCTGCCTTTCTGGCACTGAGGACGTCAGCTCAGCTCTCCGGGTGCTCAGTGTCTTCCCAGTGGGCTGGCTGGGAAAAAACCAAGTTCTGTTGCATCATTTCATGAAAAGCCATGGTTTGCACCTTGTCTCCATGGCACAGCACAGCAAAACCAGACCTTACCAAAGGGGTTTTAAAAACCAACCACCCAACCCAGAGGATGCAGCTCCTCAGGGGTTAGAGAAGCCACCTGACAGGATTTGATAGGAGATTTAAGTTCAAATTCACTTCTAGCTGATGCAAGGGAAGAAGGCGAAGCTGAACCTCTGCTATGCCAAGGGAATGTCCTGTAGCTAAAGCATGGGATCTGCCTTTGTGAACCTATGCAGAACAAGCTTAGTCAGGGTAACTCAGTGTCTGATCAACAGTTTGGTGCTTAAAATGCTTCTCTGGGATATGGGAAGTGAGCAGAGCAGGATCTGGGTGCTCAGCTCCTCCCTAGTCCAGGGGAACACACCAGTACCACCGGCTGTCCTGCAGCTTTGTTTCTGAAGGACAAACACCCTGCAACCAGCTGGTTTTCCTAAGAAAACCACCTCCTTTGGTCTCCAAGCGTGAGGTGCGCAGTGTACATAGGCACAAAAGGCAAATACCCTCTCCAAACTCTGGAAAAGACGCAAAGAACAGCACAAGGAATCATAGACAAAACACCTACAGATCCTAGCAAATATATCACAAGTGAGAACACAGTAGAATCTGAAATTGCTTTGCAAGGTGGTAATTTATAGCCAGGCTGAGGCCATGGTTCCACATTGGTACCCAAGTTTAACACATTTGCTCTACCCCAGGCGCCTGTTCCCCCTTCCCCAGCTCAGGATCACTGTCTACCACATTACACCCACATCGAGCAGCAGGGAAACATCCAATGCTACAATTCAAGTGCTATTTCAGCCTGTTGCATGCGGAAGATGTGCCCCAGCTGAAGCACATCAGACTTGGAGCAGACACTGCTGAACTTCCTGCAACACACTGAGGGCAGTTTGGATGCTCCAATCCGAAGTCCAAAGCTCTCTCTGCAAGCAAACACCCACTACTGCACAGAGGCATCCAAGTTACTCTAATCTCATTAGGCCCACTCTCTAATTGCCATCAGTTCTGCAAACCTACAGCATCTCCTCCCTGCACCCACACACATCTGGTCACAATCCCTCTTCCTTCCGAAATAAACTTCAGGGAGCAAAGCAAAGTTCCTAGGGCTTGAGCTTATTCCTTTATTTCTCCTCTCATCCCCCCACCTCAGCTGCCCATATCCCATTAAGTGTGGCTGTTCCACATCTGGATATGCTCTGTCAGGTGTAGCAAATGCTACAGAAGACAGAAGCAGCGTTCAGCCCCTCTGTTTTGCACTGAGGGATACACAAGCCTATGGCAGTAAACGTCAACTCAAATCAATCATCACTGTGAATCCAATGGCAGTCTGCCTGTGCACAGCCCTTACAGGATCAGAGCTTCCCCTACATCCATACACAAAGGAAACCTTGGTAGTTACATGCTCAGTCTGTCTCTTTACTAGTCTCATAATCCACATCTCACCTTGATGCATCACAGCCTCCCTCCTCCCTTGGAGATTCACCCCAGTTAAACCCCGCAGCACCTGAGCAGAGCAATGCTGGGTAACATTCTGCACTGCTTAAACCCACCCTATTGCTTGGATGAACCTGAGCTCAGGTTCAAGCAGAGTCACCAATGCCAGGCAGCATCACTTCAAATCAGCATCATGTCTCAGGTAATTCCTTTCCAAGGGAAGATGCTCAGCTGTGCTCCTGCAGCCCAGTCTGTCCAAGCTTGCTCCACAGAATGACTTTCATTGACAACTTTAAGCAAGCTTATTGCACAACTGGAAAACAATCATGCAGCACACGGCATATTTCATCCCCTGCAGACAAAACACAGGGCCCTGCTAACTCAATTAACCTGACAGTTGTTTCTGGGCTAGGTGAGGCTTTGCTTACTGCAAAGGACGCAGGAGGGCTCAGGCAAGGAGTTCGGAAATGCTGTTCCAACCAGGTGGGCTTTGTGGGGGGATTTATAGAGATTAAACAGCCCCAAGGGCACACAAGTCAGGTGGAAGAGAGACCACGTGAAAACACAGGCTGGGGAAGGCATCGCTGGCTGGGCTTTGGCAAACTTTGCTATACACACAGGGGAGGGGGAGAGAAAAGCTGCAGTGTTCGGGGAGGCGGAAGAGGCAGAAGGGAGCAGTGATTGCTCCTGGTGCTCTTGTGCATCATCATCAGTAAAGAAACTTCATTAAGAGATTTGCTCTGTTACCCAAAAAACTCCTTTTATGCAAGGCCCCAGAGCTGGGTCCCATCCCTGCTGTAGCTCACCCAAGTAATCAAGAACCTAACTGCAGCGTGTTATGCATCGCAAAATGCGGCAGGATGAGGAAAGAGCAGGAGGGAGCAGACCAGTAGCCTCCATCCCCACAGAACACCACACCCCATCACAGCAACAAGTATCTAGTCCCATGAGTCTGAGCATGGACTGAACTGAGGACCTTGCACCTTGTGGCACCACCAGTCCTGGTGAAGGGCAATGTGGCACCAAACCCCCCCCCAGCCTCAGCAAGCACAAGTGCCAAGTGCCTTTTAGAAGGACCGAGCCCTGAAGGGAAACAGAGACTCTTCACATAAATCCATGGCCCTAACCATGCAAATGTGGCCACACAAATGCATCCAGCTCTGGGGGCAGCAGCACAAGAGGGACCTGGAGCTGTTGGAGTGAGGCCAGAGGAGGCCATGGAGATGCTGCGAGGGCTGGAGCAGCTCTGCTCTGGAGCCAGGCTGAGAGAGCTGGGCTGGGGCAGCCTGGAGAAGAGAAGGCTCCTGAAGGGGAGACCTTAGAGCAGCTCCAGTGCCTAAAGGGGCTGCAGGAAACCTGGAGAGGGGCTTGGGACAAGGGCTGTAGGGACAGGCCAAGGGGAATGGCTTGAACCTGCCCGAGGGGAGACTGAGCTGAGCTCTTAGGCAGAAGCTCTTCCCTGTGAGGGTGCTGAGGCGCTGGCACAGAGTGCCCAGAGAAGCTGTGGCTGCCCCATCCCTGGCAGTGCTCAAGGCCAGGTTGGACACAGGGGCTTGGAGCAAGCTGCTCCAGTGGAAGGGGTCCCTGCCTGTGGCAGGGGTTGGAGCTGGAGGAGCTTTAAAGATTCTATGTAAGGTATTAGCACAGACTAATTCCACCCTTCCCTCAAAGGGACTGAGGGAAATCAGTGTTTAAATCATGGGAGCGTCAAACACTTCATTACTCCAACATGAGATCAAAAGATTTTCAGATGACAATCTATTAAACAGAGTAATGGGTATGTTTTATTAACCTCTATTTTATACACATCTATGCTGGCACTTTTCATCAGCTCTTTGGGGTTTTTTTGTCTCAATTTTTGCAGCCAGTGGTACAATTACTTCACAGATGCTGAATTACAGGAAACCCACAACTTCTGTAGGGACCTTATCTAAAAAGCACTCAATAACAGTTGGGAGACACTGAACACTAACAGGAATGTACATTCATCTTGAACAATACCTGTAAGTGCAGACCTCAGCTTTCAGAAGGTGAAAACGCAAGGCAAAAAATACAATGGGACGTGGGAAAAACAAATGGATTTAAAGCAGATCTGAAGCTACCATAAAACAACATTATGAAGCCCCAGCCTGCAGGGGTTAAGCTGTTTTCCAGGTGTTCACAGAGGGCTCTGTTGTGTGGGATGGATTCCTTCATTTCTCCTGCCTGTTGCAGGTTTGTATGCTGGCCCTGGTAATCATTAAAGATCAGAGGGTGCTGGGTCTCAGCCAACACACGCTGCTGTTCACACACAGCTCTCCATTGTGCTTGGCCAACAAAAAGCCTGAGCCTGACCCTTTCAAGTTACAGCATCAAACCCAAGCACATCCTTACACAAACTTGAGTAGGTGACGTTTCTTCTGCAAAACAGACCTTAGGGACTGAAGGCACAGTTGGATTCACTGAAGGTACCAAGATTCTTACACAAAGAGGAGGATTTTGGTACATCTCTGTACTTTCTGTGTATCACTCAATAAGCACCAATACCCAGCACAGTGGAAGTAAGGAAAGACCTAGGTCCAGTCTGATCCCTCCTTTTTACAGTAACCCATTGATTTTAAGAGTCAGATCTGTATAGTTAAGTCATCAATACTCCTCAAAGGTCAGTCTGGAGACCCTGAACACACAAATAGACGCCCTACACACACACAATACTCTTTAATAGAGCATCCAGTAAAAATAAGTCAATAACAGGCTTGGCAGGAAGAAAAAAACCCATACCCACAAAACCCAACTTCACAGGTATCTGGATGCTGGGCTACAGTCTGTTAGATACTGAGATACCCATTAACATAACTGGACAGGAGGGAGCAGCTGCCATCCCTTCCCTCCAACATTTCTCAGTGGATACAGCATGGTATTGCTTTTTCAAGTAACAGACACTCACACTATTCCCTCTTGACACATCTATGTGGACACAGAGCAAGGGGATGGCTTCCAGCACCTTCGCTCACACCCAAATCGAGTCCTTAGGCCAGCAGGAGAAACTCTTCTCCCTCACCTCCCAGCCTTACTGATTTCAAGTGAGTAAATCAGGGTTGCAAAGCAAGACCAGCACAGCAAAAGCCCTGGAGCTATGGTATGATTTAGGCAACATCACAGATCGTAAGTGGCACAGCAATTCAATCCTGATTTCCAGCCATTTGCCTACAGTTGAAGCTCAGGTTCCAATCCTGGGATGCTGCACTTGCATTCCTGGTGCTGGACAGGGAGCAAGCGCTCACCCAGGCTATTCAGGACACATGGAACAACCTTACGTCAACTCCAGTGACCCCAAACCTTTGTCTACCCCTTCTGCTCACCACCCAGCTCCACAAACCTGTAGGGGTTTAACATCCTGTATCTGACTGAAACTGGTGACGGGGTTCAGAAGCACTCAGTTAAACAGACACACACAACGTGATCCCGTGGGTCTTGTTCCCTTAGGAAAGCAAAAGACATGACTAGCTATTTTCTTTTCTTCCTCTCAGTGCGTGGCTTCAGGCAACCCATTCTCCTTCTGTTTACCCATCTGTGAATGTGAGAGAGCACCTACCTTCCCCCCAGTGACAGATGTTGGATTCATTCCGAGGGTGAAACCCACCCCCTCGCAGCCAGCCAGCACAGGACCCACAAAGCCCGTCCTGATCCCGGGATTTCAGTGATGCTCACGGAGTGCACATGCAGCAGCACATGGAGAGGTTACAACTGTGAAATCCCAGTCTACTTCTCAAGTCAACTGAAGCAGATGCATCTGTTATGGAGCCAAGAGCAGCGCTCCCAGTGCTCGGGGGCAGTGGCTGAAGTGCTATCACCCTTCCTCGTGTTTATCAGAGCTGCTGCCTCGTCTCCACATGAGTGCACGTTTGTGCTCATTAGCAATCACCCCCTGTCACCTCCTCCTCGGAACCAAGATCTTCAATATCACCAACTCCGTGTGATACCAAATGCAATCCACCCAAAACCAGAGCCCTAGAACTCCTCTGTAACACAGCAACGACACCAAAGACTCAAGCTCTGGCTTCAAACTCAGGTGTATGCTTTGTGGATGTGAATCCAAGTTTGTTTTACAAGAGTCACAGGCAAATGCTTCCCTACACATCCACCACTATTTGCTGTACTCTACAGGACTATTGAAACACACTTTTCTCCAGAGAGCAGATGCCATATGGGTGTGTAGGCTCAATGAGCACATGCTGACAGATAGCAAGACACTTAAAAACAAACCCCAAAGTCTTGGCAAGCTTGAAAAGTTACTGTATTGATTATGTCATATTGCATCTCCTGGTGCCTCAAATTCTGAGCTTCCTGTGCTGGGAAAGGCAGGAAACAATCAGAGGAGCAATAGGAGGGATTAAAAGGAAAAGGTGGAGGGGGCTGTTCAAGGAGGCACCAGCTTAGGAGCAGCCAGCAAGCGCCGTGGCACAGCCCATTTGCCAGCTTCCCCTTGCCAAGGGTGGGCAAAGGCACTGCATGGAGCAGACGTTTTATTACTCACACATCTCTGAGTACCCAAACTGATCTTAAAGCACTATGGCATGTCCCAAGGGTCATTAGAGACTACTTCCTCCCTGCATTAATAATGAAACAGCTCTTAACCAAAATTAAACTGGAGCAGCTTAATAGCATTTTAAACCTGACAAATCTGAAAGAGCCGATTTCTAATTCCCCTCTTGCCCATACAATTAGCAATGGGAGGAAACGTCAAAGTTTTGTCTCTTAAGAAGAGGTGAACAATCTTCAGAGCTTCTACAGGAGACAGAAAAGAGCAGCCCCCACCTCTGAATTGACACCACCTTTACAAGGGCTCCCCAAAACCTCAGGGAAAAAGGGGCTAAGAAAAGCCAGAAACGGTGGCTGGTTTTCCCAATGACGGAATGTGATGTATGGGCTCATCCTTTGCTCTTCTCACAGATGGGTGATTCATTGGATTCCTTCCTGCTGGGAAGTGCACACATTGTGTACCTGCCACCACATCCCACAACCTCAGTGCACATCTTGTGGTGAGCACCAGCTGGACAAAGCACATGACCCTTTGCCTCCTGGTAAACGACCATCTGCCCCTGCAGACACCATCACAGACTTCCATAGGGGAAATAAAAATAGGAACAAGGAACAATAGTTCCCAATCCCACCAATGTACCTCAGAAGCCACTTTCAGTTGTGAAGTGAGTTTGGGTATCTGTAGCTCTCTTCTTCCCTAGGATAATACTGTCACAAGAGCCTGGCTGACTTTTCCATGGGAGTCCTGTGGCTGCTTCTCAGCACAGGAATTCAGGGAATGTGAATCCAAAAGTGACTTGTGCTCTGGGAGGGAAAGGGAAGGCACCAACTGAACACGGAGCAGCTGACGCAGTGAGCCAGGGGATGCTCTACAACTCCAGCACCCCCATATCTGTGTGACTCATCCAGCAAATGAAGGGAGTTACTGCAACACCCCAGGAGGAATCCAAGTGCCATTCCAGCGACCTGTGGTGAGCAGTTTCCCTCCTCCAGAAACAGCACCCAGCTCCACTCTGCAATGGTTTTGCTACAGCGTCTGCTCCAGCACACCAACCACCTCATAGAATCATAGAATAGTTAGGGTTGGAAAGGACCTTAAGATCATCAAGCTCCAACTCCCCTGCCATGGGCAGGGACACCTCGCTCTAAACCATCTCACCCAAGGCCTCATCCAACCTGGCCTTGAACACTGCCAGGGATGAAGCATTCACAACCTCCCTGGACAACCCATTCCAGTGCCTCACCACCCTAACAGGAAAGAATTTCCTCCTTATATCCAATCTAAACTTCCCGTTTTAAGTTTTAACCCGTTACCCCTTGTCCTGTCATTACAGTCCCTAATGAAGAGTCCATCCCCAGCATCCCTATAGGCCCCCTATCTGGAGAAGGGTGATAACAAGGGAGGGACAGAAAAGGCTTTCCTTCCTGTCCGTCAGACACAAAGGATAAACCCAGTGCTTCCATGTGAAAACCAAACCTGAGTAAGGAAGGAAAACAAAATACCCTGGTTCGGGTTGAAAGCGACCTTAAAGCTCATCCACTTCCAACCTCCCACCACAGGCCAGGACACCTTCCACTAGAGCAGGTTGCTCCAAGCCCCATATGCCAGAACAAGTAAGAACTTGGACACGTTAATGACCTTGTGACAAGATCACTGCATGCCAGCAGGAAGCACAGCAAGAACTGGGCTGGGAAGAGGCACATGCAGCCTTTCCAACAGAGCTGTCTGACAGGCGATGCCACTCGAGCAACCGACGCATTCATCCCTGCTCCAAACAAATGTGGTTTATTTAATCCATCCTGGATATATGAAATAACCTCAGCAGTGAAGCCTCACAGCACTGAGTTTATGCAGAGAACACTGCACTAAAGGACATCATACCTCAAGGTATCAGCACTGGCAGCCTTAGAGGGCGTTGAGCCCTTCCTGGTTTCATCTCAATGGTTAAATGTGGAGCTGGACTATGGTTCTATGGAGAGGCACTTCAAAGCTCGGAGTAAGCTCACTGTCCCTAGACATGAGGTGCTCTTAAAAGTACAAAGACTCAACTACTTGTTGCCCCAGTACTGCAGGGAAATAGATGGAGACTTGCTGATCAAACAGCAAGAGGGAGCAATCCACTGCTCTGCTCCTAAAATCACACTGAGAACCTCTCTCACACGCCTTCATAAGCATAAACTTGAGGGAAAGGATCTGAAGATCAAGGAACGGTCTCACATCTGAAGATGGGGACAAATGACCTCTTCCAGCTTTGATGAAATAGCAAAGGGGAAACATCCTTGGCTGTTTTGAATGTGGGGGAAATATATGGTCATGAAATGAAGTCGGTTTCTTAGATGAGACAAGCAGAAAAGCGCGGTGCAGAGCATGCTGCCAGAATGTTGTCAGAAACCTGCTGCAAAGCCTGTGGCAAGAGCTCCAGCCTTTGCTACCACACTGGCTGGCAGCCTGCGAGCAACCTCCTGCTGCTCTCAGAAGCAGCTTTCACCAGCAGGTTCTCCCACCTGATGCTCAGCAGCTCCCACCCCTTCCTCACTGCTGTCCCCACTGCTTCATGTGCTTGTAGGATGAAGCTAGCCTAAAAGGGGGCACAAAAAGGAACAGTTGTTTATCCCAGAGCAGTGCCTCAGTCTTGATTCACTGCCAGCTCCTTTCCCCCTCCCCACCTTGGTTTATGGGCTGCACAGATGTTTAACTCGATGCCTGCTTATGCTCTCAAGTGCCTTATTGCAGCAGCTGGTCCCCTGAGACAAGCTGTTTCCCCCCAGCTCTCCCTTCTGTTACCAGCAGAAGGATGTTGCTGCTCTCCTGCCTTGGCACGTGGGAATGCTGAAGCTCTCCACCTCTCAGATGAACTGCAAAAGCCTTCCACAAGGTTATTTTCCTCCCTTCTCCACCTCTATGCTTCCTTTAGCCCGAGTCTATGCCTGGCCCAACAAAGCCTTCACCTCGTACCGGGCTGCTGCGCAAACAACATGAAGTCCACCCATGGTGGGGAGAATGCTTCTGGCAGATTTGGATGCACTCACATGGAGTAAAACTGAACCAGGGCTGAGATTCAGTATAACACCAGTGTGCCAGTTACTTCCGTAAAACAAAAGCTATGGAGAACTTAGCAAGGAATGAGAAGAGAAATGTGTGGTGGTGCCTACGGTGCATAGCAAGACATGAGATAACTCACCTCTCCCTGCTAGCCTCAATCAGAAAGGTTTCAAACTGTGGTATCCAACAATAAGATACTTTGATGGGAGCAATTTTTTCTCTTCCTTGGGAGAATATTAACTGAGACACAAAGAAGGAATGTTGATTTAAGCAGCAATCCAAAAAAAACCCTTCTGTTCTGCATCAATAACTTCTGGATAAACCGAACTTCTCTGCCAGGTTAAGTTAAATTTAAGTCATATTTCTTTGCTTTTATTAAAATGGAAAAGCAGTCCATCAGAGGGGTATTTTCATGACACACAGTTCTCGGGCACTATATTTTATGTGGATGTAATTATTCCAGCTATTCATCACAGAACCACAAATCCAACCTTCAAAAAGCATCGTAATGCAAGATTCATTGAATCCAGCTGATATTAAATATCAACAGGGCTCCATTATCAGGTTTTGTATCTGAACACTGTAATATCAGCTATTACTCTTTTATATTAAAGTTGTATCTTTGCAAGAGAATTACTTCCCTTGGCAACAATGGTAAATGTTAACTACCTTGAATATTTCAGTCACATATACATTATACATAAGATTGTGATTTGCTAAACAATAATGGAGAAAAACAGAAAGCGACAAAAAGATTTGCCTTGTGAAGGATTTCTTTCTGTTCTCAGAGAAAAAGCACTGTACAAGGGAAAAAAAATACATGGAATAATGTGCTGAAGTCTTTTTCCACTGGGATGCAAGAATCTGATTTAGTATTTCTGAAAGAAGGGAGCTCTGCATAGCAAAACAAAGCATTAGAAGTAAATGGTTAATGGTATTTGGATGACAGTAATGCCCAAGGACTCCAAGAACTGCTGTGGTGAGTCCTGTAAAGCACTACACCTGCAAAGCAGGAGATGCATTAATCCCATACCCAGGATCCCATGAGAGATGGCCAGTCTCAAGCCTCAGACTCCCATCTGGGTACCTGCAATCAGACCTCTCTCAGAAGATGCATGCAAATGCTCCATCTCCCTGCTCGCCCAGGAAGTAAAGTTCTGTGTTAGC
This sequence comes from Neopsephotus bourkii, assembly GCF_033783945.1. Classification (NCBI taxonomy): domain Eukaryota; kingdom Metazoa; phylum Chordata; class Aves; order Psittaciformes; family Psittacidae; genus Neopsephotus; species Neopsephotus bourkii. Next base: position 1,312,360 of record NW_026900852.1, read on the forward strand.
ATCAGGTTTAAATGAATGTTTACCCTGACAAGTAAATTGGAAATCACATCACTTGCATGCATTACACCAGCTAATTCCTCAGCCCTGTTTGCAAATATTTACAAAGCTCTAACTCAGTCATTAGACCAGCTACTAATGACAAATCATTTGCAAACCACCAGTTTATGTCAACTTCATTTTTCCTACGGTGATATTTAGTCATTCCTTGTTCAAATTCACAAGGTAGGAAGGTGGTTCTCAATAGTAAGGGTGAAGCTGAAGATTCAGCTGTGATGCTAATGATGCTGGTTATGCTGCTCCTCTTTTCTATCCCATTCCTCACCATGTTGCCATCTGATCCAATTTCTAGCTGGATTCATCAACCCTCCACAGAAGCAGGTATCTTGAGGCAATAAACTGAGAAGCAAGGGGCTACCAAAATGAAAACTGCCACCAAGAAGTTGCCATGCCATGCCCAAGCACACAAGCCCCTCCATGTCCTGCCTTTATTAACCCATATACTTCAAGTGCTCATCTGAAGCAAGGTATGGCTTTTGAAACTTGTGGGTCTGTATCATTCATATACAGATGCCAGAAGGAAGTAACTTAAAGTACCAATGATGTTGCAAAAGAGCCCATTGAAATGTTACTTTTAGGGATATCACATCTATTCCGTCCTGGAGGAAGATCAGGATGTCCTTGCTCACCACAAGTAGTGCTTGACTTTTCACACACTCCACCTCACTGCACCAAGAGCACTTGTGCCAGTCAGCACCAGTATCAGCACAGCAATCTAGAATGTGATAGCTTCACATAAAGCTTCTAAGCATATAGATACACTTCAATGTAAATTACAGGCACAGCAGGTAACCCTTGCTCATTTATACACTGATTCCATCTTTAGAAAAGCACCTGTTATGAATCAGTGCAAAATGTTACAGGTGCTCTTAAAACCCAAAAGGTCAGAGGATCCTTAACAGTGTTACTGTTGTAAGAATATAGATTGAACATATACTCAATATACTCAGTATATTGAATTATATACTCAATGTTAGCCATACTTTCTGAAATAATCTCTATTTTTTAGATGCAAAAGCATCTATAAGCATTTTAGTTTGGTGTCAGAGGCAGAAACAGTGACTGCACCATACACTACACCACACTGCACCCTAAAATCTTACTAGTTGCCTGATCAAACTGATGTAGGTTTGTACAAAGATGTTTTTAAACAGTAATAGATTTACATCTATTACTTCAGCTTTTGGCCACCTTTGATCAGTCTGGCATGAAGTTAGAGAATCACAAGCTATACACACCACTGTGCTGAACATGCACACTAAGTAGTCCTGTGTTAGTGCCTGCTAAGTTCTCTGTTCCAACCTGTATTCCACTTTAGAAGTCAAACGAGAGAGGAGCACTTGTTCTGCAGTAGAAATAAGAACCCAAGCAGAGGAAAAACTGCATGAGCACACCATCCCTAAGTTATTCCTAAGCATCAGGGGACCACATGGGACCAGCTCTGAGCACATTTATAGGCAACCAGCATCCCCTAGAACAAATAAGGACAACAGAAGGGAACAGATGGGATTTTTGCTCCCTGTTGCATGGAGAGGGTGATAACCTTTCAGTGCCCATCACTTCGTTGCCACTTTTCAGAGCAACATTTAAAGGTCTCTGTAACTCACTGCTGAGGATAAACACTTGAATTTTGGCTCCTCCAATGTTCAGCATAAAGCTTACCACAAAGTAGAAGCCAATGTTGAAAAATCCTTTCAAAAGAGAGCCCAAACCATTTGATAGGGACAATAGAAACAGCACAGAACAGAACTGCTGCCATTTCCTTCAGATTCTTTCCCAGCTCAACTTGTAACAGCTATCGATTTTGTGTTTTTCACAACTATATATACATTATTTAACACATCTGAACACTACGTAAACCAACTTTCTTGTGCTCCTGCAATATTGATGCCTTTCAGAAAGTTGAAACCTCTACTGAAAACCCCAGTTCCATGTGTGAAGCCTGAAAAACTGCAGCTGCAGCTGTACAGAAGCAAAACCTAAGTGTTTCTTAATTACCAGGGGGCTCTTTCCCTCTTGTTGCCCCCGAGCTGGATGAGGACTGCAGGGGAGGGTCTCCCCAGAGTGCAGCAGAGGGGCAGGATCCCCTCCCTGAGCTCCTGCTCACACTTTGGGGGTGCAGCCCAGCACATGGGGGGGTTCTGGGCTCAAGCTGCATCATGGAGCACCTCCTGTGTGAGGCTGAGAAAGTTGGGGCTGTTCAGCCTGGAGAAGAGAAGGCTGCATGGAGACCTCAGAGCAGCTTCCAGTGTCTGAAGGGGGCCTGTGGGGATGCTGGGGAGGGGCTCTTCATTAGGGACTGCAGTGACAGGACAAGGCGTGATGGGTTCGAACTGAAACAGGGGAAGTTTAGATTGGATCTAAGGAGGAAATTCTTTCCTGTTAGGCTGGCGAGGCACTGGAATGGGTTGCCCAGGGAGGTTGTGAATGCTCCATCCCTGGCAGTGTTCAAGGCCAGGTCGGATGAGACCTTGGGTGAGATGGTTTAGTGTGAGGTGTCCCTGCCCATGGCAGGGGGGTTGGAACTGGATGATCTTAATGTCCTTTCCAACCCAAACTATTCTATGAGAAGCTTCTCATTGACCAACACCCCCAGCTCCTTCACCTCAGGCTCCTCCATCCAGTCTCTGTCTGTGCTTGGGACTGTCCTGACCCATATGCACTTGGCCTTGCTCAAACCTCTCACAAGCTCTATCAGACTTTGGAGCCCCTGAACAGCAGGTTCCTGATGTTAAAACAGAAAGTGTTTGAGTTTCGAGAGAATCTCCACTCACTGCTAACACCAATCAGCATTTCTTAAAGGCTTTTCTGGCACAGTTTGAGACTGAGACTGCTGCTGAGAACCTGCTAAAATTCAGTGTGCTCTATTAATACAAACAGCTGTCGGTGTTTTCCATGTCTGCTTTCGTTCAGGTAGGAAGCTACCTAAGGGAAACTGAAGCAGAGAGTGTGAAGAAGTAGCCCCAAAGGCACAGCTTGGAGGAAAAAGCACTTTTACAAACCTAATAGATTCAGTCTATAGCAGAAAGATGGGGAGGATAAGATTAAACAGTTTACCTAAGAGCACCTAAAAGCATTTCTACCTTTTCACATTACATAATCCATCACAGATAACATCAAGAATATGTATTTTAGCCACTTGTAAAGACTGATATGATTATGTTTCAAGGCTCACTTGTTCACTGCCTTTTTACCTGTGCAATCACACACATCTGTGGAAGGCCAATACAAAGCACCTGCTGATCCCTGTAGCAGGATTTTACTCACCTGGCACTAAACTAACTGCTGAAAATAAGACTGCATTTAAACAGGCACCCCTAGGCCTGTTCCTGCCTTGCTTGCTGCCCCAAACCAGCCTTGTAAATAAAAGGGGAGCAGAAGCTCCATCCAAGGTTCCTGCTGGGGCAGAATCTTGCATCCCTGCTTTGATTTTACTCCCCAGCCACAACCTGTGTGAAGGTCCTCTCAACACAGAGCCAGTATGAGAATCTGCTAGGGCACAGCATTGCTGGTAGCCCTCACTCAGCTTTCCTCTCCATACCAGATGTAATAAGCTGATGCACACCACATCTTATTGCTAAGTTTAGGCTAGCATGTGTATTCATGTGTAAGCTGCCTAATGTGGATACAGACAGAAGTTTCCTGCTTGTAGCAAATCTGAGTGCAGGTCTCTAGGATGGCACAACTGAAACCTTCACACAAACCATATTCTGTGCAGCTTTAACAAGCATCCCCTTCTATCATGTACATCAGTTACTTTAACTCTCAACTCCCATCACCACAGCACAGACTTGAGCACATCTACATCTCTACTAACCTGTCTTCACTGTCTGTCACCTCCATTATTCATCAAAGTCTGACAGCATGAGCAGTCCTGCACCAAAACCACATGCTAAACCAGCCAGGCCTTGCCCAGACAAGCTTATCATCTAGGCCTCTCCCTCAGTGACATGGGTTAGTGATGAACTAAGCAGTCCTGGGGTAACGGCTGGACTTGATCTTAAAGGTCTTTTCCAACCAAGTTGATTCTATGATCATCTAAAAGATAAGTGACACAACATGAGAGGAAAGCCAGGGTATCACAAAACGTCTGTCAGAAGGTACTGAACAAGACAAAAATCAATATATAAGTCTAATGTACAATACTAATAATCTAAGACCTGAGGAGAGGTCAGGGATGCTCACAAGAAGAAGAGATGGTTCCTGCGGTGCTTTGTACTGAAGCTTTAGCTAGTACTGCATCCAGGTTTTAAGCTCATTTTCCTTGTACATACAACATTTCCCAGGTGGACCATCCAGGGCTATCACTCAGCATTTTCTTGTGATGGTTATTGTCAGCAGGAGCCTGCTAACACCCAGCAATCACCAGGGTCTGCCTGGTGCTGTCCCCAGTTCATTCACTCACCTAAAGGCTGTTCTTGTAGCTAAGGAAGTGCGAGCACAGGAAGCTGTAATGAATTTAGATAGCCCCATTTAGCTCTAACAGTTTTACCTCTACAGAGCTGTCCTCCAGAAGTCTATTTCCAAAGGGAAAGTCAGAGCAAAACAGAACTACACAAATCTTACCTGAAACTTCCCAAGAGAATGCAGTTAGGATGCCTTTATTCAGAGCCAGTTGGTTGTGCCACAAGTATTCACCCAAACCTTTACTAAAGGTGAATAAAGCATATTAAATTAACAGCCAGCAACCAAAAGACACTAAATTAAGAGCATCTGGGTATGCAGTTATGTACTCTAGTGTCCTCTTGTTGACAACAGTTAGCATGTTTTACCCTGTTTATCCTCACTAGGACATTAACACACATCTCTATGTTCCTACCATGTCAAAAAGGTCATCCACCAAAAAAAGCTAACTCCACACTTAAAAGAATAACTTCTTATACCTGAAAAAAAGCTGTTTTATCTATGTACACAAGCACATACATAGAAAGGGATGCACACCTCACAAACACTCTATTAGTACAAGCTATTTCATTTCTACAGTTCCAAAACCAACTCCATTTTCAACCTCAATGAGTTTAAGCAAGAAAATGACCCCACACTGCTCTGCTGGACCAGAAGGAATTTCAAGCACTACTCCAAAACTTAATCGCACAGATAAACAGAAACCAGCAGCATCTGCATCTCAACAGGTACAATCCCAGTTCTTTAACACCTCATTTTGGTGCATTTTACAAGTTACTTACTTGAGGTACTCTGAAGGGTGAGAAGCTCATCCCTGAAGATCTGCTGCTACAAAACCCCACAAAGCAACTGAATGAGAACATGGTAACCACAGACCCCCATTAACATAATGAGCTTCAGGTGAAGGGAATGAACCACTCAGACCAACCCAGTCCTCCCCTCAGCTGTGTCTTACCTTCCAGCTGCTGCAAATGAGGGCTCTTCCTTTTTAATCCACGTGAAAACTCTTTGCTAAGGCAACAAAAGACTGTAGACTTTGAAAAATGTATTAACAACCCAGTTCCTACAGAACATCTTCTAAGACCTCTTCAGCGCTCTAAAAAGCAAAGGTCAAGCTTAAAAACCCTCCTGTGTTTTGCAGAAGGTTTATTAACACCTCTATTTTAACCTTGAAGGGTTTTTCCCTACGTGTTTCCAACTTAGAAGAGTCATTTAATGCGTTGCAGAGAGAACAGAGGAGAAGACAGAGGAGTCACCTTGGCTTTAGGATCTTGTAGTAAAGTGAGAATCTCAGCTCCTGTTACAATTTCTGTTGGTTTCTTTTCCTGAGTGAACACTGCCAGAAAACTTCTAAATCTTTAAGGTCCCAAACAGTTGGCAAAGAATCCCTTCAACAAAGCCTCTAAGAAGTCTGTATGGAATCAGAACAGACTGACAGCCAAGGAATGATAAGAAGAGAAAGACATTGTCTTCCCTTTGAAGGTGGAGAATGTGTCTGGAAGCACAAAAGAAGCTCAGAGAAGAGACAGGAATGGTGACTGAACTGAACTGAATCTACTGAACTGTTGATGAAGGCACTCAGGGTTATGCTGTCTTCCACAGCATCTATAGGTAATTCAATTTGCTGTTGTTTCCCAAGTGCTGATACAATGAGTATCCAATTTCCAGTGAAGAAAACCATGGAGAGATTCAGTTCCAGCCTGAGCTACAAACATGGACAATGAGCAGGTCTGGCCCATCACTGGAGCTAAGCTGCAAGCCTTTTGCTGCTTGGGCTAGTGAGAAAATGAGCTGTAAATCATCCCCAAAGCACTTGCAGATCATCTGCAAACCAATTAATATCAGAATTATTGATGCCCAGCAAATATCTCACAACAAATTTATCTGAAACTGTCACCGCTTTCCAGCATTGATTTATAAATCATTGAACAAACACTGACATGCCCAATAAATACTTTATGAATGTTTGCCAACCATTTATCTTACATAATAGGAGATAAATACATGCAAATACTGCACTGTTTGAGTACGCTGCTTGCAAATTACAACCTGAGTACCATCAACTACAGTTTACCCCTTCCTCTGTCCAATACAAAGAATTTAAAGGGAATTTGGCTCCACGTTTGGGGTGTAGCCATATGAAATGCAAGCCTTGCCTCTGACTATTCACTGAGGCTTGTCTCTGCTACACTTCTGCTGTTATTGTCAGCCGAGTGTGTGTGTCTGTGCCTTTCCTGAAGCTTTGGAGGAGTTCCCACTACCCACAGGCTCCTTCACCTGAGTTTAAGAACAAAAAAAGCTCCCTGACATTGGTTAGAATTCTACTAGCTACAAACTGTTCCTATTTCCCAACACTCCTTACAGCCACTGCTCTGTTCACAAGCTCTTTTGTATGTCTGCACCCATCTGTTTGCCCTTGAATGATCTTCAGATAAGATGTTCTTCAGGCAAAGGTTACATTTTCCTTACATTCTCCATAGCAGTTGGGACCATGGATCCAGGATTGTGGTCATATGTGGGGTAAACACCAATATTAACTCAAACAAGGTCTGATTCATTTTCTTATTACATCTCTCCAGTGCCCAATGCTCCAGCTTCAGAGAACACATGAGAAACATGCCAAAATCAGTTAAACTTTGTCTGCCATAACTTCAAACATGCCCTATGAACAAACACACACAAATAGAGAGAGGAAAGCACAGATCCCAGGGTTTGAAGAGCACAAAGTGCTACTGTGCTGAGTGTGAGCACAGCCAAAGGATCCTCTGGTCACTGAAACCACAGGAACTTCTGGGTAGGCAAAGCAGGTTGTGAGCAACCTGATTTCATGGTGCGGTTAACCCTTTGTACACCAGGAAGACAATCCATACTTTCCTACTAGCCTATGATTCCATTTGACATGCAGAGAAGCTCAATCTTGCCCTGAAAATTCAGCCTGATGAAACAGGCAAGCCCCAAGATGGTGATTTAAGACAGATGTTGGAACGTGCATCCCTGGCTCAGCAGAGCGCTAACCTCGCAGCCTGTTCTCTTTTTCAACTCTAAGTCCCAGGATGACTTTGGAGGAAAATGCTTTCTTATTCCTTATCATCCTATCAAGATCCCCTCACTCCTGCTGTTCTGAGAACACACTCTGAGCAAACAAGAGTGCTTCAGATCACTGGGGAGCCCAAAGCACTGATTAGTAGTCACGAGCTACCATAGTTGCTGCATTATCACGTTGATTTTGCTTGCCTTTTCAATACACAAAATATCACAGGGGGGTGAGGGGGACGGGGGGAAGACACAGAGGGCTTGTTTGACTCTATTTCTGTTTTGCCTGCACCAAAAGCCACCACTGAGATCAAGGCTGGACAGAAGATGCAGGCTCTGTCCCAAAAAGCTCACAATTGAAGTGAGGCAGGCTAACAGGTAGGAAGGAATTAAAGAAGAGGTATTCCCCAGGTCACAGTAAAGCAGAAACACTTGAACCCCACACCACTGAATCAACAGGGACTAATGCAACAAGCTGTCTTAAAGGCCAGTGCTTCACCAAGGTCAAGGCCAGACACATTCTCCATAATATCCACAGGAACGCAACAGGAATAAGGTCTAATACCTGGAGAGGTGGCAGCTCATCATTTGCATCTTGCCCCCATGAGGCAGTAACTCCTGAGTTACTCAAAGCTACCTTGCAGATGCATGATGGTTCAGCTGCCTCTGAGTTTGGGATGATTCTCTTCCTTTTCTGCCAGATTCTGGATACTTCCTAGAGAAAAAAATACAAAAGTTACTAAAAGAAGCAAGAATACATTTAGCAGCTTATTTGTAGCTATTCAGAAAACTTGCCTTATCTGTACTTCAATCATGCAACAGAAGTAAACACAAAATCATATATATATTGCTCACTTGATTTCAAGTCACCCAAGTAATCAAAGAATCCCAGCCTGGTTTGGGATGAAGGGACCTTAAAGCTCCTCCAGTTCCAACCCCTGCCACAGGCAGGGACACCTTCCACTGGAGCAGCTTGCTCCAAGCCCCTGTGTCCAACCTGGCCTTGAGCACTGCCAGGGATGGGGCAGCCACAGCTTCTCTGGGCATCCTGTGCCAGCGCCTCAGCACCCTCACAGGGAAGAGCTTCTGCTTAAGAGCTCATTGAATCTCCCCTCTTTCATCTTAAAGCCATTCCCCCTTGTCCTATCACTGCATGCCCTTGTCAAAAGTCCCTAGGGTGATGTATCTCAAAGCCACTGAAGCTCATCGTGTCTTGGAAGCTGGCAGATAGTGTCCACATCCGTCTCTATGGTCCCTTGAATACCTCAGAAGTGCTGAGCCAGCACTGGAGGGCTGCTTGGCAGCGGGTCTGTGGGAGAGAACCCTGTGATCTGCCTGCCTCAAACATGGTTTTATTTTTGCCATGGTAGAATATGTCTCAGCATAGCAATGACAAAGGTGTAATGTGTCCCTTGACTCCCGTAATGACTGATATTATTCTCTTCTGTAGACTAATTTACTTTAACCTGCCTACATATTAGTAAAGTGCCAGCCACCAGGGCATCAGAGCAAATAATGGGCATTAATACTAGTGAAACGAATGCCTGAGAAGCAAAGGAAGGATCATTTAGTACTGCTACTCCATTTAGGATCCAAAACTGCTGTGGTTTTTTTGTTTCCTTCTTGCATTTAACCTATCTACTTAACCCTTTCTGTTTAACTCTTACCACGATGCAGTTAGCCTGGCTGCAATTTTAAGGAAAGTGCTGTTGCCATTGATACTGACCTTGCTGAAGTAATGATAATCAAAGCTCATCTTTCCAGTGATGAGCAGGACCCTATGGCGATCGGAAAGAACATCTTCAGGGCACTGGGGAGCACTTTACGTGTCCCTAAAATCTGGTTTTCCCCCTGTTTTTTGGGAAGCAAAGAGAAGTTTTAATTCTTTCCTTTAACCAGCCCAAACTCAAAGTCTGTTAGACCTTTTTTTACTGCTCTTCATGATCTGGAGAAGGCCATTCCAATGCTTGTGCATGGGTAATCGCATCAGACAGGTCATTTCTTTCTCTTAATTTAAGGCAAGGTTCCAGCTTGATGGACTTACAGCCTTCTCCCCCCACCCCTTCCCTTTATATAGGTTTGAAAAAGTGACTAGTGACATTTAAAGGAGCCCAAACCACAAAAAACACCCCTAAAAATTAATAACACAGTACATTAGGCTCTTAAATCTTCATGCAACTTACAAATACCTATAAAAGCACTAGATTTCCCCTGTACAACATGCCAAATTCCTTCAGGGACTGTTTTTCCGGTGGGGAGTCAAGCTGAAACTGTGTTTATCAATCTTCAGAACACTTTCAATTCATTATGGGAAAGGGCAGCTTATTCCAAAAGATTTCTAAATCTCAGAGCAAAATATTGCCAACCCTGGCAGTAACTCCAAGTGGCAGATTGCTTTTACAGGCTTCTTTGCCATGGTTGCAGATCATACCCCCAGCATTACTAGGACACTGGGATTTCAGTGCCCCACTGATATTTGGAACATCATTATTAGCTAGAGAGACAGGCAGCAGGCAATTTTCCTCCCCCAAAGGCTTCCAGAACCTGTTATTTGGTCCCATCAGTTGTCTTCTACACAACACAAAGTTCATCAGCTTTGGTCTGAAGGTCAGCCTCACTCTGTTGCTTGTCTGGACACAGCAGTGTTGGGAGCGCTTGGTACTCACTGTGCCATGACCATGAAGATGCCACCACAAGCAAACCACTCAGCAATGAGCCCTGGCTGCTGTTTGCAAGGAGAAGAATTGATAGGGACACTGCAGAAAGGTCTTTCTTGGGTCTTACCTGGACATTAGTGGGTTGCTCCGTCCTCTCTTTCAGAGCAGTCACTTCCCTATGAAGAGGAGCAGAAAGACCTTCTCTATGAAGAGGTGGGACATATTTTCAAGCTGAAGTTGTAATACAATCACAGGATTCCAGGAACTGACACTTTAAAAACAAAAACCAAGTATGAAACTCATAAGAACAGAGTGGAGAGCAACACTTGACAGTCTTGGGCTTTGCATCACAGCTGAATAGCAAGTCCTTAATCAAATTGCCTTAGCTTTAATTGCAGCTATTGCAGCTATTGCAGCTTAGATTTCAATTTCTGTTAGACCCAGAGTCTCAGATGGGCTCCTAAAGAGCCCTTTGAGCTTGATCACAACCCACGTTAGGTCAGGTAGCTCAGCTCATGCTGCAGTGATTTCTGCTTTGATCTAAGGCAATCCACACGTAAGTATTTTGCTCTTCATGACCTTTAGCACTTAAGCAAGGTATAACTTCATGCCTTCAAACCACTCTTGGAGCATTACCTCCTTAACTGTCAAGAACACAAAGAAAAGTAATGGGGTACTTGCCCAAAGTGGCATCAATGTATAAAGAGCAGAAACCCAGCAATGTTTCAGGCAGGAGCATGAACTGATCCAGGAGACTTCGCCTACAATCATGTATTTGTTCTCCTTGGCCAGCAGCAATGGCAAAGAAAGTCTGTGATTTGAGTCTAGTGCCAGTTCCAAACATCCCCCAGACCAATGCTAACATCATTCTGAACCCAGGAAATGAGAAAATGGAGTTTGGTTCATTTTACCTTCCCTTTGAGGAGCTGCAAAGTTTGGTTTTCACAAGCCTGGGGGAAAGCTGCATTCATTCAGATTACAACTGGAATTAGCAATCACACAGGTATTCTCCATTATTCCCATGACCTCAGCAGCTGAGGGTTTAAGGAAAATACATATTAAAAGACAATAAATACTCCTGCTTGCAATTCCTTCTCTGATTTTACTGGTATCAGGTTGGCAGATACATAACTGCCCTCGTAAAACCAGAATTAGACAACTGTCTTTAATGACCACCATCCACACCTTTTAGGAGCATGGGAATGCCATTACACTTGTGATGCTCATGGAAATGTGGCGTGCTGCTGATATGGAGCTAACAGGAATCGATGGGAGTTGTTCCAGTTTCAGCTCAATAGGCTGCGGGTCAATGTTTTAAACTCAATTTGAAGGAAACCAGTGCTTCAAGCAGCTTTCTCCCTCCATCTGTAGCACAGCTAAAGCTGACAGATATCCCCATGTCTAACAGAGCTGGCTGTAAACTAATCACGAAGGCCTTCATTCCATTTTCTTTTCATTTCCTGTCTAACACTGAGCTCTAAATATGTTACCTTTGATGCATCAAGTTGACTTTGCACGTCCCGGTTTCCCTGCAAGCTGCCTAGCACACAGAATGGGTACATCCAGACATATCCTTCCTTTCAGAGAAAAAGAGGTTTTTTTTCAGGCAAGGAAACATAGAAAACAATATAATATCATATCATAGATGTGAAACAAGACTCAGTACTTCCAGAAATTCATTAAGCCCTTACCTTGTGGCCAAGTGTATTTCTCATAAGAACACCCAATATAAACACCTGAAACTATCACAAAATTCATTATATCCTAAATCCTCCAGTTGTATCACTCAGCCTCCAGTTAAAAACTTACAGCTTATGCTCTAATCTGAATTGCTTTAGCTTCAGCGTGGGGTTTGCATCTGAAAAGCCTGACTTTTGAGTGAAGAAACAACAAACTTTGATAATAAAGAAAGTTTCTTCTCTCTCTTCCCCTTCCACGGGCCCGTATCATACAATCACAGAGTGGTTTATGTTGGAAGGGAGCCCCTGCCACAGGCAGGGACCCCTTCCACTGGAGCAGCTTGCTCCAAGCCCCTGTGTCCAACCTGGCCTTGAACACTGCCAGGGATGGGGCAGCCACAGCTTCTCTGGGCACCCTGTGCCAGCGCCTCAGCACCCTCACAGGGAAGAGCTTCTGCCTAAGAGCTCAGCTCAGTCTCCCCTCGGGCAGGTTCAAGCCATTCCCCTTGGCCTGTCCCTGCAGGCCCTTGTCCCAAGCCCCTCTCCAGCTTTCCTGCAGCCCCTTTAGGCACTGGAGCTGCTCTAAGGTCTCCCCTTCAGGAGCCTTCTCTTCTCCAGGCTGACCCAGCCCAGCTCTCTCAGCCTGGTTCCACAGCAGAGCTGCTCCAGCCCTCTGTTCTTTTGAAACCACCTTGTGTTTCCTACGTAAACCAAATAAATTGAGCTTCTTACACCTCAAAACAATTCTTGAGCTCCTCCTAAGAGCCAGGCTGGAGGTGAAGCAGGACAAAGCATTGCTCCCCTTGGCCACGGAGCCACAGGGTCACACAGGCAGAGAAACCATTCAAACAGTAGCTTGGCTGTGGTGTCCCAACCACAAAATCATATGTTTATTTTTTGTTGTTTTTTTTTTCCACCACTTTTGTTGTTGTTGTCATTTTATTGATAAAAACTACACAAAAACTAACTGATCATAATAATTAATTAAAAAAAACCAAAACCCAATGTTACACATTCTCCTGTGGTTTAGAAATGGCGTCAGCCAGTGAGTTGCACCAAATACTCTTTTTGCTTGAAAAGATTTTTTCTTCTGATCCATTCCAAGCACAGCACTTCCATTTTGGTTCCCAAATGTCCATTAATTTTGCTCAACAAGCACCGCTGGACTGGAAATAGGAGTCGTTATTCCGTTCCATGTTTTCCCCTTTTTTTTTAGAGCCCGAAAAGGAATTATAGTGTCAACAATGAAGCACAATGAAGATAGGCAAAATCAAAAGCACCCTCCATAGTGTACAGCCTGTGTCTTAAATGTACATGCACCCGAGTTTCTTTGTTTCTGCTGCATCAATTGCCAATGTCCTTTTGGTTCAACATAAGCTTTAATGCCCATGTCTGAAGGTTGAAATATTAGTGCTTGACCACTAAAAAAAACACCCCAAAACCAACCAAAAAGAAACCAAAGCCCCAAAGGAAAAACCAGAAAATAGAGATTTCTCTGTCGTTGCTTTAAAAAGAACAAAAAATATGAGACACATCTTTGTTGAGTAATAACCACTGAAGAAGGGACCATGGTTGACCCACCCTACCCAAGCCCTCGCCCTCCCCTTTTGTTTTTACCTGTGGTTCTCCTTCCCTGGAACCGTGCAATGTAGAAAAATCAAATATACAAACAAAACTCTTAAATCCATCCCTTTATGTAGCTAGAGTGAAATCTATTTTTTTTTCTCTGTTTTGTTTTAATAAGAACTTGACAATCTCTCTTTAATATTTACATTGAGGAATTTGTTTGAAAGTTTAAAGCAAAGAAAATCCTGAAGTTCTCAGTGGGTCCTGCAAGGTCGCGCTTGCACAGTCTGCGGAGGTTGCTTCAGCCCCTTCCCTTTGTCTCTGTTGGAACATTTGTAACTGGAATGGTAGATTTGAGTGTCTTGCCCTGGTCTCTTCTGAGATGAAAAGTCCCCTCAAAAGAACTCCCACACTGCCCCTGAAGAGCTTGTCTCCACTGTTAGTTTGGTATTCTCTCAATGTAAATGGCTGGAGCAGCCGAACGTGCGATTGTAGCTATGAAGCTGTGGTCTCGACTGAGTTCCAGGTTGGTTGTCTCAGCCTGCTCCCGGGACATGGCATCGTAGCCCTTATTTACATGGAGAGGCTTATGAGCTTGGCAGTATCCGATCACCGGCTGGTCATAACTGTAGTAGGGTAAAGTCTTCATGTGGTGAGGAACCTGCACCAGAGAAACAGAGATCAAGAAAGAGAAAGCTGTAAATAAGGTGCTCAGGCATGCATTTGTACAGCATCTATCACAGCATGACCTCTAACCAATTGGGTGCTCAGCACATCCACACTCATCACACCAAGATAAACCTTTGAGGCTGATAGGCTGACTGAGGCCCACGCACCTCCCTCTTGACCAGGACTGCCTACATCTGTGTTAGCCAGTGGATCCCCACTTGAGGATGGACCTTGTATCTGCTGCAAGCCTGCAGTGACCACAGCCTCCTTCTGTCCCTTTTGCCTAGAGAACCTGTGGCTGCCCCATCCCTGGCAGTGCTCAAGGCCAGGTTGGACACAGGGGCTTGGAGCAAGCTGCTCCAGTGGAAGGGGTCCCTGCCCGTGGCAGGGGTTGGAGCTGGCTGAGCTTTAAGGTCCCTTCGAACCCAAACCAGTCTGGGATTCTGTGATTTGCCGTCTGAAGCCAAGTTAGAGGGGACTGCTCTATCCATTTCAGCAACTGTCTGTGGACAGACTCTCAAAGCAGTCCTGAGTGCTGAATTCTGGCCTGTTTTGGATAATCTGGCTCTGAAAGGTGAACCGGAAGCTGCTGGTAGAGTCATAGAATGGTTTAGGTTGAAAGGACCTTAAGATGATCCAGTTCCAATCTCCTGCCATGCGTAGGGACACCTCACCATAGACCATGCTGCCCGAGGCTTCATCCAGGCTGGCCTTGAATACTGCCAGTGATGGGGCAGCCACAGCTTCTCTGGGCACCCTCTGCCAGTGCCTCAGCACCCTCACAGGGAAGAGCTTCTGCCTTATCTCCAACCTGAACTTCCCCTGTTCAGGTTTAACCCCATCACCCCCTTACCCCTGTCCTTGCAATACAAACCTGTTAAAAACTGGCCCTTCCTCCAGTGCCTTGAAAGGGGCTGAGCATTTCCACAGATCTCAGCCCAGCCTGAGCATGTCACAGCACTGGGGAACCCAGCTGCCAGCACACAGAGCTTCCAGCCCAGCTGAACACCTGTCTGTCTCTCTATGACAAAGCTGCCTGCCCCAGGTCACCATTTCCTCAGGTCTTTATCTTACAACCTCCCCCAGATAAACACTATCAAAGCAGCTCAACAGCGCTGAGCAGACGCACACCTTGTGAAATGGTCACGTAGCTGAGCTCTATCCTGAATCCCATCTCTCTGCTTCATGGAGATACTCAGAAACTGCCAGCCTCCTCCTCCAACCCTCTCCTTTTCCCATAAATGATCTATGCCTGCAAATGTTAATCCTGCAGCTAAATATTATTTATGGCCCAGCATCAGCTACAAATCTTTGCAGATAATTTTATCATCTGCAAGAGAGAAGCTGATCAAATAGCAAGAAATACGCTCTTAGGGAAAAAACCACACACTGCAGGAGATACAGGCAAGAGTTTATTGTAGCACAGAAAGCCTAAGCTCATTAGAGCTGCAGATATCCTACACATAATTCAATCTTCTAACAAATGCCTTTTTATTTTCCATGCCCAACTTTAAGAGAAGACTACAGAGCTAATTTATCACAAGTTTCCATTGCAGGGCATGGAATCACAGACTGGTTTGGGTTGAAAAGGACCTGAAGATCATCCAGTTCCAACCTGCTGCCATGGGCAGGGACCCCTTCCACTGGAGCAGCTTGCTCCAAGCCCCTGTGTCCAACCTGGCCTTGAGCACTGCCAGGGATGGGGCAGCCACAGCTTCTCTGGGCACCCTGTGCCAGCGCCTCAGCACCCTCACATAAATCACTTCTGCCTTATCTCCAACCTGAACTCCCCCTGTTTCAGTCTGAACCCATCACCCCTTGTCCTATCCCTACAGTCCCTGATGAAGAGCCCCTCTCCAGCATCCTTGTAGCTCCCTTCAGACACTGGAAGCTGCTCTGAGGTCTCCATGCAGCTTCTCTTCTCCAGCCCCAGTGTTCTCAGCCTGGCTCCATACGGGAGCTGCTCCAGCCCCTGAGCATCCTCATGGCCTCGTCTGGACCTACTCCAACAGCTCCATTTCCTTATGTTGAGGACACCAGAACTGCACACAGGGCTGCAAGGGGGTTCTCACAAGAGCAGGACAGCACAGGCATGCTTGGCTCAAAGAAGTACGAAAAAGCAAGGGCGTTAGGGCTAACTGTACACTTTGCAGGGTTAGAGTTCCTCCTGCATTTGGATCCTCTCAGCAGCTCAATTCCTGCCTCTGCTTCTCTGCAGAATACTGGAGAGACTCCAAAACTGTTCCACTGGATGGAATTCAGCTGCAAATGTTGTTTTACGTGACAGCTGAAAGGCAAGGATGCAGAAGACAAGCTGCTGACCAGAATTTGATGGGACAACTGTGTTCACTTGTGGATCAAATTCATCCACAGTAAGAAACTGTGACTCTTTGGATACAGTGATATCTACGCCAATGCCTATCAGGGCCTGGATTTGTCTTCAGCCTTTAAGGCAGCCCTTTATGCTTCTATAAAAGCCAAGGACCATTTGTGTTCTGGAGAGATGAGAGATTGAGGTGCCAGCTTTACAGCAATAATCCACAGGACATTAACCTGGGTGCAACACTCTTTGCTTGTTTCCTCCCCTTCTCCATACAGGAGTCAGAAGGATCAGCATCTCAACAGCATCCCTATAACGGGATGAACACACTTCCTTTCCAGCTGTTTCTGTGTAGTTTTATAGAATCTCTCACTTGTTTTCACTTCAAAACCAGGTTTGTGTATGCCTGAATCATATTAGGAAGGGTCTCTGTGCTCTACTGAGTGGAGGGAAGGTGTAAAACATGACATAGGTGTATTGGGCAATGAGGGAATTAAAAAGCTGCAGGTTAATGTGTAGAAAGCACTTCCAGGATAATGAAGGCCAGCAATGGATTGCTGCTCCCCATTTTCAGGCCTGGCCTTTGTACAACTCTTTCTCTTTTCAGTGCCAGATCCCACCAAGGGAAGTAAAACAACAGTCACAGAATCACAGAATAGTTTGGGTTGGAAAGGACCTTAGGAGCATCCTGTTCCGGCCCCCTGCCATAGGCATGGACACTTCACACTAGACCATGTCAACCTAATCATGTCAAATGACTGTAAGACCCATAATCCTTAAGGTACCTTCAGTAAAACTGGGTTAAGAAATGCCACCAGCACCCCCCAGGTTAGCTCTTGCATTGGCTCCAGAGTCAAGGTAACAACCGCAGAAAACATGCAACAGAACAGAACCTTCCTGATGGCAGTGAAAGGCTCCCAGAGGACTGTCCCACAGAATGAAGTGCCCTTTCCTTCCCTGAAACTCCTTCTCTGACACAGGACTGGAACTGGATGAGCTTTAAGGTCCCTTCCAACCCAAACCAGCCTGGGATTCTATGGGTTTCAGAAAGACAGAAGGGATCATTTTCATGTACAGTGAAGGGACCCTACCTCAAACCTAAGTCCACGAAAGCTCTTTCAGGACACAGCTTTGACTGCAGATGCAGACTATTGCAGATGGGGACACATTTGTGCCACCACTCAGACTGGCACAAGTAAGAGGGATGGCAAGTACTGATGCCATTGCTCATTAAACAAAGCTGATACTAATCAGATTTCTTCTGATTCAGAGATCAACAAAACATATTTAAGAATACCTAAGATACTGAAAGTTAATTTTATATGTCTTTTTACTCCAGGATTCAAAGCAACTCCTAGTTTCATTAAAGCTATGGAACTAATACCTGAGATACTGAGATGTGACCTTGGAGAAGCCATTTTATGAGCTGGAAAATGAGAAGATTAAGTCCTGTCCCTGCTTGCCCTTGGAGACTAGAGCTGTTTGAGGCAAGGGCTGTTTGTGCAGGGACTAAACCAACACAACTGTAACCTAAGCCGGGATCTTTCAGCTCCTGTGGTCTCCAAGAGACAACAAAGCAGAGGAGGAGAGTGAAGAAAATCCAGGCAGGTCACTAAATACCTCAGCAAACAAATACAGCCTCTGGGATTGTGTCACCTCTATCTCAAGGCCTTTGCCACAGAAGGCATGGTTTTCACTAGCTGGAAAATGGAAGTAAGGCTGAAAATTACCTGCCAGCAAATGAAAGGCATTCAGGAGCAGAACAGGGATCCTCCAGCCTCCTCCCTGCTGCCACTCACCACAGCCACTTGTGCTACAGCTCTCTTTAAGCTCAGTTTCGGACTAAGTTCAATTGCAAATGAAGATAAAGAGTTGCTTACATGGAAACAGAACAGATATAAAATTCTTTCTTTCCTATCCCAGACTGGTTTGGGTCGGAAGGGACCATAAAGCTCATCCAGTTCCAACCCCTGGACTAGGCTGAGCCAAGCCCTGCCTTGGCAGGTGGATTTACTGACTTATTCTATCAATTTCTGATAGAAGAGAAAGTTCTCTATAAGATGTCAGTGCTCAGGATTCATCCTGGACCCCTGTTGCAGGACTAAAACCTGGAGTTTTACCAAAACAGCTATAAAAATCCTTATTCTGGAACTTGGAATACACACCAGTAAAGATGTAACCTCACCATACAGCCACTGAATGCAGTGAGCTCTAAAGACTACTGGACTGGTGCCTAAGTAAGCATCAGGTGACCTTATTTAAAATACCATTCTCTACCACCTCTTGCAGGATGTTAAACACCCTCATACACCCATAATTCCTTCCCTGATTCCTAACATCATGCTTCAGCCAACCTGAAATTCAGGCCTGATATGAACTCTAAGGTAAGACACTTCCCTATCAAGTAATGGCAAGAGCCTTTACCAGAATGCCAAGTTCTTCCCACTGCAACTCCTGCTTCAGTACTTTCTTCTGTGCTCACAACAGACTCAGTGTAGTGAAGATCAGGTGAGGATCAGAGAGAGAGGAACTTTCTGCCTCCCTCAATCTGTTGCAAGATCTGATCACCAGCAGTCCCAGTTGGAATAATTCCCTGGTAAACTGCTACATCACCTTTTGGAAACACAGGTTTTCCAAACAGATCTGTTTCATGTTGGAAATATTACTGCTTTTTTCTTTACGTTCCATTTTGAAGAAGGATCTCTCACCATTCATCCCCCTGCAGAGAAGGAAGCTCTGTCTTGAGAAACACAAATGGTCTCAGTGACTCACTACCAGAACCATCAGCAAGGGGACAGGAATATAACGTAAGGCAGTACTGACAATCCCAGCAGGGTTGCTGGGGGTATGGATGTGGTGGGATGGAGTGTGCTTTATTTTCTTCCCTGAAAGGAGAATGGTTTTAGGGCATAAACTGTCACAGGACCCTCAAACAAGTGACTGCTTTGGCAAGAAAGTAAAGCCTAGAGCCTGGCAACAGAAGTGATGGATGTTCCCAGAACCAGACTTTCTCTGTTCTCTCAGTCTGGGCACTTTGGCTTCATACAGTCACTGTTTAAACACTGCACTTCATAGGTCTTCCATTCTGTCGCTTCTGTTTTCAAAGAGAAGGAGCACTCTGTTTTTTAAACCTGAAGACATGCTCCATTTATCCAGGTGGAAAATGCAATCTGACAACCACCTCTGTCCTGCAGGAGACACCTTTTCCTTCCGAAAACCAAAACTGAAGCATGAATAAACTCAGGCAGTTGAACATGATCTGCTTCCACATTTGTTGGTACTTTATAATCCAGGTAAACTGATTTGTGTGTTAAGTATTTGCCTAATTAATGATTAAATGATTAAATTACAACTTTAGAAGTTGTCCATACATAGTGGAAACTCAAGAGTTACAAAAGATAGAAGCTATCTTTTCTCATTAGTGCTAATATTTAGTCTCAGAACACCATGGCCTCGTTGCTGAATTAGCATCATAGCTGTTGATAAATCAAATTCAGAGTTCATTTTAAAGCCTACCGTAATTTAGACTAAAAATAAGCAAGATAAACTATCCCAGCTTTATGATTAGCGAAGCACAGCTTCACATTTGAGGTGGATGGATCAAACACATTAGCAGATAGATCTGGCTTAAACTATGTCAGTGGACTGCACACTGCTGAAAAATCACAGTTCACAACTCTGGAACATCCCTTTGGAGTCAGCCCAGAAAAACATTCCTATTCAGGAGAAGGCCCAACCATACACTTCCTATTAAACCCACTAGAAAGGACACTGAAGGTAGCTCTAGAATATGAATGGGTACCTTTTTGCTTCTGTTTCCAATGGGAGCAAACACAAAAGGGACTGGCTAGTTTTTAAAACAGGCCTAAACTCACTTCCTAAGGTAATTCTCATACTGACAAAAGAATCCAAATCTCATTTATTGTCGTTCAGAACTTGGCTGTCTGAGGGCTCGGTTCAGACGTGGGGTGAGGTGGTTTGGTACTGCTCTTAACAGAGGTTGTGACACATCTTACATGTGTTTCTCATGTGAAGGTCTTCACAGTCTTTAATTAGCTCAGGTTCTCTAAGAGCTACAGATCCACTGGGATTTGCCTGAGGTTGGTGTGCTTACATTAGGCATGAGGCGGAGCCAGAGTCTTTTGGTAGCTTGAATTGTAGGTGCAATTCCCACAATCAATCTCCTGCAATTTCACGTTCAATTTCCTTCCCACTCCAGACAGAAACCACTTCTTTGCCTCCTCCAGCTACTTCCCACCAACTCAGATTAATGGTCTAAGCAGCTCCCCCATGGTGAAGAGAGAAATGAGAAGGAATCTTTAGTCTGTAGGTGAAGGTCCCACATTGCACAGTACTGAGCCCAGAGCTCCAGAATCCTCAGTGGCACAAGAGGAACCCCCAACTCCTTATCAGAGACTGGTCTGGGTTGGAAGGGACCTTAAGGCTCCTCCAGCTCCAACCCCCTGCCATGGGCAGGGACACCTTCCACTAGAGCAGCTTGCTCCAAGCCAGCCCCTTTACATATGGGAGCCTTCCCTTCTCCAAGAAATTGAGGACATCTAAGCCTCCACAGAGGGTTGGTGCTCCACAGTGATAGCTCCTAATCTCTTGCACTCTTGTACACACACATGCAAATGTGGATGTACACCCTAAGTGACAGTGCTGTACGAAGTAAGCTTGTCTTCTAGTTAAAGCACATTACCTCTGCTGATTCACTCCTCTGAAGTCTTTTTCCTTACCTTATGCTTACATCCATCACAACAGTTCTACAAACTGGTCTTATGAGCATCCTACATCCACTGAGACTTGGATCCTACCAGCCCAGCTGGAACTGTGGCTAATGCAGAGTCCTGCAGACACTGCTGAATATGCTTTTGTCCAAACCAGAGTGCATTTAGCACCCTGCAGCTTCTTACGCAAAACAAGCAGTGAGAGGCCAGGGCAAAGACTGCTCTCCTAACCAGATGTGAGCATTAAATCAAGGTCTTTAGAACCCAGCCTGAAGTCTTCTGAAGGATGTCAGGGTTGGGCACAAGACAGCTTCCTCAATGCATGGAATAGGAGCCTTTTCTTCCTGTTATTGACAGCAAAGACACTATTCATAGTAAGATGATGACTCTATGATTCTTTACCAAACATTAAGCTACAGATAAAAGGTTGTGGTTGGCAGATCTCACACCTTGTCCTAGTCAAAAAAGCGGGTATCAGTGGAAATCTGGAGCCGAACTACTACAAATGACTGACAGATGGGTCATTAACCTTCCTCAATTCTAGTGTTTCTAGCTGGAGAAATGGGATCCCAAAATTGACACGGACTGTCAGAGCAGACGTGTTAGCCTGACAGATGAGGAGAAGCAGCAGAGAGGAGACAGAGGGCAGACAGCAGCACAGCCATCAGCTCCTCCTGCACGTCCTGTTAGAGGTCTATTTATAGTTCATAAAAAGTTAACTGATAATTAATAACTAGAGAAATTAAACAAACATAATCGTGTCAGATATGATTATAAGCATATTAACCCAATAAATTATGTCGTGTTAATAGGCAACTTAAGGATAGATGGGGCTACATAATACTCTGCAAAATTGATTGATTTCATATAAAACAAAGATAATTAGAGCTTATCTATTAATTTCTGATGTGGCAGTAAAATATTCCCCAACTTTTTAAACCATCCATAAGCTATACAGGCTATCCTATAAGGACAGGAATTGATGATTTATTCATCCTTGCAGAGAGTATTTCATGGTTTAAACCCTGATACAACATCACCCTGTCACTTCCACTGACACTATGAAGTGGATTTTAAGCTTCCCTGCCCATCCCTACAGATAACTTCCTAATCCTTCTACCCCATCACACAAATGCCTTTCCCTTTAAAGAGGAACCCCTCCATGGGCTGTTTAACCAAGAGTGTTTTTCCAGCGAGAAGCATCATGCTCACTCCTCTGCTCCCTCTATGGGCCGATTTGATCTTTCAATCAGGAAATGAAAAGGTTTCCCTAAAGGAAACCCTGAGAAAGAAGAAAAGCCTTGTAAGCCTTGTTATTGTTCCTTGGGCAGAATATTTCCTCTAAATTGCTTTATGTGGTTGTTATGGAGTATCTGGCTCCTGACAAAAAAGCCCCACTGATGGAAAATTTCAAGTGAGATCCCCAGTAACCTTCGATTTTCCGCCTTGGAAGGCCGATAAAATAAACAAACTATCCAGATATCTAATTGGAAAGCCATTAATATTGTTTCCAGTGCTATCAGGATAATTTCCTATAGAATTCAATAGGGATAGAAGCCTGGTGGTTCAAAAACGTTTTTACATTGCATGGAGACAGGTTAGTTCTTCCAAAGTGATGCAGTATGTTGTAGTAGTTACCTACCTAGATGCAAAAGAATCCTTTTGGGTGCATAAACAGATGTACCTTCAAAACATATAGCCTATTTGAAGGCAACTCAGCTTGCATTTAGCCACTTTAAAAAGCTCTATTCTCCCCAGGAATTTCTGCTCCCTGTGAATTGCACTAAGAGCTGCAAAGGGTGGATCGGTTTGTACTTAACCTCTCAGGACAAGGCAAAGGTCCACCTAGCCAAGTCTCAAAGGGATCAAGAAGAAAGAGTTGAGCATAGATCAGCAATCTAGTAATAACTCCCACAGGGCATTCTCCTGACCTCCAACACTCCCAGCTTCAGTTGGCTTTCTGAATTGCTGGCATTTCAGGCCCCAAGTGCTACAGAGCTGGATCTGTGATGTATTTAAGAGTCTGAAGCATCCTCCCAGCCCCCAGGTCCAGTGCAGCACTTGAGAAAAGGAAGGATGACAGTAAGGGAAAAGGCAGAGCTGTAATCATGAAGATGACAACCTGCTCCAGCCATTACAATAAATAAGTACATATTCAATACAAACATCTGATAACATTGCTGCCACAGTGACAAATGAAGGCAATGGAGAATGAGTGAAATAAGTTTTTGTCTCATATTAAAACACTTCCTTTACATTAGATCTGCATAAAGTTTATAGCCTGCAAAAGAACTAGAGGGCTTCTTCAAAGGTTTTTAAATACTATTTAAAGTTGTGCATGGATTCTGTACATCAAGAGACCAAAAATGTACTGCCTAAAGCTGGAGAAATGTGACTCAAATTGCACAATACGCTGTCCTTAAGACATGAGTAGGGATAAACAAGGCAACGTGATGCCTTATGCTTAAAACCCACACCAGCGCTAGGAGAAAGGGATCTGGGGTGTCTTATTAGGCTGATAAAAGAAATAGAAGCTTTTCCTTCTCTGTTATCCAGTTAAACTACACCCAGAAGATTTTGGCTGGAGTCAGAGGCCACTTTCAACCCACTGTTTGAGTAACAAAATGCTTAGAGCCACATTTATAATCGGCACTAATTCCTTTAACATGGCAATATTAAATATGCAGGTAGTATCCAGCCCCTGCATCCCCCAACAAGCTGTAACATGACAGAGTCCTCCTCCTCTGTCATCATTAAAAATTCAATGCTCAACATTATGACATTGGCTTAAGAGAGCAGATAATTTGATTTATTTTTCAGTCAGCTCAAGGCAATTTGAAGGGGTCCTTCTTTACAGAAAATGGGTGCCAAAGAGAAGAAAGCATGAAGAAATAAGATGCCAACGCTACTGTTTTACCTCATCTGGGGATCAGATGGTGACATCAGCCATCAACATCCAGAGCTGTTGATCTGGTACGACATAAACTAAAAGAGGAGCCAGCAAAGCATCACAACTGTAAACTGAGCACAAGTTCTGGGAATTACTTATTTCTCCTGAGAAAACAGTGAGATAAATTCACTCCCATGGGAGAGATGAAAGAAACTGCTGGCACCACAGACCTTCCTGGACACGGGAGGGAGCTCCTATTGTACTGAATGTCTCAGCAGGGTTCTGTTCATGAGAAATCACAAGATTTTAATTGCCTCCCCTGTCTCCTAGCAGAGGAATCAGTGTGCACTGACATACAGGTGGCATAAACATAGTGGTGAGAGCATTAATCCAGGAGCAGAAGGGACAGCTCCTGATGTGCAGATGTCACTTCCATTAACGCTGATGGGAGCCGCGCGCCTACACCAAGAGGAAGCTGCAAGCCCCCCCCTGTTTCCAAAAGGTGCTGAGAGATGACTCATGTTGGGGTGAGGATTTACATAAGCACCATCTTCCCTGAAAGGGTGAGCATCAGTCTCTGCCTCTTGCAGCACCGTAAGTTAAGGTAGAATAGGGCTGAGCTCAAGGGAAATGACTATTTTAGGCTGTGGGAGACAAAATAATCTAGGGATGAAGATGATAAAATAAGCAGGGATGTGACCAGTTGTGGGTGACACGCTGCTGGGTACCAATGCTGGTGTCAGCGTTCCTTGAAGGCAGCAGCTTTAAGTCAGAAGACACGGTGGAGGGGCTGGAATGGGACACAGCGTGGCTTAGGCATGATGGGGAACAAACACTGAAGCTCTTTTCGCAGCTCCTTTGTCACCGAACCCACAGACTGTGATGGGAGAGCATGTTCAGCCCATCAACTCCAAGGAGAATCTCTCTACCTGAACCTCAGAGGCTCCCAGCCTGCCAAGCTATAAATATATTACTAGTAGGTATGGCTACATAGCTCCCTCCCACCTACCTGTGTGAAAACAAGACACTGCAGAGCAATATAAGCACTTTAATTAAACTCAGAGAAAGCCTCGAGACCCTTGGCTGTGAATTACAACAACTCACCGTATTCCTAAAGCCTCTCTTTTCTGTGACAGGGCAAGCACACGCTGCCACAGCTCATCTATGACAAGCAAAGGAGGGATGCAACAGCAGTATCATCTGAACAGGCTCCTGGGATGGCAAAGGGGAGAGAGCAGGGCAGGGACTCATAGAGAACAGTGCTAGAGAATGAATACCAAACGTGGGGTCACGCTTCAGTCACCTACAGAATCACTGTATAGCAGAGGGAAGCAAGCAGAGAATTAATGCAAGACTGTCCAGCATTGCAGGCAAGGGCACTGCACAATGATGACATTATTTTTTAATGCTATACAGAAAACAAATGACTTTTTCAGTCCTCTGGGCAAGTTTTATAATATGCAGGGAAATAATCAGCAAAGACATACTCAAAATCCTCGAGAAAACTGGAAGATGGGTTAGAAAATCTTGGCTTAGCAATCTTTGCTGCCACAAAGCCCAGCAGATCAATTCAATGACTTCATGCAAGCAAAAACAATGGGAATAATTACTGAGCAAAAGTCATTGCTTTTAAAGCAGAATGGAATGCCTGCATGACAGCAGAAAACCAGCTAAACCCCCCCAGACCACACACTAAATCCTCAAAGCAGCCACTGTAAAACGTGCAAGGAGAATGCAGCAACTACCCAGGAAAAACACTGAAACACCAGAAAATAGGGTTTAGTGGTCAACCTGCTGAGAACTGGCACAGAAACTACATGGTCAAATGGTTCAGAAGCAGAAAGGCCAGATGCTCCAAGCTGCCTTTGCTCTGCGGAGATGGGCATCAGCACGTCTTCCTCATTCTGTCCCATTTCTAAGCACCAACAGAGCTGCTCCAGCCCCGGGTCCAGGATGGAAGAGCTCTGGGACTGCTCTGTGTCAAGATCACCCCTGTCCCCTTGGAAACAGCTGTCAGCTGGAAGAGCCAGAGCTGTAATTACCGGCAAACAGATTGGGATGTGTAAATGTGAGCAGCAGCCTGAGACCGGCTCTGGAAAACAAGAAGCAACGAGAAATCAAGCTCCTTCCCTGTGCAGCCGAGCACTATTGAATCTGGCCAGGAGAGGGCTGCAGAGGACATGGACTTCGGAGCCTGCTCCCTAATACAGACCGGCGTTTCAGACAAGCCAGAGCAGTCTCGTCCCTATTCTGATGCAATGAACATTAATAAGCAGAAGTAGCTGCTGCCCACTCGGACCGTTTCTGTGCACAGCAGTCGCGATGGAGTGTAAATGAAAAGAACCAGGTTCAAAGAATCCTGCTGCAAAATAAGATCTGCCCTGTGCCCTGGATTCTGGAAGCAAAGGAGTGGCTGCTAGAAATACCTGCAGCTCACATCAAGAGAGCGTGCTTCAGCACTCGACCAGCCAAGCACAAGCCAAATGCTTTCCACCTACTTGGATATTTAAACTTGTTCTGTTGGGAAAGGGAATGCCAGTGGGTCCACAGGGACAAAGAGACAAAGAATTCTACTTTTTCAGAGTGTAGTACCACTCTGGTGTATTACTGGTGTGGTGGAACATGGGGCTGCAACCATTAACAACCTTCAGCATGGGGTCTTCCCCTTTGATGCATCTATACCAGTTGCAAACACCTAGAACAAGTACCCAAGGCAAGATGCAGGTGGTATCATGACCTCATCCCTGACTATAGGTGAAAGAGTGCAGGAGAAGAAATACAAAGAGATAACCAAGCCTCTCATCATCCTAAATCTGCTACTTATTTGCAGTGCGTGGAGGCCTCCACAAGACCTGCAACCACAGTGTGGCAACCAACGCTCATGACTGGATAAGAGCCCTGGCCCTCAAGAGCTTGTACTCCAGACAGGCATGACAGATGAAGGGTGGGAGAAAAGCAAACAGCAAACAAGAAAGAGATCTCGAAAGTGATGCACAGATTGAGGGACAGATTTTTCCACAAGCTAAATACATGAATACAGATCTTTTATCCCTAAATGACTTCCCTCATCATGTGGCCACTGTGACTGTGTATCTATCTGTAAGCTGTACAGCCCAGTATGAGCAAACCCGCTGAGAGCAAGAGCTGCTGTTGAGTACACAGTATTCACAACAAACACATTTGAGAGGATTTAAGGTCCTCTCCAGCTCAAACCATTCTATGAGCTACATCAAACCAGCTCCGGTTTGATCCTATAAACTCTTAGAGCAAATCCAGTTTAGCTTCATCTCAAAAGGAGTCAGTCTCTGTCTAAGACTGCTCTCAGATGTTAACTGAAGCACGTCAAGGTCCCTTAAATCCCAAACCACAGTGATTCTATGATTCTATGAATTAGACATGATCTTCCAATTCAGGAAAGTGAAACTCTGATACTGTGTCTATAGCCCCTTTTATTTCACCTCCATCCAATTCGACTGGTTTCTCCTTTATCAAGCCAAAATGACTTCCCTATGAGATGCTTTAAGTGTTCTGGTGATCAGCTCTTCCCTAAGTTCTACCACACACAGTGCCCAGCAAAGCAGGGCAGCGATCACAGCAACACTTACAGCATCTGCTATAATCCACTAATAATCCCAACACTTAACAGAAGGGACACAAACAATGGGGGCCTTGGGAAAAACAGTCCTCTGCACGCCACCTCACTTTAAATACGAAATACAGCCTTTTTCTTTGCCCTGTGTGTTTTCCCACTCACATAAACAAAACCAGGGGAAGGTTATTTAAGTATCCATTAGTTTCCCAGTAATTGTTCCCTTCCTTATTCTTTACCCTGGAATAAAGTACATGGGCTTGCATCAAAACACAAAAGCAGAAAGACCAGGATATACAGTGATTATAACCTGCTATTCACTGCCTTGACACAGTGCTCACTGCTCTGAGGAAGAGCCTCAGAGCCTTCATCTCTGTGACACAAACAAGCTACATAGAAAGACAAGGTATGGTGAATGATAGTAATGCAAAGTATTGGTTCCCAGCTGGACAATGGTTGACATGGTTACCCTTTTCCTTTTTGTGCTCCAGGTATGTAGTAAGTTCAGCTTCAAAACCTTCCTACAATAGAACACAATGCCATGCAGACTCTTCCTATTACCACGGAGGAGAAGAATGTGCCATTGACAGACTTCTGTGCCCTTCTGAAGCAGAACCGCTCTGACATCAAAGCCCACAGCACTCCGCTGCGATGGTTATTCACTGCGCCTTTGTGCTCAGGAACTAAAACATTTTTTATGAAGTTCTAAGGGGAAAAAAAATTATCTCCTCAAAATGAGTCTCTTGTAGTAAGTGCTGCAAATAATGAACAGCGGCACTGTTTCCTTTGGAAGGTGAACTGAAGGAAATGCACCTTAATGTGCATTTAAAGCCGGACCGGGTCAGTCTCCGAGATGTTTATTGGGCATAATGGAAACATTCAGTTGTCAAAGGAAACATTAAAAGCAAATTGACAGCCTTAGGCAGGATGCATTATTTAAACACATTTATCTAGCCAAAAGCAAGCAGCTGCACATTAGAGGGGAGTGTGATCAACCATGGCTCAATTGGAGCCTCAACCATATGGGTTTTGGCTGACAGATCAGGGACTAACTGGTTTGGTGGGGAATTTTCCCCTCTTTTGCAAGTGGGGCCTGGGCAGCATAATAATGAAGTAGAAATAGCCTTGTAAAATGTCCTTCCATGGAGGGCTCTGCTGCCACTTGTTGACATTAGCGACGGTTCTCGCAGCACACCTGATGCACTGTGCATTTGTCATGAATGGCACAAGGGCAGTGCCTGTGTTCAGCCTGTGCTCAAGGACACAGAATCGTTCATAGAAGAATGCTCAATGAAGAACATTCACAGAATCCCAGCCTGGTTTGTGTTAGAAGGGACCTTAAAGCTCATCCAGCTCCAACCCCTGCCACAGGCAGAGACCCCTTCCACTGGAGCAGCTTGCTCCAAGCCCCTGTGTCCAACCTGGCCTTGAACACTGCCAGGGATGGGGCAGCCACAGCTTCTCTGGGCACCCTGTGCCAGCGCCTCAGCACCCTCACAGGGAAGAGCTTCTGCCTAAGAGCTCAGCTCAGTCTCCCCTCTGGCAGGTTCAAGCCATTCCCCTTGGCCTGGCCCTACAGGCCCTTGTCCGAAGCTCCTCTATAGGTTTCTTATAGCCCCTTTAGGCAGTGGATCCCCACTTGACATAACGCAACCTAAACCTACTTTTAAAATGCAGCATAAAATACGAGTCATTCACGTTCCCTTTGTGATACATGCTGTTGCTGTAACTCTCTGAATTTTGGGGAGAAACAAGTCTTCAAAAATCCTACACATTAGAAGCTGACACAAATATAGGACAGAAGAGAACCGAAGGACCTACATATACAAAGCACTTGAATGGTCTTCCAGGCCTTCCCAGTGTTCAATTCCAAGCATTCTATTACAGAAACCTTCTAATATACAAGTATATTAGGTAGAAACTACATGAAGACAATATATGGCAAAGTATGTTTGCTTCTGGTTTCGGCAAGGGAGGGAAGGGACAGTTAACCACTAACCACTGCTGACTTATGGATAGCCATGGAATTCCTTAGGCTTGTTGGAGTTGCTTTGGTATGAAATACTGTTTGACCAAGCTCAGTTGATGAGGCCTCAGTGCCATGGGTTAGTGGTGGTCTTGGCAGTCCTGGGGTGATGGTTGGACTTGATGATCTTAAAGGGCTTTTCCAACCTGGTTGATTCCGTGATTTTATGATGATCTGTGCCCAGAGCACAGAGGCTGCCACATGGGAGCTCTGGTCCTAGTGTGAGACCCTGAGGAGCTTGGGTAATACAACACAATTCATTCTGGTCCTCCGGAAGACTAATAGGAGCTTTGCAGTCGATGCTGCTGGCTGCAGGATGCCCTCTCAGGCATAAAAAGGACAACAAATTACTTTCTTCTTTCCTTTCTATGGAAATCAGACCTTTCAGGTGGTAGCAAACACAACCATCACACCACAGCATCTCTTCTGTTCCTACAGTTGTACTTTACCCAACCCAAATGCAAGGCAAGGTCCTCATTCTGCAACCTTCATGCTTTCCTGAATATGTACAGTCATTTGATAACCAACCTTAATGTTGTGTTATGAATACATTCTGTATAAAAGTAACAGCCACAAAACACGCTGAGGCCAAACCTCATTTCATTCAACATCCACTGTGAAAACAAACTACTGCAACCCCCCCCCCGTCCCTGCCTTTCCCTGTAGATCTTTGTGTACCCAAGTCTGTGAGCACAGACCTGTTAATACAATTAGTACAGTTCATTCTGTTTATTCTATTTATACAGTTTATTCATTATTCTGGTGTGTGGCAAATGAGCTCCACGGCAACTGGAGCCTGTGCTGGGTTACTCTGACTAAGTAAATCTCTAGCTCAGTGTAAGCAGTATGTAGAGGATGATGACTCCATCTTCTCCAACCCTCCAGGAAACACACTTCTGTCCCTGAGGAGCTGATGTGCAGAAGAGGGGCAGTAACATTTTGAGGGACCACTGAGCAGAGCCATTGTAAGAGCAAGAACTTTCTTTTAGAGAACTGGAACCAGCTGAAATTCATTTGCAGACATTTCTGCTCAGTTTGGTTTAGATTTTACAAGCCTTTTTAATTGACCTGGTTAAAACGATGTTCCTCCTTCCAGTGAAACTGTGTAATCCTTATAAAATGTAACAGCATCTTATAAGGTTCCAGTTTCCCTCTCATCTCCCCTCACTCATCTCTCCCCCAAGCTGAGGGATGCTGTTCATTTACATTATTTTACTAGTAAAAATAATGATGTTTTGGGGTTTATTCTCTACTTCTTTTCTAACTATTTCTAACAATTTCTAACAGTTTATTCAACCACCACTGAGCTGCTTTCAGAGGACTGTGCACAGGAATTCCAACACCTCCCTGAGTGGCAACTTCTGTGTAGTTTTTAAAAGCCCTGCTAAACAAAAAGATCTTATGCTTGCCCCTTTTATTATTCTATGATTAATACAAGCAGTAGACACCCCACAGTTGTTAGCTTGGTAATTCCATACTTCAACAATTCTTAGAAGCCTGGAGTGAATACATCTAGCCCTAGGATACTGCTGTGTTGTAAAACCCCTGCTACAACACAAAGTTTTCCAGATGCTCCAGGGAGTTCTGTGTTTTAGCTGCTCATTTCCATCAGGTATCATGTGGCTGTCCCATCCCTGGCAGTTCAAGGCCATGTTGGAGCAACCTGGTCTAGAGGAAGGTATCCCCACCTAAGGCAGGGAATTGGAACTGGATGAGCTTTAAGGTCTCTTCCAACACAAACCAGTCTGGGATGCTGTGATTCTATCTTTACTGAATCTGAAACTAGAGGCTGAGCCTGTTTGCATATCATTATGTGAAATGTATGCTTATATTCTCTATACACACAAGCAGAAGTAAGGATAGGGGGCTCATACTCCTTATGCTGACTGTGTTGATGCTGTAGATTTACTCCTGATTTATACTGGTATAACCACCAAGAGGATCATGATGCATATTTTGATGTGCACCGGGAAAACTGCAAACAGCATTACATTTCCATCACGGAAATCTGATGTCTCTAGAACTCCAGGATTGGTAAGATATGGTGTAAGCAGTAAAAAGAGGTCCAGCACGTCCCCTACTACTCTATAACCTCTTTGTACTAACCACAACCAGCCTCATTGCATTTCTTTGTTCTTTGCCATGGTAACATGGGATTGCTTTCACAGAGCTGGTT
The DNA here is from genome assembly GCF_033783945.1 of Neopsephotus bourkii. NCBI lineage: Eukaryota > Metazoa > Chordata > Aves > Psittaciformes > Psittacidae > Neopsephotus > Neopsephotus bourkii. The sequence continues at coordinate 1,344,156 of NW_026900852.1, forward strand.
TCTAACATTGTTTAATAAATGCAAAAACCTGTTGAAAGGTTGCTCATCCTAAAAAGCAGTCCTTCATGTCAGAACGCTCCATGCATTTCCTTATAAATTGTATGTGAAAATAGTAGGCTGTTTGAGGAATAAAGGGACTGGTGTGCAGTAGCACTATTACCACCACAGCCAAGTTTCTGCAACCAGGATCATGCATTTGAGTACAGAATTGGTGATTTTGTACCTTAAACTATTTTTAACTGGGCCATGCATCACCACCTCTAACAGCAAACTCATGTTTCAAGGAGGATTTGGAGCAGAGTTGCACAGCGCTGAGCTATTATCTTCAAAAGCAAGTCTCACCCTCCCGAGTTCAACTCATTCCCATCAACTGTTTGCCTCCTACAAAAAGCTGCTTCCCATTAATTTGTGTTCTTTTGATGTTATCAAATCACATCCTGAACTCACAGTACCCAGCTGTCCCTAATCATCTTTAACCTCTCTGTCCCTGTGGCCTTCTTGCATCCTCTTCCTATCACTTTATCCTTACATCTGGACTCTTCTTGGTCCCACAACTGCCCATGGGAAAGCCTTGTATCCAGAAGTTGGGAGCAAGGTTTCTATTTCTAAGCTCCTTTCAGTCCTTAGCCAGGGCTTGATCCAAACTCAAGAACAAAACAAAATGAGCAAAGTTAATTCCAGTCCTGTAAACAACCCTGAAAAGAGCTTTTAGGTTTGAGACACTAATGTAGATGGGCAGCATTTAATGCAAGTGGAAGAGAATTAACTTGAAGGCTTTCCAAAGTCTGATATTTATGGATACAGCACTTTTCAATACGTCACACACAGCAATAGCCCCAGCAGAGCACAGGGAAAAGCAAACTGGTTTCTGAGTGACTGGAAGCAAGTAGATGCTTACGCTGCAAAACCCTCCTTGCTGACACCACTAGAAGATGTGTCTGCTGCTTGGGATGGATGTGTCTCCCAGGGATCCATTTCAACTCACCACAACCCCCCCATGTACCATATTTCCTTGTCTTTCTGTCACCGAGGTTTCTGCTGTCTCATCTATATGGTAACACTGGCCCCAGCCTGAACAACACTCAGAGAAAAGGCAGCCCTCTCTTTCCTATGAAGCAATGGGAAGGGGGAAAAGAATTCCATAGGCTGTACCTACCTGTCACTCAGTTTGACGGAGATTTAACCTAGTGCTGGCTTCCTTGGCTAGGCAATGAAAACTCTCTCCACAAAAACAATTTTGGCTGGAAAATACACTGTGTAAATGAGGCAAAACAACCAATTTAGTGCTGTTGGAGTTTTACTTTACATTTCCAAGTAATTTCTCCTCTTCTGTAGCTAAAGCTGGAAAGGAAGCAGTTCCTTATGTGTATCTTTAGTTCATATTAATATATAGATGGGAAATATTTATATGGAGATGGGAAATATATTTATGTTTTTCAGGACATAAAAACAAACTAGTCCCCTGTTACAATCAATGGAAATGTTACTGCTACCGTTAGTAACTCACAGGCTCTTCAATGTAAATAGGAAAATGTGGATCTATCCTTCAATACAGAAAATCTTGGAATTTCAGAATTCAGAGAGCATAGAATTAATCTATGGTCTGCGTTGGAAGGGACCTCAAAGCTCATCCAGTTCCAAACCCCTGCCATGGGCAGGGACACCTTCCACTAGAGCAGCTTGCTCCAAGCCCCATCCAACCTGGCCTTGGCACTGCTTTTTCAGAGCTCCTGTTCAAGTCAACATGCTGAAATTTCTCACGGAATTCCATGAAAATTCCATGGCATTTTAAGCTGGAGTTTATGCTGAAAACCACACAAGTGCTTAGGAATTCCTGCCTAACTCTGGAGCTGTCTGATAGTCAATGCCTGTGCTGAGAGCAGCACAATGAGCTGCTATATGTACCAAGCACAAAGAGATTACTACAACTGTCTTACAGATGTCAGGACCACATCACAGAATCCGAAATCAAAGATAAGAAATCACAACATTCTCCTATCAATGAGGACTTGTTCTCTAGGGTATATTAACAAGGATGATAAGCTCCTGTCTCCAGTTGAGGATTGTTTCCTTCACAGGGTTTCCTACATGTGGGTGCTCAAACTCCTCCCTAAAAAGTTTCTTGCTGGGATTAACTGGTTTGTGACTGTACTTTTGAAAGCAGAGCCATGTGAAGAGTTTCCTTTATACATTGCTAGGGCTATTCTGTGGGGCATAAACAGCCTGATAAAGATGAGAACTGCATCTTTGATTTCTTCAGTTGACTCAAAGTATTACATTCCTACTACAGAGTCATCAGCCTTGTGATACCCATTTAACAACTGTCACATCAGTGATGTTACAAGGGCAACAAATGTCACAACGCTCCTCTCCAGAGGAAGCTCTTCCTACATTTAGGTTTACACCAATAGGAGCAGAGAGCACACATACAGAGAGGCAGCAAAGAGATGCACTCGAAGAACGAACCCCAAGTACAATTACAGAAGCCAGCAGGAGCCCTCAACTTCTGGAGAGTGCCACTAAGTGAAGCAGCAGCAGCCCCACAGACACACTCAGTACGGCGAGAGGCCAATCTGTTAGCGAGCTAATTCCATTCTGTTCACAAGAAGGCAAACGACGTCGAGCGCACAATCCTCCTGGGAATAGGGGATGCTCCAGGGAAGGATCAATCCATTCGGATCCCTGCACTGCAGGAGCTAATGAAGGCCAACAGGGACCATCGGGACAAGTTGGCTCTTGCCGTCGCAGGCTGCTACACCAGCGCGGTGCGCTCGGCTCTGAGCTCTTCTCTTGGTAGTGCTGCACCATGTGGAAGCAACGGGGCTTTTCCCAGGGGATCTGAGCTCCATCTGTGTCAGCCCATCACTGCTTGCTGCTGCTGCTTCCAAATAAATGGTACTTAGAAGAGCGAATGCACAGCTCTTACATCATTAAGTGCACCCTCTCAGGTTCATCTGCTCCCTTGTTTTTATCTCCAAGTGCTTTCACAAACTTAGAAGGAAGGGTAGAGAAAACTGAAGACCAGCAAAGCCCAATATCCTCTATCAAAACTGTTGACTTACCATCCAGCTGGTTGCTAAAGACCTCGAATCTCCAGTCATTAAGGAAAACTTAACCCATGAACTTCTTACCTATTGATGAGAAGCAGCTTTCCAGTGACTTACACACCACAGACCACACAGAATGGGAAAGGAAATAACTCCTAGAATTAAACCAGCAGTTTCAAAAGGAACACTGATCTTAGGGTTCTTATTTCAAAGACACCCTTTGCAAACATGGAATTCCTTAAGTAATAAGTACATGTTAAGGCTTAGATTTAATTTTTCTGCTTTGAAGAAATGGTTTCTAATAGCACCACTAGCTAGAAATCATGACTGGGCCACAGGTGTCTCTGGACAGACCAGTTCTGTCATTGCTTCTTGGGTTTTCAGGGTTTCAAACCAGCACAGTTTTCACCAAGTGCTTTGGGATATCCCAGTGAAGAGCTTAATATCGTGTTGAGAGTTCTGTGATTTCTGGTTGTAGAAGAGAAGCAACTATCTGCCCATAGAAGTTGTGAATGCTCCCTCCCTGGCAGTGTTCAAGGCCAGGTTGGACAGAGCCTTGGGTGACATGGTCTAGTGTGAGGTGTCCCTGCCCATGGCAGCGGGTATGGATGATCTTCAGGTTCTTTCCAACCCAAACCAGTCTATGATTCTACGCTTGTAGGACCTCAGTTTCAATGCCTAGCTGCCTGCTAGTAATTCTATGGATACTTTGCTTACTGGCATCACATTCTAGCTAACCACGAGGGCAAACAACCAATAAAGGCTTGTAAAGCCTTTGGCAGATGTGCAGTGGAAGTGTGCAGTGGTACGTGTAGTAGAACAACTGCTCTGCTCCCTCAGAGGCCCAGCTTAGCAGCGAGGGCTTCCTGAAGACTGATATTCATGCAACGGGCACATCCTCCTACACAACAATGGCTTTTCAATGAACAATCTACCAACAACAACCACTTTGAGGATAATTAGGTAATTAATTATATTTTCTAATCTATTAAGCCTTGATTGCTTATCAAAGCATTCAGCTGGATCATTTTCCTCTTGTCATTTCCAATTAATTTTGCCTTTATTTTTGGTAAGCAAAGGAAAAAGTCTCTCAAACTTCCTGGGGAATAGGGGCTTCAAAGGAGCAGAAAGAGGAGCTGCTATTCTGTTCAAGCTATAGCTTACCAAGGGATGATGATGTACACGCGATTCCACATAGGTCGGGTACCTGATAGCTAGCAAGTATGAAGTCATTATCTTCTTCATCAGTGAAAAACTCATAATGCTTTTATGGCTTTAATAATCCCTGAAGCTATGCAGTTGCCTTCACCACGGTGCAGGATTAAACACAGCAGCATGGGGTAATTAGTGCAATTAGGAATTAAACTCATCTGGCATCACATCTGCAATCGATACAGACCGATAGGGGATGCTGGAAGTGCTAATGAAATAAAATTACAAATACCGACATGCTCTCTGTTGGCAGAAACTTGCACAGCTCCATCAGAGACCATGGGACCGCTCTGCTTCAGAAGAACTGGAGATCCAGCTCCCAGTTCAGTCTCGGCTGTTAAAAATCATGGCATGGTTTGGGTTGAAGGGACCTTAAAGCTCACCCAGCTCCAACCCCTTTACATGGGCAGGGACACCTTCCACTGGAGCACCTTGCTCCAAGCCCCTGTGTCCAACCTGGCCTTGAACACTGCCAGGGATGGGGCAGCCACAGCTTCTCTGGGCACGCTGTGCCAGCGCCTCAGCACCCCCACAGGGAAGAGCTTCTGCAGTTTTTTCACAAACTAACCCTTTTTTGGCCACTAATTTGTCCTGGGACTTTCATTAAGTGCAGAAAACAAGTGAATATCCAATGAGGGGGAAGAAAAACCTGGTTGTTGTGGATTCTGATTGTATTTGGGAAGGCTTTGTTTAGGAGAAACCCCACACAGTTATGCAGGAACGCATTGCTCCAACTTTTTTACCCTGTACTAGTATCATAAGGCATTTATGAAGATGAAATTTGGTCTACCAATATAACATTCTGACCTGCTGAGGACTTAAACCTCTGCGATCAACCTGGAAGCAAATAGTTAGTAGATTCTCTTACATCCCCCTTATTTCTAATAGCAGCAAATTACAAAGCTCTTTGCATATAGTCATCTGTTAACTAATAAAAGCTAAAAGAACTAGCTTTCCTTCTCCTTGTTTCTTCTCCAGCTGAACCAGGAATGCTTCTGCATTGCAAACAATCCAAGCAAGTAGATGATTACTCAGTCCCTCATGGGCATATAATCCAGCCATAATGAACAGCACAGCCACAGATGAAGTGCTCTGCTTTGCATAAAGAAGTATCCACACAATGTACTACATATAAAATACATAGTGCATATGATACAGAAATTGTATTCTCAAACACATACGATGTACAAATACATCGTGTGTATAAACAGATGTCTGTGATTACTGTAAGAAAAAGTGATCCCTATATGAAATGAGATGTAAAACACAGCAATGAGATAGGAATTTGATGAAAGAGGATAATCTCACTTCTATTGGTATGGATCCAAAGTCTCCCTGCTGACTGTGCTGTGAAAGCAGAAGATGTGGCTTGTCTGTTATTTTTGCCTGATGAGTGACACCAGGATTTCTTGGGTGCCTGGAGGAGTAGGGATGATGGCACGCTTCCTTCCAGGCATGGAGCTCTGACAGTTCCTTACATTCTTTATGGAATTGTATGTTCCCAGTTCAGTCCCAGGATGCTCCTCCTCAGGACACTGCAATGCTGCAGTTGTGAAACCCTCTGCAACTCTAACACGATGCGTGGGAGCGCACTGCTTCAGTGGGCAAGGTGGTTACAGTTAGAGTGAAGCTGGGAGAACAGGACTGGAAAATCACCCAGCTGGGTACTGATAAAGTACTCTAAAGTACAGTCAAATGGAATAAAGCAGACAAAATTAACTGCATTCACTTCTGAGGATAATGAGTTGAAAAGATGCTTCATAAAATAAAATGTAATGCTAATTATGCTTTTATGGAACAGGATTATGTTGCCTTGTTAGCTATGGGGAGTGGACCATCACAGCTATCACTCACTGGAGACACATGCTGTATTCCTAAACACTGCTTTCCTAACTCTTTGGACCCTGACACAGCATCGTGCAATACTTACAACATGTTTGGGAACTTTACTACCTATACAAGCCCATGAATCATTCAGAAAGGCTGAATAGCAGCAAGTTTTCAGCTGGTAGCTGCAAGTTTCCATTCAGCCCATCCATTTCTCTTGCCTGGCTGATAGCCTTGAGCACCCCAGGAGAAAGAAAATGGGCAAAATAGAGGAGAGGGAGAACTGAAACACTCTGCTTTCTATTGAACAATACTACTGCAAAAATCAAAGGCTCTCCTAGGTCCTGATTAAATTCTTAGTCAATTAAACTCAGAATTTTATTCCAATTACTTTGTTTTATAGCAGACAGAAAGAAAAACATCCTTGCATTGGCTTTCTTGATATGCATATGTAAAACCCCAGAAAATACACTGCAAAAATATAATCCATATGAACAGATTTCAGCAATCCCAGAGGAAGTTCCTCACATACCAAAACTGTGATTTTGCACTGTACCTCACTATAATCCTCACCCAGTCTAAACTTCTCCCCTGCTTATGCAAAGTCACCTCTTCCCCATCTCACTGTGGACTTCAAATAGGGCCTGGAATGGGCTTGATATATGAGGCAAATGGATAAACTAATTCCAGTCCTAATCCTTTCACAGAATCAGAGAACCCCAGACTGGTTTGACTTGGAAAGGACCTTAAAGCTGATCCAGTTCCAACCCCTGCCATGGGCAGAGACACCTTCCACTAGAGCAGGTTGATCCAACCTGGCCCTGAACACTGACAGGGATGGGGCATTTCCCATGTAGGCAGGGAAAAAACAGCATTCCTTTTAGGAACCTCAGATTCTGCAAATGGGAACTATCTTTCCCCTTAAGTGACAGTTACATTTGGGCTATTAACACCACAGAGAATGGCCCTGTGCTGTTCTCATGCTAAAGAAAGGGATACAGAATATATAATTCACTTTAATTGCCTCTTCTAGGCTCAACAATGGAAACTTCACAGGCACAACAGAAAACTTCCATAAGAAAAATAATCAAATCTATGCGTGAGATTCAGCTTGGTGGAGAAATCCATTCCTGTGCCAACACCTGAACAAACAGGGTTTCTCATCCTTCTCCTTGGTATTGAAAGTCATTCATTTGAAAACAGATATATAGATGTATTGCTATTTCCACTGCAGAAACAATGCACCAGAAAGACAGTTAAGTGACTGGATAGGAAATAGATTTCCTGCCTTACTGAGTGAGGTGAATACAAAGAGATGAAGCACTAAATCCTGCCCACAGCATGCCACCTCTGCCTGACGTTGTCATGCCAGCCTAATTGCATCTAACTCAGTCCAAGTAAATTGTACCTCAGAAATATTCTTATTAAATATGCTGGGGAGGGTTTGTCTCTCTGTTAAACCTGCAAGCTCCTCAGCACGGGGCTGGATCCAGAGTTTAAGATACTGACAGCACCATTCTAGAGGAGAATTCCATCTGATGTCCTCAGTAGCTCTCAATGAGTACTTCAGCATCAGAGAGACAATCTGTATGAGCAACTTAAGGTACGTATCTTGAACTCTCCAGGTCACTGTAGGAAAGAAAGCAGTCTGAAATACATGGTTTCAGAGAGTTATAATCTCAAGTGTATTAAATAAATCATAATCACTTTAATACCTGGTATGCTCCTCTACAGATTCATTCCACTAGGCCTTTCCATCCTCAACGTGTCCAATCTTCATGTAGCGCTGCTATGCTGCACACACAAGACCCAGTTACCTTGGGCTGTATGTATAAAATACACCCTGAAAACAGGGATAAACGAACAGGTCAACTGCAGGATCTTAGGTAGCTGCAAAAAAGGAACAGGTCCATATCCAAATGCATCCAACTGCTGCAACCAAAAGCTTTTCTCTCCTCCTCACCACAGCCCATTTCCCAGCCTGGTGTTCCAGCACACCATTAGAAGGTGCACCCTGAGTTTTCTCTTCATAAGAAGAAACAGACAAATAAATAATTAAATATATATTTTATATATGTGTATATATATACACATATATGTATATAAAGAGAGCATCATTTTAAGTGACTTTACCTTCTCCTGGAAGAACACTGAAAGCCTTTAGGACTATTTGGATTTATGTCACGGAATGGCAGAGTTTTTCAATCACGTCAGCTAAGAGCTAGAGATAAGACAGAGCCAGAAAGGGAATTACATGGGATATACCTTGGTATAATTTGGCTTTAGGGCTGAGGAGAGGAAAAAAACCCTACAAAATCAGACCTAAAGAATCAGAGGCAGCCTCTGAAAGGCCTCAAGATTTTGAGATTCCATCTTTAAAACAACTTATTTACTAGGAGTCAAAATTGGGATAACCTCAAGAAGTGTCTCTGTGGCTTAAAAATGTGAATCTGGTTGTTAGGCCTGACTTTAGCACTCAAAAGTTCAGCTTGAGTTGCATAAGGTGCATGAAAGCAGATGAGTTTTAGGGTTTGGGGGTTCAGAGGTGGTTTTTTCCCAGAGAGGTTACTCACTGCCTATATTGCATCTGAAAAGGAACCTTTATATTCCTGAACACTTGGAAAACTTAAACTGGAATAGAATTTCTAAAGGCTCAAGAGCTTTTTTTTTTTTTTGTGACAGCAGCTCTGACTCTGCTAAAATAGGAAGGTTGGAATACTCCAGGGGAAAAATGTAGGACATTCAAATGCTGCTTGCATTACTCCTCAGGTTAATGACTTCCCTTTAGGTGTTTCTCTAGCACCTAGCACGATACGTCCTGGTGCTAACTGGGGTCTCTGGGTCTGATGGTGAGGACAAAATGGTTGTGTGACCCCCTCAGAACTGCAGCAGATGAGGGGCAGTCTCCTCAGACCTGCTTTCTCCATGTCCCCTCCTCTAACCATCATGGTGGCAGATGCCTCTGGATGAATGCTAGTTGGGATCTCGGAAGTGAAGAGAACAGTAACAGCAGGCAGCTAACACTGAGTCATGGCAAGAGCTTCCACTACCAGAGGCTCACAATGCTTCCAGCAAAGGCTTCTTCCCTCCCAGCCTTCCCGGGTTCCGTGTCAGGCAGCACATTGCTGGACTACAATCAGTTGCAAACCTGCAGCAGCACCTCCTGTGAGTCGATTAGTTCTTCCTGGCTCCAGAACAGTAGTTGATTTGGGGTGGGTTTTATCTTTATTTCCTTTCTGAACTGTTCATTCAATGGAGCAGGAGCCAGGGGCCATTGGTGCTACATAAAGGATTGCCAGGTCAGCGTTAAACTGTATTCCCAGCTACAGGAAGTGTTCCCAAGCAGGACAGTGTGTGAGCAATGAACAGTGAAAGAGAAGCAGTGAGCTCAGGCTGGTTACTATGGAGAGGATATAATCAGGTTTAATATACAGAGTGAGCCTGGAACCCTCTGGTTTGTTTTGTTTGGGTGTTTGTGAAAACCACTTCTCTTCAACCCCCCCCAGCCTCACCTTCATAAGCCTAAGATCATCCAGACAAAGACGTAAATCCCTGCAAAGCCACCAAGAGGGAAAAGGCCTGAGCTTATACACACACAGTGTGGATGCCTTCTCACCTGGAGCTGAGACCTACAAATCAGAACACTAACAGAAATAATGTACGTGTACAGGAGACTGGATACATGAGCTCTTAGGCAGAAGCTGTTCCCTGAGAGGGTGCTGAGGTGCTGGCGCAAGGTGCCCAGAGAAGCTGTGGCTGCCCCATCCCTGGCAGTGTTCAAGGCCAGGTTGGACACAGGGGCTTGGAGCAAGCTGCTCTAGTGGAAGGGGTCCCTGATCATGGCAGGGGTTTGGAACTGTAAGAGCTTTAAGGTCCCTTCCAACCCAAACCATTCTGGGATTCTATGACTGGATTTACACCTCCATCCTCAGAGCTACCAAATGCAGCCAGATTCTTTCTGTGCTAAAAGCCTGGTATCAAGTAGTGAAGTGGAGGAATTCTACCCCAGATGATTTCAGACTCTGTCCAGCCAGGGGAGCTCTCAGGCAGCACAGCTCACACCTCCAGTAAGCTACATCCCCCCATTAGGAAGTGCTGGTTATCTCCCGAAGCTGTGATATTAGCCAAGATAGTTGAGAGCGTATGAGCAGTGCCTCTCAAACTGAGCTGTGATCGACTCCTTGGAACAAGTCCAGCACAACCAGAATTAAAACTGACCGGGAGTGAATTCCCAACTAACTCACTGCCTCTAGTCCTCTACAATCAGTCCCTTTTAACCCATACATCACCTTCAGCTCAATGCATGCTCAGAGAAGTAGCTGAATTAAGATAATCTAATGATTTTAGCTGTCTTGGCAACCTAATTACACACACAGACTAATACAGTGATGTGTTGTCTCCAAGATGAGTTGAATGATAATGAATATATGACCATCTACAAGGAAGAAAATAGAAGCTTTATAGAAACAGCAAACCAATCAGCAGATGGCAAACAGATGGATACAAGATTCAGAGATGTGTACATACAAAACTTAATTGAAATTAAAATTATTATCCATTGCAACAAATGCAGCTTGGGCGGATGAAAGGCAACATCCTGAAGTAAGGAAGGGAGAAAATGGGTTTAAATAATGAAGGCTCTATTTATGAATGTCTCCTGAAGTATTCATGAGAATCAATTCATAGGGATAATAAAGAATATATTGCTTCCATGTGACAAGCAAAAGTATTATCTGAGCTATAACCCCTCCAGATGAAGAGAGTCTCTGCCAGTCTGGAGAAGCTATAGGACAGGTAAGAAATCCCAGCTTGTGGGTTGGAAAACCTGTGCTGGGCTCAGGCAAACTGGTGCTCAAGCACCAAGCATTAGAATCAGGATCTTTGACAGCCCTGTTCATCCATGCTTTTAAAAAGGTCACGTAACACATACTCATAGCTATGGTGCTCATCACTCTGCAGATGTTAACTACCAGTAAGCAAAGGATCATTTTGTGTCTTGTAAGAGAGTGCAGACGCAGTTAATTGTAGCATTGTTTTACATTACCCAAGTACAAGAAGCTCAAACTTGCCCCCAGGAACCCAAAACACCCTAGCACACCTTGTAATGACCCACAGCCTCACACACAGCTAAGCAGAACTTCCCAAACTCCCCTGATTCCAACAGAAGCTGTGAGACCCTGGTAACTCACACTATGTTCTGTATGGGACTCTTCCTCAGGGCTGTAGTGGTAGGACACTACACATTGACAGGACAAGGGGTGATGGCTTCAAAATGAAACATGAGTTCAGGTTGGAGATAAGGCAGAAGCTCTTCCCTGTGAGGGTGCTGAGGCGCTGGCACAGGGTGCCCAGAGAAGCTGTGGCTGCCCCATCCCTGGCAATGCTCAAGGCCAGGTTGGACACAGGGGCTTGGAGCAAGCTGCTCCTGTGGAAGGGGTCCCTGCCCATGGTAGGGGTTGGAACTGGATGAGCTTTAAGGTTCTTTCCAACACAAACCATTCTGTGATTCCTCACCATTTGCATCAGAGGGTTCATGGGGTCTTTCTTTGAGGATTTGAATACTTGGAACCCTCTGGGATTGCAGCACAGCCCCAGGGGACAAGCTGTCCTTGGGATAATCCCAGAGCAGCAGCACAACCGCAGAAGGAAGCAGTGAAGCCTGGCAATGAACATCAGAGAGCACGAAAAAGCATTCCAAATCCTGTCACTCATATGTATTATAATGCAGCACTAAGACAGACAGATTTATCATGTGTTTCCCTCCTTCCAGGGCAGCAGCTCCAACAAGCAGCACGTTCTGCAGGGACAGAGAGTTGTGAGCTGTTCTGGTAAGTGCCATAACACAGCCCCAGTGCAATTCCTGCAGCTAGTGCATTGCTTCTGGGCAGGGGCTGATGATGAGCTGCAGTGGTAGGAGTTCATGCCATGGTACAGCAGATAGCAAAGATCTACCATGCTTGCAAGTTCTGCAAGTCGTGTCTGAGGTGGTGCTTCTGCTCTGCTGCCCTTCCTCTCACCTGCACGCACAGGGTTAGATCTGCTGTTAGTTTGGCTCTCACCCAGCCTGGAAGCTGGTTTTACTTTGCAGAGAAGGGGAGACAGCCCCTACACACAGACCTGTCCCACCACGGAGCACTCACCTCTGCCTGAAAACACTTGAACTCTGTCTCTAGCAACTCAAGGTGCACAGTAAGACTTTCTTTTCCAACTGAAGCTGCAAGCAGAGGTGAGGGAGTTGGGAGTGTTATTACCTGGGCTGGAATGTGCCCCAAAGCAATTCCCTCCCTTCACTTTAAAGGAATGAAAGGGTAAACCAGGTGCTCATTTCAGGGATGCATATAATGGAGCAGAACTCAATTAGAGAGGTTGTGAATCTCATGTTCATCTCCTGGACCTTTAGAAGGATAAAACAGGTCTCCGGTTGTACAGATATTTCCCTTACTGCAAGTGACTGTTGTTTAGACAAGGGAGCTGTGTGCCAGTCTGACACTCAGACACTGTCTAATTGTAATGAATTGATACCCAAATCCATTTGCCTGCAAGCACAATTCAGCCCTCAAATAAATGAGCCCAGATTCAGGCTGGGAAAGAAAGCTGCTGTTCAGGGTAAGTTACATCTGGTACCTATGGAACTGCCCATGGAAGATGCTCTAGGATGGGACCTGGAGAGCCTGGTGTGCATCCCTGCAGCAGCCCCGAGCTCTGGGCTACTCCTGACACTGCAATACCTGCCCCAAGGCTCTGTGGTCCTGCAGACACCATCTGCCCGTCCCTTGGGGCACATTTCCTTGCGCTGCACCTGCTTTTGCTGGCAAACAGGCTTCCAAGTGACGGTGAGAGAAGTCAAACCCTCCCTATGGGGACTGCAAAGAGCACGGCACCGGCCTGATTTGCCATGCAAGGAATTGTAGGTTTTAACGGACCAGTGACTTCCAGAAATGAGGGAATTCATTACAGAAGCATCCAGAGATGACATTCATTTGTTCAACTCCAGCATGCTTCGCCTACCCACTCTCTGCAGCGTGTACTGCAGGCAGCAGGGCAGCACAGCGCATCCTTCCCTCGCATCCATGGCATTCCCATCCCATCACCGCTGCCGAACCAAGCACAGCCACTGGGCTAACACCCTGCCAGGTTTCTCCCTTCCTCTCCCTCTTCTCTAATGATAAAACTGGCCATTCTGAGCGTGCCTGCCATCCCCAAAGCCAATTTCACACAGTGACAGCCTAATTAATCTTCTTCTTTTGTTTCAATAGCATACGGGCTCCACTCAGCTGTGGAATATGGTGGAATCTTGCTGAGAACACATCTGTTAGGATTGCAGTGTAAAGAAAGGCATCGAGCTGGCTTTTGTGTGATTATATCTGTATTTATCTAGCTATGTGCCTATCGAGTGCTCCACACACACACAAGTAAGATAGAACAATCTATATAGTAATGTCCTGAATTTAGAGAAACACCTGTGATCCCAGACAATCCAGCATCAAAATGCAGCAGGAAAACTGTCTTTTTGCTCAGAGAGACATCATTACTCCCTCACACAGCACTCAGGTAAAGAAAGATTACGTGACTTGGCCAAGGTCACCCAGACAAACTGTGACAGAGCTGGGAACTAAGCCAACGTCTCAGATCATGAACTGAACTCCAAAGACATCCTTTGCCCTTGTTTTCCAGGGTCTGCCTTCCCTCTTCCCTTCCAGGGTGGTAATTACAGCAAGTGCTGGCCCGGCATTAGCACTTCTATACAGCTGTGAAACTGGAAAACTCCTGCCAAGAGAACAACAGCAGACTGAGATACTTGGTCACAAGGATTTCCACTCACCTGAATGGAACCAAACCCACTATTTTTGTTCAGTCTTTACCCATGCATGAAGAAATTTTACACCCTGGGGTGCCCAGGCCCTGTGCAGCTGTCCTAACCAGCAGCACCCAGGGCTGGCTGAGATGTGAAGAGGTTGACTTAAATCTCTACTAAAAACATGTAAGTCACAGAAACCCAGACTGGTTTGGGTTGAGGGGACCTTTAAAGCTCACCCAGCTCCAACCCCTGCCATGGGCAGGGACCCCTTCCACTGGAGCAGCTTGCTCCAAGCACCTGTGTCCAACCTGGCCTTGAACACTGCCAGGGATGGGGCAGCCACAGCTTCTCTGGGCACCAAGCCCCTCTCCAGGTTTCCTGCAGCCCCTTTAGGCACTGGAGCTGCTCTAAGGTCTCCCCTTCAAGAGCCTTCTCTTCTCCAAGCTGAACAATTGCTAGTTGGTTATTTCTGGGAGCAACAACACCTAACGTGTCAAAAGCCTCAGTCTGTGTACAATGCTGAAGACTGTCTCCTAATACCTATTTATGTTCTCAATACTACAGTTTCTGGTACCATGAAATTAAGAGATAATCATAAGTTTCACTGAAAACAAAGATTTTAAGACCTTTCACTTAAAACATGACCCTGAAGCAGACCCTCAAAAGCTTCAAAGAAAGCAACTTGCTATGTTCTTGACTGGGGTTGGAACGTCCAGGGCTGTCAGTGCTGCCCTTCAACCACTGCACCACAAAATAATGAAAGGTCACAGGATTTCAATTGAGATCCTCCACCAGTATAAATCTTGTCTCTCCATGGATGGACCTGGTGGTGTGTGGATTTCTACCTGCTGAAGTCAGGCTCAATTTATAGTTTCAAGAGCAATCAATAAAATCTGGTCTCTTGGTTTTAAACAGGAACGCTAAATTCGTCTCTCCTTCAAGCTACGTTACTTTCAGTGCAGCTTCTTGCGCTTACACCAAAAGAGAACCTGATCTACACCAGGGAAATCTCAAGGAACAAGCTCTGCTTTGCACCACAGGATCCTTCCCGACTTGGCTGCCTCCATTTCTGGTAATTGCTGAAGAAATGCTTCAGCTAATGAGCAGTGATAGCACCAGTTCTCATGGGGAGCTGCTGTGATCATTAGGAAGACAAAGAAGGGGGAAGGGAGGAGGAAGAACCTACAGGTTCTTTAGGATAATTATCATTTGTGTCAAAGAAGACAAATATTTCAATTTTGGGCAACATGTACCTTCAGAGTAAATGTGGGCTGGTTTAGTCACAACATGTCACGGGAAGCAGTCTGATCCAATGCTTGCAGTCATACAATTAAACCTGGCATGTAGTAATTAGGGAGGCAGGTGTACTCGATACATACTACAATGTTCCTTACTAGCTGTTGTCTTACATTAGCCCATCCTTGGTTAAGTGATCATGGAGGCAGAATGTAACTGCTTACAAATACCCAAAGGGTAGGGGATAGAGGTTGGAGAGAAATTATTTATGGTGGGTATGATTAAGAGCAATGCAAAGTGACTGGGAAGAACTGGGAATGAGTAAGTGGGGCAAATCTCCCTGCCAAAGACCATGAGACCTTAATGTGCTTCCAGTGAAGAAGAGCAGGATAACTAACCCAAGTGAGACAACTTCATGGGAGCTTATAGAGTAGGTTCCTGAACTGTAATAGGGACCTCTCCAATACATGGTATTTTTCTAATGCAATCAGGCCCCCTGGAAGTGGAGAATGATCTACAAGAAGCGCTATTATGATACATGCAGATCATATTTTTTATATGTATATTTTATACATATATGTATATATTTTATATATATGTACAAAGAGAGAGAGAGAGAGAGAGGATACTCTGAGGGTGACCTTGGAGCAGCTTCCAGTGCCTAAAAGGGATGCAGGAAACCTGAAGAGGGGCTTGGGACAAGGGCCTGTAGGGACAGGCCAAGGGGAATGGCTTGAACCTGCCCGAGGGGAGACTGAGCTGAGCTCTTAGGCAGAAGCTCTTCCCTGTGAGGGTGCTGAGGCGCTGGCACAGGGTGCCCAGAGAAGCTGTGGCTGCCCCATCCCTGGCAGTGCTCAAGACCAGGTTGGACACAGGGGCTTGGAGCAAGCTGCTCCAGTGGAAGGGGTCCCTGCCCGTGGCAGGGGTTGGAGCTGGAGGAGCTTTAAGGTCCTTTCCAACCCAAACCAGTCTGGGATTGTGTGATTTCTAAAATGCCACTGTGACTTACAGGTTATTTTTGCAAAGAGTAAGGTTTTTGTCAACCTTTCTGACACGGAACACAAAATGTCGCACACATCCACCACCAGTGATGCCTCCTGAAATTTAGGCACCTGATATTGCTTACAAGAACACCAGTCAAAGAACAGCCACTAACAGCCAGAAACACTCAGGATAAGCTACCACTGTGGAGAAAATTCATTCCTCTGTTAAGCACGTTCCCCTACCCGTGAAAGCTGCTGCTAATGAGAGCTGTAGCTCACATGTCAGTGCACAGGGAAACAATTAAGAGCTTTGTCCTACTTCCTAAATACCAATATCGATGAAGTAGTAGAACTTAAACCACCATTAGACGTTTTTATGGTTACTAAGAACTTCCTGAGTTATATGAAGTGGGATGAGGAGTTACAAAGGAGTACAAACACCCCAGCTTCAAGCCAGCAATGAAGTGCTTCGAGTGAGGAAGAAACTGTCACCTCCAGAGCAGGTCATTATAATTATCTGTAACAGGACGTTTTTATCATCTCATGCTGAAGTATCTAACACTAACGAACTCCACAAACAATTCAACTAATTTTAATGGGGATTTTTATGTCTCCCACTAAAAGAGAAGATTTTTCAGACCTACCCGGGGCATTTAGATGGTAAATTTCCATAACAATTAATGGGAACTGAGCCTCCCAATTCCCTGAGCATCTCTGAAAACCTCAGAACCAATGTATACAAGTTCTAGTCATTCTGAAGGCTCCTAATGCACTTTACAAGCATTGCTACATGGAACACATTTCACTGAGATGTAGCTACCTCTGTGATGAAACATAGCACAGGAACACTACATGAAAGTTTAAAGACTGGAAGTGAATACCCAGAGGTAACTGGGGGAAGGTTAATGGTTTGTGATACACAAGTTCAGGGGAGATGATCTAATGGTCCCATCTGCCTTTAGATGCTACGACATTAATGTGTCAACACAGCCAACCATTAAGTCCAGGAAGGGCAGGGGAGGTGAGGTGAGTACTTGAAGAGGACAGACAGCTCCAACTTCAACCTTCTGCAGCAATAAGCCTGCTGCACAGGACAGTGAAGGAGGGGGCTGGCTGCCTTCACCTCCTCTTACTTACTCCAACTTTGTACCCAGCTGGAATTGCCAGAACATCCGAAGTTACTATATGGGTTCACAAAAGTCTTTTGAGTGATGTACAAAGGCTCCAGAAGGGTCAGAAGCTCAGCACTAGTGTAGCCCTTGACTGGGAAATCAACTGGCAACGCTGCATGGCAGAGGGTGGCCTTAGGAAGAAGCATTTATATTTAGCACTAAAAACAGTGGCCCCAGTTGTCACCTGCAACTCATTGCTCCTCTCCTGAACTCAAAGGAACATAGAATCCCAGCCTGGTTTGGGTTGAAGGGACCTTAAAGCTCCACGGTCAGGGACCCCTTCCACTAGAGCAGCTTGCTCCAAGCCCCTGTGTCCAACCTGGCCTTGAACACTGCCAGGGATGGGGCAGCCACAGCTTCTCTGGGCACCCTGTGCCAGCGCCTCAGCACCCTCACAGGGAAGAGCTTCTGCCTAAGAGCTCATCTCAGTCTCCCCTCGGGCAGGTTCAAGCCATTCCCCTTGGCCTGTCCCTACAGGCCCTTGTCCCAAGCCCCTCTCCAGGTTCCCTGCAGCCCCTTTAGGCACTGGAGCTGCTCTAAGGTCTCCCCTTCAGGAGCCTTCTCTTCTCCAGGCTGTCCCAGCCCAGCTCTCTCAGCCTGGCTCCAGAGCAGAGCTGCTCCACCCTTCTGGCACATTTGAAGAAGCACGTGTACCACCACCTTGTGTTTCAGAACAGCAACTGATATTTCCTCGGAATGGCAAGAAAACAACTGCCCTCTTTATAACTATGTCACCTCTATCATTTTCCTGCAAAGGTGTATTTCACCAACAGTATCGCCTTCTTCCTGCTACGTACTGACACAAAGGCAAATAAAATCCTGCACTGGAAGTCTGAATACGTGCAATTACAGACGGATCTATTGTTTGGAGCACACTGCAAAGGATTATCATTTAATGACACCAAAAACTGTAATACTACCCACAGTTTCTTGTACTTCCTTATTTTCTGTCAGAGGTCCTCTTCAGCAAAGTGAAATTGGTGCTTGCTGCCTTGACAGCGAAGGACAAATGCCACGACAGCACATAATGCTTCTCTAAGAATAATTAAATCCAAGCATGGTGTAAATCCCACGGGTGCCTCTCCATTGGTAGTATTTCTATCAAGAATCTTCAAAACCTTAAATTCAATATTTAAAATTGATGGCTTTCACCTATGGCTCCAAGGTGAAAGGCAGCTGTAGCAGTGCTTTGGCACTTCTGTCTATCTCTCCATTTCTTTCAGGCTGATAAAGAGCAGAACAAAACTCACCTGCATGCCATGGCACTCATAATTCCTACCTGAACAAACACAGGGAAAAGGGTAATGAATAGAAATATCCCCATAAGCCTGATGGGTAAACAGAACTATGGTCTGAGCATAATTGTTTATACTGCAATCTAAATGTTGTATGAGTAGGGGCCCCAGGCAAGGTCAGGAACGTGTGTTAGGAGATATCACAGGCAGACAGGTAGAACAGAACTCTCATTATCTTTGCTTAAAAATAGGGAACTGATGCACAAAAAAGTTTAGTAAATTGCCCCAAATTATCCAGGTTTCTGTCAGAGAACTGGCAAGTAATTAAACACTCTCCATTCGAACTCCCATCAGAGGTAACTGAGACAAAGAAGAGACAAAAGTTATTTATATTCCCAGAAAGGGCATCGCTACCTGTAGCAAAAAGAAGGGGGAAAAAAGGTGTTTGCATGGAGAATCTTCTAAGGTTCCTTCCACCATCCTGAAAGCCACCACAGGAACCATTAATCAGTAACAGCAGGACTGCAGATGTCACAGTGTTTGCTTAGATGAGTTTCTGGTCTAAAGTCATAATGTCCACCACAATGATACCAATCTTTGGAACAACCTAAGTTCAAACCTTTGTTTGGACATCAAGCACCCACACATTGCTGAATTCTGGACCTCTCTGGGTTCAGGTGGTAGCAGTACTGACAAGAAATCCTGTACCAGCAGCTCTGGGATAAATGCTGGATCTATGAAACATGAAGGATTGTTTTCCTGTTCTCACAGTCGTTGCTAACAAAGGTGTTACTCCATTAACCTCTCCCACTCGGCTTTCCCTTCATCAGAACATGCAACATGAAGACCCTGAAAACCTTTTCTCTGCCCCTCCTGTGGTTTTAAGAGCTCAAGTTGTGCTCTGATCCTTGCTTAAGAGAACTTACCGGAGCGATGGATTCTAAATGTTACAATCCAAACGGTCATGGTTGGATGCAAATCCAGTTTATTCAGTAATGCTCCCACCCTGGCATGCAACCGTATTCACTTACGAAACCGTTGCTGCCTGATGGGTTGAATAATGAAACTGCAGGAACAGCAGCTTTAAAGATGAACAACAGTGGGGCACAAGTTTTGCTGGTTTTAATAAAATCTCTGTAACATCATTTAGGAGAAAACCAGCTCCTTTAATAAGGCAGTCCAGATCGACACACTGAGCTTGATTTTCACCTCCAAATCCACTCCGGGAGTGTGTGCCAAGATAATAATTGCTTTTAGACCTTATCCATGTTGGGATTTTGGCTCCCAACTGATGACCATCTCCCAAAACAAAGCCCTAAGTCCAGCTGTTCCACTTTGACGGGTGAACTGCCTCTACTTCCATGAAAGCAGGAGCTCTGGCAGTTCCCATCACCTGAGCACTCAGCCCCATTTCTGGCCAGGGAAGCAGTGATGTACCTGGGGGCCATCTGAAGCCCAGGTTCTCAGTGCTCAAATCCTTCATGCTTGTCCATGTGCACAAACATGGTCTGTAAACAGGCACAGTCCAGACCATTTGCATGCTGGAGCAGCCCAGAGGGACCTGAAGAACTTCATTGCTCAGTGAGATGAATGCTTCAGTCCAGTGAGCTTTTACTGGTAAGCCAGGGCATCAAAAAGAGCAAGGGCTAAGCTAAGACAGTGATCTATTCCATCAGTTAGTTGGGACACAAATGGAAAAGATTTGATTAGAAAAGCAAGTTAACATCCTGATTTAATCTATACTGACACACGACACAAGCTCTCTGTCATCCTCCAACTACCTGGGGATTGCAGGCAAGCTCTGACTGCTGCTTTAAGCCTCATAGAAGTGAGTAGAGAAAATACAGGAACAAATATAAAGCAAATTGGGGGGGGGGGGAGGAGGAATTCTTACTCTTGTCCACAGCAGCTCCTAGGCCAGCTTTGCTGGGGCTCTGTTCTTTCAGCCCTGTGGATGCTGCAGTACCCTGCTCCTCCCCTCATTGTCGTGAGCAGGATGGAGAATGAGAGAATCACAGAATCAACCAGGTTGGAAAAGACCTTTAACAGCATCAAGCCCAACCCTTCCCCAGCACTGCCAAGGCCACCACTAACCCATGGCACTGAGGGCCTTGGCTACACGGTGTGTGAACACTTGCAGGGACAGTGACTCCAGCCCTGCCCTGGGCAGCCTGTTCCAATGCCTGAGCACTATTTGGGGAAGGAATTGTTCCTCAGCTCCATCTAAACCTGCCCTGGTTCAGCTTGAGGCTACTCTCCTATCACCTGCTGCTTTTGGAAAGAGATCAACCCCACCTCACTAAGAACATGAGGTGCTGTAGTTGGAACCTTGGCGGAAACACCCAGGGAAAGATTCTATGGCAGCAATACAGTAAATTAAATCCTAGAGCCCGAAATGCTGAGCAAGCTGGAAGTAATGAATGAGAGATTGTATTTGTAACCACTTAGTAGACACACTAAGACAATTACAGTGATGAAAATCACACAGGCAGGACTGTACATCAGACTTATTTTGCACAAGTCCATAAATAGGTAATTTGACTTGGTAAAGCACTCTGGGATGGCCTGGGGCTTGGGAAGTGACACTGAAGAAAGAATCTACATGTACATATGTAGCTTATTATACTGCAGGACAAGCAGTTTCAGACCTCCTCATTTTATTTACATTGCAATGCAGTAAGAGTAACAGAACCCCGGACTGGTTTGGGTTGGAAAGGACCTAAGCTCATCTAGTCCCCCTCCTGCCACAGGCAGGGACCCCTTCCACTGGAGCACCTTGCTCCAAGCCCCTGTGTCCAACCTGGCCTTGAGCACTGCCAGGGATGGGGCAGCCACAGCTTCTCTGGGCACCCTGTGCCAGCGCCTCAGCACCCTCACAGGGAAGAGCTTCTGCCTTATCTCCAACCTGAACTTCCCCTGTTTCTATTTGAACCCATCACCCCTTGTCCTGTCGCTACAGTCCCTGATGAAGAGCCCCTCTCCAGCATCCTTCCAGACACTGGAAGCTGCTATGGGGTCTCCACACAGCTTCTCTTCTCCAGGTTGAACAGCCCCAATGTTTTCAGCTAGTTTCCATATGCGAGCTGCTCCAGTCTCCTTAAGAGGAAGGCTGGAAATGAATGGTGGATACCCCTTACCGCTTATTTCTTCAATGGAAAACACTGTTTTTTTCTAAGCAGAGATCTGTGTTCAGATGGATATTCTGAGATATTCTGAGAATCACAGGCTCAGCTCTGAAACTATTTGCAAAGGTCACATGGAAGGAGAGAAGCAGACAATGTAATATAGGAAATTCAGAATGTCAAATCTAAAGTAAACTTCTCAAAGTCTTTTCATAGGGGATGCTGAATGAGGATGCTGAAAGGATGAACTGTAGTGGAATAGAAAATCAGGTGCCAGTGATGTTAAAAGTACCTGTTTAAAAGATTACTAAACTACATTAAAATACCCATCACAGGAGAACAGAAGGCATCTGTAAAACATGCAAACATCATTAGATGCTTAGCAAGAACTTTTAAGGGACATGTATTTGTTGAGTGTGTTAAGAAGGGATCTCTACCATGAACTGACAAAAGGCTGTATGCACAGGTGATAAAACATTAATACAGAACCAGCCCCTGCCCTGTTGAACACATCTCCCTCAAACAAATGACTTGATTTATTGAAAACATTTAATGATCCCCAACTAGTCTTTCATATCCTGTTAACAGATGACCGGATACTAGAGCATGTGGCCCAAAAAACTATTTAAGAAAGAAAGGCCCTGGGGACATTGGTGCAAGTCTCACAGTTCTCTCTTATTACTCAGTTCATTTTGCTCTCCTACATCCAAACCACTGTAAGAAGCACAGGCTTGATTCAGAGCTCGCTGAGGAAATCAAGGGGCATGTTTTGATTCTCTTTGGTACCAGGAGGGTTGAAGGGGAGGCTGATGGAGAACTTTATCATGCTCAGAGATGAGAAAGCCATTTTACTCCTCAGATCTCCTTTTTTCAAGGCCAGGGATAACCCTGTGACAGGAAACGTGTATGTTCAGCTGCTGCTGCACTTGAACTAATTCAAAAGGTTAGTGCAGAAGAAGGAAATGTCTCAAGTGAGGCTATCCCAGGGTGACCTCATCAACAGAGCCACAACACCACCATTTAGAGGGGTCTGACTGCACACAACAGAAGAAAGGAACCCCAACTAGCTCCAGCAGACCTAGAAGAGCAGATTTTAAGGACAATATAGTTATTGCCTTAGCTCTGCCTCAGTGCTTGATCTCCATGGCAGGCTGCTTAACATCACCATTTTATGTCCTCCATCCGCATTTTCTCTCTAACATGCCCACTGCCTCTCTCCCCCTGCTACATCACCCCAGGGAGAGGAGACTGCAGGCAGAACTAGAGACAAGCAGGCAGATCAGCACCATCTGACAGGCAGATGACACCCATGCCCTTCTGTCGCCTGAGACACTCAAAACACAACTCACCCTGGCAACACCATCAGCTCTGACAGCCAAACTACTCCCCTTCATTTCAGCAGTGCTGAGATAATGCTTTGACCCCTGCTCATGGTGCTGCATTGCAGCTCTCATGCTCTGGGGAAGTAGAACATCAATAGAACCCTTCCCAGGCTGCACAGAGAATCATGGAATGGTTTGGGCTGGAAGGAACCTTCAAGCTCATCCAGTTCCATTCCCCTGCCATGGGCAAGGACACCTTCCACTAGGTTCTTAGTGGACACACTTCCACCTCAAACACTGCCAGGGATGGGGCAGCCACAGCTTCTCTGGGTACCCTGTGCCAGCGCCTCAGCACCCTCACAGGGAAGAGGTCCTCATCTCCAACCTGAACTTGCCCAGTTTCAAGTTTGAAAACACCACCCCTTGTCCTATCCCTACAGTCCCTAATGAAGAGCCCCTCTCCAGCATCCTTGTAGCCCCCCTTCAGACACTGGGAGCTGCTCTGAAGTCTCCACGCAGCTTCTCTGCTCCATGCTGAACTGCCCCAACTTTCCCAGCCTGTCTTGCAAAGAAAGTCCCCAAACAGGCTGGTGCTGTCCTGTTAACACCAGCATCCAGGAATCATTCCCCCTGACTCCAGCCCATGTCATTGTTTCCATTACAATCAGGATTTCATTTCTGGCTGTAGCCTGATTAATTTGCTATACATCATTAATTTTCCCTGTAAACTTTTTCAACACCTCCCTTCCCAAGAGATTTTAAAGTCCAGCAATTAACTTCTCTCATCTCCCTTATCACGCTCCCACCTCTGCTGTGTGCTCACAGTTGGGTTATTTGGGTTTATTCCTTAGTTACTGACAGCCAGTGCCACTGTGTGAATGACAGGCTCTCATTAATTAATATTCTTACATTAGGAAATAAAGAGGATGAGCATCTAGAGGGAAAACTAGAGTGTAAGAACTAAAAATACAGCTTTGCCTGTCTACTCGTGATCTATGGTATAATGATATATTGCTCTTAATAGAGTGCTAATTGAAAATGTGAGTTTGGAATGAAATAAATTATCAGCTACTCTGTATTTTTACAGAAATCAAACTCAAGTTGCCCCGTGCCATCCACCACAATTCACGGGGACTGCACCTCACTGCTGTATGAATGGGAGAGAAGGAGCGTTTGGAGCGGAGGCTGGGGAAGAAAGAAGCTGAGAAAACCCCCAGCTGCTCAGGAACCAGCTCAGAGCAGCTGTAACATCAACAACAAACTCAATTAAAACTTGAGAAAGAGAACTTCGGGGCTGCTAGCAAACTCTGTCAGGGAATTGGCTGGTTCCTGAGCTCAGTCCTGGCACATTCAGACTCACAGAACGCTGTACCCTGTGGATGAGGCTACATGGCACCTCCAGCCCCAGCATCTCTGAGCCCATGACCCTGAGAATGAGCCCTTTCCCTGGGATTCTGCCACATGAAAAACATTATCATAAAGCTGTTTCATGGGTGCTGAGGCGCTGACACAGGGTGCCCAGAGAAGCTGTGGCTGCCCCATCCCTGGCAGTGTTCAAGGCCAGGCTGGACACAGGGCCTTGGAGCAAGCTGCTCCAGTGGAAGGTGTCCCTGCTTGTGGCAGGGTTTGGAGCTGGATGAGCTTTAAGGTCCCTTCCAACACAAACCATTCTAGGATTCTATGAAAACACCTTTATCAGTTCACTTCAGTTTCATTTCAAAACACCTATTATTTGAAAGAAAAGAGAACATGGATAAGTGACCCAAACTATTACCAGGTACCGTATTGCACATGAGGCTTCCATAAAGCTCAGGTATCAGCAGATGAAGTCACATTCCTAAATCCATGTACACACAGACACAGTGAGCCCATGGCTTGAGGGATGCAGTGATGCTATTTGTCATACAAGGACCTGGCTGTGCAACTGCACTGAAGCTTAGGAGGAGCCCAGATTCTGGCAGTCACACAAGGAGCACATGTTATCAGGCTTCCTACCTCCAGCAGGACATACAGCTCTGCATTCAAAACCAGACTTGGTCCCAAGAATAAAGCTTCTTAAGCAGCTGCAGTACAAACATTGTGGCTGCATCACACACACTCATGGTGCTAGTGCCTAATGCAGAGATTACAAAAGGGTTTGGGCTGGAAAGGACCTTAAGCTCATTCAGTTCCAACCCTCTGTCACAGGCAGGGACACCTCGCACTAGACCATGTCACCTAAGGCTCTGTCCAACCTGGCCTTGAACACTACCAGAGAGAGCATTCACCACTTCTCTGGACAACCTGTCAGTACCTCACCACCCTCACAGTAAAGAACTTCTTCCCTTTGTCTAAAGCAACTCAAATCTGCACTGACTTAACTGCTCCCCATTCCTTCGGAGGAACCAGTGAGTAATCCATGGCTTAACAGCCCCCAGGGTCACAGTTTGGTACCACATGCTGTATCTAAAAGCATGACTAGAGGCATGTCAGTCACAAAACAATTCCAAAGTTCTCCTAGAGAAAAACTAATTGACCAAGGATACGTGGAGATAAAAATGAGATGCTGCATTCAAGCACAGTTTACAGGGACATACAGTGATAAATGAACCCAAGTTTGAAACGGAAACTGCACATCCTAATTACATGATTTATATTACGTAAATAATGAATTAATGGTAATTAATGCCAGAGATCTGGATTCTAGTCTCAGTTAAGACAGCACAGTTTCTAGGCAAAAAAGACCATTCCATCTTGGGCTGTTAAAAGAAAACCACTTTTAGCACTTTTCTGACTGTGACTGTTCAAGAATATTTATTTTGGCATTAGAAAGCACCTTGAGACAACCTCAGCACAACAGAGGCTGCAATTACCAAACCGGGGGGGTTCTGCAAACACTACTACTTCACTGTATTTTCCATTGAGAAACAAAGGCATTGAAGAAGAGAGCAATCCACATGAGAACACAAGTGCAGTGCTTCTCACTGGATCTTATTATCTCATTGGCTCTACCTTCCTGTGCATCCCTGTTAATGCATTGCCAATATAGTTGTTAGGTTGAGTGTGCAAGCAAACAGCGTGTATGTGACAGCACTCCAATACTAAATCATGGCTGCAGTGGATGACATTTCCTTGGGATCCTGAGGATAGGCAGCTCTTAGAATGCCATGTACCAGCAGAACCAGCCAGGCAGAGCAAAGTAGCAGCGCATTAAGGACACTGTGCTCCTGCCTGTGGAAGAAGAGAAGTGCCTTAGCTCCAAACAGGGATATTTCCCTGCATAACTGTGCAGCCACTGGCCCTGCAAGATGCAGGGTGAAATGGAGAGCACTCCATCACCAGGCAAGTGTGAATGAGATGACATTTCCCAGATCACTACTCACTCTTTGTTAGAAAATTAAGCCCACTCTAATATATTTGTGTTAGTGAACAACACTTGCTTGGTGCACACGGGAAATCATAGAACCAGAATAGTGTGTGGTGGAAGGACCTTCCAAGCTCACCTAGTTCAACCCCCTTGCAATAAGCAAGAACAACTTTAACTAGATCAGGTTGCTCAGAATCAAATCCAGCATGGCCTGGAATATCTCCAGGGATGGGGCATCCACCATCTCTGGGCAACCTGTGCCAGTGCTTTACCACCCTCATTGTAAAGAATTCCTTTCTCACATCCAGCCTGAACCGCCCTCTTTTAGTTTAAAACCATCACACCTCATCCTGTCACAACAGGCCCTGCTAAAAAGTCTCCCCCCATCTTTCTTATTGTGTTGGGGAAACATTACACCCACCATATCGTGCTTAGTTCCAGCTCCCTGCATATAAACCTGGATGAGAAAGGTAAAGCCAGGAAGGAAAGGAAAAGAGAACAGGGCAACAGAGAAACCTGTTACATCAAGAGCGTGCTGCAACTGGGAGCAGTGACAGTGATTTATAATGCAGCATTAAGTGTCAGAGTGTAACTGTCAGGCTGGCTGTTCCGTGAGCTGCAGACAGAGCCCTGAGCACAGAACACTGCTGCAGAAATGGGATGGGATTTGATTCTTTCAATCCCTCTCTGAACTGGTGCAATTCAGAAATGAAATTTCCATTGCACTGCTGCTGTAATTTGGAAGCGAATTTTGTCAGGAGTGTTTGGAGAACAGTTGGGATTCAAGTTTTAAACAAGAAGTCAGCCTGGAGGGGAGGATGCAGGTGAGGAACGTGTGAGACCATCAGCCATACACAAGTTGTGTGCATTTCCAGCAGAAATCCCCGTGGACAGCCCAGTTTGCTTTTGGAGTCACTAAGGCACAAAGGAAATTACAGAGCTCCCAGCGTTTTCTTTCCATGGAAGCCCTAATCCTGGCACCTCCTGCAGTCTGGGCTGGTGACAGGCACTGAGGAGGCTCTGCTGACACACCAGGACAGAGAGAGCAGAAGAGGTTCAGCACTTCAATCCCTTCTCAAACACAATCTGCTGGAAGAATAAAACTTTCAGAGTCCCTTCCTATGAAGAAAGCTGGAAAACATCATTGAGAAATTTAACCAGAGCCCGCATCACATTATATTACATGGCAGCGCACCACTGTGCTCCTTTGCTAAGGAAGAATGTAAAACTGGCAGAGAAATGCAGAATCAGGATGCTGCTGATGGCTGTTTGAAAAAGACTACAGGTGGAAACTGAATTTTACCACTAGCAAGGAGATGAGTAATGGGAAAACTATTTCCCGTTAAGAACAGCTCCATGGGTTTTCAACCAACTTAAAGATACCTACACAAACATATGCATGCACTGTTGAATCCAGTATGTTCAGGTAACTAACCAGTGGGAGATGAAATCCAAGTCCACATCCATCCCCCAGGGTGAACAGGGCTTGGAACAAGCTGCTCTAGTGGAAGGTGTTGCTGCCCGTGGCAGGGGGCTGGAACTAGATGAGATCTAAGATCCTTTCCAACTCAAACCACTCCATGATTCTAGAAATGCAAAAGAAAGAAAGGAATCTGTATTTTCCAAGGGCTTTAATTAACACTTTGACTATTAGCTTTTCCTCCTCCCTCTAGAAAACAACTAATGTTTAACTTGGTCCTCAACAAAATCCCCTACCCAACACACACACAAAACACACCTTTATCCTTCCCTGATTCTAACACTCCTCTGGGAAAGGGCAGGAAAACTAAAGATATCTGTATTTGATGTTATTTTGTTAATTATCAGATCTTTCTCATATCAAGGTCTTACAGGTTTGTGAGCAAAAAGACAAAATCTAGATTTGATGGTTTTCTCCTCCAAGCTTTCAAATTTGAATGCCTTTGATAGAAAACAGAAGAAAGCAAAGAAAAGTAAATCCATCACTGAGAAGGCTGGCATGAAGTAAGATATAATACATATGCCATAGGTGATTTAGAGGATTCTGGCATCAGAACCAACTAGTGAGGCTCTGCATGCAGGTTCATCGATAACGCAGTAATTTATGTGACAACATTGGGGAGGGGTGGAACTGATGAAGGAGGAATACACAAACATGAATTTCCTTCAACAGAGCTTAAATTTAATAAAGCAATCCCACAAGTGCCAGCAAACACCACAGCTCCTGAGTGATTAAACAAGTACGAGCATAAATTATGCAGCACAGTTCATCAACTTGTATGCAATTGGGAAGAGACCCACTGCAGAGCAAAGCCTCCGCAGCACTGCCCCAGCGCATCCACATGCACACAGACTCATCCTCAGGTCAGCACTTCAATCCTACACTGCAGGAGGAGTTCTGCCTTCACAAGAGGGTTTTTCCCCTTCACATGAGCGTTTTTCCCCTTCACAGCACTATTCATTCCTAGGGACAGGCTTTTTGCAGCTGTGCTGGAGGCAGCAGGACTTTGCTCATGCCTTTACTTTAAAGTAAGAAATGGATTTCCTACCCACCCCCTTTCTGGTTTTGAAAGATTAAGGCTAATCCGAACAGGGCCCCAGTGGAAATCTAGGATTTATTTTCCATACTTACTTTTTTTCCACTTAAAAGCCCAAGCTTGAATTCACAACACGTTTATCACTGTGTTCAGCATCACTGACTAGATCTATTAATAGCTTTCCCAATTTCTAATGTTAACATAAGTTTCTTCCCATACATACACGCACACATTTCTCCCTTTGCTGTTTTAAAGGCATAAATTTATGCTGGCACTTTCAAATGCATTTCAATGGCGTTAAAATGGCACTTCAATGAGACAAGCAGCTCAGTCATTCCTTCACCCACCAAAGAGACCAAGGTTGGTTTCGGTGTCTGTCCAGAACTGGGGATGTAGATGGCTCATGGAGGCCCTTATGTTCACAGGGATTTCCATGTTACTCCCTTGTAGAAGTGTCAAGACTCACGTAACTATAATCCTTCAAACAGCTGAGCCTGGAACTTTCCTGCTCTCCACACATTACTTTTGTCATCTTTAAAATTCATGTTAAGAGTCCTAAATTCATCAGGATAATGAAGGATGTGCATGCTGGAAATCATGAGGTGTTGGGATAATTTTAAACTAGCTGAGACTGACAACTGTCAGGCTCCTTGGAAAATCACAGGTTTAAAGTAAAGCCTTTAGTATTAACAATTCAGGGTGGGAAGGAATCAGGGCATTACAAGCAAAGACCTAACCTTCTATTTACTGATGCTGTGCCACTGCCATTAATGTGAACAGGATCCAAATGACTACAGTTCTGTATAATCAGCAAGTCCTTAGTTCATGGATTCATGCTTTTTTTCTCTTCTAATTCAGTTCCAAATACCTCAGCTGAATCAGTGAACTGATCTCATACCAGAATGGGATTTCAGCATCCTGGTCCACTTCACCTCTGGGTCTGGCCAAGAGCTCCAGGGACAGGTTCCTGTTGAGTAAGTTGCTCCACACCACCAAACAGTCTTTCTTATCTGCTCTTCAGATGATGCCAAGACCTTCCACAGCCAAAAAACTCTTCCCTTATTTGAATGGGATTAGCAAATGGATTTTCTTTAGTGGATGATTAGAGGAAAATACAATAGATTTATGTCATGAGAGGGCTGATACAGATTTCACTGTACAAAGAGTCAGTGAAGTGACAGGATGCAACAGGTAGCAAATACATGAGTCAGAAAGGCAATGACACTACACTTTGAGATAGAGGTGCAAGCAGAATGAGCACTTTAAATTCCTTAGCAGTTATAGACAGCTATCAAAACCTCATGAGAAAAAAGATGACCATTTAATATACTTTATGGGCTAGGGAACAGGTTGTAGATAGCTTATCTTACATCCTTTGATAAGCCAGAGCAAGAGAGCCCCATGAAAATCCTACAGCTTTTGATAGCACACATCTTTTTTCTAAGCAGCAGGTCTTAACCTTGGCACAAACCTTGACAAAAAGACCCATAAAACACTGAACTACTGCCAGTGGTGGTGACCACAAAGACCCCCTTCAGCTTTACATACAACAAACACCAGGCAGGTTCTCACCTCCACCTTCTTCAGGCCTAAACAATTAGGTCTCCACATAAACGTATTGTGCCAAACTCAACACTTCCCAATCTATGTCACTGATTTCCTTCCAACCCCATGGTGTGGGTTGGAACTGGAGGATTTTAATATCCCTTTCCATCACAAACCATTCTATGATTCTAAGAACTCAACTGCAACACTGCTGTTAGATTGACAAAGCAGCACCTTCCACAACTTCAGTACAAGTTTAACTCTGTTCATCTAATTTCCCCTCTCCCAACAGTGGAGAAATACCAGTGTTTAAAACCAGGACTCCTCTAGACTTGTGGCAGTGAAAGACAAAGCTTGCTTTACCACTGTTACATCCGAATTTATCACACTTTTCCCTGGGTTTTGGAAGCAGATCCCCTGCAGTTCCTGAATTTCCAGTCTTCCTACAGTGATTTATTAATTATGCGACATGCCCAAACAAACTCAACCCAGTTTACACACAGGGTTGCTTTTTTCAACAGTCACACGTTACCTTCAGAAACAATCAGACACGAGGCGGAATTCATCCGTATGACCTTGAGCCATAATGAATCAAATCTGCAGTGAATCACAACCGATTTATTTCAGGTGACCTTCCAAGACTGTGCTGTCTATGAAGTTTTACAGGGAAGTGCTGAACAACAGGCCCAAAGCTTGAGAGATCTGACATACACCTTACGGCTGCGGCTGACCCCTGCCTATACCCCAGCACCTCACAGGAGTGGGGAGATGATTTGTGTTGTCTTTTGGAAGACCTGGCATTCAGGTAATGCAACCAACAACGTGGCCTTGCAGTGCAGAAGGCCACCAGCACTCGGGGCTGCATTTGGCAGTGTTGTCCCTCTACTTGGCACTGGCCAAACCACGTGGATCTGCATGAAACACTCCCATGTCCAGTTTTGGGCTCCCCAGGACAGACATACCCACACTGGAGTAGTCACAAAGGTGATAAGGGGCTGAAGAATCCAACATGTGAGAGGCTGACAGGGCTGGGATTGTTCAGCCTGGAGAAGGGAGCTTACCAGTCTGTACACTTATCTGAGAGGTGGTGAAAAAGGAGGGGGTGAAGACAGAATCTGGATTCAGACACAATGCAACAATGGAATGACAAGAGGCAATGGGCATCAACTGAAATAGACGAAACTGCATGGGAACATCAGAAAGAGTTTTGTACAGTGAGGGTGCTCAAGCACTGGGGCAGGATGCCCACAGAGGCTTCAGAGTCTCCATCTTTGGAGATGTTCAAAACCCAACCCTAGGTGACGTTGCCCTGAGCTGCAGTAGATGATCTCCAGAAGGCCCTTCTAGTCCCAGTGACTCTGATTCTGCAAGGTACTTTAAAGATAAGCACACTAGAAGAGGAAGTTTCCAAAAGATAGAAAAGGTTGGTACTACCCCACGTATTCCCTTCCTGAATGTCAAAGGGGTGTCACTGTCACTTGAAACAGAGTTTAATAAAGATTATATTGTGTTTGCACCTTGTCTCCCATGAACACTGCTGCTGTGTGCAGAGTGGTGACTACAGAGCACAGACCATGGCATAAACCAAGCTGGAATTTACTGCTTACACAGATTTCTTACTGTAAGGCCTCCATCTGTTTCTCTGTGCTTGTACTTTGGAAGAGCTGAAGCCTCCCCATTGCTTTTACCCTTCACTACTCAAATCCAGATCCATCTGACAATCGTAGCTCTGGTTTGTTCTATCCCTCTTGCTCTGTATCACAGGAAGATGTGTGTGACTCTCAC
Organism: Neopsephotus bourkii; assembly: GCF_033783945.1. Classification (NCBI taxonomy): domain Eukaryota; kingdom Metazoa; phylum Chordata; class Aves; order Psittaciformes; family Psittacidae; genus Neopsephotus; species Neopsephotus bourkii. Next base: position 1,376,302 of record NW_026900852.1, read on the forward strand.
AGGCAGTTTCTGTACACTTCACAAAGCAATCTTCTGAAGCAAAATCCAATTATAGGCCCACTCTTCTGTCCATTAGATTACTATTAGCAAAGATAAAAGCGATTGCTTGTAGTGTTGCCCTCCCTCTCTGCTATCCTAAAACCTCCCCCTCAGACAGCTCTAGAAATAATAGCAGCAAACACTGCTATGGAAAGATCCATCAAGAGGAATATCTTCCTTTCCAGTTAGCAGAAATGAAGGGACCAGCTGCTTTGGTAACCAATGGGGAATGTGAATCATGCTCATTACAGTCCGGATCTGAGAGGAGCTCAATGCCTGATCACCATCTCCTCCAGGCACCCACAGGGGCAGTCAGCTTTCCAAATCCACTCTGAACTCCACAGTTCCTACAGAAGCCTTCTGGGGTTTGATGCTTGGTGCTGAGTGCTTTTGATTAAAGAACATTCCCGCCTGCAACCACAGCTGTTGGAAACTCTGCCCAAGCAGTGAACTGGATACAGGAACACTCGCTTCGGCTTCTGCATCTTGCTGACTTTCAGGGCTGTAAAGAAGAGCTGCAATGGACTCACTGTGCAACGACCAAAGAGAACAGCTCAAGAGCAGAAAGGGAGAGCAGCACAGCCCTGCATGAGGACCACAAAGACACCAGAGACCTGGAGCAGCTCTGCTCTGGAGCCAGGCTGAGAGAGCTGGGCTGGGGCAGCCTGGAGAAGGCTCCTGAAGGGGAGACCTTAGAGCAGCTCCAGTGCCTAAAGGGGCTGCAGGAAACATGGAGAGGGGCTTGGGACAAGGGCCTGTAGGGACAGGCCAAGGGGAATGGCTTTAACCTGCCAGAGGGGAGACTGAGATGAGCTCTTAGGCAGAAGCTCTTCCCTGTAAGGGCGGTAAGATGCTGGCCCAAGGTACTCAGAGAAGCTGTGGCTTCTGGGCTTCTAATGGAGATGGTAAACCTGGCTCTGCCACTTTCTTCTTGTGGGATCTGTCACTTCACAGGTCCATGCCATTCCCCTCTTTTCCTAGTAGAGACTGCATTCTCCTTCAGCACCTGGACATTGCGAAGCACAACAGGGCACTAATCTCAGGACACCTCAGCCTTCCTCTAATTTAATGAACAATAGGCTGAATTCTATCTGTGGATAGGGTGAAAAGATGAGATAAACACTTTTTACATAACCCTGGCAGTCAATCTGCTGCTCTAAGAGTGCAGAGATTCCTTTGAGCTACTCTGGAGGGGAATCTGATCCCTTTGAAGCTTTCTGATCCTTTCGCACTGACTGAGGTTCATAACACTTGTTTCTGAACCACAGCCCAGCACTAAGTGGAGCACTGCAAGTTGCTTCAGATGATTTTCCATCCATCTCATTGTAACTGTCTGCCTCGGATATACCCATAGGACACTCACTAAGGTCTTTTTCCTTTTTAATACATATTACCTTTGTAAATACGCATTACACAGGTAGCATTCATCAAGTCCGAAGTATGCAAGAGATACAACTTCCTGAGACCCCATTATACTTGTTGGGATGATCCTGGCTTAAGGATCTGCATTTTCCTTGACAAAGATGTCAGGGGTGGTATTTACCCTCATGAGAGCCGCATTGCTTATGAGCATTCACAGGTTAAAGTCACTGCAATAGAGCTTCCTGTTGAAGCGAACAAAAAGGAATGACAAAAGAGGCAAGGGGAACAAAATAAGGATTCAGAAGGAAAGCTTGAGGTCTCATTTAGCAGCAGTTTCTCACACCCTTCATCAAGCTTTAGCTTTTTACATTTATCTTTGATGTATCTGCAGAAACTTCAATATGCCAGAGGTACAAGTCCAACGCAAATCACACTTACTGGATTTTGAAGCTATGCCATCTGAATACAGGCTCATTTGGTGTTAGGTATTTCCTACCCTGAGCACAATGAGATGTGATATTGCTTCTCATTGCTAAATCATGCTTCTTTTTAAAGCAGGAGCCATGGCTTGTGGAAACTTTAGGTTTGCTCTATAGTTGTGCTAAACTGCATTAGTTTAGGAAGTGTGTGGCCCATTTCTTTCCAATTCCCCATAGCACTTGCAGTGTAGCTGTCACTGCAGGGCTCAGCATCCAAGGCAATTTGTCTAGCAGTCATCAGACAGAATCACAGAATCATGGAATCAGTCAGGTTGGAAAAGACCTTTAGGAGCATCGAGTACAACCATTCCCCAGCACTGCCAAGGCCACCACTAATACATGGCACTGAGGGCCTCCTCTACACTTCATTGTATCTCATATCTATCTAAACCTCCTCTGGTGGAGCTTGAGTCCATTTCCTCTTGTCCCATCCCTTGTTCCCAGGGAGCAGAGCCCAGCCCCTCCTGGCTCCATCCTCCTGTCAGGCAGTTGTAGGGAGTGATCAGGTCCCCCTCTGAGCCACCTCCTTCTCCAGGCTAAACCCCCCAGATCCATTCCCCATCACCCTTGTGCTCCAGGCCCTGCACCAGCTCTGTTGCCCTTCTCTGGCAAACTCCAGCACCTCAATGTCCTCTGCAGGATTCATTCCTGTGCAGGTTTAGGGAGGAAACAAGAGTTTCCAAATCACTTGACAGCACATCAGTGTGCTGCATTGCTACACTTGGGTATCTTCCTTGTTGGATTTTGATGTATGCATTTTGTTTCTTTTTATGCATTCATTTTTTATGTTCATATGTTCTGAATGTGGATTGACAATTTTTTTCAGCAAAAATCATCCTTAAGGAATGTATTTGTATCTATATATAAAGTACTATCTAATATACATGGAAACTGCATAACATGGAAGACATTGCAGAGGGTTCTCAACATGCTGTGCGAATTATCCAAGGTTTTAGCATCCTGTCTTACAACAGCTCAGCTGAGCAGCTCACACCACTCGGGGGGGGGTGGCAGAGATGGGTTTCTGGTTAAAAATAAGGGTAATTTGTTCAAACCTTTTTACATGAAAGAACACTTGAAGAATTTCCCATTTGCAAACCACAGTGTGTGCAAAGTTCTGACTATGTGTACTTAATTCCAAGGGTAGGATTAACCTCATCCAGGTTTACAGCACAGGTACATATGTAGATGCACATGTCTGTATGCTTATCTCAGTGTCTAAAATCAGCTGTTGCAAATGTTCACTAGTATCAGTCTGAAAGCCCACATCAGGCTTTTCTTTGTGACACTGTGGGCTTTGGCTGCCTAAATCTTCCCACTGTTTGCTAAATCCTCTGCCCAGTAAGTAACAAGTGCAGGATAAAACCTTCTTCTGAAGTCAGGGAACAAGAAACTGAAGTTTGAGGGTTTGGGAAGGTTTTGTGTTTGTTTGGTTCGGGGGGTTTTCCAGGCTAAGTGCATTCTAAACAGTAGGTTGCTCTTTTATGCTAACTGTGGTTGGGAGAGAATGGAAATACTTGCTGAGACAGAGGCATAAATAGCTTTGATATCAAAAGCACTGAAAAGCTTTATTTACATTCACTCTGTGTGAACAGCAGGTTCCATATGGTCAGAGCCATGGATTACAGCTCTGTGGAGGAAGGTGAATAGGTTATCTAGAGCTTCTTATACAAATTGTAGTCTTCCAGCAAATAACACAGTTCTCAGCTTCTTGGGCTTTAATAGATCTATCTGAATTACTTTATCATTCAAATCTGATGTGAGCTGAAGTAATGTAGAACTGCGTAAGTGCATAAAACTGAAAAGAAAGCAGAAGAGGTTGTATTGCTCTTCAAAGTCATTATAACAAGTGTGGGTTTTCTCCAGTGGGGATTAATGGAGGGGACTATTAAAACAGAAACAAGTGGAAAACCACTCCAGAATCCTCTCTTACAACCTCCTCTTATGCTGCTGTAATACTACAGAGCGATACACAGCATAATACTAAAGACTGGCTGACTGAGAGGAATGAAGCTGCAGCTTTTGCTGCTGAGTTGGAGAACAGCTTTAGCCAGATACAGAATCCTGTGCATGGCAAGAAAGCTTTTCTACTGGACCTGTAACAGTATGAAAGATAGGGGGAAAATTCACTCATCTGTGTATGATGCAAGACTCCAAACAGCCATCCTGGATCACCTCTGCTAAGGATATCTGTTAGCAAGCTGCTCACGGGTCACTATCTACAGCAAAGGTCTAGAGAAGATGCAGCCATACTAGTTTGAGAGACAGACTTCGAGAAGACAAAGAGGCAATGGCCAGAAGCTGCAAGGAGGGAAATTCTGATTAAATACATATCTATTACTATTATTACCATTATTACAATTATCATTATGAACATCATTATATAAATACATATAAAATTACCAAGAGAGTTATTAAAGACTGAAATATGCCCCACAAAGGCATTCAAACAAGGCCTACCTGCAGACTGGTAGTGCCTTTGGAGAAACAAGAAGCTCTGGATGCACACTGGGAACGTCTCCATAGCCTTCAGAAATCCACTGCCTCTCATATGGAGTATCAGCATGACTATGGACAGGGGTAGGACTTGGATTTGTTGCACCTAAGTCCCAGTTCAGGAGGTTAACTAAGGCATGCTCAACACAAATCTGATCTACTCACTGAAAATCTCTGAGGAGTAAAGCGATGACATTCCTCATTTTAAATCTTCTATTGAATCAAAAGGCTGGGTTTCATTAAATATTTAATGTTTAGCCCCCATCCAACTTGAAGTAGTGAAAGGTGTCCCTGCCTGTGGCACGGGCTGGAACTGGATGAGCTTTAAGGTCCCTTCCAACCCAAACCAGTCTGGGATTCTATTGCAGTTTAAAAGTGCTTTGGAATTCAAAGAGAATCAGAAAGCTAATAAATGCACAGAACACTGGGTTTTTCAGTCAATGCAATAACAACAACTCATCATTATTACAAGCTTGCGATAGGCACTGGTGGTAAAGGATGTTTTCCTGTGTTCTCCAGAACACTTCAGTAGTGATTCTCTGTTAACCCAGGGACTTCTCCCACGACGCAGCGCAGTGCTCGTGCCAAACAGCTGATTTCCAGGCAGCTGCATCATTTCCCACACAGAATTATTCACAGCTTGGTGACGGAGGAGATAATCAACATATGGAATAAGACGGTGAAGGGCTGGAGACAAGAGGGCAGAAATAGAAATTCCCAACCTGCCAGCTGGGGAAATAGGAGGGATGAGGAAGAGAAAAATAGGATCAAAAAGACAAAGAGACTTGGCAATTTTCTGACTGGAAATCCCTCTATAATGAAGAAAATGAATGAAACATCAACCAGCCCCAGGCAGGAGTAATATTTCCAGAGTACTCATCTAAGCAGAGAGCGGAAGTTTCCTTTTTAGAGATTTCGCAGTTGCCAGTCCAAGAGAAATGTCAATGAAAGTGTATTTTATGTGCCAAAGTGCTTCCAAAAATCAGTTTTCACCTATCCTGTTGCTTTGTTCTGGAAAAGTGTACCTGGAAACTGAGCTAAGAATTAACAGAAATCATCTTGCCATATGAAATACCCCATGGTAGGAACAGGAATCTCACAGATCAGCAGAAAATACATTCAAAGAGAGCTATACACATACTACATCTACTCATCCATACATATCAGTTGCTTTAATAGCTGAAATTCACACGAAAGAGAACAAAACACAGGCAGGGAAGGGTGTTCTGTGGTCTAGGGAGGAAAAATAGCTCCTTCTTACATGCTTTTCCTTCTCATTTCCCATAAAGCCTGCTGAAATCACACTGAGCTTTTGACTGCTGAAGGGCAAGCGAGGACAATATTGTATGGATGGACAAATGAACAGGAAAAGGGATAACGGAGGAAACAAAAAAGCCCAATTCTGTGATTCACAAGCAAGCCAGCCGTGCAGTTCAGACTGTACCAGTTACAGCAGTCAGGCTGCAAGAGAAAATCATACCAACAGCATTCCCAACCTCCTGGCTCACAGGAAGAGCTGACAATTCCCCTGTTTTTCAAGTGTCAGGGCGGAGTAAGCAAAACACAGCATCTCTCCTGACACCATGGGAGATATCCAGCTCCATTCCTAACCACACCATCTGGGCTGCCTGCCTTCTGCTGTACTAACTTCCCACCTCTGTACACAGCTCCTCTTGCTGGAGGCAGTTCTGCTTCTTAGGAATGCCAGTGTTACATGGGCCTTGGCACAAGGAGGCACCGATCGAAATGATGAATGTACACCCTGGAGTTTATATCCCAGGGTTCTGCATGCATGAAGAACACAGTTTGTGTTCCACAAGTATTTACTCAGCTCTGCATAGGCCATACCAGGAAATGAGAAACTGCTCTAATTTCCATTGGCATCAGCATGAGTCAGCTTAAGTAACACAACATAAAGCACAATGCAACAGGCACAGACACCAGACTTCCACCTGAAAATCTTGAAGATAATGTGCTCCATTTAAACCTCTGCTGCTGCAGGCCATTAAATATTTGTTAAAGTTTGTTGCTCATGTTAAAGATCTCATTCTTAGGAATTTAAGCTGTCCCAAGCTGGCTAGGATGATGCAGGAATTCAGGCTATTTCCTCTGGCGTCTTACAGCATGCTTATGAAACAGCAGGATACCACAGACTTTCATTTAGGATACAGGATTTTCTCCTGTTCCTCTTAAACCTCAGCACTGGTATCCCACTTATGCTGAGCCTAATGATGGAGAAACAGGAACCTGGGACCAGGGAGTGAGTTAGTATGGGGGCTTTTGGGGATAAATACCGGGTAATACTACAAATGAGCTCTGGATTCCTGCTCGCTTGCTCCCAGACTAAACACAGGCTGTGTGCACCACTGGCGTGTACACCAGGTATCCCTCAGTCCTGGTTTAAAACAACCTACAGAGAGATTACGGAATGATGAGGGATTTTTGTGTTGCATTCTCGTCATCCCCAGGCAGAACAGAGAGAGGAAATACTCCAAGAAACAGCACTCTCCAAAACCCTCAAAATTTTACAGACATAAAGGTAAAACTAAACCAAGAAAGTTAATGGTTAAAATCTTGCAAAACCTCCATTGCTTACTTCTGTGCTGTCAAGAAAAGGGCTGTGAGGCAGGAGGATGAAAGTGCCTTTCAAACAGGGAGTAAAATGAACTGGACATTTGTGAAAGAGCTCAAATCAAGTGTTGTGCTCAGCTAACACTCCAAAGCATGATTGCAAACTCATACCCACCCTTACAAGAGTAATTTCAATGCATTTCACAGAAATGTGTTAAGACTCCAATCGATAAGAAACCCTGTAATAAGCAACATCTACAAATAACGGCTTTACTTGTGTTTTTCAAGATTTAGAAACTGCTCCAAAACACAGGGATGTGGGAAAACAAACACTTTATTCTCTGCTCTGCCACAAGCAAATCACTTGACCTGCTGGTCTGCTGGTAGTACATCACCCCGTAATGTGGGCACTGTGAACAGGAATGTTGCAAATGACGTTCTGCATCTTTAAGGTAGGAGAGTGTGACGTATCATAGAAATACTGATGACATTCATCAGCATTCATCATTCATCAGGGACTGCAGTGATAGGACAAGGGGTGATGGGTTCAAACTGAAATAGGGGAAGTTCAGGTTGAAGGTAAGACAAAAGTTCCTGCCTGTGAGGGTGGTGAGGCACTAGCACAGGTCAAGTACCTCTTGGTGGCTTTCACATTACCAGATAGCTGGAGTTTTCATACTAATACTGAATGAGTTAGGAAAAGAGGCACTAACTTCAGTGCTCCGTGCTTTGTACTTGATTATTTTAAAGCACTAAATGGCAAAAGCAGCATTATAAACTGCAGCTAAATGTGCCACCACTGTTGAGCTCTGAGCATGCAGATGAGCTCCTCATCCCAGCTCTGGTGGAAGCAAGCCTCCACACAGAATAGGAGCAAAAGCCAACAGAAAAGGCAGGTTAAAGCCATTGCCCCTTCCCCTGTCCCTGCAGGCCCTTGCCCCAAATCTCTCCAGTTTTCTTGTAGCATCTGCTTTAAATTACCCTCCACCTTTCTGTTTTGGTTATTGTGTGGGGTCAGCTTTGCTCTGTCTGCTGTTACATTCCCAATGGGCTGGGCATTGCTCTCATACTTAACATCCCAAAAGTATGATGACCACAACCAAAGGTGCTGTGCAGTGATTTCTCTCTCCCTAATGCCGTAATAACAGCTAAAGACCAAATACATTTAAATGTTTTTGGCATGAGACAGACCAGCAGGCAACACCAGAGACACCTACATTACAGATACATATTTCAACAGGAACACACTGAAGGCCAGAGCCCTCTCCTCCTGCCCACAGGAGACTTCAACACACCTCTGTAGACCTACCCACAAAGCACATTGCTATGTAATGGACATCTGTTTTCTGCAGGTGCATGAACTGCTGTCATGCAATATGGATTTTAAGAGAGAACGCAAAACCACACAATCAAACACTTTCTTCTCTTTATCTGATAAATGTATTTTTCTTCCCTTTATCTAATTCATTAAACTCCAAAGCAAACAGAGAATTTTCCTTTCAATCTCAAAAGGGTTTATGAAGCAGAGACTCAATGGAGCTAGATATACATTAATTCACCTGTTAAATCACACTATTGATTTAATACACACAATCCAACAGCCTAGCTGGATCAGGATGGATTAGATTATTCAAGAGGGTAAGGTGGAAGTGTCACATGACAGCAGGAAGAGATAGAGGATTAGCTGAATGTTCTGACTGGGATGTGGCTTATATTTTAACTTGTGTCAGTTCAAATACCTGACAATTCATACCGGCTTCCTGGGTTTTAGCCTTACTATTGAACTGAAGCAGATGGAGAAAGAAGTTCATGCTTGAGAATCTTCTTCTACTTGAGACACCAAAGATAAGGAGCATGGTATAATCTTTGCAAGCTTCCCAGAGCACAGAATCCCAGCCTGGTTTGCGTTGGACAGGACCTTAAAGCTCATTCAGTTCCAACTCCCTGCCACAGGCAGGGACACCTTCCGCTGGAGCAGCTTGCTCCAACCTGGCCTTGAGCACTGCCAGGGATGTGGAGCAGCCACAGCTTCCCTGGGAACCCTGTGCCAGCGCCTCAGCACCCTCACAGGGAAGAGCTTCTGCCTAAGAGCTCAGCTCAGTCTCCCCTCTGGCAAGTTAAAGCCAAAGTACTCATAAAACGTTCCATTAACCCAAGCACCCCACTCCCAGTTTGCTTTCTGGTCTTTTCCCAGATGATCAAAGCGGGCAGAGGAGAGATGAAGCAGTTTGAAAACACTCTTCAACTTGTCAGCTGCAAACCCAGAGACACCACGTGAACCTGCCTGCTCTGAGCTTCTCTCCTCTGACTGCAGGACTCTCAGTCTGCTATTGATTTGGTACATACAGCACAGCAGTAGAAATCTCAGGCTGAGTTTCACAATTAAACACAGTAATTCATTACTGCCATGGGCCAGTTGCTACCAGCAATATTAAACCAAGAAAAGAGAGCAAGAGAAGTTTCAGCAATGGCTTATTATCATGCATAGTGGCAGTGCCTTGGTGTAGGAATGGTGCACATGGTGCAGAGTGAACTCAGGGAATGCACTTATGCTCGTAACTCACATGAAACAGTCTGGACTAAGAGTGTCCTCTTCCTTCCTTCCATCAGGACAGCACATGCTGTGGTGCTGGAAAGCCATGCTCTGGTTTGCACACTGCAGTCTTGCAAATGGCTTACAGCCGAGCACTTTCATCCCCTCCAAATAGGAAGGTAAAGTATTATTTTCCCTTGCAGAACACACAGCATTGGAAAGGGTCTAACACACGTAACACCACCCTACTTTAGCTGCAAGAGGAGCAAGGAAACCAGCTACATGTAAGGATTTGGGCCTCTCTGGTTTCACTGACATGAGCGGTCCACCACATTTTCACCTTAACACAGATTCCACTCTTACATGTTCACGTGCATGAATAACCTTCAGCCAAATGCCAAGCCTAAATCCTTGTCTGAAACCATCACTGTTATGCTCATTCCTGTTCTTCAAGCCTCAGTTTCCTTCACCAGAGGCCCCCAGTTATGTCCAATCACAGACGCAAAGTCACAGCATCCTTTTCAAACAGACATGTCTCATTTACTACCCACAAAATGAGTGGTTTTCATTTGTCTCCAGTGTTCCCAACACAACACTCGTATGCAAAGAGGCTCAGCCCTTCTCTCCCACAGAGACATACGGTCAACTACAATTATTAATCCTCCATTGTTGTTGTGACTTTAAACCGTGCTTTAAAGCCACTGTGATCCCTTTCAAGCAGTGGAGGGAAAGAGCACTTTAATCACTAAAAGTGCATTAAAAATTCAGCACTGGAATCTTGCCTAATAGACTAGTATCTCCCAGGAGCTGTCAGGGTAGGACTGTCCACATTTAACGCATGTTAAATCTACCTGACACTGGGCTCTGCTTGCTTTCATGTTTAAAGAGAGGCTTAAATTTGGATCTGTTCACAATTTAAATAAATCAGAGAAATTTAGTTGTGTCTTTTTACAGCACTGTAAGATCAACTTCTATGTGAAGAGCCAGCAGACACTGGGTCCTCCTTCTCCCTCCAAACTGTTGAGGCTGTCTCAATGTCTGTGGTACACCCCAGACAGGGAGCAGAGTGTAACTGTTATTGCACTGACTTCAAATTCAAAGCCATGTGCCTTAAATTACGCTTTGCCACCACCAACTTTTCCGTTAGCTGGGATGAGGCCTAAACTGGAAAAGACACGCAAACAGATACAGAGAATAAGGAAGCCCAGTTAAAGCTTTAATTAGCCTCTGAAGACACACAGAATCACAGACTGGTTTGGGTTGGAAAATACCTTCAGATCACCCAGTTCCAACCATTGCCATGTGCAGGGACCCCTTCCACTGGAGCAGCTTGCTCCAAGCCCCTGTGTCCAACCTGGCCTTGAACACTGCCAGGGATGGGGCAGCCACAGCTTCTCTGGGCACCCTGTGCCAGCGCCTCAGCAACTTCACAGGGGAGAACTTGTGCCTTAAATCCAACCTGACCTTCCCTGTTTCAGTTTTAACCCATACTCCTCTGCCCTGAGTAAACAGATTTAGGCAGGAGTCCATCTAAATTCGGAAGCAGGTAGAAGCAATTTACCCATTCCTCAGTTCTTCCTCCTACGACTACAAATAGTTTTCTGTTTCATTTCATGGTGTTTCTTCCCACCCTGATGTTACAACCAGAAACCACACTGGGAACAATTTGGGATTGAACAGAAAATGATAGTGTCTAGACAGCAACTATGCCTGAAGTATTTCCAAGGAATATAAAAAACAAGCATTACCATCAGCTCTAATAGCAAGAGCTTAATAGTGATGTTAATTCTAACTGATTCAAGGTGTCTATTCAAAAAAATCAAACCAAACCAAAACCACAAAAGAAAATCAATGACCTGGAACAGAAATTCCAATTTTCAAAGCAGGACAATTATTATATTCAAGTAATACTGAATTTTCTAATGAATAGTACTAGAATATACTATTTACAGAAGAGCCTGCAAGAAACCTGGAGAGGGGCTTGGGACAAGGGCCTGTAGGGACAGGTCAAGGGGAATGGCTTGAACCTGCCAGAGGGAAGACTGAGATGAGCTCTTAGGCAGAAGCTCTTCCCTGTGAGGGTGCTGAGGCGCTGGCACAGGGTGCCCAGAGAAGCTGTGGCTGCCCCATCCCTGGCAGTGCTCAAGGCCAGGTTGGACACAGGGCCTTGGAACAAGCTGCTCCAGTGGAAAGGGTCCCTGCCCGTGGCAGGGGTTGGGACTGGATGAGCTTTAAGGTCCCTCCCAGTCCAAACCAGGCTCGGATTTTTATGCTTTATGCCCCTATCTGGTATTCAAACACTTAATTCCTTTTTATTCTTAAGAAGTAAACAGAGCTGCAAACGGTTACATTTACAACTAAAAGGAGACTCAAATCAGGCATTGGATTCCCTTCTGCATTTGAGAAAAATCATTCCCTTGAAAAAGAATGCATTTTGTTCTAACACTCCAAGGGTTTGTTGCTCTCGATCCCATCTGCACACCTTTTTAAAGGAGCTTGCCAAATTTTTTATCCACAGCCCATTTTCCCTGCCTGTCTGTGGACCGCGATGCTTGGTTAGGTTCAGACATTCAGAAAGAGGTCTGCAGGCAAGTATTTACACACCAAATGACCCAGAGTAAACCTCAGCACTTAGCTACTGGAAAATATTCCTACAAAACCTGCTTCTGTGTACCAGAAGAAGCTGCTCTGACTGAGAGTACCTATAGGAACACATAACATCAAATAATGGCATGAGAACTTCAAAGAGGTCAGATTAAGTTAAACTGGCAGCATTTAGTGATTACTTCTGATTTATGGAAAAAGCTGCATGCTTTGATTTAAAACCCAAGAAAATACAGATTTGAAATTGAAGAACTTCATGTTTTTTAATGCAAATCCTGTATTGCAGATCAAGAGCCATAGTGAGGGCTACTGTAATTCTCTGGGTCAAGGTGCATTAGAATCTGGTCCTTTCTGTCCAAAACAAATGGCACTTTTTAAAAGAGCTTGTCTAAGCTTTGCAGTGCAGCTCCTACAATCAAAGCTGTAAAGAGCTTCCTGGCTTTGCCCTGAGTAAGCAAGAAAAAATTACAAAGAGAAAAGCATCAAAACTCTGGATCCTGAAAGTGGCCAAAACCTTTACAACAGCGAAAAGCTTCCAGGCCAACGCTGGCATTCCAAGGGAACAACAGAAGTGGTCTTCAGGGTCTCTAAACCAAGTGCCTTTATCAAACACTACCCTTTCCATAATAGTGCCATTATGTTCTATTGGTGGAGTCTCTGCACGACTGCACTGATAATGAAGTCCATAAAGGATGCAGTCTGCCTTCGGCAGAGACTGAAGCAGGCAGTGCCTGGCAGGGAAGGAAATCAATGACTCCAATGCAAGCACCCTGTTGGCTACAGTGTGGAGTTATCAATTTTCCTCCCAGCTAGACAGCAGCTGCTTCAGTCACCAAAAAAAAAAAAAGGGAAAAAGAGGAAAAAAAATAGAAGAAAAAAAAACTAAGAAACAAACCCCCATCCTCCACAGAGCAGCGACCATGCTGTACATCAGGCTAGAAACATGGATGTGCAGGAAGCTCATATTCATGGCAAGCTGAAGATCCAGCTTCTTTTGGTAAGATTTTAATTTCCAGATCTTCAACCTTAAGTACCAGGACATCTGTTCAAGCTTTCTACATGGATCTAACCCCCAAAGCAGATCCCCTCTGCTGTTGTGGATAGAGGGATAAGCTACAGAAGGCTCTCCTGCTAGGTCAGTGCCTGCCCACTGTCTGCAATAACATTCAATTTAACTCTGCTAAAATGAGTCAGTCATTCACAGCCTGATTTTCCCATTAAGAGAAAAATATTAAGTGAAATGTTATCTGTAACCAGGCAATGAGGAAACAAAACCGTAACTACAGCTTCAGCTCCCCTAAATGTGCTGGCTGTGCTGCTGTCAGTGTGCTGGTTTCCAGCACTGAGCTGGATACAGCACTCACTGAACTGAATGGCATCATGGTTTAGCTGTGGTTGCTCCAAGGCCTGCCTCACTCTGTACACACCTGACTGCTCATTTCACAGAAGAGCAGAGGCACACACAGCCAGACCAAGATTTGGGCTAAATAAATGACTTGCTCTAAGGATCCCAGTACAGGTCAGGACAGCACTTCTCAGAACAAGCATGCTTTTAGTGTATGAGAAGGTTCCTTAACGTGTTTTCCTTCATAAAAGGAACATAAAACCACACTACATTAGCACCGTTACACTGAGAAAAGTGGTGAAATAAACACAAACTCATCCCTTAACACCTCACAGACAAATCTTACCTGGATTTCCCATGGTTACTTGGAAAAGTAATTTGCAGAGTAACATGTACTTCATGAAACCTGATCACAAATGAAGTCTGAAACTTACTGTGCATAATGGTAACCACCCATGTGTGGGCATTTATCCTATTGTGAGTTCTAATGGCATCTTTCTTTGTTAGGAAGGTAACACAGTGCTTATTACAGACCAGGAGGATGGCATGGACAATACAGATGACCTGTACTAAATATATACCTTGGTTACCTTGTGCACAGGGTCTTTCTTACCTGTCCACATACCCAGCTCACGGTCCTGGCAAGTTCACAGCATTAACACTCTCTGGGCTTCTCTATGACACTGTTCGTGCTTTTCAATTTGGTAGACTTCTGAGTCAATAAACCTGCTTTTCCCTTCACTGGAACACACTGGATAATGAGAACCATCACCCTGAACCTCTAAAATATCCTAGGGACACACAATAAACTTGGTACAGCACTGCAAGCCCGTAATTTGCAAAAGAAAAGTAGCAGATATTTCATATTTAAACACTGCAAGTGTCAACTCTGGGTACATGCATCAGCAAGAGACTTGGTGAAGAAGAACAAATAAGACACTACTACATATATTTATTTCAAACAGAGCAGCAGACAGCACTAACTTAATGTAATATTTAATTTAAAGCTTGGGCTGCTATGCTAGCATCACCCAAGTTACTTTACACCACTGACTATGACTGTGTGGCCTTTATTTTAATACTCTGCCATTAACCAGTTCTCTGTGTTAGTTCAGAACAGAGCCAAGCGGAAGCTTGAACACAAACACTAAGACGACCCATGCAACTTGTCATCCTCATAGAATCACAGAATGGTTCCACTAACATGGTTGGAAAGGACCTTAAAATCACCTAGTTCTAGCCCCCTGCCACAGGCAGAGACACCTTCCACTAGAGCAGCTTGCTCCAAGCCCCTGTGACCAACCTGGCCTTGAGCACTGCCAGGGATGGGGCAGCCACAGCTTCTCTGGGCACCCTGTGCCAGCACCTCAGCACCCTCACAGGGAAGAAGAATTTCTGCCTTCGATCTAGCCTGAACTTCCCGTTTCAGTCTGAACCCATCACCCCTTGTCCTATCGCTACAGTCCCTGATAAAAAGATCCTCTCCAGCATCCTTGCAGCCCCCTTCAGACACTAGAAGGCTGCTCTGAGGTCTCCACGCAGCTTCTCTTCTCCAGGCTGAACAGCCCCAATGTTCTTAGCCTGGCTCCATATGGCAGCTGCTGTAGCCCATGGTCATCCTCTTGGCCTCCTCTGGACCTGCTCCAGCAGCTCCATGTCCTTATGTTGAGGACACCTGAACTGCACACACTGCTCCAAGTGGGGTCTCATGAGGGCAGAATAGAGGGGCAGAATCCTCTCCTTCAACCTGTCTTTGGGGAGGCAGCAGCTCACTGCAGGAGCTAACAGGGTTAAGTATTCATCCACGAGAAGCTTTGACTTTCAAATGGAAGCCTTCAGCATCAAGACAAATCCATCATTCTAATGCTCAGAACTAAGCTGTTGAAACCAAAGGAAATGAATCCATCCAGGGATCATTAGCCATGTGTAAAGCGTTGCTCCCAGAATTAATAGATGCTATGTCATGCCTTGGGACTACTTTCAACCCGTTCCCAGTCAGCTGGAAAAGGACAGAGGAAAATTTCTATTCTATTTTTTCCCTGCTCCCTCTTTCTTCCTTCCTGCCTCCTTTTGAGATCCACACTGCTGAGAACTTCTCCACAGAGTAATTCATAATCTATTAAAATAAGCACTGCTGCTGCTAAGCATAAACCCAAAGATGAATTAGCAAAACAGGAGAGTAATACTAACACTGAGGAGCTGAAAGCTCTTTGCATGCATGGGAATAGCTTGCACCAAATGTCTGCCTGCCCCCTGAGATGAGTACTCCAAAGCACAACATCTGCATCAGAAAACAGCCACCAAAAAGGCTGATTTTATTGCTGAAACCTCAAACTTCAGCACCTCTTCTGGCCCCAGACTGACCATGAGCATAAGGAATGCTGCTTACTTTGGGTCATACAGTAATAATAAAGTCTGTGTAGATTATACAACCACTAATGAACCATTAACATATGCTTCCTTTTACTGAAAGGTTTCAAAGGTTTCTAAGCCTTGGGATCCATCCCAGGGAACATCAAACAAGCAGCTCCTTTTAGACTGCTGAATGCCGCCATAACCTGGCTGCATGAGAGGAAAAAACCCCATGATAGTCATTGTGAAAAGCAACAGCCCTCGCAGCTTGCTCAGCTCCAACCCTGCTGCACTCCAGGTTATCCCAGCACTTGCTCAGTGTCTCACTTCTTCCCCTCTAACACAGTCAAGGGCTGTGCAGCTTTAACCACAAGCCAGCACACAGCAATGAATAACAGTGCATTCCCAAAAAGACTTGCAAATATGTTTGTGCTTTTCAATTTGGTAGACTTCTGAATTAATAAAACTGCTTTCTCCTTCAGTGGTACACAGTGGATAATGAGAACCATCATCAGTGCTCTCTTCCCAGTGCTCTTAAATAAGCAGAACCGGTTTGGCTTCTACTTCAGTAGTGAAGATGGAAAATAATCCAACATCTTCACTGCAATGGTCTTCAAGATTTTGTATACCAGAGAGCAAATGTTTCAGGATGGAGCGCCCATGAATGAAACTCAGCAAATCAGGAGGATGGGAGGAGGATGTTGCCAACATAGGCTTTTAATTGTACTTACAGGAAAATCAACCCCAAAGGTCTGCTTCCTAAAGCACTGCTTTTTGTCTACAAAGTTGCATATCTCAAAAAACTACTGACTTTAGTCCAAGAGGTGCTGCATTGCTCCAATGGCAGGGGGTTGGAACCAGATGATCTTTAAGGTCCTTTCTATAATGCAGCTGTAGTTTAAATGCCTCAGCCCCACACAGACCAGGGACTAAGAGCTGCTCTGAGGAACCCCTTCCCAGCATGTATATATGAACAGCGGGTCTGCTTTCAGCTGGAAGTGTGCACCCACCCTAACCCCAGATGGTTATAGATAGCCCATCTCTGTGTACAGAAAATAGTTTAAACTGCTATAACCAATTTAAAAAGCCACCAGAGTGGACCAAGAATTGATCTGTTAACATGGATTAAATTTTGCAATAATGACCTTCATTCTCAAGAGGCTTCCTGCTTTTTGAAAACAGAAACAAATCAAGATCTTCCTTCAGAACTGTTCCAGCTGAGAGCTATTCACCATCATTTCAATACTTAATGCTATCAAATTAATCTGTGACTTCTAATGATCACAAGTTTCATTTTGCTCTCTTAAAGCCAATGGAAATACAGTTTTTAGCTATATGCATATATACAGTGTGTGTGTGTGTGTATATGTATGAACAGACTCAGGAGCAAGTACTGAGAATGGGTAATTTTGGTTCTGAAGTCATATACGGGAATCCAAGTGTGCTGAGAGAGCTGCAGCACACAAAGTACTTCACTTGATACAGGATTAACAGAGTGAAATTAAAGCTACTAACACCAGTCTTTTAGGACTTTGATACACAATAACACCTTAACTCCAGTACAGCGTGGTAGATCTCAATGCGTTTCTTAAACTGGTTGCAGACAGAGGGGATAAAGTGCTCTTTCACAGTCATTGAGTGGATTATTAGCACTAGAACAAACCTAGCTCCACTGCCTTCCACTCTGGTCATCTTCACCAGCCTACACTGGTCCTGTCCTCCTTTTAAGTGTCATTTCATCCCACATACACACAACTTCAACACACTGAGCTGCTTGTGTGACTTATGGAGGCCAAGCTCTCAATAGGCTTGCAGGCAGGGTACCTTCCACATACACACCAGGATATCAAGATGCTATGGTCACTTACATACAGACTGTCTCTTCTTTATAAAGCACAAATATAAATACTATTCTAAGTAATCTGTATGCCTCCTCACTTATTCTGCCATTACTTAATTCTCCTAGTCCTCTACTTCACTGCTGAAGACATTTCAATTCTAGATTACACCAGAGCAATTTTGCAAGTATCCAAGCACTTTCCCTCCCAAATCATGCTATTCTGCGTGTTTCTCCAAATATATCCATTAAAACTTACAAGAACAGTTGTAGATTCCAGGGAAATAATTCTTGGCATGTGAAAATACATGAGCTGCCAATATTTTGTTCACTGCTACAACAGAAGCATTCCCCTGAACTGGAACTGAAATTGTGCAAGACCTCTAATGTGCTCTCTAATACAACATGAAGGAAGAAGTCATCACATGTCTGCTCCAGAAACAGCACATCCTTGATCCCCACTGGTGACTTGTGCAGATTTCACTCCTGACATGTGCGAACATTTATTTACAAGTGTATAATGTCATATACTAGCAATAGCATCAATGCCAGTACCACCAAAATGAACGGGAACTGATGTTCAGAGATTCTGGAAACAGGTACCTTTAAAAAAGAAGAAACAGCTACAAAGAACAAGCTGCCAGGAGGGCAATGGATGCAAATTCCAGGTCTTCTGATTTTATTCCATGCTCTTCCAGTGACTTAATGAAAAATCAATGCAGTCGCTCCATGTTGTGTTTCTCAATACAATATTTCAGAATAAGGAAACTCATCTCACACCCAGCTCACGGCTGAAAGGTGCTGTGAGGAAAAGCTTTCATTCCTATGTAGTTTAAAATACAACACCTGGAGATACAAACAATTGGCCTGAATTCTACACATCAAAACAACTAGCAACTCCCAAAGAATGCCCAAAACAGTAACAAGCAGCTTTCTGTACACTGAGGTGCTGAGCCAAATTCATTTGCCACCAAGAGCTACATATTCAGGGCTGTATTCTGGTAAATCAGAAGGAAAGTCTCAGAAAGTTTAGCAGTGGAAGTTACTCCATGCCTAACTATCCAATTTTAAAGAATATATATATACACACACACAAATATAGACTTTCAAATTGCCAACACTTAAAATTCTTGCTGAAGGCATTTGCTTCCCATGCCATGAAATGAAAAAGGAGCCATAGAAGCTGAAGCCATTCAGAACACTCTGGTACTGCAGCAGAGAACACAACAGTGGATTCTTGTCCAGAAACACTCAAGTTTTCATCTTACTAAACAGCATGCCCAGAGCATCCTTTCTCATGTAGAGGAGATTAACTATGGTGGCCCTCTCAACAGCATGCTTACGTATGCCTTCATTTAGTATCCCCAAAATTGAAAGACGAAAGGGTTCTGCTATGTTTCTATACAACAGATACTGAACAGTGCATAGATAGAGTGAACATACAACAGATCTGAAACTGGTTTTTCATTGCATGGTTTAAAGACAAAAGTGATTTAATCACTGTTACAGTTTTGTTTCATTTCTCATATTCCATTGTTGAACACTGTATCTGCTGTAAATAAAGGAAAACATCATCTCAGCATAAAGAAAACTTCAGGGCCTGCATTTAAATATCACATCTTCCCTTACTGAGTTTTTAGCCATCAAAACTTTCAGCAAGTACATGTTGTGTCAAAACTCTGTTCTGAAAGCTTAAGCTTTGTACTAACTAAAGACATTATTTGCATCAGCTCCAAAAGAACCAGTCAGGATGATGTAACAACTCGGCTAAGGAAGGAAAATCTCCTTAGAGGTACCAAACTTTGTTGCGAGCTTCCAAACTTTCTCAAGACAACAAAGCTGCAGAAGAACAACTCTGCCCTGTACCTACAGAAATAAGCGTAAACAATTGGCACATTCATTAGTAATTTGCTGAATTTGAGATGACCACTCACCTTGGATGGATGAAGAAAAGCTGGAGCAGAGAGTTCAAAGCCTTCGTATAAAATCTCACCACAGCCTGGCAGCCCCTGCAACAGAAACAGGTTCCTCTACTCTATAAACGCTAAACCAGATTCTGCCCTGCATGAAACGATGCTGAACCCCACCATGAAGAATTCAACCCTACTCATGACACAGATGGCTGTTGCTTTGAGTAACTGATGCTTTTAACAGCTGTAGTAGCTACCAGGTGCCTTTAATATCAGAAAGGTTTGACTATCACTAGAACACGCCCAGTACTGCAGGTGAGTAACATTATATGGAAACAGAGAAGATAATACAATTATGTTATTAAAATGTCTCATGGATTTAAGATTAAATTGACTTTTTGCATTACATGTCATCATCTTGGATCATTTCAAGAACTCTTTAACATACACGTCTCCAAACAATATAATTATATATAATTATAACCTGCAACCTGGAATTTTTGGTACTATCAAACTCTGGGTTCACTGTTCAGTGAATATCATGGTTCCATGTTTTCTAGACATTTGAATAAATGAGGAAGAGTTACTAGACAGAAAAGGAAATCAAGTCACCTATTTGATACTAGATTTGATCATTAAAATGATCAGGCTGCAGGTGATCCATAACTAGTAGACCTTGTCTAGCAGAAAGTATATTCTGTACTGAAATCAACAGCTCATCTCGTGCCATCCCACTGTGCCATCCCAGCCCCATGTGTTACGGAAGCTTGTTTCAGAGGACTCTTTTGTTACTCCAAGTCTTCCATACCACAGTCACAGGTGGTGTCTTTACCTTATACCACTAGAACAATCCTGCAGAAATTCCTTATCCAGTGGGAATTCATCATATCACAGCAAGGCCCAACCTCCCCCCATCCTTTCTGATGCAAACACTGCTACTGAACTAAAACATAAAAGGTGCCAAAGAAGCAACCCTTCCCAGGAAAGGAACTTCATTGCTTATGTATAATTAGATCTGGTAGAAGAGCCAAGCAGGATCTGACCCTCTGCTACAAGGACATGGCAAACCTGAAAATAAAATCCCCCAAACCAACCAAAAAAAGCCCCCCAATACCCACTCCTTTGACTTTGGAGTATATTTAGCAAATATAGATGCAGGCCTTGCAGCAACCAAAGTAATTGGACACAACTGTTTGTACAACGCATGCAGTCAATGATTTTGTAATGGCTTGACATAAAAAGTGGCACCCACCACAGTGTCTGTGTGATGACAGGACCCTGGTTAGGACCTGCTGCCCAGGGACACATCTTTGCAGTGTGCACAGCCTGTAGTTCTCACTGGGATTTGCTTTGTTGCTGTTGTCATTTTCTTTAAGTGAGAGCAAGCAGAACTCTTACTTCACCCATCTTTCTTAGCCTTAAATCTCTTAGTGTGCTAGAATGAGCTCCTCTCCTGACTAAACACAGGGCTCTCTTCTACTCCATCATTTTCAGTATCATCACCAAGAAGAAAGACATAAAAGTCTCACTATAAATGAGTGAAGTTCACAGGGTTCAATGAGCTCAATTCTCACTGCAGCCTGGCCTGACACAAAGCTGACTGGCACCAGCACATAAAACCTGATTTCAGGGTTTGGCTCAGCCTCCTACACCAAAACAGCATGCATTTGAGATTTAGGCTTCCTCATAACTGAATATTCATTAAAACAAAACTGCAGACACAAAGAGAATATAATGAAACAGTAGATGACTCAACAATAAATCATCATCAATTCCACTAAGCTCACTCCAACCTGTTTACACAATGGAGCAAGGCTACAAGGAAGCCACACACAGATTGCAACAAAGCACACAAACCACCACAAAAAGCCTGGTAAAACACGGGATTGTTTAGGCTGGAAAAGATCTTTAAGGTCATCAACTCCAACTGTTACCCAGCACTGCCAGCAATAAACCACGTCCCCAGGTGCCACATCTACATGTCTTTTAAACCCCTTCAGGGATGGGGACTCCACCACTGCGCTAGGCAGTCTGTTACTGCTCCTTTGCCCTTCTCTGGATCTGCTCCAGTACATCAGTGTTTCTCCTGTAGTGAGGGGCCCAGAACTGAACACAGGATCCGAGGTGCAGCCTCACCAGAGCTGAGCACAGGGGGACAATCCCTTCCCTCCACAGAGCCTCCTGTCGTTTAACAGATCAACACTCCCAGCCAACTTGGCTTCACCTGCAAACTCACTGAGGGTGCTCTTGATCCCCTCATCCCGATCACTGATAAAGATACTAAAGAGAACTGGCCCCAGCACTGAGCTCTGGGGAAACAACTTACAAGTGGCCACCAACAGGATTTAACTCCATGTACCACCACTTGGGCCTCCAGCCAGTTGGCTACCGAGTGAACAGCACACCCATCCAAGCCATGAGCAGCCAGTTTCTCCAGAAGAACCCTGTGGGAAAGGGTGTCAAAGGCTTTAGTAAAGTCTCACTACGCAACATCCACAGCCCTTCCCTCCTCCACCAGATACCTGGCTAAGCTAATTATTCTCTTATTTCAGATTAGTCAAAGTAGTTGTATTCACTGTATGGAAAAAAGCCTACTATGCCCTTCCGTATTTCCTTTTACTAACTTTAAGTTCATTCTCTCTTCATTATTAGGACCTGCTCTGCATTGCCCCAGATGAATATAAATATTCAAGTCCAGGTATTTTGTTCTCAGCTATTGGGAGGTGTTGTGTGGTGTTTTCTCTCTTCTGAATAAGGAAAATTGAAGAGACACATTTGTTCATGACACCAACAGAATAGCTAGTTTGTAACAAGACAAATATTATCCCAAGTTAATGTGAAGGTAGCATACATAATGCAGCATATCAATTTTGTATGACATATGAGCTTGTCCTGAATAACAACAACTTAAACCCAGCATTGTGTTGCAGTGACAATTACTACACTGTAAACTATTGCAGTGGGACACACATTAATGCATTGCAGCACGTAGGGTGGCACACAGAGAAAAAAATCACTGCAAAATGATGAATGCTTTACATTTTACAACATAAATACTCCCTCCAGGATTACAACCCTTGTCACAATGGAAGGACCTTCTGGTGTTACTCCAATTTATTAAGTAAGCCCCACTGCAACAAAAACCAAGTACAGGACAACCACAGAATCACAGAGGGTTTGGTTGAATGGGATCTTAAGAGCTCATCCAGTTCCAACCCCTGCCACGGGCAGGGACACCTTCCACTGGAGCACCTTGTTCCAAGCCCCTGGCGTCTAACCTGGCCTTGAACACTGCCAGGGATGGGGCAGCCACAGCTTCTCTGGGCACCCTGTGCCAGCGCCTCAGCACCCTCACAGGGAAGAGCTTCTGCCTTATCTCCAACCTGAACTTCCCCTGTTTCAGTTTAAACCCAACACCCCTTTTACTGTGTCCCTCACATGGATGCAACAGCAGAGAAAGCATCCAGGAGCTGTCAACTAAAAATCCTGGAGAGTACTAAGAAATACAAACCTAGGAGCATATCTGTTCTCTTACAGCCAAGAATTTACCTGTCAAACAAGCCCTGACTCAAGAAACACTTCACATGTTATAGTGGGCAGCATGCTCTGCTGGGAAGCTTGAAGAGTTGGAGTCATTTCAGTTTGATGGATATCTGCTTTAATCCCATCAAATGGTTGTGTCCATTTTCCCAGTGATGCTAATATAATAATGGAGAATTCCATTCATTTTAGTGAAGCTAAAGCCTGCAGTGGATAATATGGATGTGTAATACTCATCCTGCAGGACTGCCCAACCATTGCACTGCTTGATCTTGAAAAGCCCTCAGAACACATGCTTCCACAGGGAGCATCAGGCAGGTATATGCTCAGAATAAAGACTGAGCATGTAATTTCCTGCACTGATTTAACAAGCATGCATGAGAAACTGGTATGTACAGTTCTAAAGGCAAATATGCTGATATCACCAAAGAAGTGAATGAACAATTCACATTCTTGGTCTTGGCAATGGACCACTGAAATGATTATCCTGTTGAGGGTACCAGTGTCTTCAAGCTGCTTCAGAAAGGTAGTAAGAAACCATCACAATCAATCTGTTCATTTAACAGTTCTGCTCTTAAACCTCCTTTCTTGTTCTTATTTCCGCATGAAATTCTCTCACACAGGAAGAGACTGTAGCACATTCAAGTGGAAGAGCCCTTGCTTAATGTTCAAAAAAAAACAGGAAATGCAGAAAAAGAATCCCAAATCAGGGTCTTCAGCCAAAACACCGTGGGGGAGAATCATCCAGTACTAAAAATCAGTTGTAAAAGCAGAGAAACTTTCTACATGTTCTACACAAGCTACTGTCTTTCTCGTCCTTTCTGTCAACTATTTTAAGCCATTCTGTCTCTGCTGGCGTCAGTTGTTGCTAACCATAGTAATCTCCTTTTACAGGAAAATAAAAAGGCTTCATGTGATTATGTAAAGTCAACCAAGAATAGAGATGAATATAAATACCAAGGAATGTATCAGCTGTTAACATTCAAGACAAGCTGTAAGCTTTTGGAAGCAACAATGTTTAGATGTCTTTAGTAGGCATTCACCATTTGTGTAAGAACTACAACATCTTGAACTGATCTATTTAGATTTGGGGACAGGATTTCAAGAGGAGCTGGTGCAGCAACAACAGCTTCCTACAGGACAGGGGCAGCAGTGTCACAGTCAGGAGTTAGCTTGACCATGTTGTTTGAGATTGCTCATTTCTGGCCTTACTGGCAAACTGAGACCAGCTCTGTTTGTTCAGGGAGGAAAAGGGAAGTTGTTTGAGTGAGTTTCAGGGTTTTACCAGTTTTCATGCTTTTTAAAAACAATACTTCTTTCTTTTGGGGGTGTGTGCACACACTTTTCAATTCTCTTCGCTCCATCATCACAGTTTCTCTTTTTCATGGCAGCACAAACTGAAGATGACAGTAATTCCAACCTGAATCACACAGAACCTTGATTGCATGGAAGAGCTTTGCAGAGATTAGCTGGTTTCCAGTTCTAATGAACCAGCTTAAACAGAGACAGTGTTTACATGCAGGAGAACTAAACCCATTCAATTGCTGTCTCCATGCGAGGTGCCCAGGGCTGCCAATGCTCTTTTGACTGCAGTTCCCAGAGGTTTAATTTACAGCTTTATGATACCTTTCCCCATAGCTGCTGCTGGACCTGATTAGTAGCTTGCAAAGGAAATGTGAAAGCAGTCAGAAACCGTGGGTGGTTTGGCTCTGCAATGGTTGGGAGTTCCCAGGTTTCACCTCAGCTTTCCGAATCATTCTAGAAGACTGTAAAGGTAAACTCTCATGTTGCTCATGTTTCTGTTGACCTACTACAGTGATCTGCAACTGTCCTTTAAGAAAAGCTTCCATAAAAAGGCTGCCACAACTGACATACCCTTCCATCACCCTCAAAACTTCAAACACCAAGCAGTGACTGACTGTATCTGATAAATCACACAATCATAGAATGGTATGGATTGGAAGGGACCTTAAGGCTCATCCAGTTCCAACCCCCTGACACAGGCAGGGACACCTTTCACTAGAGCAGGTTGCCTCAAGCCCCGTTCCACCTAGCCTCTAACACTGCCAGGGATGATGCAAATGTTTGCTTTAAGGGAAAGAAATAATTAGCGCTACGACCAGACCATGTGAACAGGGCACACAAGTGCATGCCTATGATGCATGTAATAAAACTTGCAGTGAAATTGTCCACAATACTCCTTTGTTCCTCTCTAAATCTTGTATTGCAAAGTCCATGAACTTTGTAGCTTCCATAATATTCTTAGCATGTGGAGGTCACACCACTATTCTGAATGCACAGACTTTTTTCTGTGACAAAGGATCTCAAACACTGGCCTTTCCAGAGCAAGGTATAAAACAGGACAGGGGAAAAGCAGTGAAGCAGATGAAGCAAAATACAGTGATGTGCTTCTCTGAGCAGCATGTGCATAAGCACTTTCTTGACTGATGGCCTTAGTTCATAATCTTGTTAGATCAGATGAAGCTGCTGAAAGCCTTCCCTGGCTTTAGCTCCTCAAAGCCACTGTAAAAACATTTTAGGCATTTTGAAGCCCATGTCTCCTCAATTTATGGGTCCTGTGATCACTGAGTCATACCTGCAAGTTGACAGAGCCTTGGCACCATGCTCTGGCAACACATCCCTGCCTCCAGCAGAAAGCTACCAGTCCACGGTGTCAAGCACCAACCCTCGTGAGCTAAACCAGGTACCACAAAGTGATTTCCAGACATGTTAACATGCCACACAGAAAGCTGATAGCTGACAAGCTGCCATTCAGATACTCCTTCCACAGGGAAGGTAAGAGGGCAGCCCGGGTGCAGGGAATGACTGCTACTACTGCAGATTTGAGCCCAGAGCATCTCAACTGGGTTCAAGTCAGGGGTTAAAGGCACTTACAGGTCAGAATCTCATGGAGCACGAGGTCTTCTGGTGTAGGGCTGTACCTCTGTGGTCATCCTGATCCCTGCAGCAGGTCCCTTCATTCAGGGTACAGGGTTATGCTGTGCAACTGTTCCAGATGCAGCTCAGGCTGCATTATCATACTGAGCTGCACTGAACAGTAACAGAGTGATAGGAAAACAGAACAAGTCTGTAAGCAGCTCAGCTACACCAGAAATGAATTCTGTACCCATCTTGTTCAGCACTAGATACTTAAGTGCTTACAAATTTGGCTGTAGAGTCACAACTGAAAATGTTATCTTTCCTCCCTCTCCAAAATCCCTTTCAGTCCAATGAAAATCAACAGTGTAAATGTCAATGCTAACCCAGTATCAAACACTTGCACAGTATCAGCCTGACACTCAAACACAGAGGGGAATCAAGTTTAAACCAGATTTCAAGTCACCATGATTAAGAACTTTGTGACAGAACCCTCTTTGAACATGAAAAGCCAAGTAAGACATACTCCATTTTTAATTCATGCCACTAGTTACAAACAATACAGGTGCTTCAGAACAGTGAATTACGTTCTCTCTCCTACTCTGAGCACTGCAGTAAGAATGAACAATGAGATGTGACTATGATGGAAAACCAGCCTCTACATCTGAATTTTAACCGAGGCATCTTTCTGCATATAGCATTGCACACTGCAAGTACTACAATGCTATCTGTAAAGTAATTAATCTTCTTCCTTCTCTCAGTCTCTCGTCTACCAAACTATGCTGAAAAATACTTGTGCCTCCTGTTTCTGTAGTAAAGATATTACTCCTGAGTTATCTGCACATTAAGCATTAGTGATGACATGCCTTGTACCTCCATAGAATAAGATACCTCCAAGTTCAAAGCTTCTAATAATTTCCTTTGTGAAATATATCTCTCTGCCTGATAAAAGCACTCCTCCATCCCTGACAGCTTGCATCTGTACCATCAGGCACAATACAGATGACAGATCTGTGTTTGCAGAAAAGCAGGGTTATACCCTTGTGTTTTGTGGTCTTGTAGCCACACAAGAGAGGGTTAGAAATAGCCCAAAGCAGCAAGGCCGCCCCTTCCCATGTGCCTGCTGAAGAACATGTACTTACTTGGTATAAATACTGTAAGTACCATAGAATCACAGACTGGTTTGTGTTGGAAGGGACCTTAAGGCTCATCCAGTTCCAACTGCTGCCATGGGCAGGGACCCCTTCCACTGGAGCAGCTTGCTCCAAGCCCCTGTGTCCAACCTGGCCTTGAGCACTGCCAGGGATGGGGCAGCCACAGCTTCTCTGGGCACCCTGTGCCAGCGCCTCAGCACCCTCACAGGGAAGAGTTTCTGATCTTCTTCATCTGATCCAGCAGCATTTCAACTGGGGAAGCTGATACCTCACAGGGTTACAGTTTCATGCTGCAAACTGAGGCAAGGATCACACAGAGGAAAATGTGACTTGGGAAGAAGCGTCTGAGAGAGATCTTGCACCTTCCCAGAAGTAGCACTAGAAGTGAAAATCAAAGGACTCCAGGAGCTGATCTATCCCACAGCACTGGCACTAAACATGCATCATTTATCTTACCCATCTGCACGAGGATGCTCCTGGAGGCGGGCTGGACCCTTGAGAGCCATGATCTACCTCATGGAGCAGCACTGCTCTGTGGCTGACTTGGTACCTCCTCTTCTTGGTTTTGATCCCCAGCCAGGGATCAAGCCTTGCAAAAGAGAACCTCAGCTACTGCAGTTTCCAATTCCTCTCCTCTCCCCTCCCTTTTTTTCATATCATCCTGGCTAATAACTGTGAGTGGACAAAGCAGATGCTGTTTGCCAGAGATAACAACATGGGCATCAGCAACATCGTGCCAAAGAGATGCATCTCAATTAAAAACCAAAGCAAAACAAACCCTGACCAAACCCCACCACTATCAAGATGAATATCTGTTTTGCTGCATCTAGAGTTGATTCATGGTCCCTCAGTGATTTTACCAGGAAACTGAAACAAATATACCTGAAATGTGCATATGTGTGTATTATAGATTGCAATCAGTGGGGCTTCCAAGTTTTTTAGTAAGAAAGCAAGGATAATGGCTGAAAGAAATGCACCAATTTGATTTGCTGGCTCACTCTCCATTCAACTCCACTGATCAGACAGACAAATTAAGAAGGATAGTGAGCTTACCCAGAAGCCATTTGTTAGACATCTTCAAAAATCAATGCTTGACACAACTGAGGATCTTTTTGCAACAGTATTTTATTTGTCATGTTGGACTAGAAGCATCAGCTAATAATTCACTCCACAGTTCCATAAACCTCCATCACTATCTTTCAGACAACCTTGCAGTTTCACAGACTGTTGTTAAGAGTAGCTTAAAATAGTCTGTTATCAGTCCTGACCGTCACTGTTATAAGCAAACAGATGCACTATCTGTGATCGTTCTGACAAGGAAACAAAATAAACAACCCAGTAACTTTGAAAAGGACATAGGCACACTGAACACATACACAGCTGATGGCTACCCACTCACCAGCTCATACCATGAGCAATGAAAGGTCAGATCAGCTACATGGAACTGCTGTCCCAAGCTTACGATGAGCTGGGGGGATGAGAGAGCCGTAGAATCACAGACTGGTTTGGGCTGAAGGGACCTCTAAAGCTCATCCAGTCCCAAACCCCTGCCATGAGCAGGGACACCTTCCACTAGAGCAGCTTGCTGAAAGCCTTGTCCATCCTGGCCTTGAACACTGCCAGGGAGGGGGCATTTACCACTTCTCTGGGCACCCTGTACCAGTACCTCAGCATCCTCACAGGGAAGAACTTCTGCGTTGTATCAGTTCCAATAATTCAGATTTGAATTTTCTCCCCAAGTCTTGGCTGCCTGCACATATGCATCTGGTTTCAATGACAGGGTACAGAACACTGAAGCTGCAGGTCAAGGCAGCTGGAATTCCCATGGTTTGAGTATACAGCACACTTTCAAAGCAGCCAGGCTTAGTGAGCTATGATGTTCTCCACAGAAATAGAAAACCCCACAGAATAAAAATCTTAAGTAGACAAACTAGTTTGGAAACAGCACCTCCTTTGAGTCAAACACTGTTGTTAAATCTGCAGCGTCAAGAGACTTCCCATCTTTAGTCACAAATACATCACATCTAATGTGTTTCAGCTTCTTGATTCCCAAGCTCCTGAAGGACGGCATCAGCTAAGTGCCAGCCCAAACTTCACTGCACTAGAAAGGCTACAACTTACACAGGCCTTAAGTCTTCAGCCCAACAAACATTTTCTCTCCAGAAACAGAAAAACAGTCAGAATTCCTTCCCCCAGTCATGACCGAGTCACTGCAGGGCTCTGCATATACCCCAGGCCCTTCACACACAGCCTAAATCCAGTTAGATCTCTCCTGCTGTAGGCACTCCCTATGTGAGGTTAGACTGTGGCATGTAAGCACTCCACCTGCGAGCATCTCAGACAAATACTCTTTGCCCCCTCAGTGGACAGCTTAGGCTGTTATCCAACAAAAATCTGCCAGAAGATCTGCTCCTTATAGCTAGTTACTGCCTTAAGTCTTTACAAGGTCAGCCTGACAGTCAAAAGACCCCAGCTAGAAAGGGGTCACTCTTGACCACAGAGGTGAAGGAAACTTCAGGGCACAGGGACTTTGCTGTGAAGGTTTCAGGATGAAATTTCACTTCTCCAGGTCTGTTCTTGTTGTTGTATGTGTTCACTGTGTTTCTGCAGTAGGGACAGAACCTGCTATTGTTACTTGTTTTGACAGCACAGCAAACGCTCCATTATCTCTCTTCCACTTAGCAGGTCCCAGTATGCAATGTTGTCTCCACAGGCTTGCGCATCCAATGGGCAAGCAATTGCAGAAGCAACTCCACATGCTACCTTAGGAAACGAGGAATTACTGGTATGGGAAATCAGGACAGAAATAACTGGGGGGCAGTGCACAGCAGTCATTTGTAAATGCAGAGGGTAGGACACTGCTAATGCAATTTAACTTGAACACAACAGGAGTTCCTCAGATACCTGACTTCGACGGATTCTCTACAGGCATGTGGATATATCTGTGATGTGTGGACTGTGTGGTTTGGGCACTACATTGTTTACAGTGTAAGGAAACAAAACCTGGTAGAGTGAAGAAACACTGAGGAAACAGAGAAGCTAACCTAAATTCATTATCTCACTATTGTACCCTGCCTTTCAAACGCAGGATACGCAGACAGATGGGAGTGAGGAGCAAAATCTGTATGTTTCCTTTACAAAATCTCACAGAACACTCTAAGAAGTGAGTTTGTGGAATTAATCAGATGAGTGGCAAACATTACACATTTGTAACGTGGATAAGTAGTGTTGCTACAGCTAACACTGAATTGTTCCATTACAAACTCTGATGTTATGAGTTTAATATTTCTAGCTGGGAAAAAACCACACCCACTTTGGGCTGAATGCATGGGGAATCATACTGTAAATGTACCTATCTGGATTCAAACTTTGTGGCTCTCACCAAGAATAAATTTACTGCTGAACTTAAAATCAACAGGGGAAAACACATTCCCAATCTAGGCAAGGATTAAACTAAACGTGTATTCATTCCTAGGAGTTTATAAGAATGTAACTAAAAATTCGAACCACTGACCAATGTGCAGGCAGCACAAACAAGCCTGGGCAGGGATTTCATTGTCATTGTCAGCAACACTTCAGAAGAAAGATGCATCTCTGGTTTTAAAGCTTTGCAAATTTGGAAATAAGTAGATATTCTCAAGGAAGGGAATGGCAACAGCAAACAGATGCTGCTGTGATTCACAGAGAAATTAAAAGAGAAGTTGGGCACATATTTCCCATTGTAACTGAGATGCTGTTACTCAAGGGCATCTAAACAGTACTTCCCTGGTTATAGAGTAATAAGCTCTTAGGGATAAGTTAATGGTGAGTGAACCACAGAAGTTGTCTGGTCCCACATTTAGCAAAAGAAACACCTGCGTGTTCTGTGCTGTTTAAGCCCCAGGACAGGTATGGCTCCCCATTTTTTGTTTTTAAATGGGAAAGGAAATCCACTCCTTTTTATGTGCATCATTATCTGTTGTAAATATCTACCTGACTCTGGAATAACAGCATCACAGCAGTTGCTTGTTACTGTTGACTCATTTTCTCTCCCCTTGCCTAAAGCAGGTTGCAGCCAGGGGTGTTTCTGAAGTGCAAAGAACACACAATTCCTGTGGTTAGGAAATGATCAGAAAATTAGCCTTATGGAAGAATGGAGGAAAATACCACCAGTCTGCCAACAGATTGCATTTAATTTTCATATATTATAA
The DNA here is from genome assembly GCF_033783945.1 of Neopsephotus bourkii. Taxonomy (NCBI): domain Eukaryota; kingdom Metazoa; phylum Chordata; class Aves; order Psittaciformes; family Psittacidae; genus Neopsephotus; species Neopsephotus bourkii. Next base: position 1,407,591 of record NW_026900852.1, read on the forward strand.
TAAAAATCTTTATTACAGAAACCGTCCTTTCTCTTAGCAATTTTATTGATCACTGCAGTGATTCACAAGTGAGCTCTACCATGGGAGATCAGTAGCTGTAATTTTATGGTGCTGCCTACTGGAAGAGACCTCAGCAAAACTCTTATCTTCCACTGCAAACACAGCACTGTTTCTAGAAATTGTATGACAAATAAAACACTTTGTAAAGAATATAGGGAAAAGCTTTGTGCTATCCTCCTTCTCATTATATAAAAGCTTTTAATGTATTACCAGTTTTAAACAAATCTGCTGAGGGGATATTGTCTCTGCAGAACAGTAATGGATTCAGATTACACAATCATCAGGAATCTCTGGTTTTGTGATTGAGCACAGGCTGAAGGCTTAATGCTTCAAACCAGGGTTGGCCTCCCTGATTTATGAGGCCTCAACATAATCAGCATCTCCCAGTTACTATGAAACTCGTGACTTAAAATGTAATACACTCCTCAGTACTTTGTCTTGTATACATATATACATAAAACTCATTATATGTGTGTATGTACATTACAATGAAAATCTAAACTGAAAGGATAGCAAGCAAATATGTAGTTGCTCACAGGGGGCCTGCAAGGATGCTGGAGAGGGACTTTTCATCAGGGCCTGTAGGGACCGACAAGGGGTGATGGGTTCAGGTTGGAGATAAGGCAGAAGCTCTTCCCTGTGAGGGTGCTGAGGCGCTGGCACAGGGTGCCCAGAGAAGCTGTGACTGCCCCATCCCTGGCAGTGTTCAAGGCCAGGTTGGACACAGGGGCTTGGAGCAAGCTGCTCCAGTGGAAGGGGTCCCTGCCCGTAGCAGGGGTTGGAGCTGGATGAACTTTAAGGTCCCTTCCAACACAAACCAGGCTGGGATTCATGATTCTGTATCACATATTTGAGTACTTGAGGACTCTCCATTTTCCTAGTTGTTAACTAACTGCTAATAATAGTACCGAAGTAACATAACAGTAGCGTCCCTAGGACATACTAGGCTTGAAAGATACAAAAACACAAGCTGTATGGTTATATGAAAGTGGGGAAAACAAAGTTCAAAGGCAAAACCCCTCAATCCTTCCTTCCTCCTCATTCAAGCAGAGTTAGAGCCCTCTGCACAGCACCATATGGGCCTAAGCTGGAGGCTATGCCACGAAAGAAGGATTTAAAAGCTGAGAGAATGAGTAAGAGCAGACACTTGCCTGTCCAGTGTACAGTTAAATGAACAGTGAGGAGCAGTTAATTTGCTGTCTTGGTTACATTTAATTAATGTCATTATTCCTGGCTGCCTAATAGATCAGATCTGTAATTAAGCAACTACTCTCCCTGATTAAAAGAAGGAGTTACTGTACCTAAAGCTTTGAAACAAAGATAACTATAGCCGACAACAACACTGTCAGGTAGTTCTATGTCTCTACATCAACTCTGAGCAAAGTGTGAGGCATCCCTGCTCATGGTAGGCGGCTGGAAGTAGATGATTTTAAGGTTCCTTCCAATCCAACCTATTCTGTGATTCCAGTCTATAACTGAGCCTCGCTTTCCCCAAAAGAATATTCATCTATCAAGTGCTGCAATTCAGATTCCTAGTTTAAAACTGGATGCTTTGACACACGGAAATGTTAACATTTCTTTCCCTTCACCAGCAAAACAGTTTGTATCCATCTTTTCCTTCAAGCACCATCAGATTTAGCCTGAAAACTGAAGTTTAACAGACTTCACTGCAGCACTTTATTCTAGTATTATTTATATTTGAAGATAGATATAAATATTAGAATATAAATATTAAGAAGTAACAAGGTCAGAATGAGCAGAACCCATTTTAATCTCCATCTCTTTTATGCTGGAGTAGTTTGATCACCTTAAGGGGATTCAGAATCAAGGTCTGGAAGCCATATGGGCCCACACCAGCATTAATCTGGTTTGCCTTCCATGCCCTCCTCACTCTTTCCCCGCCTGCTCACTGGATGCACTTGATCTGTCATGTTCAGCAAGGACTCAGCTGAGGTCAGACAAGGTGCAGGATGTAACCCTGCTCTCCATGTTCCCATGGATTACCCCAAATGGTGAGATTAGAGCAGTGCAGGCAGCTGGAAACCTCATCCCCCTCTCCCCCCTGCTTCTGTCCACTGTGGGAGGAGGGAAGATGTGCACAGAAGTATTCTTACACATAAGCAGGCTTCTGGTTTTTAGGGGAGGGGAGTATAATTTGTCTGTATTTAACCTTTAGCCTTAGTTCTTGTATCTTCAAAAGGAGATAAGTGACTTGCACATGAAGACAGAATTGGCTTGAAAAAGATCTCTGGGCTCCATCTAGGGTTAACAAGTGAAATCTTTCAGTTAGAGAGGAGACGAAGCGGATTATCTAAAGGTTGCTTCTGGCTTTAAAAAAAATACACCTAGAAAGCTGTGAGAGGCAGCTGATTATCCGCTCAGTGTCCTAGGCATAAACATGGAGCTACTGAAGGAACAACTGCAAATCATCAGCTTAAGAAAGCGGGAAATGGAAATACAACAGGATGCAAAAGGTTTCTAATTGTTTTTACCACTGCCAGATCAAATGCTGCCCTGAGGTATGCTATGTATGCACTCCTGCTTGCTTTCTAACCCATGGGCAACTGCATGACAGCAAAATTATGTTCCACAGATTCAGGTAAGAGCAGAATCCACTGTGTGGCCAGCCTGGTGCAGTCTCTTTCATTTCTATCACTGACATCATCTGATCCAACTGAGTTTTAGCTGATTTCCATAGGAAAAAACCACATCTTTATGAATATCATGAAATCACAGAATCCCAGAATAGTTCTCATTGGAAGGAACCTTAGAGCTCATCCAGCCCCAACCCCTGCCACGAGCAGGGACCCTTTCCACTGGAGCAGCTTGCTCAGTCTCCCCTCTGGCAGATTAAAGCCATTCCCCCTGGCCTGCTCCTACAGGCCCTTGTCCAAAGCCCCTCTCCAGGTTTCTTGTAGCCCATTTAGGCTCTGGAAGCTGCTCTGAAGTCTCCATCTAGTTCTTCAAGTTTTTAGGAAGCTAAAGATTTATCCCTGCCATCCACTGTTCCTGTGCTATGTGGAATGAGTACAAAATGTTGGTGAACCAATAAAGGAGCATGCATGTGACAACCTGCTATACAGCAGCAGGCAGTCACACTGCGCACAAGAACACACAGGACAACACACAGGAAAACCACTTAAGTCCCTAGGTCTCCACAGAAACAGATGACAAGATGCAGTGTCACCTGCCTGCTACGGTAAGATTGTGTCAACACTGATCTGACATAGATGCAAATACTTAAAAGCAAAACTTTTAGCTGCAAGGGAGAAAGGAAAGAGAATAACTCCATTAGGCAAAGACAGAGACTTCCTTCAGTGAAAATATAAAGCACAAGTAGCTTACAGAACTTCCCTACTAGCCTGAAAAAACTTCTCTTTTAATAGACCACAGAATGTATTTCATTTCTCAGTCCAGCACAGGAACCAACCCACACTCTGCCATTTGTTCATTTACAGCAAATATTAACATGGGATACAATTTTCTGCCTGACACAATCATTTTAATTTTTACCAAGACAAATGTTTTGAACAGCAAAGAACAATTAAATCATTTTCTAGTCCAAAGGAAGCCTCACGGCCTCATCGGGTCTTTGCACCATTCTGTAAATCCTCTAATGATTTTCTGCTAGTTTAAATACTACCTCCCCATACCAAACTGATTACCAACATGAAATACATGTGGCAGAGGAACTTGCAGGAGGCACCAAGTTCCTAAATCATTCCAACATTTCCTGCTGCTTTGAATGTTACTCGCCCTATGAGTCACAATAAGGCATAACAAGTCCAAATTCCAGGCTGTGATGCTTCTTGCTCACTTGAAATCAAATAATCTGCTCCAAAAAGAGAAAGGAAATTGCACCTTGAAGCTCAAATTCACTCTTCAGTCACCAGAAAGAAAAACACCTCCCAGTTTGCCTAACACAGAAGCTATAATATGCATTTGATAGGGACAGACAGAAAACTCGAGCTGTAGACATAAACTGGTATTTTAAAAGTAATTCAAATCTGATCTACAAGGGTCCTAAACCAGTGAAGAGTTGTCATTCTCACTTTAAAATGCTTGGGGTGAGCAATGAGTAGCTATTTCCTTCATCAAGAATATAGTCTGTGTAGCACTTCAAGTGCAGCATGTGAGAATAGCGATTTCCATATCAGGCCTCTCATTCTTTGTTTTGCTCAAAAATGAGGGAGTGACGGGCTCACCTTGAGCCTCAAAGCCTGACAGAAAAGCATTTGATGCTTTTTGCAGTGCATGAACCTCTAGAAGGTGGATGCACTACCACTGAAACCAGAACAGCCTCGTGACACTGCCGTCTCACAGCTCTCCAGCATTCACTTGGGAGTTCTAACAGAGACGTTAAGAAATACTCAGCCCAGTTTCATCTAAAATGAACCAAATTGTTCATCCCCAGGAATACTAGAAAAATCTACTCTTTTTTCCCCGAACTTTAGAAACACTGCCCCCACTAAGTCATTTTGATCTCTCTCTCTGCTACTTTGCAGCCATGAAAACACTAGACAGGTGACCATTTCTTCCCAGCTCTCCATAAGGTTAGATAACCAGGAAGAAAGGAATCCCTATCAGAAGGAATCCCTTTTTTTCCCCTGCTGGATCTCAGAAGCAAGTTAAGCTGGGCTGTTTCCAGGCATCTGTGCAGCAAACACATCCCACATCAGGAAGCCTGCTGGTTGCTACCTCTGGAATGGGCTCAGGTTGTTCACAGGCAGGGGATGGTTGTCAGCCTTAAGACACAACTCTGATTATATCTGATACATCAAGGTCAGGTTAGAGGGGTTCTGGAGCAACCAGGTGTAGTGGAAGGGGGGCGGAACTGGATAAGCTTTAAGGTCCCATTCAACCCAAACCAGTCTGGGATTCTATGATTAATGCTCAGAGCTGCAACTGAACAGCCCAGGTTAGTGTATCATACCTGCCACAACGACAGGAACACCATCCCATCAATAACGCATATTCATTTCTGGCAGTCTTTTCTTGCTATATTTAGCCTGACTCTTCACCTTATGCTTAGTCTGACCTCTGTGCCCTCACAAAGAGGTAGTGCAGTTCAGAGCTCTGAAGCTGTAATGTAGTTTTGTGTGATAGAACATGGAGACAGACCACTGCTGCGATTCAGTCAAGACAAAGCTCTCAGGCTCATACAGAGTAGCTAACTTGGCATCTGGTTTGCAAATGTGAAAACTGGAGAAACTAAATGAATTTCTCAAGGTCAGAGAAGGAGTCAATAGCAATTTCAAACAGAGCCCGACTGACTGACACCTTAATGCCATATTGACCATTAATTTGCACTTTGACTCACTCACAGCACTGTGAGCACGCACTGAAGCTTCGAAGCCGAACCATTACATTTTAATTTCACTTTGCACTGGTAGAACAGGGACACAGGTATGGGACAACAAGTAATCCAGTCTCTACAGAGTAACTCCATGGAAGCACAGCTGCTTCATAATCAGAGTATTTATGCCTTCTCCTTGAATCCTGCCTACATCCCGCTCTTAGTTCTGCTGGGCTGCATCAGTTAAGGAAGAGAGAGCCAATTCTCTTCTGCAGCATACATGAGGCGTCCAGATAACCACAGTGACGGGAGCAGCAGAAAAAACACACCAGCACAATTAATACATTGTTGTCCCATTGTCAGAAGGGAAGTGGAGAAAGTAGATTTAATCCTTTGAATTTCAAAAGAAGTTCATTTCTATCAGAAACTAGAGAGAAGGACCAGACATTGCAATGTAAAGAATGATTTTTCTTGCCATAATGAATGCGGAATTCTTTGGAATTGGAATTGGAATGTGGAATGTGGAATTTCTTGCCATAATGAATCTGAATTATAAAAGCACAAGCCTAATATACACACACTCCATTTTTACACCACTGGGTTTTTTGGGGGGGTTAAGTATCACAAGAAAACAGCAGTTACAAATTACATTAAAGCCTTACTGACAAGAAAGGAGGACTGGATCAAATTTCCATGCAGCAAAACTGTGCCCTTCCTAAAGCATCATTGTTCTATTCTGCTGTTAAAATGACAAAAAAATAACCCTCCACCCCAAGAGATGATGCAATTTATTGGTATTTCAGTGCTGAATGCACTTGTCAAATACTTAATCGTCTGCTCCTTTACATTAAAAACTGTGCAGAGGGAGCTGCCCCTAGGGAATAGTAACAATCCACAGAAGAGGGAATATTTCTGAAGGATACTTATCAAGAAGAAATGAAGATATCGGTAGGAAAGATGGTACTGCTGCTATTGTATGCTGAGGAAAACATTAGAGGTGGCTGGGGAATAGAATATGTGAGAACAGCAGGGCTTATCCATGCCGTGATTTGCTAAATGCACACTTGAGAGAACTGGTTAGAAAAGATTTGCACACCATAGTCTAGGTCTGCCTCTGCATACAAAAATAAGGTTTTTTTTCAAGGGGCAAGGAAGCAACAATCCCTTTGGCAATGCTGCCCCCTTAAAGCCTGCTGGCTGTAGATAGTCCAGGGAAGTCATGGTCTCTGCTCAATCAGGGAGATAAAGCTGGGAACTGAAGCTGCTCAGAAACCTCTTGTTAAAGGTTCAGACCTGGCACTGAATAGGGGGGTAAGGCCATGCAGGCTGAACTGAAGGAACAGAATAGGACAGAAGGGAAAAGCCTCACTCACACTACTTACACTCCTAGATTTTCCTTTGGCTTCCAGAATGGAACAGAATTTAACCTGATGCAACAACTTCTTTAGCTTTGTATCATCATCAATCTCTTCTATCATGGGTTTGGATTGGAAGGGACCTTAAAGATCATCTAGTTCAAATCCTCATATTTCTTCCCTAATCCTTTCTTGTTCTACCAAATTCATTACTTCTTTCTTACTGCTTCTCTCCTGCCCTCCCCCAGTTGCCTCTCTTCACAGTTGGACCATTTTTCCTTTACCAACAACATTAACAATGTAAATTATGAGCACACAGAAAACCTAAGTGATAAAATAACTGCTCACTTAGAACAATACAAAATCCTGACCACTGACCTTTCATCAAACTCAATCCATTTGTGCTGTAAAGTTTCAAGTCTACCTTGCAAGAGGAACTGAGGTGGGTTACATCAGCAAAGATTTATGTCTACAAACTTAATATTTATTGTCTGCTGTTTGGCTCACTGTATAAGGGACCCATTTGAATAACCAGAAATTTAAAGTGAAGTCTTCTTTCGGTTAGAAGCCAGTCAGATTTGTTTACTACATCAGTCATGTCATGTGAGTCTAACTCAGCACTTACATCCTAACACCTGCAGTGCTTATCTAGCAGTTACACTTCATCGGTGCCTCAGCCTCCATTTACACATCAGTATCTATAGATATTATATGGACAGATCAGAAAGCTGACTCCCTGACCCAGAACATCTATATTCAAGATACCAGACATGAGTCAAGAGATAAAAAACAGACCAGAGACTATAGGAAAACACGAGCCTCAGTGAGAGCTGCCCCCAGAAGATGGTATTTCCCTTCCAGGGAAATTGTGCTGTTCAAATTTAATTTTCCTCTAACAGAGGAACAAGAAAACACCTGCTACATTCAGCAACAAAGAGCTGCACTTGTTTCAGCCCTTGCAGACAAAAGGCTTTCAGGGTCGCTAAGAATGAGTAACACAAAACCTAAGAACACCACCACACATTTCAGTTTTTTATACATAGCACCCCAATATTTGCAAGTCACGTGTAAATCTATGCAAATTATACTGATTCATCTGCAGCCTGTGAACAAAACTCAAGGCCTTTATATTCCAGCAGGGATCCATGCTGTGTGGCTAATTATAAATCATGTCTCTTCCCCCCTGCAAAATGGGAAGTGTCAGAACTACGACACAGGTAAGGATATATCTGAAATTCATCAAAAAAAACCTCATGTTTCATTTGCTAGGCAGTGCATGGTAAGAATTCATCACCAGGATAGGAAAATAAGACTTTGCTCCTCATCATTCACTGGTATTCAAAGAAGCAACCTTAGCTCTTCATGTTCTTTTCACAGTGATCTGAGAGAGGAATCACAAGGGTATTTTGACAATATATTACACCTAAAGAAACGTGCTACCTGTGTCAAAAAACCCCAAACCAACTCCTTACATGAAAGTCAAAGGCCATTCAGTGAGACGAATGGAAATGAGAAGAATAGGGAACTCCAAGAAGCCTCAGATTTGAGATTCCAGGCAGAAATGCCTCTTGGGAACACGGCACTGCTTTCACTAGTGCTTTGACACCAGAACTTGAGAACTGACACTGCTTGCTTCTAGCCCCTTCTGCCTTCTAGGTTAGCTCCTAGAACGGCTCAAGTTTGAGCACTGTCTGTTCAGTCCTGTGTGACTGAAATAAAACCTCCAGCCAACAATATCAGAAGGTACCACAGCCTCACTGCTATGGCGAATTTATCAATTATTATCACTGAGACTTAATCCTCATCAACTGAATCTCCTTCTGATGGAGTTCCAGCCACCCTTCAAACAACTAGACTATGGTATTATAGAACCACAGAATCACAGACTTGTTTGGGTTGGAAGGGACCTAAGGCTCATCCAGTTCCAACCTTCCACTAGACCAGATTGCTCCAAGCCCCATCCAACCTGGCCTTGAACACTGCCAGCGATGGGGCAGCAACAGCATGGGCAGCACCATGTGCCAGCACCTCAGCACCCTCACAGGGAAGAACTTCTGCCTAAGAGCTCATCTCAATCTCCCCTCTGTCAGTTTAAAGCCATTCCGTCTTATTACTGGTATAAGTAACATTCACAGCAGCAACAGCAGACAAATTCCAGAGTAAAAAAGACAGTTACAGTGCTCACAGTCTTTTCAAACCATCAGGTTCTAGGTGTTAAGTTTCCTTTAATTAGACATGTATGATCCAAATCAGCTTGACTGTGACAACTCCCCGATTACTAAGAAGGCACATGACCCCTAAAAATACCATACCTTTAGGATTGAGTCATTCTGCCCACTCCAAAGACATTCTTGGCAACGAGCACCAAGGCACAACCACTTTTTTTCAAAATAATCTTGTTTTATCCATTTAGTTTAACAATAAATTCTGCAGTCCCTCACTGAAAATGCAGCTCTTTGCTATCAAATGCAGTAAACGTGGTCTGTCACATGCAGTTGATTTCCTTAAAAACCTGAGATTAAACAGCCACAGGTTTAGAATGAAAATGGCCAGAAGAGGAAGAAATAAAAACAAGGTGTGTAGTCTACATATGTAAAGTGTCCCAGGCAGTACAATGGTAATGTTAATACAGAATTAACCTGAGACATTTTGTTATGACTACAGGATTAGTTATCAGTGTATGGGGGAGGGAGGAAAGGTAATGAAAATGACAATAAAGGCATAGATAATTCTGAGGGATTAGGTAGTGGAGCTGCAGGGGAGATGTCACACATTCCCCTTCCATAGTTACTCTACTATAATCATGGTTTTGATCTATGTTACTGCCATTTACTGCCCTGAATAAGCCATTAAACCTCACCCGCTGGATTAAAGGAAGCCATTCCAAGCATGACCCCCAAGTGGCCTTTGTGCAGATACGCACAGATGTAAAACAAACACCACCACCACTTGGTGATAATTAATTTCAACCTCATTTGCCTTGTGCCAGCTCATCAAGTCCTCCCTCGGAACAGTACTTTCCAGGAGTCAGGAAGAAAACATTGCTGAGGTTTTACCTGGTTCAGCCATAACATAATATCAGCTTCACTTCCAGCTGTGCAGATGCCCCATCACAAATCAGGAAGTAACTCATGGATCTACTCATTAACTGACAGAATAATCACTTCACCAGGTGATTTCATCCTCAGCAACTGTGTAAGCTCCTGCTGCTGTTGGGAAAGACAAGGTAACATCACTAAACCTTGGTAGTCTTCAGAATCCAGCCTGGCTCTGTGAAGTCAGTGCCAGGCTGCATTAAGTCCTTGGTTCCCCTTTTGCCAAACTTAAATATTGGAAATGTACCTTTGGTTACTTCCCAGGATGCTGAAACAGGAGACGAAAAAGTAAGTTCCCCAGTTAGTAGCTGTGTATTTTTTCTGTGCTGCTCAGTGCCATTTGGACACTGTGCACTAAGCCAGGGGCTGGAGGTTTGCTGCACAAGACAATGCAGTTTTAGCATTCAAGCCACTGCTATGCTAAGGCTCTTCGGATACAAGGTCTTCATCTGAAACTCGAGATAAATCATCCTAGCTGCTCCTTGCAGCACTCGACTGCATTTGTAATGTGCAGTTGTGTTCTAGTGACTTTTAGCTTTGTTTAAGTTTACAGTTCTGCCTGACACTGTGAATACCAATTCCTGGGTTTCCAGGCAAGGACCTGCAGCACTAGGGAGGTAAGTGACACAATTACACTGCAAGTCAGTGATCAAAGCCCTGGCTGCTTTACAATTCTAGTCACTGGACTGCTTCAGCTCCTCAGCAGCGCTCTGAGATCAAAGGAGCCTTGACAAAAGCCCACGTGTAGAGTGATGCAATTTGTACAAACAGCAGGATGTGAACCTTAGTGGTTGGCACAGGTGACAGAATATGGCTCTTGTGACAGTTACAACTGAGGCAAGAGCTGTTCTGGACACCCCTACAGGCTAACAAACAGGATGGCACCTGCCTGAAGCCACTTAGCATAAAACTCAGTCAATCCTCCAGTACAACAAAAAATCAGAGGGTACCAGCCTAGTCCAACACAAAGTCCTGTCTCTATTCTGATGCTGTAAAATACCTGCCATTGATTGTCCGTTTCAATGACCCACTGCATGCCCCTATCCCCTCCTATGAATCTCTGTACTGAGGCAGGCACAACACTACATTATGCACCACAGCAGAGCGTGAGCCATGTCTAAAGCTGATGTCTCCATGTCACACTTCGTGTCTGTAAGACACTTGGCCAGTTGTATCCAGAACTCAAATGCCACCTTCTTCCTAAAAATTAAAGCAGGAGGTACTGTGAGCGTAGGGAAGGCAGCACTGGAACTCTAGAAACCAGTTCTCTTCCTCCTGCCATTTTCTATAGGACTCAAAGTTTCTACTTCAAACAAGCCCCTATTTTGCTGTAACATTCTGATCACTTCTTCCTCATACTCCTGCACAGCATATTTTGACATACTTATTTTATCTTCATGAAAAACTGTTGTCATATGTTTAATGAATAATGAAACATAAAAATATCAATTCATTTTGCAGTGAGATTTCCCTCCTTAAATTAAACAACCTAATTACTCCCTGCTCTCTTTAAATAAGTCATTTTTATTAGGTTATTTTGCACTATAACTAACAGAACTTGGCTCCCAACTATTCTGAACCCAATTATAAACTAAAGGTACTATCTTCATTGTATTCAGCCTTATTATGACATTACAGTCCTAGCACCTGAAGACAGCTTTATATAATGGATTACAAGAATGAAAATCAACATTGAAACTCAACCAGTGACAATACCAGATCTTTTAACAGAGCAATGGGGAAACTAAGCCAGAGTGTGATCCCCTGACCACCTACTTCTGACCTTTTCTAAATGGGTAGACTTTGCACACAGAAGGTCAGTCATATCCCAGAAGTTAACACAGAACTGGAAACTAAACTTTTAGGTTTTTAAGTCTCAATTTCCACATAAATTTATTACTCAGTTAACTGTACACAACCAGAGGGGTTCAGCCAAAACATCCTCAGATTTTCTGCATACACACAACAGCTCAGTTTCACTGGCTTCCCAGTTAATCCTCAGGTACACTTTAAGAAGCACAGGCCTACACAGACAGGCAGCTGCCCAAGAGTAGTAATGCACAGGATCCATCACTGAAGTTGCATTCTAGGAGTTACTCTTTTTAGCCTAGAGCAACTGCAGCTGCCCCATCCCTGGCAGTGCTCAAGGCCAGGTTGGACACAGGGGCTTGGAGCAAGCTGCTCTAATGGAAGGTGTCCCTGCCTGTGCCAGGGGTTGGAGCTGGATGAGCTTTAAGGTCCCTTCCAACACAAACCAGGCTGGGATTTTATGATTCCATGATTACAGGAAACAGGAGAGACATCAACATATAAAGTCACACAGTAAGCAGATCGTAAAGCCAATGCTGCAGCTACTGTTCAGGGCCTCCATTTCTCCCACTGCTTTCAACTGCAAACACTGTTACCATCCCATTAAAAGCATTATGCTATTTACCTGGCAGAACTTAAGGACAAGTTTTAGAATAAAGGACCTTTCCCAGTAAGATTTTGAAAAGTCATGCGTAAAACGGATATATAGACATGCATTTTCAAGCACCAGAAGCATTTGAAGGAGTAGTTTCCAAAGTTTTTCTTACACATTAAACCAGTCTTGGTTCTTGGTGCTATGGGGATTTGTACATGCTAACAATATGATTCAGCACTGCACACGGTTTTCACAAGGGGGTGGGAGAAGGCAAATGCAAACTGTCAAGTCATATAGATGAGGGCTAAAATCTCAATCGAGCATTCTGAAAGCTTGTCATGAAAATTAATTACCCTCTTGATTCAAGGAGTTCGTTTTTGTCCCCACAGACAAAGGCAGCATTTAACTATTAAAAGCTTACAGTGGATGACAAGCAACATCCAATTTATAACATAGCCAAAGGCAAAGCATAGTATATTCAAAACAGAGATCCCTCAGGCACCCCATTCTTTACCCCTTCGGTGTGTTGTTTTGACTTCATCAGAATTTCCCTAACAGTAAACCCTATACTGGCACCATAAGATTTGTCAACAAGTTCCATGATTCATCATTTCATGTCCGCAGAGCAGTGCTTTTTAACCTCACGTTTTCTGCGATAACAGGACGCTTCAAAAATTAAAAGTAATCTCCCCATAATAGACCAAAAATGCTTAATGGGCCCCAGAACACCCGCACCTCATGCCCTGCCTCAAAAGGAAGCTGTCTTAACTGGTAGCTAAACTCTAACAAAGAAGAAAATCAGGGCTTGCTTCCTTTCATTCACCTGCGTCTATTAGGCTCATCATGAAAAGGGAGCCCAGTGAGTAACAAGGTCTAATGCGAGACACTGAACAGGCAGAAACAGAGTGTGCAAACATGAGATGAAACAGAGCCCCTGAAATTATACAGGGCTTTTTAATGAGAAAAAATGGGTCATAGTCTATTTTGGAATGTGATTTTCTTCCTTCCCTTCAGAAGGGAGAGTTAACCTAAGAAAACCTGGAGTCATGCGTACTCAGAGAGAGAAAACAAATACAAACCACACACAGAATCTTCCAAGTACGTGCAAGGTAGAATAAAAAGAATTCTGTTCTTCAACCATCAACCCCCACACAAGTGACAGCAATCACAAAAGCAGAGAAACTGTGAAGTACGTATAGAAGAGATCTAAGAAATGTAATCTGGCAAACAAGAGATGAAAAGCACATAATAACAACAGTTATTTTCAAACTCTGCAAAAGCCTCGTCCATTTGAGATCAGAAATGCTGACAAACTCATAAGGACATCTTTTTCTACCTTCTACATATGAACCAACTCCTCAGCAGCACTGTTCAGCCAAAACTGACTGAAGCCGCAGCAGTACCTGATGCAGCAGGTAAGAATTAGCAGCTATCTTTTAAGAGCACAAAGGATTTCTCAATGTCAGCAGATGAGTCAGTAGTGAAGTGAGGCCATCACACAGCTTACTGTATCCCATAAATCATAGCAGGATGAATAAACCTGTCCAACTTTATGCCCAGTCAAGAGAAGGGTTGCCAATATCATCAAGGAAAAGGAGCCCTCTAATATCCTTTTTCTTTCCAGATCTTTTAAACTCCTCATCTAACAAGCCAACCATCCCCATTCCTTCTGCCTTATCTGCATGAGGCTGACTTCCTGTACAGGAAAGGTTTCTTACACTGCAGCCAACTCAGCATCAGATTCCCTGCTCTGATTTGTCTCAAGCCCCTTCATACTGTAGAAGTCATTGAGTGATGACTTTGACACACAAGCAAGGCACATTATATTAAGACCAACAAAAAAGAGTAAATCCCCCAGCACTGTCTTACAGGAGGTATGATTAGAAGATGCGCCCCAAAATGTCACATAACGAATGTTCTTACAGGAGTGCTGAGCCAGGAGACCTTCATACATTTACCTCTTGTCCTTCATATTTTTACTGACTCAGGCAAGGAGAGTATCAGCACTTGCTCTCTGAGCTGATTGACAAGCTCAGTGTTTCACAGTCTCTATGTGGTTAGATATTCACAAACCCATTGGAAGATTAGGGGATTTAGGCTTGATATCTTCTCCCCTCCCCACATGATTAATGCTAGTTTAACTCCATCAAAGAATCAAGCTGTAAAAGTGCCTTAATGCAGATGATACAGTCTGCAGTTGTGCAAAAGAGTAAGCGGAAGACTCAGCTAATTTTACTACCAAGATTGATTTCTTGTCACCATATTAGCTTTACACATGTAAAATAGCACATATTTGGGTTTACCCTGTCAGCCAAGCAGAAGTGGGAATATAAGCATCTGGAGTCAGCCTTGAGGGAAGAAAATAAAACAAACTGGGGGTTGTGACAGGAGAGAGGAGGGGCAGAAGAAGGGTGGCAGAGGAAGTACTATTTCTGGGTCACCAAACGTGACCTGTCTTAAAAACAACAAAAAGCCCCAAAAGACACACAAAATAAAAAACCCAGGAGAAATTCCTACACATTCAAATGAAATTTCTCCAGCAAAGGAGATGATAGAGTTGAGGTTCATTTTTTAGCTCCAGCACTCAGCACTAGACTGGCAGTGTTGGGAGACTGCTGGTTCCTGGAGCTCCTTTCTTGTCTCATTATTATTGGTCCCATTTTGAAAACCCGGTCCCATAATTATTTTATTTGCATCCTACTTTTTCATTTCAGTCATGCTCATGATTTCCTCCCTCCCTTTCCTTTCCCCCCAAACTGACACGGACCAATGCTACAATAACCATACTGAGGGCAGGCAATTACCAAACTGCCAAAATGAAACTCCTGGATACCTGATGTGCTGCAGGGACCCTACAGCACACACCAGAATGAATCATGTGTGCCCACTGAAATTAAACCAAATACAATACCGTCTAAGTAGAGTCATTCATCATTCCAAGGGCCAAAGGGACTGTCGTATTGTACAATATACCAGCAGCATTCTGAAGAGAGTATTTTCTCTTTATAACTGGGGATGGACAAAGAGACTGGAATGCAATGGCCGCAGCGACAAGAGAACATGTAGTCATCATCTGACTAAACCTGAAAGAAATCAGATATTTGTAAGCCTACAAAAAAGCCTGAAAGGGGCTTTGGACAAGACAAGGAGGCATGGCGTTAACCTGCCAGAAGGGAGACTGAGATGAGCTCTTAGGCAGAAGCTCTTCCCTGTGAGGGTGCTGAGGCGCTGGCACAGGGTGCCCAGAGAAGCTGTGGCTGCCCCATCCCTGGCAGTGTTCAAGGCCAGGTTGGACACAGGGGCTTGGAGCAAGGTGCTCTAGTGGAAGGTGTCCTGATCAGGCTGGCAGGGGCTTGGAATTGTAAGAGGTTTAAGGTCTCTTCCAACCCAAATCAGATTCTACTCTCTGATCCTTTGATATTTCTTGAATTATTTACAAATGATTATGAATAATTTCACAGCATTTAGCAAAAGACCACACGTATTGCAGCAGCAGTTACAAGATGATAAGATACTTTTTGGTAAAGCACCAACACAAATGAAATATTCGAATAAAGAGATGTTTTCAAGTTACTAATTGGACTGAAGAAGACAGAAACACAGGAAGAGTGGTAAAGCAGCAGCAGTCTGCATGATGAACTGTCAGCTTAGAGCATTGCCCAAATGCCATGTTAGACTTTTGCAGACAGAGTGTTGAAGGGAGTTTTGAAAGAGCAATCACAGGGTTATTTTGCAAATTACCATGGAAAATCTGCAAGCACATGGGGAGAAGGCATAAAAGTGCTTGTAAATTTAACATAAAGAAACAAACACAATTATCCAAGACAGAGCCATTTGAATAGCTACAATACTTCTATAATACATAACATGATCTTAATCACTTCAAGTCCAGTGCAGTAGGACAATGAATACCTCCTGCAATGTGCTGAGCACCCTCATCACTCCATGATAGCAACATGAATTGTTCCTAAAAGCTACCAATTTACAATGTTGGTAGTAGGTAATAGTTACCTGATTCCAAATCTGTCCACAGTAGTTGATTTAGTGGAAGCATGCTTACTCAGCCTGGCCGCAGCCAGACTCTAGCTATTCTGCTCACTGGTCTGGTCAAAACCTACCATGATAGCCATCTTTCCTGGGTGCAGTACATCCCAAGGAGATACGAACATGAAATCCACTGTCCTCATTGCAAACTCTTCCTCAACAATCTTCGGGACATTGAAATCACTCTTTCAACTACTCTCCTTTGGGGGGACGCTTTCACAGACCTGAAAACAGGATCTGTCACACCATGCTTCTCACCTGAATGGATGAAATACAGATTTACTCAACTGGCACACACAAGGGTTGATGGTCTGCACAATGCAGATATCTGGACACACCACTGAAAAGTGAAGCCTATCAGAAGAGTGAACTGGTTGCCCTCAGCAATAGTGTAGCCAAGCACTTGATAACATTCATTACTTTGTTAACACCTTTACAACAGGAAAGTCATACTACCAGTTTGCAAAGAGAGAAATAAGAGAAGATGAAATAATTCTATCAAGCAAAATCCAGCCTGAGCTGGGAATACAACTGGTCTCTGCTGTGCCCCAGTTCTGTGCTCTGCCCACTGGGTCAAACATCAAATGCAGTGAGACTATCTACACCCCATGGGTTTCAGTCCTCTTACAGATCTGCTTGCTGGAACAAATCTCCCTGTTATTGACATCTGTTAGCTGCTCAGCAGGATGTTCTACTCAGCTTCATTCTCCTAAATTTCTCTTAAAGGAAATGCACAAAATGTCTCTGACTGTAAAATGTGCACAAATAACCCAAATAATTGACAAGTTTTGCATTTTTTAATATTGTGCACTGAGTATGGATTCTTCTTTCCTTTTTTCCCTATTTTGAATAAAATTGAGAAGAATAATTGATACATTACTAACATTTTGGAGGATAAGAAACCTTCCTTTTCCACACACCCCAATAAGATGAAGGCTGATGGTTATGGGACACAGCCATGCTGCAATCAGACAGTTTCTTCTGTCTCCTGGGAAGAAGGTAACTATGGAGATAGTCAGCAAAATCATCAGCATAACTGGCTTCATTATTGCCCAACACAGATCACACAGACCTTGGGCGACTCAGAAACTTTCTTCTTTCTCTTTATTACTGAAACAACATTGCTTTTATCTGGAACTGCTAAACTGAAGGTGGCAGTTTGGATTTTACACTTTGAAAGTTTACTCCATAAAAATGGAACATATTTTGTTTATGCTCAGTTGAAGAGACAAGAAAACATCTAATTCTAATCTGTCCTTGCAGCCAACACTCATAGCCTGCAGTGATTGCAAGCTACTGGACTGCATGTGCAGAGTTTCTAAGGGATGGAGAAGTGGACTGAGGTCAGTCTGTGGCATGCCATGAACAGAACAAAACAGAGAATTAACAGTGACTTGCACAAACAGGACAAAGCAGAGTCAACATCTCAATCTCACTCCATCTTGGCGGTAGAGAAAGCCTTGATTCCATCATCTAAACTAATACTGCAGTTAAAGCAGTATGGGTAGTTATTTTAGCCTGCTGTTGGTATGTGGGAGCAGCTGAGTTGCAGTAGCATTTGGAGTTTTCAGATGATGTCTATACTGCTGCCTGGTGACTGATGGATGTCAAACCAGAACATGGGCTAATGGATTTTCAGTAAGGTGCCTTGTCCTGTACCACATTTGGGGATCTCAAAATGAGCCCACACTTCATAGTGAGGGCCCAGCAGACACTGATTGCATAGCAGTGTTCTGTGCTTTCAACTATGGCTGCCACAACTTGGAACCCAACACAATTCAGGTTTTATTTAAGCTCTGCAGTAACAAAAAGGGAGTCCAACAAGGAATATCCTTAACATTCATGTCCCTTAATTTCTGGTATCACTGCTGACTGACACAGCTTTTTCAACTACAAGCCTTAAAACCTGGGAAACATTCTTTTGCAGAAAGAGAACAGTGAATCTCTCTGGATAATTAAGAGCTGTGGATATTTAGGCCACAAAAGAGGGATGAAGGATGACACTGGGCATGGCAGTGAAACAATGAGAGGTAGTAGTGGATTTCTTAGAAAGGGCACTACTACAGGAATATGGCAAGACAAGGTACAAATACTTTCCACATTTCTCTTCATTCCTCAACATGAAAGTGGTCAGAAAAAGTGAGTGCTCTTAATGTGCTCTCAAGAGCACAGAAAAATGTGCTCTTAAACCGTAACCAGGGATAACAAAAAAAAATACTTTCTGCTGGCTCAGAAAGGGGAGCAAGGCTAAAGATAGACTAAAAGAAACAACATGACACAGTAAAGGATAAACTTTAAAGATGCTGACAAGAATTTTAAACCAATCTGTGTCTCTACTTCCACTCACACCGTATGCCTCAATTCAGGCCATGTTTTGTACTTCAGACTGCAAAGCACAAGAACAACAGAGAGTAGAAACCTTGTATGGGTTTTCATCCTCCTCCCCACCCCACCCTCATGACAGACAGAACTCCGTTATCTTCAGTAAACCAATAAACCACAGCAAGAGGTAGTATTTGTGACGCTAACCTCACTAATAAGAGGGATAAAACCCAGAAGCACCACCTGCAGACACTGCAGTCACACATCCTCCGTCAGTGCAGAGGCTCCACTTGCTAAGCAACTGCTTACAGTGTCAGACACTCCATGAATGCCATACATACCTACTACTGCATTACACTTGCCTTAAGACATGTGCCACCATTAATCCTTAATGTCAAAATACTAGCTACTAATGAATATGAAAGGACACAATTTCTTCAACTACAAGAAGCCTTAAAACCCGAGGAACATTCTTCTGCAGAAAGAGAGCAGTACATCTCTGATGATTAAGAGCTGTCAATATTAAGGCTGCAGAAGAGAAATGAGTTATAAACAGACAGCCACAAACCCTGAGCATCCATCAGTTTGTAAAGTCCTCACCCACTTTTTAATAACATTTTTCTTCATTAAACCATTTTCCTCTCTTCCCCCCCCCCACCCCTCACAGAGATATTATTGTTGGAGGATGTCATCAGTGCTGTTTCAGATCTGTCAGATATAATCTTCTAATCTGCCAACTTTTCACAAGGAAGAGATGAGCTCATGTACTGACTGACAAGATGTGCTGAAAAGTCTGGGCTTTCTCGAAGCCTGTTAAAAGTTTAAGTTCCCCTATTGTGTGAATACTGTCAAACTTGGCCCTGCAATTTTCATGACAGCTGCTGTCAGTTTAAAAGGGTAAATTATTCAGTTCAACTGGGAATGCTGACAGTAACTGTAAAAAGGGCCTTAGTAGTGGAAAAAAGAAAAAGGTTCCAAATATCTAAGGAAAGACGTAGTAAAATCATGAAGACACCTTAGAAATACTCAACTCCAGCTCTTCTCTAGTCTCCTTCCAAAAACTTGGGAAGGCGTTTACTTTGGCAAGAAAAGAATACCATGAAATTAAACCACATCAGTAACAGTTTCAGACACCTACAGCCACATATACAAAGATATTTTGCTGTCTGTAATCACACATCTTTACAGCATTTGCAAGGCCACTGTGCAATTTAAATTGTCCTACCCCTGGTGCTTTCAGTGGGAGATCTGAAGTTACTTGGTACATCCTTTAAAGTAACTTTAAAAGCTCTATTAGATGCCTATCTGTATTTTTTAAAATGTTTCCACCATTTCATATTATAAAGGGGATTTACCATATAGATTTTGTAGTTTCTTCTCCGCACTACAACAGAGCTAGAGATCTACCTCTGCAAAACACATTTTGAGATCAATCCATTTTGGAGGTGGGCAAAGAGAAATAAACTGCAGTTTCATCATTCTACTTGCTTGAAGGAAAATGAAAAAAAGGAACAGCAACCCATGACCTCCCAGCTCTGCAATGGGCAGCACTTATGCTCTGTGCAAGATTGTCCACCTGCTCTTTCAACAAACTGTGCAGGTATATAGGATGACATGTAGTAGGAAAAAGTAAAGAACTTACTCTCCACCGTCTACAATCTGCAGCTTCCTTCTGGACTGGATGAAACAACTACTTTCTGTTCTTACTGGGAGCAACAGCAGTACTCTAAGCCTGAAGTTTGCTAGGTCATTTCAAATGTGAAAAAGTGTTGTAATACATACATTGTTTGCCATGCACTGTTAATGGACTGCCTGCTCCTAACAGCCAAAAAAGATGTACTTAAACTAAGGGGGATGTGGTTTTTTTGAAAACTGGGAATCATTTAAACTGAAATACAGTAAGTCAGTCTGGAATAAGATAAAATAATAGCATTACTATACACCAGCCTGAATAAAGCACTATCTAAACCCATTACAACTTGCACCATCTATTCTCAATTACAACAGACACAGTGATACTTGTAGATGAGCTATCAGAAACATTAAATTAACTATGAAGTGATACAATCTCTCTCAGTAAACGTAGTCATCATCTTTCTGTTCTCTTAAGAAACAAATCTTTCTGGCATGTAATTGCATGTTCAGAGCATCTCTGCTCACCTGTGCTCCTGCTATTTCCATGCTCCATTATCCATGTCTCAACAGACTCATTTACCTATTTGGAAATAGGATTTCAGCCTTTATAAAAGCATAAATTCCATACTGAGAGGCTAATCAATGCTTCAGTTCTTGGGGTAAGGAGAGCTGGAACATTTACAGACTTACGTGGCTTCATTTTCAACTCTCCCTCATACAGCCATATTTTAAACTCGACTGCTGCAACTGTAGATAGGCTCAGTTACATGGATTCAACCCCAGAAGAAATGTATCACCCAGTCTTTGAAAGAAAAATGGTTAATGAATACCCTAAAGTGGTCTGCAGCCTTTTTCTACTGCCTAGGTCAAAGGAACACTCATTCTGTAGAGAGATTTGTTACAAGCTTTTAACCATTCCCTTAAGAATACAGCACTTTCTCCTTCTGAACTAGAACTCTCATAAATCTTCTACAAATGATGCTGAGTTCAGAAAACTTTCAGAGCAGGCCTGAATTTCAGTTTTGTTTCTCCCTATAGCTAACAATGAATAGGACCATAATTTTGTGAGAGTATCAGCCAGCCCACAGCACACTTTCCAGCACAGTCAGCTCAGAATGCTCCACTGCTTCCTTTACCTTCTCACCAAACACTAAAAACAGCTCCTCTCAGTACCTAATAGTCCCATTAACATTAAACAGATGATGATGATGCTGGTGAGATTTTATGTGGCTCCCAAAGCCACTTTTGACTGATGCTTATAAAGTTGTGCTTAATCTGCAACATAATTTTTAGCAAGTAAATTATGCCTCCTCTTTAGCTCTTCATAACGTGCCTCTTTAATAGTTACTTGATGGCTATATTTAAACTTGGCACAAGCTCATGTATACAAACATGCCTTTGCTACATGAGGCAACAAGGCCCACCAAACAATCCCTAAACAACAAAGTAGAAAATAAAGCTTCTGCCATTAACCAGCTGCCTTAATGAAACTCAAAGGCTCTGACCCTGCTGCAAACAGAAGTTGTGTTCAGCATGCCTGAGCCAAGGTAACAGTGTTGTATTGACTGTGTTAATTGTTTCTTCATAAAGCCATCAGGACCCAAGGGCATTTAAGAAGCTCTCTCAACAACTACATCAGTGACACCACACCCCGTGATGCAACCAAGCTTCAGTGGAACATGGCAAGAGGTCTTCTATCTGAAGCATCTCTATGTGATAGCCCTGATCAAATGCAGCTCTGTTAGGGAAAGGGAAGATCACAACTCCTCAAAAATTCACTATCTCTTATGGAACAGATTAAAAAACAGAGTCAGGAAGCTCTTCCCCCAGATGTGGAAGGAGCCTCTACCAGATCACAGTCCAGCAGCCTCAGATTTCAGACTCCTATTTCACAAAGAATCACAGACTGGTTTGGGCTGGAAAGGACCTTAAAGCTTATCCAGTTCCATCCCCCTACAAAGGGTAGGGACACCTTCCACTAGAGCAGGTTGCTTCAAGCCCCATCCATGATGGAAAGAATGCCCTAAAATAAAATCTCAAAGATCCAGATGGCCAAAAAACCTTGCATGATTTTTACCTCCCCAACAGTTTTCCAGCTGTTTCACTTGCAATAAACAACAGAACAACCTTTTGCTAGATCTCTTTTCACTTCTAATTCTACAGAAAGAAAGGATGAATTAAGAAAAAGGAGAAGGGGATGTTTTTCTTTATCAAGAACAGCCAAAACAAACAAAACCCCTCTATATTACCCCAGTTCTTACTCTCACCAGTGGTACAGTCATTAATTTTTTTCAGATCATTAATTGGTTTCCTCTGTCCAAAAAGATTAAGAGATTGATACTTGACCAGGATTAGAATAAGGGTTTAGTTATTGTTTCTAAGCACAGTACACTTCCCCCTTCTGGACCTAGCTGTTGTCTCATTAGAACAATTCTGTTCCTTTTCTTCTTTCACAGTCCTTCAGGCACTCCTCTTGTGGATGATCAGATAGCAGTGCTACACATACAGCGGTTGCTTGTCTAGCGATGTTAAGAGTAACTAAGATAAATACAGTTCTATGTACATAGTACTGTTGCTGAAAATAAGGAGGAGGAGCTGATCTTACAGGAACAAGCTCTCCATGAACTATCACTGACCTACAAATGACACTTTAGGAAGCTCTGAGAATACAAAAAAGGGTCACGCTTGTATTTTTGTCCATGATAGTGGGCCACTGCACAACAGATTCTTCTGTATTGCAGACAGAGCTGGAGAATGCTAATATCATCCATGATGGATGCATTCTCAATAAAGCCAGGCTTACAGGATCTTTCAAGGAAGCATTACAGCTACTAATCGTTTTACAGCATCATTATACTTCAGAACAAGCAATTTAGGGTTGGAAAAACCAAATAAAAACCCCTCCGTACACATGCCAGTACCTGAGATGATTGAAGACCTGATGGAAGCTGAAAGTCTCTCTGCTGAGAAAACTAAAAGGAAATAATACAAGTGCCGGTTTTACAAAACAATCCTCCTTCTTTTCCCCTCTACACTGTTAACTGTCTTTTAGAGGAGATCTTAAGAGATCGCTGCCCTTGGCCTCAGTTTGGTACTCATCTACTAACAAGAGTAGACCTGATCTCCACAGAGCATCTAAGTCCCTTCTGGTGCTCCATTAACAAGACAACATAGGCAGAAGGATACACACCTTAAATGAAGAAATGTGGAAGACTAGTGATAAGCATCACACCTTTCCATTCACAAGGCCTTTTCATTTCCCCTAAACTCAGATTTGGCTCCTCTACTACAACTTTGTAAGTGTATCTGACTTAAGTAAGATCAGCTTGCCCTCAGTGCTGCTTTTCCTGTTTTGTAACATCCTACAACAGGTTCATTGAGATCATCAGGTTCCAAATACAGCCTCCTGGAGCAGTCTACACCCATTACACTGGAGTACATTACCTACCCCAGTGTAGATTTGATACTTCATCTCTTCATTTTATTTTGGTATCATTTCCTTTATGGTGCTTTTAACCACCCTAACAAAAATATTTAGCATTTCATTCTGCATAATTTCAATATTTCATAGCAAACAACTTAATTGAGATGCAATTTTAGAAGAGTCTTCAGCATCATTTTAGTCAGATTTCTAGCCAGTCAGAAGTAAAAAACGGTCTTCTTTTCATGTGACACCCAGTGCCTGATACAGAGAAGTGACAAGCGCTAAAAGCTCCAGCACAAGCATAGCTGGCTCAGAATCTTAACAGAAGTTGCACATCCTACCAGTCAGATCACAGGACCAAAATGTAGTGATCCACACTTAAAATCTGACAGACTGTAAGAGTGGACTGAGGACGGTAATTTATCTGGTTTTCCCCCTCAGTTTCCTACCAGTCCAAGCTTATTTTATCAGCTTTTAAGTCAATTTTGGCACTTCCCAGAAAACCATGGATGCTGAGTAGTGCAAAACTATTTACCACTGAATGCTTACAGGACTGTTTGCTGTCAGCTGAAAAAGAAGATTAAAAACATCACAGATGCTATAGCTACAGCATTTTAGAATTCAGGCCTCCTGTATCGCAAGCAATGGAAAAAATCACTTCATGATCAGCCAACCAGCTAATGCAGACCCCATCTCCCTTCACATAACAACAGCCCCACATCCAACAATCTCCTGGAAACAGATAGATCAGCCTGTGAGTCAGTACCAGAAACCACCCGATAGGAGCTGAAAAGCTATTAAAGATGGATTTCTTAATTTTCTTTGTTCAAAACCATAACTGTTGTTGCCACATGTTATTTATAGTACAGTAAACACAGCACTAACAACTATGGAGTGGAAACATAAGTTTAGAATCCTTAAAATGAGTGAAATACATCAAGGAAACAGATTACCTTTTTTAAAATCAATAAAGTTGCAATAAGTGAATTAGTAGCAAATGTACCAGGTTCCAACTTCTCTCTCAAAAAGCTTTTGACTCATATTGTATCTGGATAACAGGCAGGAAACTGTCCAACGACTCCACCACCTGAGCACAGTTTCTTGCTGGATGTTTTGCTGTGTGCACAAGGATAACAATGAATGGAGACAGAAAACTGCAGTGTGGAGAAATATACCTGACAAGCTGCCTCCCACCAAAATTCCACAGCAAATCTTTCCTACTGAAGTCAATCTTACAGGTAAGATTCATTGCCATGGACCCGTCAATGCAAGACTACAACTTCCTGGTCTTCAACATGCCTCATATGATCCTGAAATGCTCATTTTTCCAAAATGGATGAAATCCAACTCTCCTAAGCACTTACTGTAATTAAAACTCCTCCTTAGGCCAAAAATCACCTGATTTACTGCACAGGGATCTTTAGACAGAGACAGGAAAGGACATGGCTTGAGGGCAGGCCTCTCCCACCCCTCACTAGTAACTAGACACATTACAAAATTGAGTTCTGTGCTGTTCCATCCAAAGAAACCATTTACCTTTGTTGTAGCACCCGTGTGAAGCTTTTGGTTTCTGGCTCAGAATTTCTCAGCACTGTATTTTAGATTTTTCTTAATTCTGTACTTACAGAAGAGGGAAGGAATCCCGTTTGCTGTCACTGGGTCTGTGTGTTCTTTTTTTCCAATTCCACTGAGAAATGGTGGCATAAAGAGAAGCAAGCAGATAAGAACAGAAGGCCCAGAATCTGCACTCTTGAGTTCACAGAATTATAGAATGGTCTAGCTTCGAAGGGACTGTAAGATCATCCAGTTCCAACCCTCTGTCATGGGCAGGGATGCCCCACCCTAGACCGTATTATCCAAGGCTCTGCCAGCCTGGCTTTGAACACTGCCAGAGATAAGGCAGCCATAGCTTCTCTGGGCACTCTGTGCCAGCGCCTCAGCAACCTCACAGTAAAGAACTTCCTTATATCCAGCCTGAACTTCCCCTGTTTTAGTTTAAACTGAACAGTTTACAATTAAACAATTACAATCAGGAAGTTCCATGCCTGATCATTACCTGCATATTGCATGAACTGAAGATTTCATCTAGAGCAAGATCTGTAAAAAACATTCCAACTTCCATCTGTTCTAATTCAAGTCACTGAGAATGGTAATTGTCAACGTGAGTCCAAGGAGAGCTAGATCAACAAAGTGGGATTTTGGAAATCCCATATTCAATATATTCACTATCATGCCTTGCCATCTTATGGAGGTGTTAAGAACATTTAATTAAAGCTGATAAAACTCAGAGGTCCCAGTTGTGAAAGGCAGCAGATCAATGCAAAACCTGTTAATTAAAGGCCATCTATACACAGAGCTCTCAAAATGTGTCCCCAAAGGAGGTCATAAAACACAAAAGCTGCAGAGATTTCCTTTTAACAAACTTTACCAGTCAACTCCTGTGCTAGTTTTTCCCATTGTTTTCCTGAAATACAATTTACTATTAGTTTCTTACATCATTACATCTTACATGACGATTTACTTATCAGTACAGATAGACACTATGTAAAGAATCTATGGACAACCCCAAAACACTGAACAAATTAACAAGGGGGAAGTTTTGAATGCAGTGGTGAAACAACAGATACATTTTCAACAGAACATTTTTTCATAGCAAGTAGTCTGGTCTGAGTTTAATGATGGTGGTCAAAAACAGTGCAGTGTGCTGGAAGGGTGAGTTCTACACTGGCAGAGCTGTGGGAAATACCAAAGTTTAATAACCCCTTTTTTGCCCCCTTCATTTGGTGTAATTTGTGTAGGTGACACAAGGGAGGAAGCAGTCAGTCTCCTGAGTAGGGGACAAATACAGTGAGAGAGTTTAACTTCCTGTAACAAAGACTACATGCTTTCCCTTAGCTCACTAAGCACATTAACTGCAACTAACCTTGAAAGACCTGTGACTGCATTCTTGATGAGGTCTCTAGTAAAGTGACAGACCTATGATCATCTCACACAGTGAGTGCAAAGGCTATCAAAAAGGCACATGTGAAAGTCACACATGATGCTGGAAGCATTGTAGTTTTACAACAGTTCTGGTTTTACAATAGGACACAGAAATACTTAACAAAACTCCAGGTTCACAGGCCATTTACAGACACAGGGAAATAGAGGTTTCCATTCAGCTGCAGCACTCCAATTCCACTCTGGACTAGCGTGTGGTTGTGTAGCTCAATACAGGAAGAAATACAGAAACAAGCCCTGAATATCTGAGTGGAAGACAGATTTTAAGTGATAAAACTTCATCCTCTAAAACTACACACGGTATTTAACGTATCGTCTTTCCTCCAATATTGTTCTCTTGATAACAGAGATATTCACTCAAACTTACCCTGCAGCATCTGAGTACTGAAATCCCACTGAAGTCATTGGGTAGCAATGAGCCACCAAAGGCCTGGCAACTGTTTGTTAGCATTTGTGTTTCCTCTGAAGCATGAAGGCTGTTATATGCATGTCAAGAAAGGTTATATGGAGGCACTGATACCAGAAGCAAAGTTTCAAAGTCATACACTGATTTGAAATGGCTCTATTTAAGGTATCAAACTTCGAACACGTCAATATTTCCAGAGATCGAACCCTTCTCAAACAGAGGCTTACAGTGTTTGTTTAAGTTGCAAGACAGGATGACAAAGCTGAAGTCAAACACTCACTATAGCCAGTTTCAAGGTCAGTCCCTAGCTCTGGGAAACATCTTCTGGCACAGAGGGGAGAAAAAACCCAAAAGAACGGAAGAGAAAAATAACCTCAGGAGCAATAATCTCCATTTTATTAAATGAAAGGAAAACAGTGAGACGGATTATCATACCAGCATTACTGAATCACTACATTTAATTCTTCATGATATAATTCTGTGTGAGAGATTCAGGTGCTGCCCACACTAAGAGCAGATCCAGAAGTATTTCTGCTTCTAGGCACTACGAGAACATTTGTAAAACAGTACTTTGAATTCTTGGTAAACATCCATCCTTTTGTATTTCACTCAAAGAAACGGACTAGAAAATGCTTGTCTAACAGCGTTTACCAGCAAGAAAAATACCACAGTTCATACTCCGTGCCATGGTGTGACAAAAGCAGTTAATTTGCAGTGTTGTATACATTTGTTCAGATGTACAACATTTTGCAAACTATCTGCTGAAGCACTTCTACGGTCTGAGTGCCACCGTGACAAGGACCATAGAAAGTAAATAAATATTCAGAAAGAAGCTAGATAAGATAGGCAGAGCTTAGATCTGCTGAAGCTGCATAAAGGCTGTGGCTCCTGTGCAACTCCTAAATCAGGACAGAATACACGGCTTTGCTATTAGTTAGTCGTACACATAGGCACACACACTCCTCCACTCTCCAGTCCTGCCAACAAACCCTCCTGTCTGATAGCCCTAGGCAGCACAGAGAAGCAGCAGGCTCTTGTGCACTAGAGCTTTGGTCTTAATACCTCCCTGTACCTAAATCCTTCATACACTGAGTTTGGCGAGGCAGACACTTCTGTGCAAAGGCAATTCTTGCCCTGCTGAGGGCTGACAATTCCTAACACAAATGCCATGCTCCACACTTACCTTTTAACACAGAAATGAATCAAAGCCTGAGATATACTGAAGGATAATGTGAGGTGTAGGGGGTTTATTGTGTTTTGTTCTGGTGGGTTTGGGTTTGTTTTTTAACTAGTGTTCCCCCAAATTGTTTCTGCTTATCTTTTAACACAGCTTAAAAGCACACACGTTAAATGTATTTAGGATACAAATGCACACACTAGAAGCCTTGTTAGCATCCTCCTTTTTTTGGTGAGAACAAAGCAAGTATGATTTTAAGCTGCAACTTCAATAAAAAGAAAAAAAGAGAAATGTTATTACAGTTAGTGGGATAAAACACTCTGCAAGGGCTTGACAGCTGAGAGGAATATGTACGTTGGCTGAGAGTAATGCAAATAATTAAAGGGAAAACATGAGAAAGCAACACTGCTGTAAGTAAACTGAGTGGATGTGTCAGAAAGCTACTGTGTATGTCAAAATCTCATCCAGGCCTAGCTCAGAGCTCAGGGAGGTGATAGAATGAGCAAAGTGAAATACATGTGAAGTAATTTCAGAGTCGTTAGCATGCTGTAAAGGTCTGCACTACATTAAGCACTATTGTCAAGGCTGCCAGCCTGAAAAAACCAAACCTACATAACGTGATTGATGCTGAAAGCAACTGGTATGAGCCACTAAGGTCAGGTGTACCTCTGAGGTCACAGGAAGGGCCAAAGGAGCAGCACAGCTTATGCTACCATATTCTTTCTGAGGAGGTGCCAAGACACACTGAATGGCACCAAAAGGGAAGCAAGAGGATTAGAAGAGTGAAACAGAATGGAAAAGGTTAACAGAACACTCTCTTCTACCCCTCTACTCATTCTCCCTCCTCTCCCAAGGAGGATATTACAGACAAAGAGACAGCATTCCCAAACAAGCTACTGATAAACATGTGGAGGAAGGTGGTGTGAATTCACACTCCTTCTCCTGAAGACAGAAAACAGATGAACATATCCCCCTGTATACACACAAAGTGAGGTAGACAGGCATTCAGCCCCTAGCCACTCAGGCTCAGTACACAGTGAAAAGTCTGCTGCTGTTACCAGTGTCCTATAGAGTGGTCATCTCTAAACTGGCAGTACCTAAGTGAAGGAAATGGAGAAATAACCATCTGAACAACCACTTCTTCATAATTATGAAGAAGCCATGGATAAGGGATGTGATTTTCGAGTTTCATTTTGTGTATCTCCTACCCATCATCCCAGCGCTTCTAGGCTTTTATACCAGCTATTTCAGCTATAATAAAGCACATCTGGTCTGGTTCTAGTGATGCAAGAGGGGATAAGATTGCAATCCCCTGTATTTCCCTCCACAATTCATCGTGCATACAGGTTGTATACTATCAAGGCACAAAGGCTGGTATCAGATGAATGAAGTACGTAACTGCTCAAAATTGAAGGATGTCTCTAATTAGTTCCTGTTGCTCAGCCCAACTAAAACAACTCTACAGTGGGAAGCAAATCAAGAGTGAAATCAGTTTACGCACACCCCAAAATGGAACTAGCTTTTCAGCTTTGCCCAGCATCCAAGCAGCATGTCATATATGCATCAGACAGTGCCAGACCTCTTCTGGAGTGTGACACCTCTTCCAGACTAGCTTATTATTTAAAACATTGAACCTTCATGCTTGAAAAGCATAGAGCCTTTGGGACATTATCAAAGCAACAGTAGTAATTAAAACTTGGAAAAGAAAAAGGAAAAATTAAATGTACCAACTGATGTTGGATGCTTGACAAAAGTTTCTGACCAAAGAACCAATATCAAGTGATTATTTTTTTCATGGAAAGATTGAATAGAGTGAGTTGAAGTGATTTTTGAGAGTGGGAATGAATTGTTGTTTAATAAGATGTGACACAGAGCACCCAAGGGTGCTGTTTTCCTCCATTACTGTGATTAACAATGTTGTCCACAAAGATTGAAACTTAATTAACATTTTTAAATTCTGCTATGACATTTTTAGCTCTTCTTATGAAAGCACTTGTGCAGCTGTGTCATTAGAACAGAGAAGCTTCACAGCTTCAACTGTCTGAACCACTCACCCACTGGAGCCTGATTGTGTTTAGACTTCTGGCAACAGAAAACCACTTTGATTCCAGATGTAGCTTTCTGGACATTAGCAACGTACATCAACATTTAAAGAACTTGCTACGAGCTACTGGTAATTCAGTGACCAGTATTGGGACTCTTCTTTCTGAAACAGGATTAAATCACACAGAAAATAAGGTATCAACTTCGGTAGAAGAGTTTTGTTCAAATATTGTCTCCCAGCACCTGAGAACAGTTAGCCTGACCTTGGTGAACTGGTAATACACCTGTCTTTTGGTGAAAAGAAAAAGGAACCCAAGCTTCTCCAACAACTTTCTGTTCCCACTGAACTCCCAAAGTAAGCTTCCCAATTAAAGCGTAAGTACCAAAAAAGACGGAAGGGGCAGGGGGTTCCTAAATGTTTCCTTTCTTGTGAAAGGCCCTGCAATCCACTCTTGTTCTCCTCCCTGCTTCCAGTAATGCCAGTGCAATGCACAGACTGTTGCAGGCAGGAGCTATGGGAATAGTCCCATAGGACAAGCAGAAATGTACAACCAAGCACACTTTCTTCTTGCTGACTCATGAGTTCCCAAGTACTACCCAAGACTTTCACTCTTTGACCTAAGTTTATGAATCTGCAACGGAGGTTTTTGCGGATGTCGGCAGAAACTGTGCATGGCTGCTGCAGCGTGAAACTCAGAACTACATTTAACTTTGACTTTGGGGTACTGCGGATAGAATTCCTCATGCATTCCTGCTCTCCCAACAGTCTCCCCTCTTGTACAAGTCACCCCTTTATGGTTTTGATCCAAAGAGAGCCAGTACTTCCCCAGTAATTGTCTCTGAGTATTAAAAAGCAGAAGAGAAAGACATATACACTGGGAAAAAAGGAAACTGAATCTTCTGAAGACAGAATTATGATTCTGTTAAAACAGCAAAGGAAAAGATATAACTGCCATGTATGATGCATGGAAAAGCAGAGGGAAAAAAAGGTTGAGAGGAAAACCTTTTTTCTTTTTTTCCCTGAGTTTTCAAACTCTGGTGGAAATTTACAGTCCCTTCAAGTCTCTCACATGCAACAGAAAACGTGTCTCATCTCCTCTGACTGGGAACTCAATTGAATTCAACAAAATTCACTCTATTGAGCAAAGGGCTTTTAAATAGCTGGTTATACATACACTGCAACAGGTACACACTGTGATGTGTACATGCACCAAAAAGAAATGCTAGAGTAAACAACTGTCATTTATTTTACTGAATATTTAGCAGCTTCATTTAGAAAGCAGAGCCATTTTACCTCTTCTATGTGCACTAGGTGTCAAGGCACAATCACATATCAATCTATTCAAATCAAACCTACACCAGAGCCCCTTATATATAAATACAGAATGTGATTAGAAGGAAATGGTCATCTCAATATTGGCACACGAATGAGAACTGCCTCTATGAAATTACTATATTCATTTAATTAAAAAGCCCATTCTGGATCCCATTCAAAATGCTGTTCATTGAACTCTTTCATGTAAATCTAATTTGCTTTTGTAGGATGTCAGGAGTATTATGTTTATTTGTATAAACAGGCTCTGAAGAACAAAGTCTTAGGGAAATCCAGGCAGCCCCTCATGAAAGGGTTTTAGAAGAGCTGCCTATGAATTTGAACACTAATACTTGCAGCTCAGATTCCTGAGTAGCATGGATACAGGAGTTTCCAATCCATCCCTTTCCCTGAATACCTGTTCCACTCCTGTGGCAAGGACAGCTCAAACTGCACATGCAGCAGTTGCTGAATCCCCACAGACTCCAGTCAGGCTGGTTTAGAAGCAGCTGTGTCACCCTGAAGTGGATAAGCCTCAGCAGGATCAGCTGCAAACCACTACAGCACTCTCAGTGCAAGCCTGCCTTCACTGGTAGTAAACTCATACAGGCAAAGATGCATTTATCATACCAAGTTACTCACATACGGAACAGAAATAATGAAAAATGCATCAGGAAAGAATTAAGGAAGGAAACAACAGGAAATGGCATTTTTCAACAGTTGTATTGGCTTTTTTGTCTTCACTGAAAAAACAGTAGTTGAAGCTGAAAGACGCTGAAAAATATGAACCACTGCTCTGTGAAAACTTGGGGGGAAAGCACTGCTATTTATTGGTACAGAAAGTTAAAAAGCTACTAAGCAGCCACATCTACTTGCGCTTCGAAAAGGCCCTGCAGAGGTAAGCAGTTGTTTGGATTTTCTCTCCCTTACCTCAGAGGCTTAAGTAACAGAAAATAAGACCACATTCAATATGCAGAATCGCTACTTTAACAGACAAGGCAGCCCCAGAAAGGTAACACCAGCATGCGGGTATCTGCAAGGTATTTGCCCTGCTGAAAGGATGGACGCCTTCAGCTCAGCACCACTCCTTAGCTGACCTAGCTTTAAGAAATGCACAGCAACACACGGACTAACCTGGAGTCTCAAAGACTTTGCACTGCACTGCTTTGCTTACTACAGACACACCCCTGTGTACTGAATGACCAACGTATCCCCATTTCTTACATTCACCAGGCCCCTGTTACCACCAGTTGAGCTGGAATGGCAAAGCAGGAAGAGGGAAGAAAATCTGACATGCACATCTGATCTATTTAGCTTTTCAGAGCTTTGGAATCAAATGCTGCCTATGCAGTATGTGCCTAAATATGCCAGGACTCTTAAGTTTTGGATATCACCTCGAAGTTTGACAGGAACATAGAAAAGTTATGGCCTACATGTTAAAGAGACACTCAGTTCCAGGACTGAGCTGTAGTTTCAAACATTCAACTTAGATCCAGAC
Organism: Neopsephotus bourkii; assembly: GCF_033783945.1. Taxonomy (NCBI): domain Eukaryota; kingdom Metazoa; phylum Chordata; class Aves; order Psittaciformes; family Psittacidae; genus Neopsephotus; species Neopsephotus bourkii. The sequence continues at coordinate 1,440,662 of NW_026900852.1, forward strand.
ATCACAACACTTGAATTATTTATGTGATTGCTAATGTTAAGACCCAGCATTTAAAATGAATGCCTTATGCCCTGGTCTTTGGCACACACATTTACTGCTAATGAAGGCATGTAATGCCAATGACCTCCATTCCAGATTTCAGCTACACTTAAAATTTAGTACACTGGAGACTGAAAATCATAGGCTGCCTGTATTTACATCCCTTGCAATCCTCTTGAAATTAATAGAGCTTTGTAGCATACATAGCAGGCAATTTGGCTCAGAGTAAGCAGAAGGCACACTTTCAGCTTTCAGTGCAGATTATGGCACATTTTGTTAAGCTGTCAAGCATCTCTGGTAAAAGCAGGCTCGAAGAGTGACAAGCCAGCAGTGATGCCCTTTAATACTTCACATTCTGCAGTGTTATTCATTTCCACAGCCCCTTAGAAAACAGGATTTCAGGAGAGCCTCATTAGTCATAATGTCTATTTCTTGTCAATGCAATTATGTTCTACCAGATGTTGCTAAGTGTTTTGGATAGTTCTCTCTAACCTACAAATTGGTATTGGTGGCCATCACCACAGCAGCTCAGGATCTTCTGTATCACGTAAGTACCAGTGAGGTGAAGATGCCACTAAATAACTTTGGCACTTTTCTGCAAGGAAATAAAAACACAGAGAATACAAAATAGAGATATAAAGGATCACTCTGATTGGAAGCCTTTGTCAGACAGAAAACCATTTGACCACCCCTAGCAAATGGTGCCAGAGTCTAGATAGGTTCTGTTTCTTCTGGAGGCTCATTTTCTGATCTCATGCATAAGAACATCTTGTCCTCTTTCACATGTTAAAAATGAAAACCTTGGAACAATAACATAATTGTTTGCTTTAGCATTCAGAAGCTCCATTTTCATCTCATGCAGCTTTCACATTACCAACATTAAATGCTGAATATCTTTGCTACATGTCTGTGGTGGTAATTTAATCTAGAGAAGCATGAGTGGGAAAATCTGAGGCTACAATTCAGGAAGTAGCACCAGGTCTTAGTTTTTCTCAAGTTTCCAGCACAGAAGTGATCAAAATATACAAATCATCTCCCTGTTTATGCAAGGATAGATGGAAGAGTGTAGTATGCTATATCTGACCTGCCTAACTGTTATTACTCTGTAAGGAAGGGAACACAGAGTCATAAATGCAGCTTTTCTCCCTGCTTTGCTATCCTCCCAGAATGAAAACTTCCTGCCTGAGGAACAGAACAAGAACAGACCTACTGAATCAAGCCAAAAGCCGACTCAGTCAATATCCTGTCTCTGTTAGAAGAACTACACACTATCAAGGAGCATAAGAACACGGTACGCATAAGCTATCTTCTTGCCGCAACGTGACTTTCTGATGCAGAGCTGTCACTGCTGTGCTCAGTCAGAATCCAGCCACACGTTCCAGACTTACTACACAGGAACCCTTGCAATGCTACACTAACAAGCGTGTAGCACCTGTAGACATCTTTCTGTAAGTTAACACAACAGGCAGAGGAGAAAGGGAGGAAAAGGCCTATTTTTAAGGCACTGTTAAAAGATTACATTCTTATCAGTAGCAAGCCCTAGCAGACAGGTCTCAACAATCCTCTTCCCATTCACTCTGGGAGAATGTTAAACTGGGCAACAAGTTAAAAAGAAGGGTTTTCTGTTTTGGAATTCATGTTATCATTAAGACCGCACAATTCCTGTGCCCCCAGAGCTCAATTTAGGTAATCTCTACCTGTTATTCTGCAGTAAAGACTTTAGGGAAGGCAAAGCATTAAATTTTGCCTCATCTCCTAATGACTAACAGAGGAACCTCAGTGCTAAGACTGCTCTTCCACACCTGGCAATCTTTCTTTGCAGACCGATCTGCACTAGGCTAAAAACCAAGCAGTTTAAAATCGTTATCAAGTGTTTTAAGGGAGCTATTCAGAGGCAAGGACCTGTTGAACTCACAGCTGCACTTATGAGCTATTATAATTTGATTTCAAACTCAGCCTTCACCCAAGCAGTTGTCAGTATCACCACAAAATGGCCGCCACACTCCACTCAAAATGGCTCCGACTGAGAATGTTCCCGAAGGAAGGAAATGCTGGGAATCACTTCACAAAGCTGCTCTGTACAACACCTAGAAACTGCGATCAGCACCCAGATAGAAACAAACAGAAGATAACATTGAACGTGGTTTCTTTTTCTTTCAACAAGGGGACAGTCGACTGGGACGCAGCCACCATTTTGTGTGCCTGCACACTAACAACATCGCTGGTGATTGCAAGCAAACACTTCCAAATGAGCTCAGAGCCTCAAGTTTGATGCTGAACGACTTGTTCTGGCTTACGAATTGTTCTCGAGGAGGTTCAAAGCCTGGGATTTATAAAGTTAATCAGGTGTTTCTATGTGATGCTAATAAGTCAAAATTAAGGTGTGTCAATAGGTTTTGACAGAAAAGTGATTACCCACATTATATAAAACACATCATTTCACATTACTATTTCTTATTGTATCATTAAAATACATTGACATTTCAATTTAAACCATCTTGGATATTGCTGTGACTCCTTCAAACTACTACTCATCCTAATAGGGAGCGCGTGCAGTGAAAGAGAAGGCGATGAGCTCCCAAAGCACCATTTCCACCACACACACCACCTTCCACCCGAGGATCAGCTACCAGAACACCTGCGGCAGTTTTAACACTGAAACACAGGGAGAGAGGAGGTGGCAGGAGCGAAGCACGGGGAAGCAGAAGACTTCCCAGGCAGAGGCTGTGGTCCACCAGCACTGCCACAGCTCCTCCACCACAAGCCCCTCAATGTCGTGACATGTTCCCAGCGCACACCAGTGCTCACTCACCCACCCTCCCGCCAGCACGGGGCTCGCCGCTCTTCTCACTCCCTGGCTCCACATCACCAGGTCGAGCTGTTCCCGTCGTCCCGGGGGGACTCCCGCTCTGTCGCGACCGCCAAGGCCCGTTGCTCGGTCTATCACGACAGGCGGGGCCGGCTACCACAGGCTTCAGAGAGGCCACGCGCGGCTCGCGCTGGCCGCACGCGCACGGCCAGAAAAGGGCGGGAAGGTCCTGAAAGGAAGGACCTGCCCCGCTGTGAGGGGAAGGGCTCGGGCGGGAGCGGCCCTGGGTCCCTGCGCCCTCGGTTAACCGGTAACCCCGGCGTCCCGAGGGCAAGAATGCTGCTTCGGTCATGGATAAACCAAAGGTGAGAGAGAGGGGGCAATGTGTGAGGTAAATGGGAGAGAGATCCCTTCACTCTGAGGAGGCAGACCCTCCAGCATCCACACACCAAAAACACAGCTCAAACTTGACACCGGCTCCTGGGTTATGTTAAAGCTTCTCCATCTCTGTGGAGAAAACTATTGTGCCTGACCTCTAATACTCAAGGACTATGGGGCACTGCCAGAATCACAGCACCCCAGAATGGTTTGGGCTGGAAGGGACCTTAAAGCTCACCCAGCTCCAACCCCTGCCACGGGCAGGGACCCCTTCCACTGGAGCAGCTTGCTCCAAGCCCCTGTGTCCAACCTGGCCTTGAGCACTGCCAGGGATGGGGCAGCCACAGCTTCTCTGGGCACCCTGTGCCAGCGCCTCAGCACCCTCACAGGGAAGAGCTTCTGCCTAAGAGCTCAGCTCAGTCTCCCCTCTGGCAGGTTCAAGCCATTCCCCTTGGCCTGTCCCTACAGGCCCTTGTCCCAAGCCCCTCTCCAGGTTTCCTGCAGCCCCTTTTAGATACTAGAATTTGTCATTGAATTTACAAGCTTCCATGTCTGCAGCTGCTAAATGTTGGTTTTTCTTGCTCAGATCAGCTGCAGATCAGCAGCAATTATACCACAGGATCTGTCACCTTAATCAACCCAAGAACAGGACAATTTATTTTCAATGGAACATTAATTTCAGACAAGCTGAAGTGAAACCTTTTAGCAGCTTAATGCAAAAAAGGGGGGGAAATGAGGATGTCCCACTAAACTCAAGCAGTTAAGGATAAAAGGTAAAATAATAGCTATCATGGGAAGTAGTGGAGAAGTTCATCCCACCTCTAAGAGAATAATTAGTAAGAGGTAGAATGCACAGTCAGGAAAAATAAGAAAATGTATTAGGGCTTATATATGAAATTAAATCCAGGTCTTATAGATAATAAGATGTATTTTGGCTAGGGTTCAGATTCTGTTTATATAAATACACACTTACACATATCTCATCTTAAAGCGAAGGCTGGAGATTTAGTGACAGAGAGATGTGTACGCACACATGCATGACAAGAACATCATTATAGCTAGCATGGAGAAAGGGCTGCATGCATTTTAAGCCAACTTCTCTCTTGTGAACATGCCCTGAATTATACAGACAATTATACAGAATATTATTCTAGGCACATTTGTCAGAGAATTTAAAGGATTTTCTTGGCCAAGTCCCACTAAAGTTAAATATAAGATAGGGATTATTCCTTAGGACTGTCTTGCAAATCTTAATCACAGATATCTATTAAGTGTCTTGAATCATGAATCCCTTTATCAGAATGCAGCTGACAAAGCAATCTGTAAGATGCTATTGTGTTTACAGACTCTTACAAGGTTTTCCATTAATGTCACCTTTGTCATGATGCACCATTTTAAGTTATTATCATGTTGACTACCAGGTCGTGACAGTTCAGTTTTAGAATGCTACCCTTTTGTCTGTCATATTCTAAACACGCTGAGTAAATACTTATCTTTGGTAGCCACCTAAAGCCACCTGAAGTCCTCAGAAGGAATGGACAGTACCTGCACTTCTGCCTGTGCCACCAGATAGGACTCTGTAACTGTGGTTATACAAAAATTACTGAGTACGCAAAGCCAAGAGGCAAATGTCCTACTCCTAAGCGCTGATACACCTTCAAATACTGTAGAGTTAATGAAGATTTCTAAAGGAACTGGGGAGAGATGAAGTTTTAAAGCTCTGAAGCTGCTTTGAAGCCACGCTGAACTCAAGTTTCATCAGCAAGAATGGACACCATTTTTTTAAAGGATAAAAGTATTCCATGCTGACGTGTTCAACAAAAAAGTTTAATCTTAGAAATAGCAAAACAGTTTCAGGGTTGGGGTTTTGGGGGGGTTTGCCTTCTGGGTTTCTTTGGAGACTGTACAATCAACCAGAAAATCCATGGAGCAGTGTATTGGAAACTAGGACTGATTTACTGTGATATTCATAGAGCATTTTCTCTTACACCTGCTCAGCAGCAAGAATGGGTCAAGAAATGGTTTTTTTGTTAGCTTCTTTCTAACTATTCTTTTAAACATTCTTTAGACTCCCAAGTAGCTTTTCATCCAGCTACTGGATTCAAGAACCTTCCACCACTTGCGGTTCTATTACACAACCTCTTTTCTAACTTTAGGTTTGTGCTTCCTAAAAGACACCTTATTCTTGTCATAGATGAAGAGGCTAAGTGAGACTATCAGCAAGCTGAGTTCTGTAGCCACAGTCTGTACCCAGGGCAGAGATTTTGGCTTTCCCTGCTAAATGCGAGCAGTCTGCTGCATGTATTTAGTAGGAGCCATAATGGTCATTTGCACTGCAACATTTATACCACTTTGCTGCAATTCTCTGATTGTCACCAGAATACAAATACCTGATGGAAAACACTTGTTCACTTCCCAAAGACCCTGTGTCTTTATGATTAATATTTGATTTTCTCACAGAATGTCACCAAAGTGAGTTAAACATATTGCAATCCTATCTGGCTAACAAGAGGTCCATTTAGTTGTGATTATCACCTCTGTCACGGCACACACACATAGAAATCAAAAACTTTACATCAGATTCAGTGTGAAATGCAGAAGAGGAACTGACATACCCAGGGACACACGGCAGTTAAAGGTGGCAAAGCCAGGAGCTGACGCTCAGCTCCTCAGCATCACTGCCCCTCTCACATATACACACAGAGATAATTAAATACATTATCAGTTACTGTCTCCATCAACTAGAGGGAACCTAACGAAGAACTTTTATCACCTCTCTTAACAGCTCTTATCTCAGCTCAAGCCCTATATGCTGTTTCAGCAGACCAGTCCAAACTCCATTTAACATGGAATTTGAAGAAGGAAAGCTGCTCATTCTCAGGTGAATACAGAATTCCCTGTGTCAGGGAGTCAAGAGTACGTGGTCTTGGCATGCTATTCCCCCTCCTCTATCAGATAAGTCCTTTAAAAAAAGAAACACTTTTCTCTTTTCCCTCTTTTCTACTTATGACCACCTAGCGGTCTGTGAGTCATCCGTACCCCTGCACTGATACAACCACAGAGGAGAGCAGACAACAACTTGCAAAACTCACTGTAATCAGTCACAAGAATGTAAATACAGCTCTAGATAATTTGCAGACTGAGAGTAAAGATGCCATAATGAAAAATGTATGCAAGATTTGTACTTGTTGGCCCTTGTTTCGTTGGTGCTGAGTGACCTTGTCTACACTTGGAAAAGACAACAATCTGCTACCGATTCAAACCAGACCATGCTTTGCTCCTTCTGGAATAAAAGAGAACTGAGATTCATGCTGTAGGGAAGAAACATTTATCCTGCGGGTCAGATGCTATGCAGCCAGCACATGCTGTGCTCCGTGACCATCCAGAGGTGCTAGTTTGTCTTCAGGGGACAGGCAGACAAATTTAGAGCAAGCCCTGGGCAGTCCTTGAAGCACAAAGCCAGCATGGAGGTTATTTCAGGCATTTTCTAGGAGCAGATCTGCTCTCTGTTCTCTCCCTTACATACAGAAGACAAAAAGAACAATATGATTATGCTTATGAATCAGCAACACTTAAGTTATTGAAAATAGGATCGACTAATGAAAGTAGCTCCTTTCTGTGCAATTCCTATGTTTAGTGTAGAGTTATAGTTAAAACTGAGGCACTAGAATGGATATTAAAGATTGTTGCTTTAGCCTTCCTCTCCATAGCCATTATAGTATCCACCAGATAATACAAACAGCCTTCACTTAACAGGCAAAGGAGGAGAAATGACAAGGTCTGGCGTTACACTATTATATTGGAAGGCATCCTATTATTTTCTTCAAGTATGCTTTTGGAAAATTGCTGTTGAACTGAGGATATGTTCAAACCCCCTTCATTCTCTGGACAAAAGTAATAGTTGCCCAAGAGCCTCACATATGGGCATGTCATGGAGTACTCCCAACTTGAAATATTCTACTATTTATATCTTGCAATATTTACATAAGAAAAAACCTTTATTTTAGAACTTTCATGGCTTTTGTCAATTCCTTTTTCTGTCAACTGAGGGATTGACAGATAATGGTGGTAAAAATCTGATGCCAAGGAAGTGAAATGCAGACATGTAAGAAGTGGACAGCTGCAAAATATAGAAGCTTACATGAGTGGTACCACTGCTAGCAGGAACATCAGCATGAGCCAGGCACAGAGAAATGTAAAGGATTCTAACCTTTCTGTGCAACTGTAGCCAGATGAAAGCAAGCTGTTTCTTTACATAAATAACATGATATTGGATTCTGACCTGAGAATCACATCATAATTTTAATAAGAGCTGCCATGCATACATTAAGAATTACGTTTGACAATACTGGTTCTTAATTTGTCCTTCTATGCGTCATTGAGGTTGTTCTCCCCCATACTCTGATTCCTAGCACTTAATGCCATTAGTAACTGTTTCATCCGCTTCATCTGATGACATATTTATTATAGACAGAAACAAATCTTCAGTAAGTGAAATCAGAAGCCAGTGAAGAGTTAAATGAAAAATCCACAGCTCCTGGAAAAAATACATACCATTTTTCCTTAGCTTTCCCCAAAATAAAGCAAAAGACAAGACTGAAAATGTACCACATTTAATGCCACATAAACCAAACTGTTAAGAAGATACACACAAAGCTCTAAGTGTATAGCCTGTTGAAAATTCCATCCCTGACCATGCAAAAGGTGTTGCTCAAACTCAACATTTCATACTCCAGAACAGGAATGTTTCTCTATAACAACACCGCAGCAGACTACAGGCACAACCCATGATCCTGACAATAGACATCTCATTATCAGCCTTTTCCTTGTGGCTCATTAACTTTGTAAAAGGGGGGAAAGAAATGGAGAAAACAACATGTATTAGTGGGGTCTGATGCCTATTACAGCATACTATGGTTCCTATCTCATGGTTTCAGACTCAGAAAACAAGGCACAAGCAAAAAGCTGTGATTTGTCTAAGCTGAATTCTTTCTAAAAAGAAGGATCTTTCTAAGAGAATTTTGTGTTGAAACAAAGGGCTAACAGGACTAAAAACCAGGTATGAGAAAGGAAAGAAACCTGCATTGGCAAAAGTGAGACCAATGCACTCCCAACTTGTTCACGCTTCTGCTGAGGTCAGTGCCTTCAGGGCGCTGTTACAGTAATTGTCTCTCCTGAAGTAACTCCAGAACTAAACGCTTTAGAAAGATCTTTAAAAGATTTTAATCATTTAAGTCCACTTCCACTAACTAAACAGCAGTCCACCCATCTACTTCATAGGAACAAAGCCAATACAACAGCAGAGTTCTGGAAACTGCAGCCTGAACGGCCAGAATTTCAAAAGAAGTTGGCAAGACTGGGTGCACTTCCAAGTGGAAATGTCAGAGTAGCTGTAATTCTTCCTGTGTCCTACAGCTACAGCCCCTCTACTAGACACCAGAGCTCCCAAGTCATGACCAAAGAAGGTTGAAGATTCAGCCTCTTAGAACATGGGGCTGACCTTGGTGAGTCACTAGTGCTTGTTACATTATCAAGTCAAACAAGTGAAGATGTTTGTTCATACGTACACTTCAGAGAAGTATCAGAAAGTGCTCTATTTATAGCAACAACTGAAATAATGTGCTTTGTCTTATGAAACTGCATCACCCTGGGCCTCAGAAGCATGTTAGTGGCATTAGTGAATCAAGCCTCCCTAACAATGATCGTCACTAGTGTGTCTGCTACTTCTGAAATAGAAGCAAACACAGAAATGCAGAGCTGTCCAGCAGGGAAAAAAAAAAGAAAGTCAGATTTGTGTGTTCTGGCTCCTCCCCATCCAGACAGCACAATCCCCAAGGTTTCAAATGATGAAACTGCTTCCCCTGTTCCCAGACTCTACCTTGGTGAAATGCATCTTCTGAGTGGACAGTACAAGATACATTAATGGATAACTAGTGAGATGCTATTCTTGTGCTACATGTATACCGAGGCTCAAATGTGATCTGAATGGCTCCCTAGAGTTTAAATTTATATGCAGCTTGGGGACACTGGATATTGTGTGTTGCTACACACAGCTAAAACATTGCAATCTCTGTTTATAAATCTTGGAGAAAAATGCATTTTCCTGAGCTGCAGCTATGGCAACAAGCAACCCAATATTGAGCAGGGTTGCATAGTGTAATATACAAAGGATTTGTTTGTTAACTTCTAAAATAATTTATTGGAAAATCCAGGGCAATTAGACTGCTGCCCATGGATTTATGCAATATGGATGGGTTTCATGCTCTGCAATGCTGGCCAGTAAAAACTGAACCTTTATTTTCTCAGAGCTGTTTTGTTTTACTTAAAAATCAAAACAAATTTAAAAAAGCCCCAACTGACACATCCCAAACTTCAAATTCTGAACTTGGGTGAAAGTCTGTGATTTCACAATTGGCCCTAAAGGTCTCAGCTCTTCCAGAAAGGGGACACCTGACTTCATAATCCTTCTGAACTCTGGGGATACCTGTTAACCGTTACCTTGTTTTGACACCTTAGTGAAAGGGATGCAGCTGTTCCTGAACTTCAGCAAAGGTGGGGATATAGATCTAGGCCTTAAGCCTGTGTTTAATAAGCAGAGCTCTAAAATATGTCTACTTTTGTATTTGAAAGATTCAACTTCTGGCACCAATGTCTCAGTTAAAAACATCCTTCATATCACCTGCTTACACATTCTTAGGATGCTGTCATCTGACTTTATCACTTTACAGGGGAAACCAGTCATTCTTGTCCTACTTTTAAGAGAAAAATTAAAGCAACCTCCACAAATCATTAGGGTACAGTTATGTGACCAAGGGAGTGACATTCTATGCTCATAGGCAATACACAGCAAAAGTCAGTCAACAAATCAATATATGCCTCTGTACCTCAATTTCCCCTTGTTCAATAAGGATTACAGTGCTGGTTTCCTTTGTAAAATACCTTGAGATCTATAAAAAACAGTTATAGAGTATTACTGGCAATATCCAGTTGGAACATGAAATCCCTAAGTGTGTTTCCTGCAGTCCCAGGCAGTCATAAAGTAATTGAGAAACTGTCCGCATACAAATTACCAAATAACAGCCTCCAAATGTTGTGTTTTCTTTTATTGACTCCTGATACTGATGCAGAAAGTGCAACCTGTTTCTGATGTCAAGTACCTACGTTTGCCTTTACCTTGTGTTTACCCGGAATGTTATTTTCACAGCTGCAGAAAGCATCATTATCAAAGAAACAGCCTGTCTAAATTATTAAGAAAACGGAACAATTGATGTTTCTGTAATACACAGTATTCCCCATCTGAGCCTTGAAATCAATTATGGAAAACATTAGGCTCCTCTGTCTTCCCTTGGACCGATTTCAAGATCCAGTATTTTATCATCATTTGTTCCAACATTATAATTGTCCATTGACTTTGATTAAACTCTTTTTAGCCTAAGCTCTTGAAGACTTTCTTACATCTGAATGCATAAAGCAGCTTGCTTTGTAGGGGGGTTCCATCCCCTTCCCCATATGCTTTACTTTTTCCTGCAAGTGAACTGGTTATTTTCAAAGTAACTTCTGCAAACTTCTCTCCCATAATCCCCCCTTTCCCCTTTATTCTCAGTCTTTATAAACAGAGGTAGGTGCTATTCTTCATTAGGTTTCTTTTCCCCACTACATAGTCCTCAGAGTTAGAAACACATCAAAGCAAAGAGATGCTCAACTGCTGGACACCTGTTTTTTGAGTTTCAGGCTGGATTTGGCATTCCTTGAACCAAATTACCATAATAATTTAAATTCTTTGCAAATTTACCACTTCTCTGAGTTTCTGGGGTGTCCATCATTGGTGCAGATTCACTATCTTAAATGCAAAGCACCCACCATGCCAACTCACACCCACCAGCTCCAAGCATTCATTCCACCTGCATGTCAAGACAAAGGAAGTTTGAGCTGAAAACCAGGTTCTAAAACTCAGAGATGACCTGTAAAAATTTTGGTCTATCTTGGTTTATGGAAAGTTCTAGATAAAAAATGATGTTCTTATGCCATAGGTTTTAAAAACATTTCACAAACATAAAAATACTGTAATGCCTGAATGTTGCCAAATGCCCCATTTCACTGTTTCCGTGACAAGATGGAGAGAGAAGAAATCATCAGTCAGGGAGCAGGCAGGAACAGGTCCTTTGCTTAACTGTTAACAGCTGATGAGAAGGTGGGCAAACACTGAACACCCAGAAACTAACCCTGTCCTCTGTCACTGCATCCTAACTATCTTTTTTGATGCCTGTCCCTAATGAAAGCAGATCACCTCTGTCCATCTCCACTGATTCTATCTAACCTGCATTTTCATTTCTGAGGCCAAAACCCTGTAGATTAGAGTAATGAATGGTAAAAGTAATTTCTGAGTCACGAAACAACATGAATAAACCTTCTGAACCTTAACAGAACCCTCAGGGCTTTGCTGTAGTAGCCACTTGCCCTGCCAGATGTTTCTTTTGGCCTGAATGAATACAAAGAATTAAAAAGGTTGCCTATTTCCATCATATGCATGGTCTCTGCCTCGTTTGGCAAGGCATTTAAGCATATACCTTACTCTAAGCCGAAACTTAGGGGCTATTTTTGCATGCTAAGTAACTTATTTAGTGACCATCACTCTTAACCACAGTGTAATTCTCCATTCCAAACAAATTAAATCTATAAAGCTACAGTTGGACGACCGAATTTCACCACAGAGTGGGCAAGGAACAAAACAGAGGAGCAAAAGGAAGGTTAAGAGGATTTGTCAGGTCTGCAGGCCTCATGGGAGAGGTTTAGATTAGAGCCCAAATCCAGACTTGCATGGTGCTGACAGAAAACTGCTAAGGTTTGGAATGAATATTGTTCAGGTTCCTTAAAAACCAGTCTTTTTGCTGGCTGCTGCTGAGAGTAAATCCTATCCACTTGGGTCAGGGCTGGCTTAAAATCATTACCACTCAAGCAGAAAGTCCATTATCCATTCAGACATTTGGCCTATTCCTTTTTCTTTTCTTTTCCCTTCTTAATATTACTGCACATCAGATGATTGTATTGACTCATCCTCTTACAGAAATTAACACTCTTGGACGTTAAGAGCATATTTGAAATCAATGTCCTTCTTGACTCACTGCTGCAAATACCCAGATCTTTGGGCTCCTTGCTAAAGCGAAAGGCAAACTCTTATAAGAGACTAATTGGCTCCATAAGTAACACAGGTGCCTGAGACCCTGTAAGGTCCTGCAGAGGGACCTTCCCTTGCAAATGCCAGTCAAAGTCCTGATCAAGAAAGGACAGCATTAGGCTATTTCAGCAGCAATGTGGACACACTGGCTTTCTGGAAAAGCAGAGAGGATGTGAAATAGCATGAGCAGAAAGCCTGGAGAAGGTTAGCTTGGAAAAGTGTCAGGGGAGCAGTCTTCCAATACATAAAGGGGGCCTACAAGAAATCTGAAGAGGGGCTTTGGACAAGGGCCTGTAGGGACAGGCCAAGGGGAATGGCTTGAACCTGCCAGAGGGGAGACTGAGCTGAGCTCTTAGGCAGAAGCTCTTCCCTGTGAGGGTGCTGAGGCGCTGGCACAGGGTGCCCAGAGAAGCTGTGGCTGCCCCATCCCTGGCAGTGCTCAAGGCCAGGTTGGACACAGGGGCTTGGAGCAAGCTGCTCCAGTGGAAGGTGTCACTGCCTGTGGCAGGGGTTGGACACAGGGGCTTGGAGCAAGCTGTTCTAGTGGAAGGTGTCACTGCCTGTGGCAGGGGTTGGACCTGGATGAGCTTTAAGGCCCTTTCCAACCCAAACCATTCCATGACTCTATGATTATTTCCTCTTGTCTGTGATTCTGTGATGGTTCCATGAAACAATTAAGTGGGCTTATCTGACGAGAAAGTTATATGTGAAATGTGCACCTCAACTTTGCCCTCTCTCTTTACACCTGCTTGGAGATCCACACAATATAGGCCAAAACCAGCCACACACAGCTCCAGTCTCAGATCCTCACAACTTGCCTCCTGTTCAGGCAAATTAACTCGTCTCCCACTGACTGGTGAGCAGACAGCTCTGTATAACAGAAAGCTACACAGGCTCTTCCTTAGTCATCCCTTTTACCCTGTGCTTGAATGCTTGGTCCTCACACAAGGGATCAGCAGGATCCTGGCATATGGAGGAAAAACATGTAAGAAAGGGAGGGGAATTACGTGGCAGTGATTTGCAGTTTTGTACTGCGATTTGCAAAAGATTTTGGAAAATTGGAGAAGTATGGTAAGACACGCAAAAATGCCTGGTAGGCTTGAGAAAATGTCCTTCCGCAAGAGACCTTAAGACCTCAATCTATTTACCCTGTTAAAAAAGAAGAGTGACTAGCTTATCATGTATACATTCCTTTTGAGAAAGCAAATAGAAAGGACCAGAAAGCTTTTTAAAAATCAAGTGTAGAAAGATATCAAAAGAAACAGCAGCCAGCAGTGAAATGCCAGACTCATACAAACTAGAGGCCAGGATTTATGCAGTTACTTACACAGCAAAGATTGTTAGCCACTGGGACAACCTGCCAAGAGAAGCGGAGGCATCTCTGTCTTTTGGAGCATTCCAATCAAGACTGAATGACTGCCTGGGCTGCATTAATCATAGAATCATAGCATGGTTTGGGTTGGAAAGGACCTTAAGATCATCCAGTTCCAACCCCCTGCATGGGCAGGGGCAACTTCCACTAGACCAGGTCACCCAAGGTTCTGTCCAGCCTGGGCTTGAACACTGCCAGGAATGAGGCATTTATCATTTCTCTGGGCACCCTGTGCCAGCACCTCATCACCCTCACAGGGAAGAACTTCTGCCCTACATGTAACCTGAACTTCCCCTGTTTCAGTTTGAACCCATCAACCCTTGTCCTGTTGCTACAGTCCCTGATGAAGAGTCCTTCTCCAGGATTATATCCTATATATTACTTCTATATTGTGGTAAGAACTACTGCCAGCTATTACAATAACAGTTTCCCTCTGTAATTCTCAGAGTATCTTGACTCTGCAATACATTTGGTAGAAGATGCTTTAAAACTGCATTCCAAAGAGATTTCATATGCCTGGGGTACAAATGCTCATATAGACATACACGTATATACAGTATGTGTATGATTAGAATGTGCCTGTCTCCTACACAACCAAGAACTGCATTCTCTGCATCGACTCTGTCCTAAGAGTACCTTGGATTATGTTGCTGAATTCCAACCAGGAAGATTACTTTTACTGGGAATCAAGATAATAAGGTTTCCTACCCTCCCTTCCCTGTGCATGCACGTACACATGCTGAGAAAACAATAATTTTCTTAGAAACTAGAAACATCCCTGCCAATAACTGCTGAACAAACTACTTCTTAAAAGATGTTTTGCTGTCCTGATTGGAATCAGCACATTCCCTTCAAAGATTGCTAATGTGGAAAGCAACATCTGAAATACATGAGGCATCTTTCCTTTGCTTTAAATGAGAATCTCTCTCCTTTCTTTAAAGAAGTCTCATTGGGAGATCCCTAGGGATAGTACTGTCACATGTCTTCTGTGCAGCTTTTAGTGGAGACTATTAAAGGTAAGCTCAGGAGAAAATAACCATAGAGTCATGGAATAGTTTGGGTTGGAAGGGACCTTAAAGCTGCTCCAGCTCCAACCCCTGCCACGGGCAGGGACCCCTTCCACTGGAGCAGCTTGCTCCAAGCCCCTGTGTCCAACCTGGCCTTGAGCACTGCCAGGGATGAGGCATATCTTAGAGTAAGTAAAGTGCAGAGGAAGTAGGATTCAGAGTATCTTGCGTACCTTAAAGGTACCAAAGGGCATTTAACTGCTCCTACATGGAGGCTGTTATAAAAGTATGTCAGCTTTCAAAGTCAGTCAAATAAGAGCAAAAATGAGAACAGGAAAACACTGAGAGTCATGCTATTAAACGAGGATTTAAGCCTTTCTATATAAAACCCCATACATTCTAGATCATGTGGCTAAGCAAAAAGGTATACCCAAAAACCTTATAATCTTCAAAATACTGTACTTTTTGTGTCTATCTTTTAACAATCTTTTCATCAGTCATCATCTGACTTCTCTCCACTCAGACTTGTTCTGTGTCACACAGTATCTTGCAGAAGGGTGAGCAACAGACACAGTAAATAACAGTAACATACATCCTACAAGATATTGTTTCCATTTACTTCAGTGAGAGTTGGAAGGCATTCAGTACCCTGCAAAGGAATTCAGATCCTTTCAGGTGGGGGTCTAGTGAGCTGTGTATAATTCACAACACAGAAGATACCACCACATCAGATTTTCATCAGGCACTGCTTGCAGCCACACTGGTTAATGAAAACTAGTTTGGTATCTCTGTACATCCGTAGATACATCTGCTGAAGATACATGTTGGAAAAGAAAATATCCTTTCTTGACCTTTTTCCTCTGCATACTGTACATGTTACAAATCTGAAGCAAACACATTCAGAAGGTGGCAGGTAGAAACTAAGACTGGAAGAGTCAGATTGTTAATAGCTGCAAAAAAACACCCACTTCTAAGCACTGCAAACCAGCAGTGTTGACAAGAGTGATGGAAAGCTGACAACACCTTGCCAAGCAGGGTGAGGCTATCATAACCCAGCAGATGATTAGTTTTAAAACTTCTAATGGATCTCTGTCCACTGCAGTGTGATGGAGTGAACACCACCAACAACCCCAGGGAAATGTGAAACTATTTTATATCTCATTTGCAGGAATGAACACCCAGGAGGCACTTTCTTTTGACGGAATACATCAGACCTACCTGAGTGCTTTGCATTAGCTTTCTGTGCTGCTCCGTACAGCAGATGCTAATATATTTTATCCCGGACTGGCCTCATTAAGCTGCCTGGCATAGGAGAGAAAAGTAAACCTAATAGAAATTTTTAGTTCTGCTTTGTGTGCTTTGTATACAAAACACATTGGCTGTGTAGTAAATAGCAGCAGCAGGGCTTAAGATAAGGAGTAAAGCAGGAGAGCTATAAATGAGCTTACCTAGAAATGCATTGGGAATTGAGAAAAGTATAATCTGATTTAGTATTGACAGCATAAAAAAGCCCATTTTGCCCCACTCCAGGAAAGGGTTAATGTCTGTCTTAGCCACACAGGGTGTAGGTAAGTTAGCTGAGAGAACAGTAACTTATTACATGTTCACTGCTTCTTTAGCTTAAGTGCCAGATGCCTGGCCAACAACATTTTACCTACAAGCAGGCCCTCCAGCTGAAGAAATAAACCACACAGAACATAAGATAACGCAACAGAGGAACTGGAGAGGCTACAGACTGTGGGCTGAGCACAGCCAGACTACGAGTAATCCATCAAGTTGGCCATAGCTGGAACATTGTCCTTGTTATTCACTTGCTTGTAGACTTACAGATGGCTCTTACTTCTTTAGGACTCTTGTAGAAGCTCACAGAGTTACTACGTGAGCTACCTCTAAGGCAGCTGAGAAAGTGGCCAGGTCCCTAAATCAGTCACTTTTCTGCTGAAGCTCGCAGCATCTGCATCTTCGCTCTGCTCCTGCCATAGCACACCCTGAATATTAACACTGCACAGGGCATGCAGATTGTGTCTAAAAGTAAGCTGAGTTATCTCCAGTTCAGAGTCTACAAACCATTCAACAACTGACCCTATAGGCAGTTAATTTTGCTTTTTAGCCAAGCTCCACTGGTTCTCTTGTTACCTCCTCATGTGTTTCAGCTGCTTGCAGCCATCCATCTGGTGAGCAGACAGTTAGTTCTCTAGGGAAGTGACTGTGTGTTTGTTACCAAGCAAGGCCAATGCCAGGCACACTGGGGCCCGGACTCTTGACTGGGGCTATAACTTAATTCCACATTTGCATTAACCCAAAATGCACCTACTTTACATAGCTAATGAGCTTCCCAAAGCAATCCCAGACATTTCAGAACAACCTGTTCCCACAAAGATCCTTCACCATACAGGATCACTAGAGGATTGCATGTAAATAATGTAGCAAACAAGATTAGAATTCCAGAATGCACTTCTTCAGCCCAAAGGTACAATCTTCCCCTAAACAACAAAAATGATAGAAACATTCACAACTGTTTTCTTCATTACCTGTGTCTCCCAAATGCTCAGAAAAACAAACCATTACAGCAGATTGAGACCACATCTACAGCATTCCTTTAGCCAGTTCTCATACAGAGGTGTATAGTCAAGTCAGATTGCATTAGCTTGCAAAGCAAGTGTCGATCCACAATTATTCCAAGGGAAATGTAATGTTGTGAAAATTACCAGAGCCATCCTTTTTATTACCATTACTTGATAAAATGTGAGCAGGATCACGTTAAAACTATTACATTAATATTCCTCAGAGAGTTGTACTATAATTTTAGCTTCTCTTTCTCACTCTCACTCGTTTTGCCCTGTGAGTCAACACAGGAGGATGGTTGGCAATCAGCTCCTGCAATTATCTTGCTCCCTAGATTTGAATTTTTAACCGTAGCTTCCACTAATAGAACTGCAAATGAATAGTATCCTTTTCACTTGGATTTACTGGATGAACATTATGCTCAGTGACTCTTGTGCTGGAGGCATGATGCTAAACAGAGGGAAAAAAGGACAAGTTGGATTTATATTAGCTTACAGTGGCATTAAGGACAGGAACAGAGACCAAAGGGCCAGACTAGTATATCCAAGGTGACCTGGGTGGCTCTGAGACTACGAATGGATGGCAAAGATTTCCCCATTTGGGGAATTCTTGCACATACACAGATGGCATTCTTTTCTTCCAATAGCTATGTATCCAGGGAACTTCTGGCAAGCCTCTGGCTCCTCTGGGGCAGATTCAGCAGGGACTCCTCATTTCCCATTGAGTTCATTTGCAGGTTACAAGCATAAAGACTGGTGAATCTGGGTCCTTTGCATGCAAGTCCTTTTGGAAAATGGAACTTATCATCCAAATTCAATTTTGAGACATTTCACTTGGTAAAAGTTCTCCATGAACATACATGGGGGGAACTTCAATTAAACAATCTCACAATCTTCCTACTCTAAACACTAAATGCTTACTTCAGAAGCATAAAAAGATGGAAAGGACTACAAAAAACATCACCTCCATCCTCTTTCGTGGATGTTCCAAGAACAACATATACCTCAAAAGACATATTAAATATGTTATATTCCTTGCAAATTTGTTAATAGATGCTTTTAATAACCTGCTTTTTTAGTTTGCAGACAATATGCCTTTATGCCTTTGAATTCAAACTGTGCCTGGTCTTGCTCTGCTTTATCACACGTGGTCATTTATCTATATAGCAAAATAGGGTGTATCAGAGTCCTGAGTATGTCCTTGGGTATAGAAGCATGTATAAAGACTAACCTGAGAAAGCTCAAGACTCCACAACACTGAACAATGTGAACATGCTGCGAAGAATGAAAGAAGTCCACCAAACCAATTGGCAACAACTGGCTTTTTCTGCCTGCCAAGCACACAAGACTACACTTCAAGCCCCAGGCCCATCGATTCAGCTGCCCTGGGAGCTGCTTACATAGGTCAAGAAATTCCAGTCAGGAATGAACACTTGATGTCCATGCCCGTGTTTTGTTACAATGACAGCAGTAATTACACAATCATACTGTTGCAGGAGGGTTCTGCTTATTGTATCACACAGGTAAATTCTTGTTAGCAATGCTCTTTGCTGGCATTTGGACTCCTTTGACAACCCAAGACAAACACTGCAGGGAAGCTTTTCTAGGCTCAGAAAAAAGAAGCTGGCTTTCAAGCTAGAGACTGTTACAGTAAAAAGAATAAGGGAAAGGAGACTATCACAATGTATTTGATGATGGCACATTGCTTTCAGAACTCAGGTAATTACCTACCTCTGGAAAATGTTCCTCAGAGAGAGGATTTGAGCCAATGGTACTATAAATCTCTGCAGATCTATAAACTGTGCAGCCTGTGGAAGTTCTATACTACAGCCCAGAGTCACCCATCCCTTGTCATCAGCTGCTGGCAGACAGGCTCTGAGGTGACGCAGAAATTAAACACTATGTTAATGCTGGTTTGAAGTTTGGCTCTCACATTATTCACCCTGAAGAAAGAGTACAACACAGATTGGAAACACAGGATGTGAAACATTGATCCTAGCCTAGAAATTCCAGGTGTTAACATATTGCAGCATTTTTCTAAATGAAGAGCACTGTTGGAAAACACCCTTGTGCCACAAGTGCTGCTGCATGGCTACAGTGCTCCAAGGTCAAACAGTTGCACTATGTTGTTACCTGACCACCCGGGGCAGGGGAAAGTCTCTTCCATCTGATTGACTTGCTCTGCTTTTCCTAACGTCTGGTGCTTTTTAGATTGCTTGTACATCATAATTCCTGTTCCTTCCTGTGTTTCCTAAATTTAAGCAAATCAAATCTGAAAGATGATGTTTTTTCATTTTCATCACAACTTTCAGCAGAGGAAAGTAATTTCCTTTTTCCCACCTCCTTTCATTTCTGATAGGCTCTAATCAACATCCCACATACTAAACTCTGTCGAAAATCCAAAGTGGAATTACAAGATTCAAAATACTCGCGTCCCATTTGCCTTCAGTAGTCTTTATTCACAAGATACTTTGTTCTTTGGAAAATCTGGTACATAATGACTAAAAATTATCTTCCCTTTTTGCTGTTTGGCTCTTTAACACTCAGGTCTTTCTATCCTGCTGCCTGCTCCCTTTCAAGACTCCACAAAATTGCATCTATTTTATACTGTTCTCCCCTGACACTTTCAGTTCCCTACACCAGAACATACATGGACTTTTGTATTCATAAATAGGTGCCAGTAAATCCCAGATCTGGTCGTTACTCTTTAAAATGAACTACTAGTTCTTCAAGTTGGTTGTGAAGGCAACACCACTTCGATCCCTATAGCACAGATCCAAGCCACAGGAGCCAAATACCAACCTGAATCAGTGCCAAAACTGGCACTTGCTTTGGCTGAAATGGAAACAAGACACACGAGTTCCCACTGGGAGCTTCTGCCCTGATTTGAACTGAATGATCTGAACTATCAGCTAGCCAAAAAAAAGGATTATAACAAAATCAAGAGGTACATCATTATCATTTACTTGTAAGCAGTTATCCCCCTCCAAAAAGATGCACAGAAGAAATGGTGGTTCCTTCTGTATTTAGCTAGTCACAGGAACCACATTTGTCAAACTGCTTACGAGAAAACAAGCTGATATATTTTAACCCAGAAAAATTATACGCACTGGATCATGTAATTCCTATCTATAAAGCATTCCAAACAGCAGAATTCACTGTTAATTCAACCAAGAAGCAATTCTACAAGCAGAGCAATGGGGAAGCATCTTCACAGCATCAACAGGATGGAGAACAGATCAAACCAGGAGAAAAGGTGGTCAGAACTTGTATTTCAAGGTCACTGAGTCTAAAGCTGGTTTTGTTATATGGGAATATCTGGTTACTTTTAAACAGGAAGCCTGCAGAATCTACAGTGCTCACCACTGCCCAGAAGGCAGAAAATACACGGATTTGTTAGATTTAGCCTAGAGAAAATACTCAGTGGAACTGGTAAAAACAGGACATCTGCATGGTGTTGATGGTCTTAAAACCCTTTCCACTGAAGCATGTACTTGTCTTTGGCATTTCCTTACATAAAAGATGACAGGGTCATCAGGAGAACGGTTTGCTATCAGGAAGCAATGTATTAAGTCCTAAGTCATAAAAACCATAGCAAAGCAGAATATGGTCACTGCCAGAATTGTTTGGAGATCAGATGCTTTACTGAAACTGAACTACTAGAATTAATTCCATCTTCCACACCAGATCATACAATGGGTCTAAAAACTCACTTCACCTACACAGAAGCACTGGTTTATCAGGGTTTGTTGGTATCAGGTCTACCAGCCTAATGATTCATGTACTATTCAGATTAAAGACTTCCAAATACAGAACTATAGGCGCAGTTTTAAAAGTAATCAGCTCCTGTTATCTAAAAGGAATGATAAATGGTATTTGGTTTATCTACAGTAACCTGTGTTTGATTTATCTACAAGTAGTTGAATGCTGAGTAGTTTTACATTCTTATTTAGAAGGGAGACTGTCAAAGTATCTATATGCTCTCTGAAAACCTAACCACTGTGACCATCTCTGGTTTGGCAGCTCATGGAAAATCTCAGCTCTGACAAACTCCCTGTGTGTATTTGCTACATATTAGTCATAAATGCTTCTGAATGTTTCTACCAGCACATCTGCATGGAAGGGCCTGAGTTTCTTCTCAAAATAAGATGAACTCAGCATAAACAAATAAAGATGCTGCCATACAACATCCTCTTCTCCATAGATATAGATCCTTAATATGCTTTTGTCTATTTAAAATGGGCTTCAAGAAGTCTTCGTAATTGACAACACCTAGAAACTCTTATTACTAAAAGCTCCATCTACTGGCTATGAGAGAGCAGTAAACTCAGACATACCAATGTCCATCTTGCCAGCAGTTCATAAATGATGGCAGAACGTGATTTAATTCTTGTTCCCTCTCTTCAGATTTTCTTCAATGTGTCCCCAGGCTCCTGTAAGCTACTCTCAGTGGTAAAATGGCATGTACGGAGTTTGTAAATCATCAAGGGAGAACTTAAATTGTAAATTCCATATCCACACCATGCCTTCTGACAACATTAGAAGAGTGTATTTTAAGACTAGGATTATTCTCATAGCTATTTCTCCACCAGAAGACATGCACACAATATAAACTCCTGATCAAACCCCAAAATACAGAGACAAGCATCCAAGGACATAGATGCCTTTATATCACCGCTGATACCAGAACACATCAGCTGTAGAACCATCGTCTCACCTAACTTCACATTTGGAAGCAGAACATCCAAATTCAGTGTTGAATGCTTTGCTTGTTATTCACCACTCAGGTTTCCTACTGCCTTTCAGCATGGCAATTATTGTCTTGCTTTGCTTATTTTCCAGAATTTACTTAGCCACAAAATGCATTCATGTTCTAGAGCATTCAGAGGGTGAAAATTAAGAAAAAAAGAGAAATACAGGGTACAGCTCAAGGAGGGGAAAATGTTTTGTGGTGGTGGGACTATCTGAATACAGGGGTTTTCCAGGAATAATTCAATTTAATAGATTACTACTACTCAGAGCAGCACTTCTCTGGTGACTGTAAAAACACACTTTAAGTCCCCTGTTCCATACTTTACTCCTAATGATTTTTTTTTGGCAGTGACCTCATGGGGATCTGGGCAAAAAACTGGAGTGTGCTGTGGAATCAGAGTGGAGGAAGAGTCTCAAAACTCTTGAGTTTTCTTGTACTGCTTTGTGAACCATTTGAATAGTCCCTGAAAGCTTCCATTGCTTTACTGGGTTCAGCTTAGGCCAGAGACCACACAAACCACACACTTGTGCCACTGCAGGAGTCACCTACTGATGAATCCCACCAGTCATGACAGGCCTCAGTCACTGTATCACCTCAGCCACCTTGGAGGACACTCCAGAACTACTTCCAGCCTCTCAGTTTGACTGATGCAACATCCTGAGTGCTTTGTGTTCCTTCAGCACCTTTCTCCTCAATAGTACCCTGCATTTTACTGGCAGTAATTAAACTGTCACTCCCTTTCTGACTTCTATTTACACTTCTCAACGTGCAACTCCTGAGACATGAACACACCAAGTTATTTATTCAAGGGCACACAAGGAGCCAGGGACCAAGTGAAAACCTAAAAATCCTGCCTGATCTATCCACTTGTATCAGTCAACACCCTTGCTTTCACACCACTTCTGTGCGGGCTTTCAAAGCTCCCATCAGCACCCCTCTTCACTGCTTCCCTGCTTCACAAGGCTGTCAGATACCCCCAGAATGATCACCACTGTTAAAACTGCAAAGGAAAAATCAGCAAAGGAATATAATAGCAGAAGCCAATGAGGCATCTTGGAAATCATCTGCATTTTAAGGAGTAATTAATAAGGAATGGCATTATTCATTTACAGTGCATGGAAACCAAGGCTCTGCCTACAACTGCTGGAGAGAGCTGTCAGATGTATCATCACAAGAAGCCATATAAATCAGATATTACTATTTACTTGTTCTTGTAATACAAGGAAGAAAAGAAACATTCATCTAAACAAATGCAAACTGTAGAAAATAGCATTTTTATTTATTATTTATAAATAATACTAATATCTGAGAATAAAAAGCCCATGGATCATGACAGCTACTGTGCAAATTTCTAGTAAAGGAGGATGTTTTTTCTCCAGAGAGTTTGTAATCTAAAATGAATCAGATGAACACATTTGGGAAGGCTTTTTCCAGGCACATAAGACAGATCAGCAGCAGAGCTGGGTACAAAGCTCTCACTTTTCGTATACTATCCGCTGCATTTCCTTAGTGCTTGGGTTTATCTTTTAAGTCCTCAAAACATGCATATTTTGTTTCACCAACATAAACCACAACAGGCTTCCAAAATCTGTTTAGAATCACTGCATGTTCCTGCCACACAAATAACAAGTGAACTGAATCTATATTTATAAGGTTGGACTAATGAACTTGATTTTAAATCCATACTTATGACAAGTGCTGATCTGACTGTTTGTGAATGATCTTTTAGGAGGCTGTAGTCACTGTCAATCTGAATGAACAAAAGAGAGGCAGTCTATAAGAAGTTCATAATGGCTGCAATGCCGAAGTTCTAATCTCAGTAATTCTATTTTTGGATTGTTTTTACCATTCTGAAACTTCTCTGTCTCAAACATCTTCTTCCTCCCTTGCTCCCAGCTAAAATCACGTTTGTTTTCTCTCAGGCAGCAGAAATAGTCTGTAAGAGATTATCTGTGGTTTGGTAGAGAAAGAAAAAGGGACGACTTTGAGGACACAGGTCAATGATACAGCAAATCTAGCTTTAGGCCTTCTACAGGCAGATGGAAACCACTATGGCCACATGATGCAAAGCAATTAGTTGGTAGGAATTCACTCTTGTGAGTATAATTCGATTACAAAAAACCTGATGCTTTAACCATACCAGTATTACAGGCCTTATACTAGGTCAGACACTGTTTGGCTTTCAAGAGTAAATTACCTCTTTCATAGAATCATCGAATCCCAGCCTGGTTTGGGTTGAAGGAACCTTAAAGCTCCTCCAGCTCCAACCCCTGCTATGGGCAGGGACCCCTTCCACTGGAGCAGCTTGCTCCAAGCCCCTATGTCCAACCTGGCCTTGAACACTGCCAGGGATGGGGCAGCATCTACCTTGCTCTTAGTACGTAGAACCAAATCCTGAAGACCCTATGATATTTACATCAGGAATTTTGTTAGAATTAGAACTTCCTTCCATAGTCTTTCCAGGAAGCAGGAAGCAGGCAGGGATGGAAGCTCTAGCGTGTACCTTAGAAAATAAGCAGCAATAATGACATTTTTGCATTTCAGTCAGTCTGTCCCTCTCCAAGGGCTGCACAAAGGAACTCTCTGACATTATCACCATTTACAAGCAGGGAGATGGAGTCACTGCAGTACGTAGATCACGTTCACTCATCTTATTGATGAGCCAAAGACAGAAAGCAAGTTTCTCCCGTCTTAGTGTAGGTCTCTGTTATGTTCAGTTCTTAGTCCAGCCAGATACATGTCCTCACAGCAGATCAGGTTACTTTCTCTGTAAGATGTGTTATTATTTTCCTATCACCTATCAGGTTCTCAAACACTACCATTTTAGAAGTTATGGAGATATTTCCATTTCACACCAATCCTGTCTGGCTGCAATTTCCCACAACTGTATCAAATGAGCTAAAAATGGATCTATGTAGCACAGAAAGTCAGGAAATAATGAAAATGACCTTCCAGTTTCCCTGAGCCTCAGTATTCCAGTTAGGTGTCAACATGAGTTGCCTGAAGAGGCTGCATGCTACAAGTTATGAAAAGTCCTACAAAATGCAAAAACCCTGCTATGTCTTTAGCAATATGTACTGACCCCTCACATGTTACAGCCCTGTCTGTAACCACAACCAGAAGCATGGCTTCAGAAAACTGCTGCTTTCTGGTAGTCCCCAGATCTGGTTCAACCTGCACCACAGTCCATGAAAGGCCTGTTTGAGTGTCATCACTCAGGCACATCAGCAAAAAGCCCATTGACTTCTACTGGCTTTCAGTACATGCCTAAAATATAGCATCACCTTGACCAGTTTTGAAGAGGATATTTCCCTTTGCTGACACAAGCCCAAGATTCCCAAACGAAGTCCCTGTATTTCCTAAGACGTCACAAAACTTTCTGTGTGAAAAGCACTTTGAATTCCCTGGAAGAAAGATCCTGTGAGTATTATTATATTCAGATCTCCTTGGAGAAGACGATTATATGACACTAATACTTCACAAAGAACCTTCACTCCCCCAAAAGCTTTCTTTCCAGCAGAAACTGCAAACTTAAAGCATTTCCTTTTTACACCAATTCATTTCTCTACTATGGCTTAGGAAAGAAAGAAGAAATCCCAACCTGTTTAGCACCTGCTGATTTCAGTCCTCCCATCCTGAGTTCCAACTTGGGAAGAGGAAAAGAAACACGTTCCATAGAGTCACCTTGAGAACATATTTGAAATATATGAGTGTGCAAATTAAAATGACTGATGAGAGGGTAAGGTGCTGTGAATGTGTCATACTTACAATGATGACCATCAAATCAATCAGCACTCAAGGAAGATCAAATGACTGCTGGGTAAAAGATCTTTGTTCTGGTTCTCTTTCCAAGGATTGGACCTGGCGTCAATACTGTACTTAACCTTCCCTTGAGATTTGTACTGCTTGAAGCTATTTGTTTAGGCCTCATCAGAGAGGTTTGAATAATAATTAGAGTTTCATGATGGAGAACCACGTTGTTGGCTGGATTTATAGCACACCAGATGGCTGAGGGATGCCAGAGAGATTCCAATATTTGACTGCAGTGAAAAGTAAATTTAAGATTTCCCTCAATAACCTAACATAGAGGAGAGAGATCACTGTGGCAATTACTCTGTGATTCCTGTCACCCCTACAACACTTCGTAAACCCCCTGGAAATGCAATTAGTTTCCTGCATGACCCACCTTATTTACAATGTGCGCTGGTGTGTTAAATTATTTGGCAGAGGGCAGTGATTCCAAAGCACTGGCAGCTCCAGGTGTTTACATCTAACAGAGATATAACAAGATATGGTAGGCACAGAGCACAGGCTGTAAGTTAGAACGTCCACTCAAGTGACTTGGATGAGTGAGGTCAGGACAACTTCTGTTCTCCTTGCCCCAAACAGCTGCTCCTTCAAGGCTGACACCGCAACCTAAGCTCATAATCATATTACACCACACTGACATTATTAATGTTACTGCATTTATCAAACTTGGAATCTTATTAAAACAATAAACTCGTTTAATAAGACCTATAACTGTGGTTCAGGCTCTAGGGAACGAGCAGGTGGTCCTGTGAATCATTCTGCTCTATGCTCATTTAGGACTATGGGGGGACAGGGTTGTAAGACACCACTGCTACTTTCAGCCCTACGTTCCTGGTCACCAGCACATACCACATGTAAACCAGACTTTTGGGGAAGCTTTTGTCAATACCAGTATCATGATTGCAACAGTATTAGAGAGAGAAAGAACAGGAAAGCAATTTACATACAAGGCCACATACATGTGTTAGATTTTTCTATCACATACCATCAACATGGGTTTAAACCATGGTAGACTGAGATGAGCTCTTAGGCAGAAGCTCTTCCCTGTGAGGGTGCTGAGGCGCTGGCACAGGGTGCCCAGAGAAGCTGTGGCTGCCCCATCCCTGGCAGTGTTCAAGGCCAGGTTGGACACAGGGGCTTGGAGCAAGCTGCTCCAGTGGAAGGGGCCTCTGCCCATGGCAGGGGGTTGGAACTGGGTGAGCTTTGAGGTCCTTTCAACCTAAACCAGTCTGGGATTCTGTGACATACAAAACATCTCAAAGCAACAGAAACAACATATAACCTATTCATTAAACATTCAAAGGTCATTCCTTTGTTAAGAAAACATTTCCAGTGAATTCTTCATCTACTTTACTCTCAGGTTGCTGATTCAGTGGTTTTCAGCCAAAATCATCAGTGTTCTCTTACAACTCTCAACTGGTGCCATTTTTTTCTCTTCCAGGACAATTCCTACTTCTATGAGACATGCGAAAACGAAGCCAAGAGGAACACAGGTCTACATAGAAACACCTTTATATTGTAGGTAGAGAAAACATTCTTCCTTATATGTGCATGAACATGGGCACAACCCCATTCACATGGCAATCTTTCAGCTGTCCCATGTGGGACAACATCAGCTGGAGTGATACAAACTGTGAGCCAGAAAATAGCTTCTAATTTTCCATCTCCAATCAGCTCTTTGCTAGCTGAGCCTTCTCATTTCACCCATCTATATAATGCAGATATCTTAATAGAAACCCATTTCATGGCTGTGGAGGCTGCTATTCTGTTGCAACCTCAGTGAACACAGTATTGCTTTTAGCAAAACACTAAATCATAGGTTCTTTCATTAAAACACTTTCAAGATGAAAAAGTATTTTCATTATGAAGTATCAAGGTATCTTTCAAAGTAACACCAAAACTGGAATCTGCACTTTAAAAGAGGCAAATTAACAAAGGGCTATGAAAATTATGAAGTTGTTATGAAAGTGATGAACACTGCAGGATGCATATAAAATGCTCAGGCTTTCTGAACACACTGCGTGGTACTCTGCTTTTCAGTGGGAGTTGGTGATTTATAACACCACATTACGTCCACAGACAAGAATCTAGAGGGCATTGGGGTTTGTTTGTAATAAAATCCAGTGAAGCAAAGGGCAAGTTTTTCTGGAATGCTTCCCCTGCCCTCACAGTTTCCAAGTGAATGAAGACATGACTTTCAAACAGTGATGCTACAGGCCATTGCAGCAAGCTGCTATCTATACAGAAAGGTATGTATAGATTAGACCATAGCAATTTATATCCTTTACTGGGAACTATGGTAAGATCTGTTGCATTTCCCCCACCAGGGCAACTTATGCTTAGCTCATTACTGAGCAGGGCACCTTAAAATTGTTTAAATAGCATGTTAATGAATTGGATGTGAGGAGTTGAATAATTCTTCTCATTTCAACTCTATCACTCTCTGTTTGCGTAAAAATCTGTCTGTTATGGCTGTCATCCTTCACTGCACTACCTGCCTCAGAACCCGGGGACACTGAGCACACTGGGCTCCCCTGACCCTAACACCTCCTCCCTCTCCTTTGTGGAACCTGCTTAGTAAAGCACTGACAAAATTCTCCATGACTTGTTTCCAAGTTTATCTGAGGTAGTCACTGGCTTATCCTCAGCTTGCTCCCGTGTAAAGGTGCCTGTTGATTCTTGTATTGGATGAGTTTAGTAACCAAATGGAATCATTTGTCTCAGGCAGTTACTTGTGCAGGGATACACAATGTAGGTCCATTATGAGCTTTTTGGGACAGGGCCACCCCGTCCATCTCTGCACAACTTCTACCCCAGCAGGCTTATGATCAGATGCTCCCTTCGAGTGCCACCATAACAGTAAGAACAAATGAACAGTACACCTGTGCCTCTCCAAAAAACAAGCCAGGAATTTGCTGTACAAAGACACTGTTTTTCCATCAACAACAGCCTATTTCTTCCATGGTTTCAATCTCCAGTGGACCTTTCTAATTTACTTACATAGCCTCCATTACCATGGCAACTGAGCACGTCACAGCCTTCACTGTACTTATCCTCACCACACAACTGCAAATTATGGAAACACAATCGTTTTGGGGGTAGATACTCAGATTACTGGTTCACCCTTCAAACCTGTCACTTTGCATTCACTGCTATTGACCTCCATGCTGACTACACTGAAACCAGTGTGCACACGGCTACTACACGAAGATTTTCCCCATTGGCTCTGAGGTCAGTCAATACCCAGAGACTCCACCAAGGTCATCCAGGTCCAGCACAGGACAATCCCCTCTTAAAACTGCAATCCAGAACTGCCTAGGTGAAAGATGCAGTACTACCTGCATCTCAGTTCCATGTTAATTTGCTGTGCAGAAATACCCACAGCACTGTGAAATGAGTTTTCATTTTCTCTTCCCAGCCAATACACCTATCTACCCTGTGTCACAAGGTATCCCAAGACGTGCTAACGCTGAGGCACAATAGTGTGCATTTATGCCAAGCCAGCCATTGCAGCTCAACTCTGAGCTGTGACCAGAATAGCAAATGACTAACAAATGCTCCTCCAAAACACTCTCTCATTAAGATGTGTCCTCATTAAAAGGGGCAAATTTACCATAAACAATTGCATCTCTCATGCACAGACCTCAGCAGCAGCTGAACATAACATATAACATTTACCCCCTGCTTGCCAGTAGACAGTAACACTGAATGCTGTGGAGTTTTAACTAAAGATCTATGTGGACAGCTCTTGCCTAAGTGCAGCCAAAGCTTCGGGAAGGAGATCCAAATACAGTGGGCTCTGTTTATCCTTCGTTTGGTGTAGGTACCACATCCTCCCATACAGTTTAAACTGAAACAGGGGAAGTTCAGGTTGGAGATAAGGCAGAAGTTTTTCCCTGTGAGGGTGCTGAGGTGTTGGCACAGGGTGCCCAGAGAAGCTGTGGCTGCCCCATCCCTGGCAGTGCTCAAGGCCAGGTTGGACACAGGGGCTTGGAGCAAGCTGCTCCGTGGAAGGGGTCCCTGCCCGTGGCAGGGCTTGGAACTTGGATGAGCTTTAAGGTCTCTTCAACCCAAACCATTTTATGATTCTATGAGCTGTTCTGACATATATGAACTATTCTGCAATAGACACCTGGAATACTCAGGTACTTACAGAAATTCCACAACTGAATATTTTAGCACATTCAGCACATTGAGCAACTGGGCTTCAAATACATTTTTAAGGTAAGTCTTAGGCACTGAAGTCCCCTGCATTGAGTCCCTGCATTGACCCAACAAAAAGTCCTTTTCTCTGCTGTATGCACTCGACAGAAGGAGTCTGCACGTCAGTGCAACCATGCTGAATGAAGATTATCAGAGTACTAACACAACTTGGAGAGGCAGAAGGCTTTTGGGAGAAATTGATTTATTGTATATGAATAAAACAGGGCTTTCAATTATTTTTAATCTTTAAAGAAAAATTAGACTTAAGGGTCAGGTTTATACAGATTATTAAAAGATGGACAAGTATATTAATGCTCTATCCACATGATGGCCCTTTTACAAACCACAGTAATAGAAAAAGGCTTTTCTAAAAGCAAGAATTGAGCTCAAAGATTTTTCATTCCAGTTACACACATATTTGCAAATAACTCATTTGCTGGACAATGAGTATATAATGAGAACATTACAAACCAGATGACTGGAGGGAACCTTGATCTGCTGAAAAGCCACAGTTTCAAAGGCTAATCTACAGTATAACATTTTAAATCAAACTAGTAACAGTCAGCTCAGCATAGAAAATGTGTGTAGAAAACAGTCTTACAATTAGCCGTTGTACAATTAACATGCAGCATTTGTCTGAGTGGTGACGAATGAAGCTGTTGGCCCTCTGGAGTGAGGACCTGATGACCTCCCTCTCTCCCATTTCTAGCTCGTCTTTCAAAAACCAGCTCTGTGGATATCATCTCCTCAGGATTTCTGGATGTTTTCTGGCCATACTCTTAGTGACACTTGGTTATGCTCTGTTCCCATAGCTTGCAACTCTTACAAACATTGTGTTCAGTTTATATCCTAAGACTCCATGCAGGGAACCTCTTGGGGCACACAGTGGCTGTCATTTGAACATGCAGTTAGGTTTCCTTCACAATCATGGGATATGGGACATGGCCATAAACCAGAAAACACTCCAGGTATGTTGTCTCAATGCAGATCATGTGCTCCGAATGCACCTCACCACTGCCTCCCCATCAATCAGACCTTCTAGCAAGGGACCAATGTAGAGTACTACATCGGGACTGAATGGGCCATCTCTGCTCCCTGGGAGCTCTGAACCTGCCATGGCACAGACAAGGCTTTGGGAAAACAGGCCCCATGAGGCTGGAACTCAGAAACACATTTCTCCTACTAAATTACCATCGCCCATCACAAGTGAAACTTGGCTCTTTGGTTTCTCCAACCAGCTTTAGCTTAAAAACAAACCCCAACCCCACAAAAATAATCCCACACAATTTTCACCAAGATCTGTCAAGATTCGGTGGTGGTGAAGGGAATTCATAAAAAATACAGAATAAATACCTTTGCTTTGCATTAGAAACACATTGGGGATTAGGAATGCAAATGCAGGGTAGGGAAAAAAAAGGCTTTAGACATCAGAAAAATCTCCTGGTTTGCTCCTCATTATTCTTAGTGAAAGAAAACTAAAAGCATATCCTGACGACTGCAATTCCCGATCTTCCCAAACAGGGACTCCACTTGTGTACAGGATCTACTCCAGAAGTTCTCATTCTCTGGAGACTTCAAACGCTCAACTAATAACAACAACAGATGAATGAGAAAATGTAACACTCAAAGCAGCCTGAAATAATACTGCATCTCTTGAGGTGGATTAGCACCATTGTAATGGCTGCCAAGAGGGAAGTAAAACTAAGAGACCTACTCAGTATAATCCCAGTTCCCTCACAGTAATCCAGCCAGACTGAAAACAATACTGGAAGAAAAAGAAATGTAATGAGTCTGCAGAAATCAGCTGTGCCCCCTGATCTGCTCTGAACTGGGGGACCCCTGGAGCAGAAACTTCTGGGGTCTTTTGATTGGTTCTCAGGCATAATGTTATACAACAGTAACTCCACTTATCATTCTTCCTCCTTACTTCTTTTACTTTAAATGTGCATCTTCAGATGCTACAGCTCAAAGCTGGTTCATTTCAATTTCAATACCTAAAGGGGGGCTACAAGAAACCTGGAGAGGGGCTTTGGACAAGGGCCTGTAGGGACAGGCCAAGGGGAATGGCTTGAACCTGCCCGAGGGGAGACTGAGCTGAGCTCTTAGGCAGAAGCTCTTCCCTGTGAGGGTGCTGAGGCGCTGGCACAGGGTGCCCAGAGAAGCTGTGGCTGCCTCATCCCTGGCAGTGTTTAAAGCCAGGTTGGATACAGGGGCTTGGAGCAAGCTGCTCCAGTGGAAGGGGTCCCTGCCCGTGGCAGGGGTTGCAACTGGAGGAGCTTTAAGGTCCCTTCCAAGTCAAGCCATTCTAAAATTCTGTGATTTCCAGCTTTTCCTTTATCTGGATTCTTTTTCTGCAGTTACCATAAAAAATACTTGAGTCAGAAAAAATATAAATGGATATATATTATATCACCCCACCGTACAAAGTAATTATAGCATTCCCTACTGAGTGATGGGCTCAGATAAAAACCTCACAGCCTGTATTATTTAGTCACATACATCTCTATTAGCTTTCAAACAACAGGTACTGCTATGTCCAACTTCAACACTCCCAGTAGCTGAGCACCCACACTGCTGTGCCTCCTCAGGGCCTGGAAGAAAGGGTACTGCTGCTCTGTGTCATCAGAGAGGGACATGAGAAACAACAGCTTAATGATGCAGCTCATTTAAGTACTGAAGTCAATGAGGCCACTCACATGAGTAAATAAATGCTCACCAGTAGCAGAAAAACATCTCTAATTTGGTCCCTAAATAGTTATTGCTTTTGTTTTTCACACACAAACAGGAAGAAACAGATGCAGGCCAGCAATTTATAAAGGGGCCACCACTGTCCAGCTTTCATCACAACACATGACATGAAGAAAGTCAAGAAGACTTGGAGGGTAGAAGCACTGCAGATTCCACTATGGAATGATGGAAATCACACGGTTCTGTGTTCTGAGTCATCCGTTCTAGCTGGATAACACAAGCACACTTTTACGGGCCAAGCAGCCTTCAGTGGAACTCATCACAAGTTCAGAGCACTCTTTAAGAAGGGGAGAGATTCCAAGACTTCCATCCTCTTTTGCTCCCTCATTTCATTTTTATCACTCAACAGCTTTGTGTTCCCCAGCAGGAGAGCAAACTCAGCCTTGTGAGCTCACAAGCAACATAGGTATGAAACACATCAGCTGTAGCATGGCCATAAGCTCCTGCAGAGGCTCTGGCACCAGGTACAGTTTGGTTTTAGGGCTGAACAGCTGGAACTTTAACCTCTTTCAAGCAGTCCAGCTTTTCTGGACCTTCTCCCACTTGTCATAATCACATTCACTCTGCATATGCCTGAGTGATGAATTTTCAGAGAGACAAATTAAAACAGGTTTTTATGCAAGTTTTATGCATATCTGAATTTTCTCCCCCCAAAAGCCTTCATTCTTCTTCTCCTGAAAGCTCTGCCAAACTTAGGTGCTATTTCTGGTTAGCAATTAGCAAAAGAATCAGTCCCAAAAATACTGCCGTTACCAAGCAGCAGGGTTTAGGAAGGAGAGGAAAAAAGAGGAAGAAAGGAGCACATGCTATAGCCCACTGGCATATGATATTCTCTTAGAGTATGAACAGGATTTCACATCACATGCTGTGCTTGAATTTGAGAATCCACTTCTAATTGTGTGCTCTTTCTCCTCTGCACCACAATTGTATCTCGTTGTGTCCTCCCATGTGTCTGATGTCCCAATCCATGGCACATCCAGCTAATTGCCCACCTACATCTGCCACCATCTGACACGTGGGGCAATGGAATGTCTCTTCCTAAAGTTCAGCTGCCACTAAGCCTGTGCTCTGCCTGCTGCAAAGTAACCCACACGCTGCCCTTGATGAGCTGGGGGGGGTGGATTTTTGCAGGCTCCATAAGGACAACACATCACTGTCAGATACTGGCTGCATTAGCAAGTCCCAAGCGCTTCATGGTGAAAATCATTATTATTTTCCTGGCTTTACAAGTGAGGAAAGGGATACCTGAAGAAATGTAATTACTTGCTCAAGGTCCGTGGACCAGTAGCAGGGACAGAGATGAAAGCTGGGATTCTGGAATTGTGCATATGTGCATCAGCACTTCCTGATGATGCAACATCAACAGAAGTATGATACACAGCACACATCCTCCAGTCACTACTGACTGCATTTACCCTTGATTCCAGGACACACTGCATGTGTCACAACTGTCAATAAAGCTATACCCTGCTTCCTTGGAGATCCAGGCCCCTGGGAATCAGAGTGGAGAGGAAAATAAAAGGTAATACGTGCAAGATGCCTTATGTCAGAAACAACAGATAAATTCAGAAGCACTTTCTCTCACTGACAACTTCATTTAATTCTTCTTTGTTAGCTTATAGGACAAGTAACTTGCTTTCCAGTCTAATGCTGGCAAACAGGACCAAAATGGAGCCCAGGAACTGTCTGGTTCTGGCTTCAGTTATGCCAGAGAAAGAGCACAGGCAGATGATGGCTATTCCAACTCTTCACATTATTCATCAGCACAGAGGACAGATATTCACAGTTGCCCTTTGCCTATAGATAGGGTTAAACAGGCTGACAAGCTGTGGTGCATTCACATAGAATCCCAGAATCCCAGCCTGGTTTAGACTGGAAGGGACTTCAAAGTTCATCCAGCTCCAACCCCTGCCACAGGCAGGGACCCCTTCCACTGGAGCAGCTTGCTCCAAGCCCCTGTGACCAACCCGGCCTTGAGCACTGCCAGGGATGGGGCAGCCACAGCTTCTCTGGGCACCCTGTGCCAGCGCCTCAGCACCCTCACAGGGAAGAGCTTCTGCCTAAGAGCTCAGCTCAGTCTCCCCTCTGGCAGGTTCAAGCCATTCCCCTTGGCCTGTCCGTACAGGCCCTTGTCCCAAGCCCCTCTCCAGGTTTCCTGTAGGCTCCCTTTAGGTACTGGAAGACTGCTCTAAGGTGTTCCCTGAGCCAGCTTCCCTGAGCTAGCCCACAGATGTATAAGTAAAAAAACCCCACAGCCTTTGTGAAGATGCTGCAGGTCCTGTGCTGTGTTTAACACTGATTCACACTAATTTCCCAACTAGAATAATGAGCACACACGAAGCATTCAAGACATGGAAGGAAGGGAAAATCCACCCATGACTGAACTCCAGAGACAAGAGTCTAAGACACCACTAACAAGGTTTAGCAAAGCTGCCTCTCCCCACAGGCCAGAAGACAGAGGCCTGATTTGCAGCCTGTGTCTCCCGCTGACAAGTAACGCACGCAGCGGAACGGAGGACTCCTGCTCCAGTTAGCAGTGGGCACACACAGCCTGTTAGAACACTTGGTGATTAATGGGGCTTTCCTGGCCACTTCTGATAGCAGGTAGCAGGACTTGTCACTGGAGAGCTGATCAGTGTGAGAAGTATGGTCATGCTCCACTAACCAGCAGTCATGTAATTCACTAAGTAAGTCCTGTATGTGAGATTCAGCTACCGGCTGCAGCAAATTGGACCTGACTTATTTTGATACTGAACGTTAGCAAACTGGCTTTACTTGAATTCTCAGGTTTCTATCACTTGCCTGTGTTTGGCTTCAGCTGTAACTCACAGAGCCTCCAGTCAGGGCCTGCAGCAGCACAGGGAGATCACAGCAGCAGCCAGGTAATACGCTACTTCACCACTTCTGCACCTACTGTAGTGAGCATGTTGCTTCTTTCAACACCCAAAACCTTTTAAAGTTGGTCTTTGGCTTCTATGAGAATGATCAACTCTAACATTACACACTGGGACCAGTCTTGCAGAGCATTCTATGTTCATACAGCATCTTACAGCATCAAGCACCTCAGTAGGAAATGAAAAGCAACAACTCCCAGCCCCTTCAGAGCATCTCCCCTTTGGGTGTCTCCTATTTTCACTTAGCAGTGCCTGCTGACATTATGATGTAGCTGGAAAATGAAGATAAGTAGATAAACAAAGGATGTAAATTGACTTCTCTTGAGTGAGCACATGCAGTGACAGACATGGCGTAATCCCAGAGCAACTCCACAAGAAAACCACCACAGACATCCAAACACAAAGACACGGAGAATTCACTCCTCGCACTGTAAGGGGAAAACACAAGGGTGGAAGGAAGTGGGACAGGACAGGGGACAGGACACGAGTCCTGCCCCAGAGCACGGGTGGAAGCCGTAAACCATGCCGCCAAAGGAAAGGCCTTCGCTACTGGAAGATCCATCCTCATCACCTGAGTGTGCTCAGTGTTAAAACCATATACTAAACTCTTGGTGAGTAGCCACTAGGAAGAATCCACAGGTAGAAACTGGGACAGGAGTACACTGCACGCTGTCAAGGATGTGCTCTTGAGAAGAGCCACAATTAGCACTTAGACAGATACCTAGGTAATTCTTTCAGCAGGAATTAATCACTTGAGAGTGGATGCACACAGGGACATAAAATACTCAATTTAAATACATGGGGACGGTACATCTGACACGAGATGGGAATGCCAGAAGCAAGTTTGTTCAACTGCCAACTGAGCATCCAAAAGAAGCAGGAGAGGCAAAGGAGATGGTGGCTTCTCAGAGCTGCCTTGTGGGCAGCTGGAGAGCTGGATACTTATTAACATGAAAATCAAGAGATGACTGCTTACGGACCTGAGCTTGTGATCAGCAGATCCCTTCATAAGATCAAACCTTGGAGTGCCCAACTGCTCTCAGACACACCTGAGTGCCCAACAAATCTCTACATATAAATGTTCTCACTGCCTCTTCCCTGCTGTCAACACCTACCTCAAACATGTGCAGCTGATCAAGGTCAATCAAATCAATCACAGGTGAAGGATGGAAAACCATGATAATGACAGGTAACCAAGCACGGTATTAAATGCTCAGATTAAAGTGGGAGACAAAGGAATGATGGATAGTGGGGTGTCACTGAACCTGCAAAACCAATCACAGGGGAACGACTCTAATATGGCATGATAAACAAGAAATAATCCTTAATAGAACTGGGGAGAGGAAAGAGGAAGGTGCATGTGAGGAGGTAACAAAGAGAATTTCCTGAGATCAGGCCATAAATTTACTTGGACAACTTCTGAAAGAGAGCTTCTATCTGAGCAGGAAACGAGTTTTAGCCTATTATTACATACAAACAGAGACATACTACAGAGTGCAGGAATCAGGTGATGTCAAAGGTGATGGATAGCCAATAATTCCCACTTGGGGACTCTCTGGATGCTTTTCAACAACAGACAATCCTGCTGTTGCTACAAGGTGCACTTGACTGCCTCAAAGTACATGGTTTATGTTGCTAGAAAAACACTGGACAAAAAGATTTGTTACAGTTTTCTATGTAAGTGCGAAAAGTGAGAGGATACAGAAGAATGCTCCCAGGACAAATAGCATCTCTTCTCAAGATACTCTCTCAGAAATGTTCAAGGTTAAGTGCTTTGTTTTGCTGTTACCAGGTTGGGAGCATAAAGTGTTTTCAGCATACAAATTAGCTCACAGAAAAATGACACCGTCCCTTCATCTTTGCATAGCATTCAAGAGACTGAAGTCACATCAGCTGGACACTTGACACTACTGTCATCTAAATTAATATTAAGAGCTATATCAATTATTTCAGCTACTGAAAAGCTTATGCTGCAAATCTTGTCCTATTGCTTGTGTTCTTCAAGTTTCATAGGTGAGGATTTAACCATCATTTGCATGACTAACAACTGATTTCACATCACATCTAATAACATATTTCAACTTCAAGGAACTTGAGACAGTTTCCAAAGAACTACATAAGCAAAGAATACTCCTGTGCCTCGGAAACCTCATGGATGTTGGTATGCCAAGCTCTGCCAAGTCCACCTGCCTGCCTGCTGGAGCCACCACTAGAAGAGATCCCACCAGTCTTTGACTGAAGGTTCTTCCCAGAGAACTCAGCCTCTTCGGATCCTCCTCACGTCTTCAGCAGTTCATCAGAGGAATTATTCTAAAACTTGAAAGCATGGTATAAATGAGAGCTACAAAGTCTTTTTCAACACCATTAACTAGAATTAGCTCAGTCAAGCCACTGCACATTGACTGCATACATTTTTCATACATAAAAAGCAGAGGGTGGGTAGAAGCGATGCTGGGGATATGCCATGCAGTATAATTTTAGTTGTTTTGATGTAGAATTAATTCAAAGGCTAATATTTTCAGCTGCGTTGCTGTGCATGAATCCAAGTGCAGCAAGTTCCTCTAAAAATAAGTCTATGCAGAAGAAATTAAAAGAACAAAAAAGAAAGGTTGGAGGTGTGATGAAATGACTAATGGTTCTATAATAAGTGAGCAGCTTACTGCTCAGCTTCATCGTACATTTGCCTGTTATTTCTGTCAGTGGATTTTATGCAACTGGCATTGCAGTTGGTTATTCACTTGTGTCTCCAGATCTTTGTTTTGGTTTAGGGATTTTAATGACTCTATTTCCATTACCAGAATTACGAGGAGTACGAATGGCTGTTGTATTACCACATATATCAAACAGCCTTGACCTTGAGGCCCTGCAAACTGATCAATATGGTCGCGAGAACTTGAGTCTGGGTACGACTCCAGCTCCATGCTGAGAGTGTCTAAAGGACTCAAGGCATGAGCATCAAACATGTGTTACTCCAGACTCTATCTGCAGAGAACAGCTCAGGCACTGCTAAAAATCTCTATTTCCACTGGATGATGTGTGGGTATCTCTTCTGATGATAGAGCATATCTGCAGAAGTGATATGAAAATGCCTCACTAAAGTGCCAAGCATTACCTGGAGTGAATAAAAACAAGAGAGGACTGACTTAAAGCTCTTAGACAATGAGCACTGAATACAACAATGTAAGAACACAGAAACACTGAAGCATTACACATAAGAATCAGACAAGATGGGTACTAACAAGGGCGTTAGCAAAAGCACTAAGATTTCCCATCAGTAGATCTGTTCACTTTTGTCTTCTCACTGACTTTCCAAGAAATTTCCAACAGATTGTCCATTAAGGTTTCAAAATACACTCATTTTCCAGTAGCCTTTGGAATCAGGTTAGCAATCCTCTGTCATGCCATAGATGTACAAAGATCTAAAGAGACATACAGCCATGGTATAAGCATGGAATGCCCCATGGGTTGATTTTTGTTGCACTCATCCTTCATCTTCACACACTTATTCAAGGGTGGTATTGGTCTTAAAAGCCAAACCCCACATACATAAACTTCAGCACTTTAGGGGATACTGAAATGGCTGTTCTGCACACTGGTAACACTGGTGTTTGACCAGATCAGTTTGGTCTAACTTGGAACAGTGATAATCCAATTTTCAGAAGTTCTGGTTTGATCAGCTTTGAAATTACGTGGGACAGCTTCTTGGCAACGTGAAGAAGTGTATCTCCATATATTCAGTGTACAAAACTGGCCATCAGTCCCTATTTAAATAACTGCAGAATATGGGTAGATTTTGAAAGCAGGTCCAACAAACACACACACACACAGACACCACTTCTTAACATATCCAGTCATTTCCTTAAGTGCAACAAGCAGAAGCCACCTCTGTGAATATCCTGGTTGTGTTTGTAGTTGTACGAGGGCCGTAACCTTTCTGTGACTTGGACTCTTCTTCACAGAACAATAAATATATCTCATTCTTTTCCACCAAGGGCTCTGATACCAACCAACACTAATAATTATTCTGATCAAGTGCTTTGAAACCTACAGCTAAAGCAGGGGCAAGCAGCATCACTTGTTCCCACTACATAAGGAAGGATGGGTTTGGTTTTATGCAGACCTAGGAATGTCTTTTACTTCACCCTCAATTCAAGCCCTCCCCAAAAGAGATGGCATAGCCAAGTGTGACGGAAAACAGTTTCATTTCATTGTATGATATGTATTTAGGTACTCAGTCATTCTGGAAGCACCTTGCTTTGCCACGTGTGAAACCAATGATGAATATGCAACCTAATTCTGGTGAGCTTTCTAAATTCGTTTCTCTTCCCATCACCTTCATGACTTCTCAGGTGAGGGCAAGGCATCTGTTCCCTTCTGACTCTTCACTGTCACAGTGAAACGCAGGCTGTTCCTACAGCCAAGTACCTCAAGGAAAACTGTACATTTTGCAGTAGCTGCTTTCAGAGTCACAGTTTATTAGGGAGAAAGAAAACCTGCTTTTCTATTTACGGTCTGTTTCAAAGCAATATGCTCACTGTTACTGTATTTCCTACGTAAACCTTCTCAAATCAGGCACAGCATTGGTGAGTAGATTCAACAGTTTAAGTGCTTATGGTTCATAGAGGTTCTTGTATTTCTCATCATAGTAATATCTGAATTTCTTAGAGCAGATATTAAACTATTTTAACATTAGCCAAAATGGGGAGCTCTGCCTCCCTCTAATACCAGCAACAGAAGTGGTCTGACTTACATTCTCATTAGAATCTATTGCCTTAGTAATGTGTTTTGAAAGCAAATTCTGTGAGGCAGCTCCTCTGTATGTGTAAAACACCTATCACAGCGCATGTAAGGAGGGAAAAAAGAAAGGAAAGAAAATCTATCAAAGAATGCTGTCTTGACAGGAAAATGGCCAGATTTGTGAGAGCTGCTCACCCTCCCAGAGGAATTAATGTAGAACAGGGAGGAACTGACCCTAAGAACACATTTGCCTTGGTTCTGATGGACTTTCTACAGCAGCATTTTTAGAATCGAGAGAAGAGTCCTCAGTGTTTTGTGAGGATCATCGTCATAGCCAATTAGTCTCAGTGCAAATTAATATGAATACAGAGTACAGAGAGAGGCACTGTGTGACACAGTTTTGGCAGCCCTTAGGATTCAGTGGAATTGTAATGCCAGTGTCTTCACCAGTTCACAGAAGAACTTAAATAAAGATATCTGCTGCAAGGACAGCATGCACCACTTATCCTTCAGACATTAAATTACACATAAAGTGGCACAGGTCTTACTGGAGAGGGGCTGGCTACATACAGCAACCCACACTGGACCTTATCTACTGCTGCAGCAGTGAGCAAAGTGAAAGAAAGAACAGAGGGAAGCCAAGGCAGGCTGAGTGTGTTGCAGGACTGTGCTGCAGAGGAGCATGGACACAAGGGGAGAGGCAAACAGTACCTCTGGGAGTTAAAAGTCACAGAATCCCAGGCTGGTTTGTGATGGAAAGGACCTCAAAGTTCATCCAGTTCAAAGTCTGTGAGCAGGTTCCATAGGACACACCCTGTGCTTTAGTATAGGAGGAGAGGAAAAGGATGGTTTGGGGATGGTGAAATGCAGTGGGCTTGCCACAGATCAAGGTGTATGACTCTTCATTTATGTTCCTCAATTAACCTATAAAGTGGGCACAATAATGGACTTTTCTGTCTTGCCCCTGTTGGTTTTAAGTTCTGAGGCAGAGGATCTGTCCTCTACTCCCTGAAGCCTATTCACACGTTCTCAGTTGGATACTATTCCGATATGAGTAGAGTCATGTTACTACTCAGCCTTGTTCTACAACCTAAATTAAAGACGTGTTCACTTCTAGCAGTTTTTATCTACTGTGGTATCCAAATTAAGCCTCTTCTTTACAACAGCATTGTCATAAACAACTAAAGCTGCAAAAATGTACTTATTTTATTCCACACACAATACTGCACAATTATTGTCAAAAGCTCTTTGATTTACTGGCAGAGAAGAGGAAGATTGTGCTCAGTCCTAGCCAAATGTGGGGTTTTTTTAGTATCTGGCTTGCCCACCTACCCTTTGGCACAATTTGTTCCAGAAAGTTTAATGCTACTGCAGCTTCCAAGGGGGTGGGAAACATTTCAGGCTATTCTCTTCCAGGAGCAAAGTCAGCATTGATGGAAGCTTGCTTCACTTGAATTACCAGATCACGAGAAAGCAGCCACAAAGTGTTGATGGGAGGATAAGAACGAAGGGAAACCTGTGTCATGGTTGAGAAGATTGTTTGAATGGCTCATTCTGGTGACCTTGCTGTCTGGAGCTCATGCATTTACATGAGTGTTCTTTTACACCTACTTCTTGTCTTCATCTGGGAGCAGGTTAGAATTCAATTTGCAGTCATTGCTCCTTAGCGTTTACTTCTGCTTCTATTATGTAAAAAAGCTGCTTCTCCAGCTCACAGAGGAGCCAGGAGATCAAGAGTTAATCAAGCAAAGAAGTGGAGGCCCTGCAAGGAGAACAGAGGCAGATCATCTGCCTCACGCCAAGAGGAGGAACAAGACACGCTCAGAATCACAAATACTACAAAACAGGAGCAGAGGAGAAGCTGTGTTGTGGAAATGGTGCTCTTGAGAGCTCCCCTTTGGACAGTCTCTCCCAGCTCACTGGAAGTACTTACTTCTTTGCAATGCTTTAAAAACCTATTATTACTTGCAGTAGAAGGTGTCCCTGCCATGGCAGGGGGTTGGTCCCTCCCAACACAAACCAGTTTGGGGTTCCGTGATTATTTTCAGATCCCTGGGTGAAAGGTGTCAAGCTGCTGTTCAAACACCTCACAACAGGCAGTTGATGGGAGCGATCACTACTGATGCCATGCTCATAGGCATTTGCTGTGCTGTACCTGTCAGATGAGTCTGTGGTCTGACCAGGTTAAACGTAGTTAACCCTCAGATCACCTCTGTATAACTAAGCTGTTAAATGCTGTGTCCTTGCCAACATGAGGAGAAACTTCCAGATTGGTAGACAGGGAACACCAGCAAAGACATCATAGGAATATGAACATGTCAGAGCTACTGACTATCCAATCCCAACCACAGCTGACAAACTGGATCTAGCATAAAACACAGGAAGTAGGGAAGGGAACTGGTATGGGTTAAGATTTATTGGCTATTATTCTATTATCAACCATCATGGCCTTCCAGACTGAATCCCTTGTGACTTAGTTTATGTCCTTGAACATTAGGCTTGGCACCCCTACCAAAAATCATGTCTTAGAACAGTACTTTTAAACCTTCATATCCTCATTAATCACACACATGCCTTTTGAAAGTGCATTATTTTTACACCTTGTTGCTGTTTCAAAGCCATCTCACAGTCATGAGTTCCAAAGAATGACTTCATGTTACATAACATGAACAAAATACACTGCAAAGCTCTTGTTTAAAATGCTTCTTGTCAACTGCTCACAAGGTCCCATTATTCTTTGGGCTTTTAAATGGAATTCAAGTCCTATCCAATGCTTTAGCTGCCCTCCTTGATGAGCAGACTCACCCTTAATTCAGAGCACCACAAGTTATGTGTCAGATGGAGAGCTGATGGACATTTTGATTTAAGATCCAGCATGTTATAGTTTTTAAAGCAAATTACATCAGGCAAAACCCTTCAATAGCCTGTCTGGATTCTACACCCTAACTTATTTTTTATCCCTATTAACATATGGCATTGGTTAAATATTACCCATGATCCAAGAAGCAGGATCTTTCCATGCACAGTGAGGCTCGGTGACAGACAAAGCTACAGCAAAGCCTCATATTTTATTTATTGGTGAATGGGACTGAATCTGTGTGCTGAACCGTGACCGATCAAATCAGGTGATTCCAAACACACCTCTGAACTCCAGTCACACAGAAAAACCCCACCTTTTCCCAGAAGCAATGGCTGAGCTTCAGCTACAGACGGTTTCTATTCCTTGCCTTGGGTTTTGTGTACGATTTCCACCCCAGCAGCTTCACAAAGATGGTAACAGATCATTTACAGCCTCCCCTGAACTGACTAATGGATCCAACCCACTCAGCAAAGATAGAACTTGAAATCAGCTGGAGCAATGGAGTAGAAAGAATGGAGCTCTATAATCAGGTTATTTGACCCCAGGCATAATGGAGAGTCTCCCTCTCTTTTAAACCAGACTAAACTTCAAGCATGATGCACCCAAGAAGTGAACTGAGCAGAAAGATACAGGCAGTTAATTTAAAGCATTTAATGGGGAAAAAACCCAACTCTTTGATGAGTTTTTCCCTGATCATTTACAGGGAATTACCTCCTCCACTTCTTTAGCTGCTCTGACAAACTAGCACTACTCCAAGCAATCCCTCGATAGCTCACTCACTGTGCCACACCAAAGCAGCAGAAAGACCCCTCAGATTTCAGATCTTGTTCAACCACCTGCCGAACACAAGGAAATCTGTCTTAGGTGCAAGTCCCTGCATATGCACTCTAACAACTTCTGTTTCTCCAACAGAAAGTAGTGTATGTGTAATCTATGGATATGTGCATTTAAAAAAGCCAGCTTGTCTAACACCACCATTACTATAATGCTGCATATAACTGCTAAATGCAAATAACTGTGCATTCCATCCTCTCCAACAAAGCTTCCATCACAAGAAATACCCTCAACCTCCTTCCATTTTAAAAGGCAAGCTCTAATGTTGGTTTAGGTTCCCTCTCCCTCATTCCAAACTCTGAAATGTTTATATGGGGTTTCATTAACATTGTTGTTTTGCCAAAGGCTTCATCACTCCAGCTGG
Organism: Neopsephotus bourkii; assembly: GCF_033783945.1. Classification (NCBI taxonomy): domain Eukaryota; kingdom Metazoa; phylum Chordata; class Aves; order Psittaciformes; family Psittacidae; genus Neopsephotus; species Neopsephotus bourkii. The sequence goes on from NW_026900852.1 coordinate 1,485,209, forward strand.
AATTTGAAGCTAAAAAGATGCAAATATCAAAGAAGGGCTCTGAAGTTATTTCTGTTTGGGGTCAAGAGCAGGTGAGAGCAGAATTCCTTCCTGGAAACCTCCAGTCTGGTGTGGTTGACTTGAAGAGCTGCTAAATTCCGAACTTCTGAGTTTCAACTCTCAACACCTAACATGAACTCGATGGAACAAGACTACCAAGAGCTGTCTTCGGAGTCAGACATGCAACCCTCCATCTGGAACCTGCTATTTCAGAGGCAGTCAGACGTCAAGGAAAACTAAGGCAAGTGAGGCCAGGGATAACACAGGAATGCTGTGGTGCATTCTCATGGAATCCCAAACTAGTTTAGATTGGAAGGGACCTTGAAGCTCCAACACCTGCCACAGGCAGGGACCCCTTCCACTGGAGCAGCTTGCTCCAAGCCCCTGTGTCCAACCTGGCCTTGAGCACTGCCAGGGATGGGGCAGCCACAGCTTCTCTGGGCACCCTGTGCCAGCGCCTCAGCACCCTCACAGGGAAGAGCTTCTGCCTAAGAGCTCATCTCAGTTTCCCCTCTGGCAGGTTCAAGCCATTCCCCCTGGCCTGTCCCTGCAGGCCCTTAACCGAAGTCCACTGTAAAAGAACCAAATGGGAATTCTGGGCTCATCAGGAGGATCTGAGAATGGCTGAAAACATTACTTCTAAAAAAGTAATAAGTAACTCTCTTGCTCTCCAATAAAAGCAACCCACGCTTAAAAAGCTGTAACAGCTGACACTGAAAAATACCAACCCAAACACAGCCAGGGAAATCATCTTCCTCATAGCATCATTTTATACAGCAGTACTGACATTATACCAGATTCAAGTAAGGAGCAAACAGCAATATTCCAATTTGGACAGGAATGTCTTGCTACACTTCCATAAATGCAAGTGAGGCAAAGCGATTTCAAATCTATGTCTCTATAAATTGTATTTTCAGACATACATTATGTTTCAAATAGGAAGACAAAAGAGATTTTTCTTTTCCTATTTTCCTCTGCAGTTGAGCCCAGAACTGACTGAATTCCAGTGAAATCTGCACAGTTTTGCTGTTACTTTGGGGGTTGCATGGTTCTCTCTGAGCAGGGCTCATCCTGCTGGGATATGGATGATGCAGACAGCTCGTGGCCTGGAGCTGGAACTGATCCACCTGATCCAGTTCACCAGTGAAGGCCATGAAGTGTCCTTATAGACATGGCCTGTGGTTGCTGAAGTCACCAGCTGAACCCCAGTGCAATGTAAGGGCAGGACCTGCCAGCACACACGAGCTGGTATCCATTCTGCTTCTGGAAACAGCCTGGTGCTATTTTACTGTCCTCTGCAACTCACATCAGCCCCATCTTTTCCTTCAATTCTCTTTCCTTTTTCCACATAAAAAGTAAATTGTATTAATTTGGGTTTAATTAGTTTGAGGTCAATAAATCTCAGCTTTCAACTCTTTTAACATCTGTGGAACCACAGTGTTTATAACAAAGCTTTTAAATTCATTATGAGACTCCTATAAATCAAGTTTACACCTGCTATGTACTGAAACTCATCTCGTTGCTGCTTAACCAATTTAATTCACAAGTCATGGTGGCAAGATGACTTCCAGAGAGAATTGCAGCCTGCTTTTTTTTTGCTCAGCCTGGAATCTGCATGTTCTGAACACACGGTGAATCTGTGCCCACATTTCATCTGCTCATACAAGGGACGTCTGTGCAAATGGTTACTGCTGCTTCATAAGAACCCAACCTAACAGCAAACTCTTACTCTGTCTTATAACATACTCTGCTCTGGGACTGACTTGTAAGGATATGGAGAAGATCCTGGGAATGTGAAGGGAGAATGCTTCAAACACTCAAAACATGAAAGCAAAGGGTGAGAACTTGAGACCCAGGACTGCCCTCTTCTGAGCCCTGTCAGTTTAGACCAGCTTTGGGATTTTATGGAATACATTTAAACACGTGAGCTATCAATGTGGCGATTAATCACTCTTGTCCCCAGTCTATCACGAGGTGACACGGACTATACACACTATTCACACCCACAGTTCAGACTGGCTGCAGTACTCCCATGTTCAGTCTCTGGATCAGGGATGGTTTCAGATCTGCTTCTGCATTTCCCATTCATTTCACTCAGCAGTGCTGTATTCATTATAACTTAAAACATTCATCTAAAACAGCATGTTCTTTAGAGGTTACATCAGTGTTTGCACAAGATGCGAGTCAAAATACTCCCTATAGTAAATTAATGGATAACTTATGTCACTGATTCAGTTACATACAGTGATTTTATTAAGCAACATCTCAAAGATGGAATGAACGTGCAAGGAAGTTATCTAGAACATGGTGCTCTTATAGGATCCAAGGATGGTTGTTACTGTTAAATGATCATAGAATCCCAGACTGGTTTGGGCTGGAAGGGACCTTAAAGCTCACCCAGTTCCCACCCCCTGCCATTGGGAAGGGACACCTTCCACTACAGCAGCTTACTCCAAGCCCCATCCAACATAATGAATACTAATTAGTACTAATTAATACTAATAATACTATATTTGCACAGTGAATAAACTAACTTTGAGAAAGGAGTATGCCACAGACAAATGACTTTTACTTTGGGTAAAAAGAATTCACGTATTTACTTGGATTAGGAGCCCAACTTCCACTGATATTTAGTGGTGCTTAACCTCTGAAAACAACTGGGCTTTGTCAAGTATAACTCACAAGCACTGAAAACATCTCTTGGACACGCAGCCTAAGCTTGTCTTAGCTGAGTGCAGCCCCATTAGTTCCAGTCACACTCAGAACATGTTCTAGCCACAATACCAAATGTGGCTGACGTGGTTCTATGTCATCGTAAGGGGAAAAACTAAATCCCTGATGTAGCATCACATCTGAGTCCTCTTTCCTGAAGTGGGATTTGCTGGGATAGAGCCAGAACCAAGCTGGGGTGGGATGGGCTGGGAGGAGCAGCCGCATCCCAGCAGTTCAGGTGTACTGGCCCACACTGCTCCCAAATCATGGCAGTGGGACACTGCCCTGGAAAGAACACTGGGAAAGGGAGCTTGGGTCTATCAAAGTCCCTGCTATTCAAACCTGCAACACACAGTGTTTTTCACAAGAAAGCCTCCTTTCACCCCTGATTAATCTGCGAAGCAGCTGTGTTCTGCCTGTACACTGTATCTGACCTCATTATGGTTGTGTGCATGGAGGAGACTTGATTCAAGCCTCACAAACCCTGGTGCTCCTACTCACGCACAGCAGTGGGAACGTGCAGAGGAACATGTCCTGGCTAGCGGCCACCTGGTAGCTATGAGGTATCTGTGCTTCCTTCTCATGTCACTACTCACACATGGACCTTTAATCCAAACACTTCACCCCACCTCAGGTCACTTATAAACACTCAGAGGTTCTTCATACTGGTTTTGTTCACATCAGGGTCATCAGAATGGGACATTCCCCTTGGGTTGCAGGTCTGGAGAAGAAAACGATGCACTGAACGTGTTTGACACCTCACACATTTGGTAAGTGCAGAATTTACCTGTTAATTCCATGGTAATTGATGCTGCTGTTCCCCAAGGGATGTTTATGGAATTGGGATGCTTTATCCCTTAACATCCTTAGGAACAGTCATCAGAAGGTACTAAGGCAACAGCCCAGCTCTTAAATACTGTCATTAATAGTCCCAAACACTATTAACATGCAAACAAATCTAACCCCAATCCCACAAAGCAATGGGTATCATGATGAATGTGTGGATCCCAGAACAAAACAGGTCTAGATACAAAATTGAGCCTAAATTTTTTGATTCTAAGAAGAATTCTCTGGGGAGTTATTTTTTTCTCTTTATGGGATCTGGTTTATGGGAATATAAACTGCAAAATTTCATGAAGCTGAAATTTCAGCTGCAAATGCTGAGCTCGTTCTGGTTTAATCAAAATAATAAACATCCTTTTGAGTGGAAAATGTTGTTAAATCCAAATTAAAGATGGGATTTTTGTTTCTGGTTGTTGATTGCCTGGTTAGCGGTGGCCAAGTCAAACACAGCAACTTGTCACAGCAAGCTTTGCTTCTGAAATATCTTTTTCCTGACAAAACCCAAACTGTTCCTTTACTTTTTTCTCAACACTTTTTTTTGCACCTTCACTGTAACTTTCAAATCCTAGAATCACAGGATAGTTTGTGTTGGAAAGGACCTTAAAGCTCTCCCAGTTCCAGTTCCCTGCCATGATCAGGGACACCTTCCACTAGAGCAGCTTGCTCCAAGCCTTGTCCAGCCTGGCCTTGAACACTTCCCAAAAGTCAGGCACTGCAACACTGGGCACTTTGGAGCTCTTACACAGGGCCAGGCAGAAAGAGAGGCCCAGAAGATGGAGACACACTTTTGATGGCTGTGCCTGGAAGCATGGAAGTTGTGAGGGATGCACAAGGGCATTGCTGGCTCCCACTGTGCTTTCTATGGGAAGAGATGTTCAGATTGCAGCAGCTTATTGAGTGAGCAGCACACCCCCAGACTAGGCTCTGGTTCTGCAAGAAACCAATCTGGTTAAAATCTATTGCTAAATGAAGCTGCTGATTAAATCATGGATTGATTAAATACTCTTTGGTCTTGTGAGAGCTGAAATACAGAAGCCAGAGCACTGGCTGCATGGCAAAGGCTACTCAGAAGCCAGGCTACACAAAAGGAATTCCCTTAGGGACTAACAGCAAGCGTAAGGTATTGACTCCAAGAAGCCAAATGAGTGTTAGGCCTGCTGGGGTCAAGTGCAGGAGGGAAGTCAAGGCAGTGTTTCTGGATGAGCAAGGCTGGAAAATACAGCCCTGCAAGTGTCTGTATGTCTGATTTGTCTCCGTTTTGTCTGTTTTCTAAGAGCACCGCAGAGTTCCCTAATGAACTATCATCTCAACAATCCCTCTTCCACCTCAAAGTCCTGAATTTTGCAGACTGTGATTTTACAGGGCTCTGTATCTGTGAGATCACAGCTCACTGATACCAGGCATGTGGTACCAGCTCTGCCTGCACCTCCAGCCTCAGCACCTGCCATGTGAGACACACCATGGGGCCAGCACTGCTTAAGGCAAGTCATTTACCCCATCAGCAAACTGCTCCCACTGAAAAAGTGCCTCTTTCCTAAACCAAACCAAACCAAAATAAAGCCAGGCCCATGTTGCTGATCAGTGTTGCGCATCTGGATGCCAAGAGGGTTGGAGATAAGGCAGAAGCTGTTCCCTGTGAGGGTGCTGAGGCGCTGGCACAGGGTGCCCAGAGAAGCTGTGGCTGCCCCATCCCTGGCAGTGTTCAAGGCCAGGTTGGACACAGGGGCTTGGAGCAAGCTGCTCCAGCGGAAGGTGCCCTTGCCCGTGGTTGGAATTGGATGGTATGGTCCTTTCCAACCTAAACCAGTGTGTGATTCTATCATACGGCACTTATTAACTTCCCATTAACAAGTGAGGCAAAAGCTCTAATCCCTTCAATTACTGTGAAGGCTAGTACCCTCCAAACCAGCTTTTCCTTTCCTTCTCACATACACACACAAACTGCCAAAACCAAGACCACCCTTTCTCCTGGTACTGAGACACTTCCTGTCAAGTTTCATCTCATTGCCAGTGTTTCCTGCCACCAACACTCCTGAAAACAGAGCTGAGAACAGAATGCCAAAGGCTCAGTTGAAATGACAAACTCCCCCATGTTAGAAGGTCATCTCCTCCCCTTTCCCACCACCCAGCCTCAGTGACACCTCCGTGAGACGACATTATGCAAAAGAGCTGTCATGGCAAAGCATTTTATTATGCTTTGCCTGATTATGCTAATTCCAACGCTATGGAGCCACTTTCCTTTCTCCCTCGCTCCTCTTCCCTCCTCCCCTCTCGTTCCTGTGCTGTTAGCAAATGGTTTTAATTGAAATGGGGAACATGAACACAGTTATGAAACAGAACAAATTAAAATAAACAGTTGGGATCACTTTTCTTCACCTCATGCACTCTCTGCTTTTGGTTTTCAGCTATTCCCATCACATGCAAAGCAACACCGTGTTGAGGGGCCAGGCTGTCCATACCCATCACACCCTGGTGTGCAGGCAGCCCTCGACCCGGCACTGCTGACCAGCTCCAGCAAATCCTGCAGGACCACAACATCATCTATGGGCTCCCCTGCTGAAAACACAGAAGCCATGTCCATGCACACAGGTAGAAGAGAGGTTTCTGGTTCTGGAAGCCCCATGGTATACCTGCACAGGTTTGTTCATGGGGTTTATGAGACTCACTGTAGTACTGATACTGCTGAATACGAAAGGTCTGCAACATTAGGGATGCTCACACTAGCAATATGAGGCTGGGGGTGACAAATTCTTGTCCCTGATAACCCTGAGGCCAGTAACAAAACAGAAATCAGACAGAACTCACAAACATTCTACTCGTACAAGTGCCACAGGTGACACATGACTCCAGACCAAAACCAATGTTTTGAAGTCAGAGAAAATACTGCATAAGGTGCAGAAGGATGCTTGTGGGAGCAGGAGGTTTGCTGATGAGGAATGAAATGCTCCAGCCTCGCCCCACACTGCCAAGGAGGGAGGAATATCATTGGCACCTGACCCTCAAGGGAATATTCCTCCTCGACTCTGAATACAAACCTGGCTGAGTCCTGAGCTCAGATACAACATGTACCCAACAGGCACCTCATAAATTTGATCCTAAACTCAGTTTGCGGCCCTTGCCAATTGCAAGTACTTCAGAGGAAGGAATGGAGCTCCCTGCAGAAGCTGTCACACAGCAAGGAAGGGGGAGGGCAGAAAGATATTTGCTTCCTGGTCTCTGCAGGCAACCAGCAAAAGCCTCAAAGGATGGGATTAGTATAAAGCAAACATGGTGCGAAGGAACAGGAACTTAGTTCCCTGATGAAGTCTCTTGTAATACCAATGCATTAGGCATCTAAGGGCTTATATGAGAAGCTTAATTATTTCTCTCCAGGAATTCTCCTGTTCTGGAAAGGAATCTTTTATAACATTACAAATCCTTAAAACCCCCTCAGGATCCAGTTGTAGAATGTCCGTCGCCAGCCTGTTCTACAGCTTCCTCCCACACGCCATCCTCACTTCTGGCCCAAGCTGAAAGGAAAAAGCAACATTAAAATCAGGTTCCAAAGTGCCAAGCCAAGACTGGTGCTGGAGAGATGAGGAAGAAACAAGGATCCTCCCTACCCGCAGCAAGAGCTGCTCAAGGTCTGCTCTTAGTTGACTGCATTCCCCTCAAAGGCCTCTGTTCCATTAACTGGGGTGTATCACTGACATGCTCCCTCCCCAGACACCAAGGTGGTTGTGCAGAACATTTACAGGAGATGTGCTTGTGCAGAACATGAAACTCCTCTGGGAGCTTGTCAGCAGGTAGATTTGGTACAGACCAACAGGTCACATCACCCTCTTTAACACCTGCAATTTTCACTCTCAGCACAGAGCATCTTTATCCCTTTCCTGTACCATCACTCCCTATTCTCCACACAGTGAAACCAAACGTCCTGAGCAATCTCGTTTATTTGTGAAGAGTATTTTCTCATATTGCCCTCTAATTCTTACAGGCTTTCAGGTCATGACTGCAGAATTCATGATGAACACCTCAGTAAATACCTCCCCTAGAGAGGTCCAGCAAGTCTGATCTCACCCCATGCCAGTCCTTTACTGACAGCTGTGGGTTTGGTTGCTGCCTGTCAGTCTGTCGAGCTGGACACCTGGTGCTCCAGGCATTCTGAAGGTAACAAACTGATCCCCTTCCTTTTTAAAGGCACCACTGTTTAATGTAGACATAAAAATCATAAGAACTGCACCTTTTATGTAAATAAAATAAGCCTTAGTGTGGAGAAGTAGTGACAAGAAGATGGATCAGTGAACCCATTGTTCAGCAGATCTATTTCCATGCTCATACTGCAACACCCAACTGCTTCCAGAGAACATACATTCTGATCTCTGATCTTAGGAATTCTGCTACAAGGACTCTTCACAGACAATGACAGGAGCTCATAAGACAGGAGCAGATGTGGTCAGGGGTAACAACTGGTATCTGGAAAGCCCAGGTTACTGTTTTCCTGAGGCCTGACTATCAGGAGTCTATACATGCTCCATCACACACGTCCCTTCCAGGGTTAGAAATAAAACTCAACCGTGGCATTGATCAGAAAAGGACTGATGCCCAACAGCATCACTTCTGCTTCAGAGTACTTCTTCACTCTTTCTACCTGTAACCTCAAAGTCTCTGTATGTGAGGCTTTATTGCGGCCAACCGAGACACTTCAGCCATTCTCCTGTCACCTCCTAATTCCTCTACTCAGTCTTGACCATCCAAACTTCTGACATGAAGGGTGGGGAGGGGAGAAGCTGACCCACCACATGTCCCTAAGTGGAAGCCACTCTCTGAATCACCACATCTCACTTTGAATGTTCCCTGAAATTCCCAGTTCTCTCTGCTAACTTGTGTTTCAGCCTCTCCAGAAAGAGAACCATCCTCTGCCAGCCAGAGCTCAAGGTGCAGCAACCCCTTTTTGTCTGAGGCTTGGGCTTCATTACTTCCTCTTGCTTAACTGGATCTCCCATCCCATGTTTTATCTCCATCATTAATTAAGGATTGCTTAAAATCTGAATCTATACTGGATGGTCAAGACTTCCATCTACTTTGATAGATGTTGATAATTCCTTTGATCCTCCAGTTGTGCAGCTCTTTCTAGGGAACACATGTGAACATCAGATCTTTTCCCTTCCCATGGGACACGAGTCACATGTTGGAACAGAGCCTGCTTTTCTGCTATTCAGATTAATTTCTCTGGGGGTGAAGAGGAAAAGGTATCTTTGAAAGCTCGTTTAATACACTTAATGTTTCAGAAGTACCTAAAGACCTTCTGGAAAAAAGAATTCCTTTGCAGCCCTAGCAGTGTTAAATATCATCATATGAATCACTTTTATAACAGCAATGCCTCCTTTTGAATATAGACTGGTTTGGGTTGGAAGGGACCTTCAAAGCTCATCTAGTCCAACCCCCACTGCAATGAGCAGGGACATCATCGACTAGATCAGGTCACCCAGAGCCACCTCCAGCCTGGCCCTGAATGTCTCCAGGGACAGAGCATCCACATCCAGTGACACAGAAGAGGCCGGTCTCCTGAAAAAAACCCAAGTTATATTGAACATAAAGTAGGTGCAGAAGCAATACCCCAAATTTCCAGTGTTCTGTGATGAGGTTTGATATTCCTGATTAACTGTGATAAATTCCCTCAAACAGTCTCTTCCCATTTCCAAAGCCTGCACGAGCTGGAACAGATGGAAAACTCAGCCCCTGTCACTGGAGATAGTGCTTAACAGATTACTTCAAAAAGCTGACTGAGGGTTGTCTCTTCTCCTATCACTGCTATAACCGAAGAGTAAGTAGAAGGCCTGGTAACAATTCCAGCATTCCCAGTGCCACCCCCAGGCATGAAGCAGTACATCTGCATGTTTTGGAATGCATCTTGCCCATTAGATCAGATTTATACAGAGTACCTTTCTGTTCCTATTTCTTCAAGGGAAAAAGACTTGGAAGTGTTCTTGAGAGGAATTTACAATTCATATTCTGTTCACAGCTATCCTCCCCCAGCCTGGGAGAAGTAACCAAATCCAAAAGCAGTTGGAATTTACACACACAGGCTTCCAAACACCCTTTGCCTTTCCCTTCATTTAATTCCAATTTACTCGCCTGCTTGTGAAGACACTACTTGTACAGCCTCCATCAATTAAGAGCCTTGTGTTATTCCCAGCACCCATTTTTGGTGCATTCCATTTTAAACACAGAGAACTGAGGTACAAAGTGTCTGTATGAGCATCCTGGAGCCACGAAGGATTCTGAGATCTGAATTAAAGTTGACCACGGCTGACTGGGTCTGTTTCTTTCTCTGGCTTACCCACAAGTGATGGGCTTGGTCTGGGCTTTGAGCTTGGTTTTAGGTTTGGTTTGTTTGCTTTGTTTGCATTTTAAAGGTGGCAGGTACAAATCAAGTCTAGCTTAGACTAAGACTACCTGCAACATTAAGCCAGTTACTAAACCAGCGAACACAGAACCCTAAGATGGAAGAGAGATGTGACCACAAAGGACTTCACGGGATCCTCAACAATCACATCTGCAGATATTAGCAAATACATGCTCAGAACAAGGTTTTAATTAGCAACTAAAAGAATTAAAGTATCTGAGTCCTAAATCCAACAGTCTCTCACCAAACACTCAAGGATTCTGGCCTCTGCACCTCACTGGAAGATAAAGCATGGGCTGAAGTCACTTCTGCCACAGAACAGCAGCAGTTGAGATAATATCTTTCTTTCTTTCTTTTATTCATGTTATTCATTGCCCTCGGAGTTTGAGCTGTGGTTTAGAGCTGTGGCAACAGGATGTTAATCATTAGCCTTCTGACAGAACACAGATTTCACACTTTAGTTTTTGTCCTGCATAAAGGACTTCCATCAAGAGCAAGGGAAAACAAAAGAGTCTGTCCTCTATCAGCTGAGTTTAAGTGCCTTTGACTATAAGGTAGCCTTTATGGATAGAGCAATGACAGGCCCCAGGAGTCACTGTGAGAGGGATGTCAAATTCTGGCTGATGAGCAGGAACAAAAGGCAGAAGTGAAAAAGCAGGAACTAGGCCTTTCCTGCCAACAAATCTGTGTGGCATAGCCCCACATCCTTGTTAAATCTTAATAAATCACTTCAGACCTCATTGTGAACTGTGTTCAGTTTTCAATGCAGGTTAAAGAGAAATCAGAGTCAAAAGCTTGTCTTAATTATAATTCAAAGCTGACTGATACATCCATAAATAATGAGTCTGCTGCAAAGGAGAAAACACTCTGATCTCTTCCATTGCCTGGCTTCAGCAGCAGCTCAGGAGCAGAGCTCTGCACCCCTTTAAGGACCGACACACACCCACCCAATAACTGATATCCAGCCCAGGTTTCAGTAAGATAAATCACTTTTTTTTCTTCTTCTTATATAGATTATCCTACTTTTTACTTGAAACAGATGCTTTTGTGTTGTTTTGTGCTCTGATTTGGTAACACTTCATCCTTTCGGTGTTACTCTCCTGATAATGGAATGACAGAACAAAAAGGAATATGCAATGAAGTTAATACGAGCTACAAGTGATACAGGTAGGTGCGAAAATGACAGTGTGACCAATCCCTGCTGTCAGCAATGGAGAATTATAGCTGTAATGCATTTCAGTTGGCTCTCTGGCTTCAGAAATGGTAACTTGTTTATCATTTCACCAGCATAAGAGTTTTCTCATTCATATCTCTGGGTTTCTACATGCAAATGCTGATTTCTGTTCAGCAAAGATGAGCTGCTGTGTCACTTACATGCCAGTCTAAGGGCAGCTACCATGGAAGTGAAGGAGAGTTTTGCATCTCTTCATCAAAGGAGGTAAATAAAACTAAACCCATCCAACAGGTAGCAGCTCCGGCTTCAAAATGAGCAAGTGCTCTCTCTGAAGCGAGGACAGGCAGGTAATCGATTCCCTTCCACATAAATTCCTTTCACGAAATTCCCTACTGGACTATTATTGTTCCTCTACTCACTTCAAATGGAATATTGGTTCCGTTAAAACCAACAAGAAAATTTCTCAGACACATGATTTCATTTCATCTTTGGCTGCTACATACCCAGGAAGCACACACAGATAATAGTGTCAAAGGAAAAGCAGCTTTTCTTCAGATTCCTGACATGAAAGGAGGAAGAAAGTGTGATGAGAGGCAAACAACCACGGCTGAAAAGCAATGGGTGCACTGAAAGCAAAACCTCAGCTCCAGCCTAATGAGAGACAGGAGGGGAGGCCACCTACCCAGGAACTCATTACCACAGCCTCATCAGCAGCTTAACCTCTGTGAGGGTCCAAGTTCTCCCTAACAAGGCTGGGATTATCCCAGTCATCCATCTGGTAGAATCAGTTGTCTCCTGTCTGCAAACACGAAGGTAAAAATACAGGAGTGAATGAGTAGCCCAACACAAACACATGTGTGTGCACACATCTCAGTGCTTAAGGTAACAGAATGAGCAAGGTTTAATTCAACAGACTCCCCAATAACGTATCACCTAGAAGAGATGTGACACCAGAGTCACAAAACCGCTCTGGAAGAGTCATCTGGAGATCACCAAGAGCCAGCCCCTGCTCCAGCTGGGTCAGTCACATGCCTACAGGGAAAAGATGTGTTCCAGGAAATAATTATCTGGAATGAAGACCACCAAAACCAGTCTGAGCAACACAAACATTTCATTTCTCCACAAGCAAAATAAATTGATCTTGCAACAAATTCCAATTCTTAATAAACTGCTGCCTCAGATGAAACCAGAATGGATTCTAACGATTGTCTAACGTGCTCCAGCAGCAGCACCCTCCTACTTACACCAGGAGGGTTCAGGCCAGAGCTCTCTGCTGACTGTAATCATGAAGAGAGGCCATCGCCCAGCCAGATTTCAAGCCATTCACGACTTCAGAGGTCAAATCAACAGTTTAACTGGAAACCAGGTGATCATTTCTGATCCCAGCCTATCAGTGCTGCACACCACCATCACGATGGGCCATGTACATGCAGGATCACACACTGCCTTTACTCGGAGAAATGCTGGTGGCCATAGCCAGCAGAGAAGAGCAGAGCTGCCAGAGAATAAGCACAGCACCAGCCAGAGCCAAACTAAACCTCCAGGTGAGGCTCACTGTTAGGGGGACAGTCATGGCTCTATCAAGGTAAATACAGCTCTATGAAACTGCCCTATCTATGTGAGTTACTGTGGGGTTGTAGCAATATAAAGGAGGACTTTGGACATATTGCAGTGTCCTTTAACAACACTGACAGAAGGGCAAGACTCAAGACAAAATACAGTTTGGATTCTGAAATCAATACAAAATACAGTTTTAATGTTCTGACATTCAAGAGGGATCAATCACCAGGCGCAAGTGTTAATCCTCTATGGTTTCAAATAGAACGCAATTCCTGCTCTGCTTCCGTCTCTCCCCATCACAGTATTCAACTTGTATCAGTAAAACTTCAAACTCAATCCCCTGCAGCACTGGTTAAAATTAAAATCTATTGTAATTATGCCTGATTGAAAAATGGAATTTTTGCTGTGTAAAGAATTCAAGGGGTTTGCATCTTATTGATAAAAAAAAAAAATTAAACAAAACATTCGATAGAATGAGAAATTCCACAAAAATCTACTGGGAAATAGTTTTTCATGTGTTTCGTCTGAACTTTTTTCCACCAGCCCTTGTTCTTGCTTATGCATCATGAGGCTCCAGTGCTTAACAGCCCTCAGAATCTCTCATTTCAGTGTGGCCGGGGGATTTGGGCTCCCACCCTGGGCTGCAGCGCTTGCTGCTCTTCCAAGGCAGGCTCTTCTCACCCCATCTTCTTGCACTTGCTTTTTCTTTCCTGCTTGTCACTGTATGTAATTATACACTTGCATTTCATTATCCAAACCTCTTTGAGACAGGAAGTGAACAAAACAGCTTTAAAAATGCTGTTCATGGGATGGAAGGAGAATCTGCACCACTTGACCTAGACCCCAGACCCAGATTCAGGCATGGCTGTAACCCAGAGCAGCAAAGCCACCGCATGTTGCAGTTAACAGGTACATGGGGATCTGGTTTAATCCTTAGCTCCTGATTGCCTTATCAAGCAGTGAACTGCAGATAAACAAAATTAAAAAGTGCTAAAAATTCTTGATGATTATAATAAAAGGACTCGTACTGCAAAGTCCCATAAACTCTTCTGAAGATCTGGTGATAGTATCCCGAAAATGAGCACACTCCTCCAATTAAGGCTTCCTTATAAATACTCTTTATGCCCAAAGGTGTCATTCCATTTACATATTTATGAGCCTAACAAGAAAACTCTGAGGCTTGTGTTTCCCTTTTAGTTGCTGAAGGGAATAAGCTCCCTCTGAGAACAGCCTGGTGAGCTTTGCTGCACCAGGTCATGGCAGAAGGCGGCCGTGCAGGCCAATGCTCCTGCCTACCGTGGCCACCTTTGGTGCTCCTAACTTCCAACACTCCCATTTAGTGATCTGGTGATAAAAGCTGCTTCACAAGCTGATTCGGGGGAACCGAATTATCCCTCTAACTCTTGCATCAATCCCATGGTGTAAGAGCCAGAGGGGATCAAAAACAGCCCTGCATAACCAGGGGCAGCAAGTTACAGACTAATTGGAAGAAGCGAGACAAGGCAGTATAGATTTCTCCCTAACTAGCCTCACTTTTCAATGTAAAAAGAAAATATGAAATTAAAACAGTGACTCAATTTCTATCTATTACAAAATTAGGTTATGAAAGGCAATTAAATCTGCAGTCTTGAAGCTCCAATTCCACGTGCTTGGCACCTTGCATATAGAACACCATTTCCCTTCCTTGTGTGTGCTCAACACAGGCTGTAAACCTGCCTTTAAGAAATCCCCCAGTGACCATCCACAGTGAGATAACAAAGCAAATACAGGAATCTTATTTTCACAACTCCCTGTGAACACTGAACCCTCCACAAATGCCCGCTTGGTACCCAGAACCAGAGCTGTGCTTTAATTTGTTATGGGAATGACTCTATTAGCAGGAAGCGATTGCAGATATCTTTGCTGAGCTCCATCCCTTAATGAATATGACCTTTCAGTGCTGCTGTTCAGCTACATTTCCACTTGGCCAACACAGGGAGCTCCTGATCAGCTAAGGACTTTTGGATAGTTAAAGAAACTAAAACACATCAAATGAAAGTAGAAATGCTGAAAGAAGACAGACTTGTTCAAATATGCCCTTCAAAGCCCAGAAGACCGTTTAAATTATGTCTTCCTTCGCCTCATGCAGGAGGAATTTTTTGTACCTTCCTTCCTCCTGCTTAATGAAATCTATTTGTTGACTCATGCAAGGAAAGAAGGTGATTATATTCTCTCAACTGGGCTCAATTTTGAGGCAGGTGTAAAAGCAGCTTGACCCAATACATGAAATGCAACAGTAACATCAAGAGCACTGTGCACTTACAAAGAATATAATCCTTCCTGGTGCCAAAGCATTCTGGTAGAAAAAACAACGTTCCTGTTAAAAAGCACATAAAATTACAGAGCTTCCTGCTTGCAGCTGCCTCTCCCTTCCCCTTCCTCTGTGCTGAGGGGTTT
Source organism: Neopsephotus bourkii (assembly GCF_033783945.1). NCBI lineage: Eukaryota > Metazoa > Chordata > Aves > Psittaciformes > Psittacidae > Neopsephotus > Neopsephotus bourkii. The sequence continues at coordinate 1,500,361 of NW_026900852.1, forward strand.
TACATGCTTTATGGCCTTCAAAAGAAGGATGGCCCATGCACTGGAGCCAGCCTTGAGCTCAAAGCTTGCTTCTCAATTCCATACCCCAGCACTGCTGCGGCTTCAGGCAGTTAACCCCCTTCATTTGGCTCTCATCATCCTGAAACCAGCCAGAACACAGCCACTGCTCCACATTTATCCCTTAATTTCCCTGTACTTTAGTTGATCGGAGCCAATGAGTTAAAACCAGAAGAAAAGAAGGACAACACAGAAGACACAGCATCACAGCAAGGCAGGGAAAGGAAATCAGGAGGGGGAAACCAGCCTGGGCTTTGGTACTGATAGCTTCCTTTTTGAATGTAAAAGTTAAATTAGAAGAGGACTGGACTCAAAGGCCTCCCTAATCTGGGAATTGCAGCATCCCTAATTTTAGTCCATTTTAGAGATATGAACGTAATATTTGAATAGGGCAGGTTAGAAAACAATGCACAAATATGAATATCCTTGCCCCTTTTTCCACGAATTTCAGAGTGTAGTACAACTTCCCATCAAAAGCACAAGATTCTAATCAGCCCTTATTAGTACCCATGTAAGATGCATGGAACAGCAGATTTCCATATGTACAAAAGGACATCAACACGATTCCTCCCATCCCATAGCAAGAGAAATTGAAAGGCATCTATGTCTTTAATGCAGCTTTGTCAGATAAGCCCTTTGTAATATTCCTATGATTGTTTTGGGACTACTACTGTGAGGGGAAGGAACTAAGCATAGCTACACATACTTGTGTGCCTAAGAATCATGGAATGGTTTGGGTTGGAAAGGACCTGAAGATCATCTCATTCCAACCTCCTGCCATGGGTTCTTTTTGTTACTAATGAAAAGACACATGGATTGGAGAGCTCCAAGAACCTGTAAGGAGAACAGAACTGAGCTAAAGCCAAGTCAAGTTTAGACAAGTCTGGATAGTCCATACAACAACCCAGAATAGGCCTCAGGTCTTCCCGAACATCCTCTTCCCTGGGAAATGTGGCTATAAATTGTGCTGAATCCTAAAAATATTTATCAGTTGACCAATCATCTCTTAGGCCGTGGTTGTCAGGGAAACAGACACTTCTGAACACCCTGTGCCAAAGCAACGCATCTGTCCTGTCCTGCCCTGCCCTTCCCTGCCCTCCCTCTTCCTCACTCACACCGCTCAGAGCAGCACCGAGCCCAGCACCAAACAGGGTGTTCGGGGACCTCCCTCTGTACAGCCCAATCCCTCACAACCAGACTCACTCTTTTCAGCCAGGGCTTCCAGTGCAGCAGCTCCCCAGTGCACACAGGTCAATGCCTCTATGCTAGAGATCACTCCTTGGAGTGAAGTCTCCCTCTCTGGCCACTGAACAGCAAGTTTTCCACCCACAACGCTCAGAAGAATTGGTGACAGCCAGAAGATGCCCTGGCTTCCACTTCTGTGATCCCTGCTGTAATTCCTTTAACTTGAGAAAGAAACCACCTCAGCGCAGAGGCTGCTGACCCACTGTCAGAGCAGCTTACTTCTTGACAAGATCCATGCACAAGAGCTGCTTTGAGGTTTAATTAATGCCTTTTTCTCTGAAATTCTGTGAAGATCAGACAGTGAATTACACCTGCATGGAGCGAACGTGGATCCTGCCATCAGAGCAGACACGTTTATTTCTGAGGCTTGGCTGCCCTTCCTTTTATTTTCTCTATAAAATCTTTTTATACTTTTTTTTAATAGAACACCATTAAAATCAGTCAGTGTCAAACGATGAGGAACAATTCTGGAAAGTATGTTCCAGGCAGAGAGTTATAAATTCACTGCATTTGACAAGAAAGTGGCATTTTCTGATACTCGCTGCAGAGAGCACAAAAACCCACCCAGTTGCTGTGGTTACCCTCAGGATGCTGTGCCCACCATGATAATCCCCAGAGCTTCCATGCAGTAACATTTGGGCCATATTTGTATTTTCACCTCCTCTGCTTTAAAATAAGAGGAGAAAAAAATGCCAAGAGGAAGGAACGAGAGACTCCCTTGCAGCTCTATTACCCTCAACCTTCTGTTCCATCTGCATTCAGCACACAAGATGAAGTGGTAATTTTTAGTGCGTGGCTCTGAACAGCAGACCAAAATCAGAGCAACTGCGAACAAAACGTGTGAATATGGCAGACAGGAGAGGAGGGCCCAGGAGAACTACAGAGGGAGCAACACTTTCCACACAGCAGAACTCCCAGGAGCCTTTCAGCTCCACCATACAGGCACAGGCAGATCACCCAAGGTCACAGGAAACTCTACAGCAAGAAGAGGAAAAGTCATTTTCCAAACAAGAGAATCCTCTTGTTCCTCGTGATCTGAGAGGGGCTGAGATGGGAGGAATGAGATTTTATATCTGTGCAAGTTTAAAAAACATTACCTATGACATCTTTAGTTATTCTTGTTCCCTTGAAAGCAGGGAAATCTCAACCTCTGGACCTCTCCTCACAACGACTGCCAGAGATTTCTGCCTTTCAGTGGAAAATGCATTTTCTTCTTATGGATTCTTTTTTTAGTTTCCTATCTTTCGGCTTCACTATCTTCTAATTTGTGAGTAATGAGACAGAAGTGAAGCTCCAAATAACTATCCTCCACATCAGTCATTATTGAGAATAATCATCCGTCATCTTAGTCATCTCTTTTCTAAGATGAAATGCTTCCAATCTCACTCATGCTCCAAAAAACGCTGGGAAAGCAACAACAATTAAACAGCAAATATGAACACAGAGACTTTTGAAAGGGTACTGACAGATTGTACTTCACTCCTGGTGTGTGTCTGTGTGTGTGTGTGTGTGTGTGTGTGTGTGTATATATATATATGTGTGTGTGTGACTGGGTACTGCTCAGTGGCAGGCTTCTCAAGGCAGCACTTCAGCACTGGAGAGCAGAGCTGCTTTGGGCTGCCCAGGCACGCTGCCACGTCGGCTCTTTGCAAACAGCTTGTAAAACCAGAGGCAAAGCATCTCGCACAGAGCAGCAACTCAGGGGCTGGAAAACACAGGGGCCCCGTCTGAATAGTGGCCTCTGTTCCAAAGGCCATGTGCCTCCAGCACCACCTTTATGCCTCAGAACACCCCGTGTCAAGGCAGTAAACACTGACCTACTTTAGAGATAAGAAAACTGAGATTTGGGGGACTGAAGCAGCTACTGTGACACTGCAATGAATTGTTATGACCTAATTAAAAGCAAAGGCATCGTCTAAGGGAATGGATTTCAAGAAAGCTGCATTTAATTCCCATACAATCACACAAAATGGATTTAGTCGATACGCTCTGTGCTCGTGGGGCAATCGCTTATTCCTTCCCTCTGTATCCATTTCCCTTCTCACCACCTTGTTCCTCCCCTTCATTGCAATTCAATGGGGGCACATGTGCAGCACCTTGCACTGGAGGTCCTACACTCAACAGAGCCCTGAGTGCTGCTGCTAAATAAGCAACAGTCACAAACCAGCATCCAATAACTGAAGGAACTGATTCCATAGAACATAAAGGATACCCTTTGCTACCATTATGGCAAAGGTGAGATCAACTACAACCACAACACCCAGGAATATTTTGCAAACAAGTTCACAACAGTAAGGGGAAAAATAGCAAAATTTGCTGGATAATTTATTCACAAGGAATAATTCTTCCAGCTCTAATAGTAAAACATAATTACATATCATGATGGCGTATTATGTATTAGTTGGGGGTACTAATTAGTTAATGTTTGTACAGCTTCTTGAAGGTGTAATGTGCTTAAGCATTATTATTAAGGGGAACACCGAGTTTGAAATTATTTTTACCATAACTGAGAGCAATATCACCCACACCCTTTCAAAGAGCTGTGATCAGTTGAACATGGTACCTACTGAGCCTTTGTCATGGAGGAGAATTCACAGCACAAATTAGGTACGAGGGGGAAGTCTTAACAGCTCCCTTGTTGCTGAGCAGATTAAAAGTGAGCTCATTTATTGCCATTTTCAAGGATCCTTCTTTGAAACAGAGGTGTGACTGTACCTGACACGCACAAGATCGCATCAGCTCCTGCTCATCAGGTATGACACAATGCCAGAACCTTCCACGGGCTTCAACGGCGCTACAGTAGATGCTCAGTGCCACTGATAATCAGGCTCTTAAAGCAATGATGCTACACAGGTGCCTCATATGGCTATTACTTAGATGAGAAAGGTTAAAAGCCATGAGATATACCTGTACTTGCCCAAGCCTGATCAACCTACTGCTCAAATACTGCAGGAAGGAGGAAAAACTGCCCCCAAACCTATTTGATATTAAAAGCTTTAATATCTGCTTCTGAGGCTCAGAAAGAACTCTGAGGAAGTGCAGCATTACCATGAAGAAGAGCTTTTAATTTCATAAAATCTCCATTATACACAAGACAAATGTAACAGCCATAAACATCAGAGGTTAATACACTCTGAACAGCCATGCCAGACAGTGCATTGCTTTTATTTTCCCCTCAGTGACAGAGACAAGAAATAAAGCCAGTGGAAATCTTCAGTGTGGAAGTAGCCTGCTATCATTTGGAAGACAGTAGACTGGTATTTCCAGCTGTCAAACTCAGTCCAAAGGACACTAACGCAAGCAAACACGCTGGCATTTTGCTGCTGAAAGAAAGGAGGATTCTTTTTCATGAGGAGTTTCATTAAAAATCATTATTTGAAGCTTTCTTTCAAAACTTCCAACATCTGCATTTTGTCATCGTTCTGGGCCCTGGGTAAATGATCCGTGAAAGAGAACAGAGTGCACATCCATTTTATGCAAGATCCACAGCAAATGCACACCACTCTTCAGCCCAAAGGCCAAGCACTTCAGCTTTTGCCTTTGGAATTTCTCCAGGAGCATCCCACGCTAAACATCTCTGGCACTGGGGAGTCTGATCTCACTGGTGCCTTTGGTACATGTGAGTAACTATTCATGGATCAAGGAAACAGCTAACAAAGCTGTTACACTTAGCTTGTCTGTTGCAACTACCTTGAAGTGCTTCATAAAGGGGTTTGGCCTCCTCTTCTAACACTGGAGAGCAGATTCATGACAGGACTTGCAGTCACGGGTCACCTCCTGACAGTCTATTTGTGTACATAACGTTACTCTTGACAGATGCTAAAATGAATGTCTCCTAAATCAAGTGCAGGGTGAAAATGAAAATCAAGTGGTTTATGTTCAGATGAGTCACTGCTATTCATCTCTTGTATCTGCACCCTTTTGGACTCCACAGTCTTATCCCACTGTATTTTTATTAAATGTATGTGACGCTAACATAACTGGTGGCAGATCAAGATGCTTCCCAGCTCACTTTGGGAATCCAAGTTTAGACACCAACAAGCAAACACATGCAGTATGGTCCAATTGACAGCTAAGGGATGCATTAGCACTGTCAGTGCGGAGCTGCTCAGTTTAAACTATGCAAACAGTGAGTAATGGCCATGGAGAGAAGAGATGAGCTGGCACATTTTCAGGCCAAATTAAGAACCTGGAAAATTACACTTGCGGATGTTTGCATTCATTTCCCTTCTCAATGTTCCATCACTCTGTGATAGCCACTGATGCAGCTTCTATTAATTCAACAGCATCACAGCCACTATATGCTTGATTTGGTGGTGTAGCACCTCAGCTGAGCTACAACTCATTGAAGCATAAACCACCATTTTAATGACTGAGGCAACATCACGTTCTCACCAGGAATGTGACCACCTACTCAAAATCATCAGCCAACTCTTGCATCTCCAACTCAACAGCCTCTTCCACCTCCAACACTGGTTCTTCCCCAGCCCCTCAGTCAGAAGACCAGACACTGTGGACACAGAAAGGAGCCCATGCATGTCCTTGGGCAAGCTGTGCTGGGAATTCTAACTCAAACCAGAGTATGTTCTGAGGTGGGAAGAAGGCACAAAGCAAACAGGCAGTGCAATGACCAGCCAGACAAGGTGCTGGTCTCCAGGTTGGAAGCTTTCACCAGAACCATTAACCACAGTCCTGCCAAGTACGTGTGGCAAATCTGAGTCAATCCCAGGAGCTGTGCAGGTACTCCATTCCAAAGTTTCTCTGTCTGTCCTACAATAGCAGTTCATGTCAGAACAGGAGCTTTCATCCCTGCAGGAATAAACCCACTCTGAGGCTGTCCTGTATCGCTTCCTTGCAGTGATTTCATCTGTCAGACTGGTTGAAAACAACACCCAGGTCATGCAAGTACCTGGTTACATGTTTGTCTGCAGATGCTGTAACAAAACATCAGACACCTTCCTGATGATTCAGCTGACCTAAGAAACGTAAAGCTTTTGCAGGAGCCAGGCCTAAATCTAGCACATAAAGCACAGTGAGGTCAATAAAACATACACATGACTGTCTTTAACCATATTGCCTTTCATTCTCCAAGCAATTTTTCATTAAAGCTTTAATAGTGCAGTCATCTATATAGAAATGATGGATATTTTTTAAGTCCTTACTTAAAAGTTGATGCCCTCTAGTCAGGAACCAAGTGCAGCATGTCACTTCTGATAGTATCTATTAGTATTATGAATACTTTTGTGGTTTCCTAGTAGCACTTGTTCACACTTGGCTAAATCAATAAGCAATTTCCCCCTACGTATGTAATATACAGTCACTGTGACAGGAACCAGATGGCTTCCTCTACCTGCAATTGAGTTTAGTATTTTGCAAAAATAATAACAAGAAGAATAAACAGAATAAAACTGAGAGACAAAAATACCCTTTGCTTAATTCCTCTTGTGCTGCCTACCATGGCAATAACAAACCCAACTGTAACATCAGTGTAACAGGGTAGTGGGGAGTTGGGGCATGGGCACCCTGTGCCAGCGCCTCAGCACCCTCACAGGGAAGAGCTTCTGCCTAAGAGCTCAGCTCAGTCTCCCCTCGGGCAGGTTCAAGCCATTCCCCTTGGCCTGTCCCTACAGGCCCTTGTCCCAAGCCCCTCTCCAGGTTTCCTGCAGCCCCTTTAGGCACTGGAGCTGCTCCAAGGTCTCCCCTTCAGGAGCCTTCTCTTCTCCAGGCTGCCCCAGCCCAGCTCTCTCAGCCTGGTTCCAGAGCAGAGCTGCTCCAGCCCTCGCAGCAGCTCCATGGCCTCCTCTGGACTTGCTCCAACAGCTCCAGGTCCCTCTTGTGCTGCTGCCCCAGAGCTGGATCAGGGCTGCAGGGGGGGTCTCCCCAGAGCACAGCACAGGGGGAGAAGGATAAAAGGATGAAAATAAGGATAAAAAAGCAGTAAAAGCTCTGTGAAGGCCAGCACAGACCACACACAACTGAGACAACAAATCTCAGTACTCCGGTTTCCCTTGCACAAAAGGCAGATCAGTCCAGCCTCTGCCAACTGCAGCTGACTCAGTGTGTAATAGGGAGAAATACATTTATATAGAAACACAGAACACCAGGTTGGAAAGTCCAACCCTTCAACCTTTAGTCTGTACACAAATCCCACAGGGAACTCAGAAAACAACTGGCAGAACATAAAGTGAATTGTTGCTCTTTCTTGCTCTTACAGTACTTCCAAGCACCAGGAGCAACCTATTCCAAACTGAGGTCCTGAGCCCTGGATGCTCCAATGTTTCAAGCAAGACCCGAAGCATTCTGTAAAGCAGATTCAACTTCCTACTAGGTATGCATTGTAACTTCTAAACACTCACAGTAATTGTTTCAAATCCATAGAAACACCAGGTTTAGTTTCAGATTGTCCTTAAATCTTTTCTTTAAGCAGTAAGGAAAATGAGTTTTGTTCAATTCCTTTGAAGAAGAAAGGCCAAAGCCCACCACAAATGAAAAAAGAACCACCAAAAAACTCAGGCCCATAAAAGTCATGGCAGGACAGGGAAAAAAGGGGAATATTGATACTGAAGTCTTTTTAAGCATCTCTTCTTAATTTTCTTTTAAACAACCCTGACAGCCCCCTTGTCTCCAGAGCTTGTTGATTTGGTTTCCCTTGTACCTTCCCTAAGCCTGTTCAGGCTCTCCTCATGTACTAGAGCACCCAACACCTCCCATTTCTTAGCTGTGTGGTTCCGAAACGCATCCCATGAAAGCACAGAGCACTGGAGAGGTAAATGTTTGCAAGTGACATTTTCATATGGTTATGTGCTGCCTCCTTTTCTAAATGACACCAAAAGCTAAAGACTAATGTGAAAAGGGCACATTTATTATGACTTTTATTGCTGTAGCCCTCAGAGGCTCCAGTGGAACAGGAGGTTCTGCCCAGCCCCATCCCACAGCAGTTCAGTGGCCGAACCAAGCAAAGGCAAAGGGAAGACTGAACTGAAGGAAGAAACCTGTCCAGACAGGAGCAGGCAGAAAGCTCCATCAGCTGTTTGTAGACAGTGAAATAAATACCAACAGCTTGGGACAGGCTCTATTACTTTGTTTATTCATCTGCATGTAATTTAGCAGAGACTGAACTAAGCTGCAAACACGGTTGGGATGTGCATGACGGCAGCAGATGGATTCTGTGAGTGGGGGAATCCAGCACTCCAGATTGCCAGCTCTAGAGGCACAAGTCCTCTCTGTAGCCACCAGACAGGTACAACAGCTGTGTCATCCCCTCCATGAGTGTTTCACACCTAGGCTGGAAGGAATAATTAGTCTGTCAAAGCTGCTTTCTGCACCAGACCACTTCTACAGGTATCATTGCTTTCTGAAGACCCATGGATCAGGAACCTTCTGGGTGCAATGCTGGAAAACCTTTCCATTCGTCCTTGAAGTAACTACCTGCGAATGAGTAAGTGCTTTCACATAGGCCAGAACCCTGGATCTTTCCACCTGCAGCTCATGTGGCTGGATTTAAACTACAAATTGGAGCTAAGACCTGATGCACACTCATTGCCCGCCGGCAGCCTCCTGTCTTTCCAACTACATTCCCAGATCAGCTCCTTCCTGGAGCTGCCACACCACCCAAACCAGCCAGAGTGCTGGCGGGGTAGGGATACTCCAGCATCCAAACAGTCCTGGTGATAAACAGTTTTAGCATAGAACCACAGAATCCCAGCCTGATTTGGGTTGGAAGGGATATTAAAGCTCACCCAGCTCCAACCCCTGCCACGGGCAGGGACCCCTTCCACTGGAGCAGCTTGCTCCAAGCCCCTGTGTCCAACCTGGCCTTGAACACTGCCAGGGATGGGGCAGCCACAGCTTCTCTGAGCACCCTGTGCCAGTGCCTCAGCACCCTCACAGGGAAGAGCTTCTGCCTCATGTCTAACCTGCTTCCTCTGATTAAACCCAGCTTTGCTCCCTTTAAGCTACTGCTCTGTGCTGTGACGACTGTTTCAGGAACTGATGGTGCAGTGCTCAGCACCACGCACCAGAGTGCCCAAAGTGGGTCAGCACACCCTGAAGCCAGCACCAGAAAGAGGTTTTCAAGTTCTTTCTGTAATTTTGGACTGGAGGAACTGCTCACCCCAATTTTCATTTCTAGGTTTTGTTTCCATAAATACTTCTTGTGCCCCATTTCTGATACTGCACATATACATAAAGCTACAACTTTGTGGTAAGCCTGTTTTAAAGCAGTTCAAATGAAGGGCCTCTCCTGAACAGCTCACTCCCCAGATCCTTGGAATATGTAGAGGATCCCTTCACTGGCACCTTTCTGCTGTGGTGTTTCACCAAGAAGATTCTCTTGCAGACCCATTGCACCCATATCCAAAAGGGATGGCTGGGATGGACAGACCTGGCTTCACACCAAAGACAGTGGCCAGTGAAGCCCTGAATACGTCCATCTTCATTAAAAGGAGTCAGGGGCAGTGTGGAGCCTTTGGCCATCCCTGTGATCAAAGGAATATCCATAACACAAATGGTGTGCCACCAAGCTGGCCTCAATCCGAATTTCTCACATGCTTCTCAAGGACAGCAACAGCTCCCAGTGAGGCTCTATAAAGGTCCTGGAACAGATTCCATTCCAGAGAGCAAAGCTACTTTCTGGTAAATCCTGTATAATATGAGTTGTAAAATGGGAATTGCACCAGAGGTACTGGGCACATGCACGGCTTAAAGAGGAAACTTAGTTTAAACGTGGCGAGTCCTGATCCTGTTGTCCAGCTGCATGGTTAAAGCCATTACACAGTATTTTGGCTCCAGCAGGATTCTGCGCATTAGAAAGGAGATTATGAAAATCAAATTTATAGGCCAAAGGTCTGTTTAAAAGCACAAGAGGAAAAAGTCAGAGGAAGAGACAGAAACCTTACAGCCTGGTCACTAGGCTAAGAAATGAAACAGAGACTCTGCAGATCTGTCTGGCCATGAGACAAATACATCTCACTGCATCTCTAGTTGGGAACAGGAGGATAAACCCTCCTACTGCCAAACTGATGCTTTGGATGTGGTGAATAAGCAAAGGAGGAACTTTAATATTAACAGGAGGGAAGGAGAAACCAGCAGTGGGAGTGAGCAGTCCTATTTGCTGTGCCCCGGGAGACCAGGACACACTGCTCTGAGCTGAGACAAGAACACAATAAACCTGCAACGGCTGTAACCAGTGCTATGCTTGGAACACACTGAGCTCAGCTTTGCCTTCCTTTGCCCACACAGACCTGCACTAAATAGAAGTGAGGGACAATATGATTACAGTTTGTAAGTAGTTTTGCATTTAGACATCAGCTCACGGCAGCACAGTCTGAAAACGCATACGGCATCTGGCACAGGGGGTCAAGGCCGGCAGAGCCTCTATGATCATACACAACCATAACATAAATCAATGCTATGAAAAGCAAAAATGGGAGGAAAATAATGATCAAACTTTTTAAAATACAATGAGGAAAATACCACTTCAAACTGCCTTTAAAGGAAGAGAAAAACCTAACAAACTAAAACGGAGCAGCAGCAGCCGCCTTTTCTAAAGATCCTTATGGTAAAGAAGTGTACCAAGTTCAAGGACCTGCCTTGAAGAAATCAGATAAGGCTCAGAGGTAGGTAAAAACAGGGAGAGAAGGGAGAAAAAAACCTTCAGATGATCAAACATCAAATGGATGAGGAGTTGAAATAAGGTATAAAAACCCCAGAGCGTCCTTCCTAGGAAGGAGGCAGCTACAAGCCAAGCTCAGAATGGCTCTGCCTGATGTTCGTGCTGTTGTCTGACTCCAAGATGATGAGAAAATAGTCCCAAGCAAATTCGTGCAAAGGGAAACAAAGCAAACATTGCTTTCAGGTGTAATTAGCAATCAGCACAAGGAGAGACAGAAAATACTTAAGTGCCTACCTGAATGAAAAAGCCCACTGCAGAGAGCTCTGAAACAAAGCCCCGGCCTGCTGCCCAGGGGAAAGCAGGCATAAACAAGGGCTTTCACTGAGCTCACATTATCCAAATGTTGATTCACTAAACATAAGCACAGAGAAAAGCTGATTTTTTTCTTTTCCTGTTTGTGAAAGGTCTGTAAAGACTCTGGAACTCAAAGAACAAATTGTGCATGTTACCCGTGAGTGCCGTATCCATACATAACTGACACCTACAACATCACACACTCTGCTCTTCCCCAAACACAGCTACTCACAAGTGGAGTGGTTTTGGCAATAACAAATTCACTTGAATCTTTTCTATCATGGAAAAACCATCACGTGGTGTTTCTTCTATATCACTGAACCCTGGAACGGTTTGGGTTGGAAGGGACCTTAAAGCTCATCCAGTTCCAACCCCTGCCACGGTCAGGGACACCTTCCACTGGAGCAGCTTGCTCCAAGCCCCTGTGTCCAACCTGGCCTTGAGCACTGCCAGGGATGGGGCAGCCACAGCTTCTCTGGGCACCCTGTGCCAGCGCCTCAGCACCCTCACAGGGAAGAGCTTCTGCCTAAGAGCTCAGCTCAGTCTCCCCTCTGGCAATCAGGCACTGGAAGTCTATATGGGCAAGGAAGCCTGCATTTGCACTGGTTCTGTGGGTTAACAATGCCAGAGCTTTCCTAACTGTAGAGAAATCAAGTCTCTTTGCAAGACTTGTTTTTCCCACACAAATGTGTCTTGCCCTCACCTCTGCAGCAGACTGGATCTCAATCACAGCTGGATGCAAGTCCAACATGAAGTGTGCAGGCAAGCATTTCCAGAAGTTACATCTTCCATGTTCTGCAGGATCTTTTGCATTAGGGTGAGGTTTTTGCCACCCAAGTGCTCACTCCCATCTTTCTCCCCATGGATAATGGGACCTTCACTGCAAGCAGAGTCTTTTTGTTATGAAGGTGCCCCGAAGCAGCGCATCTTAGCAAGCTATATACTAAGGCATCTATTCCATGCTGTTTCCATGGAAGGGCTGAGGTAGTGAGCCTCTTGACTACCACAAGGCAATTCAAACCACACAATTCCCCTCTTTAAAAAGTCCTGAATGGCGTAGACTATCCAAAATGAAACCTCAAGAATGGAGCTGACTTCTTAAATCACTGTTTCCACACTGGGAACTGCCTGATGGGTGCCACAGTCTCTACTTTCAATCTCAGCATCAAATATGAATAATTACGAACTATGTTTTGTTCACTGAATGTTTCAACCTAATTTCCCTGTACCAGTGAACTGCTGGTTCTGTAAAGCAGGCGTTAGTTTCTAGAGGTTTCTATTTGCTTTATCACTACAGTTCATTTGGGTATGCTTCAGATCTGGCATGTGGTTGTAAATAGCTTATCAACAATTAATAAATAATTAATACATACTGTAAGAAATGATCAGAAATCACATGTGACCTCTTATTTATGTGCCTACCCAGTTTTAAAATTCATCAATGATTAATTACCGCTTCTTAAACCACTTCCAGAATGTACACAGAGCAAAGCAGTAATTGCTATATTAAGTCTGAAAAATGGCCCACCCATACACTGCCCACCCAGGGGAGGTTCCAACTATCAACCAACAGAGGTGAATTGTAGAAACAGTAACTAAAATCTAAAGGAACAGGTCAGGGTTTGGGTTTATTGGGTTTTTTCCCAATTGAAACATGTTTTCCTTTGGTGGTATTGCTCTGGTTTTAGAGCCTTTGTTAGCATAAGGGGCCTTGACGCATCTCAACATGACTTCAGCAGCATCATTTAATTTCAAGTGTGTCAGTGAAAGAACATATTCATGTGCTAATTTCACTTCATCTCCTTGATAACAAGCACAAAACAAAACTTGAACATTACCACTGTTATGCTGCTCTGACATGTGGTTTAGAGGCTGGAGAAAGAAGCAGGGAAGAAGAGGAAACTCACCTGTACTGGCCAAGAGAGACAACAGCATCTTAGTACTAAGCAAACAGATGTAAACATCTCCAACTGAAGAGAACCAAGACTCTAGTTTTACCACATAGTAACTAACTGGCCCAAAACACTACTCAGGTCTCTGTGTGCTGCTGGAGGTCCCTCCAGTCCTCTCCACTTACTGCCTGCTTGCACCCTTCCCATGTTGTCACTTCATCTCCGTATGGCTGTTCCCAGTGTTAATACCCTCACATGTGGCCCCTGTGACCCTGTGCTCAGTGTGGTCGTGTTCTCCAAGTGCAGATTTTACCTCCTATTTCCTGTGCTTATGCTTCTTTCTCACAAGTAACACATTTGCTGTGTCCCAACACTGCCAGAGTCCCTGCACAATGCTATTTCTTGGCTCAGGAGGTAATGTAGCTGTGCCTGTGAGCCAGGGGCACTTTAGGAACACATCACCTTTGTGCTTTGCTGTTGTTTGTTACGACATGCACACACACCCCAGGATGCACAGCATAAAGTATCTCCTGCTGTTCCCACTCTGCTTTAACCATAGGCTTAGGATTTATCAGTGCTGCTTCCAGACCCTGGGTCTGTGCCTTTACTGATGAAGACACAAGACCTCTGCCTGCTTGAGAATGGTGCTGTAAGACAGAAAGCAGCACAGGAATCTAATGTACCTCGAAATGTACCTTGCTGCTAACAGTAAAATAAAGCCATTAAATAAACAGGAAGTAGTGCAACTCCAGATTAGGAATGAAGGTATTGCCATTTTATACATGCATATAGAGAGAAGCCTCTATTTCCTTTGAGCTCAATTCAATCACATGCTGCTCATTTTGATTAATATTTAATCACTGCTTAAAACAGTGAACATGAAATAGTTAAATCATCCAAAGGCTTTTTTCCTTTTTAGATAGCAGGCAAGATGAAAACAGCTCTGCCAATGCCCTGCTGAAGGAGGGAGAACACTTGCTTGGGAGGAAGAGAAACCATTGCCATTTTTTCACCTGACACATTTTCAAAGGGAATAATATGTTTTCCTTCCTGGTATTCCTGCTCAGTGATGATCTAACATGCTGTTCTGGCAAACACTAAAAGACAGGCTGGAAGCCCTTTCAGGTAAGGATTTATTTTATAGCAATGTTCCATGTCTATAAGATACTTCATCACAAAGTAGGGCCTTGACCATGAACAGGAATTCTAACTACTCCTGCAATGAAAAGAGGTAGAAAGAAGTCAGCATCTTCAGCTCCTGCCTTTAGCAGCCCTGACTAAAATGTCACTGTTGTTTTTTAAGTGAAAACAGCATTTTCTATTCAGAAAGCATCCATAGGAAACATCCATTCCTGAGAACAGAAAAGAAAGAAAAAGACAATTCCTGGGTTAGGGATACGGCTAGATGTTGGTTTGTTTTTTCCATTTGGCAGGTTCAAGTTTCCATGAGGATACCAAAGCCCCAAGATTTGATGTTTCTGGGAACCCAAAGATGCTTCTAGGGAAAAAAATACATCTTTACAAAACCTGTCTATTTGTAATCCTGCAATAATGTTTGTAGGATCACTGAATCCCAGAACCATTTGGGTTGAAGGGACCTTAAAGCTCTCCCAGTTCTAACCCCCTGCCCCAAGCAGGGACACTTTCCACTAGAGCAGGTTGGTTCCAAGCCCTGTCCAACCTTGAACACTGCCAGGGATAGGGCATCAATGACAAAACAAGTGCCTAAAAGTGGACTCATTAAGTACAATATATCCATTCAAATGCATGCCGTCCCCAGGATAAGTATATACGAATATCTGATGCATCACACAAAGTCTTTATCTGTAGCTCTTCAAAAGCAGAGGAATGGTTAATGAAGAAAGGAACAGGAAAGCCTGTGAGGGTGACAGGAACTGTAGCCAATAAACTAGGGTAAGAGACACCCAAAGAAGCTGGGTGCTAAATCTGACTTTCCAGGTGAATGCAGAAAGATGCTATTGAGAAGTATCTCACAGTACTTAACAGGTAATTTAGACAATGCTGAGAGGTAGGTGGTAGGTGGAAAGACATGTGCTTTAAGGAGAGAATGGTGTGATGGATTGAGACAGGGAGAAAGAAGCACCTCACAAGTACTACAACATGGTTCTAAGTGGAGCTTGATCCTGCATGGCTTGTTGGTTATCCCTGACTGCTGAAGTAACAGAGAGCTGAGCTCTAGGAAGTGTTTGGTAAATTACTGCCCTCTCCGGTATCAGCTCTGAATGCATCTTCAGCAGCTTATCATGTCAAATTAATGGGAGGAATAAAACTGGTGCGATTCCTGGACTATCAATGATTTTTAATTAATCACCTGTAATGGGAACATTTGTTAATTCTGTAGAACAAGACAGACTTGGGCTCTTTGACAAATACCTTCATTCCTCAGCTCAATGACCAAGATCCGCTCTTTACACAAGATCTTGAAGATACCTATTCTAGAATAATACCTCTCCTTTGAGAGCCTGTTTTCTATGGGTACATAGCTAACTGAGCAAACCACGAGCCATCATATCCCCATCATGGCAGTTTATCTAAAGCCAAACAATCAAACTCCATGTAGTTGAGACCAACCCTCAGCCAGACATTAAACACCAGATATATCATCCTCTCGGATTAAGCTTAATATCATTGTGGAGAAAGGCATTATTTAACAGCTGGATAAGTTCTTTTCAGTGTGAAGGTTATTAACCTTTGGAACAAATCATCAGAGAAGTGGAGGTGCCTCTCCAAGTCCTCCAGTGACTCTCTGGAGGCCCTTTGCAGTCAAAATAAACCACTGGGTTTAAAATCAGTGCCACTTTTGAAGTTGTGTGGCCCTTAATAGAAGAAGGGAAAGCAGATGGTTAAGTGCTTTTTCTCCACTCGATTTTTATGTGTTCCAGGCTAAGATATCCCCCCTCCAGCCTCCATTAGACATAAGAGGTAATGGAATACAAAACGTTACACCTACCTTTTACTCATAACCTATGTGGAAAACTCACTGAGCCATGTTAATTCTAGTCCCTTGTCTACTGTGGCAAAACAAAACAGTCTAGACCTCGCTCTCAAAAGCTAATATAATAAACATTTGGGAGCTAATCAGAAATAGAAAAAGGTTAATCAATTCCTCACATTGTGGAAGCTTCGTGCCCACTGGGACTCTTAATATATTCAACAAAGAAAAGGCAGCAAAGGAAACAGCCATAGATTTTCTTTTCAATTAAAACTTTCTAATAATTCAAAACCGCCACTGGGTTGTTTCCTTTCTGCATTGAGCACTTTGTGTTCCAACTGCAGAGCACACCAGCAGCCTTCATTTCCCCATTTCACTTGGCACATGACATGGATGGGGCTTTTCAAGCCAGAAGCCTAACCTAGGATTTAGAGGCTCTGGGAAAGAAAATGATTATGTTTGGGAAAGGAAAGGATCCAAAATTTACATTCAAACCCTGCCATTTCACTGCTACCAGGACAAGGGAGCACCTGAGTAGCTGTAAGTCACTCTCTCTTGCATGTGAATATAGTATAGACATTTTAAAAGGACTAAATAGGCATGTGCTAATACCACACCAAGACAAAGCAGACCACTTCAGACTGGCTTTTGTGCCAGGAACAAAACATCCTCAGTAGGAGTCCCTTAAGGCTCCAGACAATACTTATTTCTTTCTGCTAAAGTAGTAGCTCCAACCCCAGCCCTGTTCTGTTCACCACCATGCAGGAAGGCAGTGAAAGGAAATCCTCCAGCTGACCCTCCCGTAAGTAGATGGGAGGGAAAAGGCTGAGGCAAGAGACATTTTCAAAGATTTAAGGATTGGTTTCAGTGCTCAAATCCTACTGAAAGTCACCATGCCCTTGCTTGCCTTTTTCCTTTGGCAGGGTGACACCTTGCACTGGAACCATCTCTCCCACATCACACAATAAATTAACAGCAGAGTTTAGAATGGTTCCTAAGTCATAAAATGGTTTGTGTTGGAAGGGATCTTAAAGCTCCTCCACTTCTAAACCCCTGCCACAGGCAGGGACTCCTTCCACTGGAGCACCTTGCTCCAAGCCCCTGTGTCCAACCTGCCCTTGAGCACTGCCAGGGATGGGGCAGCCACAGCTTCTCTGGGCACCCTGTGCCAGCGCCTCAGCACCCTCACAGGGAAGAGCTTCTGCCTCAGAGCTCAGCTCAGTCTCCCCTCTGGCAGGTTCAAGCCATTCCCCTTGGCCTGTCCCTACAGGCCCTTGTCCAAATCCCGTCTAAAGCTTTCTTGTCAACAACCTTTAGGTACGGTGCCTCCAGCCATAGCTGACTGGTGGATCACCTTGCTTTCCAAATTCACAGGGAGTAAGGACATTCCGCAGTCTTGGCAACAAAGGCTGAGTTTACTGTGTAGAAGCTCTCCCCTATACATCTTTGAATCTTACTTAACTCTAAAGCATGCTAGCCAGCATGACACATCTCTATACTCACAAGTTCAAGTGCTAGTTTCTTCTTGTAATTGGAAGAGTCAGAAGGATCCAGAGCAGCAGGCGGAGATCTAGCCTTAGGTTCTTCCACAAATCAGAGCTGTAAACAGCATGCAGACCTACATTAAAGGGAGCAGTGCAGAACTCCCTGATGGGATTATGCATAATGCAGGCCTGAGGATGCTCCCACTAACATCACTGCTAACTCACTCTCACACATGGGACAGAGCTGCTCGGAAGCGAGGGCAGATCAAAGGTTGGTGGAGAGCTTTGTACAAATTCTTGGTCAACTTCAGTATTGGCAGCACTTTTTCCTTCTGGGCACTAAGAATGAAGGGAACTGCAATCAGAGCTGGTTTCCAAACAAGGTTTAATGGGATGAATAACTGCCTTCTGCCAGCTGCAGCACAGTGCTCTACACCAAAGGTCTACCCCATGGGAGCAACAGAGGGACCTGATGTGAGGAACACTGAGGCTTCTGTTTCCACAAGATCTTGGATGAGGAGTTGACAATAAAATTACTACTAAAAATTATAGTTGGCAATAAAATTACTACTAAAATGTCTTCGTCTCAGGATTGGTTCTGTGTTCTCTGCCATAGGTTTGTGTGTGTATACACAGACACTGAACATCTGCCCCGACCTTCAGGGCTCCTTAATACACATTGTTAAATTAAATGGATAATAATGGCCCAGAAAAATCCGTGTGCTCATCTTTAATGTGAGCAGTGCATGGTGATGAACCAGCCTTTAAGAATGACAATGGCGATTACTTCAGGACAATCAAGTAACAGCAGAGAAAAGGAGTTGGATGGGGAAGGACAGTGTCAGATGCACAGTTTAAACAATAGCTGGTTCGCCTGTCATTCATCCCAAATCACTGCAGGAGGGGGGAGAAACACTATTTATAACCTGTCAGTCTCAAGGAAGCAAATTACCATGATTTAATTAACACATGGAGAGGCTTCGGGCAATCACAGCGTTCTGGATTTCAGAAGGAGCATGTTTCAGGCCCAAGATGATTTAGAACATTAACAAATGCTAGCTGAACCAGGGCAAGAATTTGATGGCCTTGTTGGTTCCTTTTAAAGCATCCATCATGGCAGAAAGATAATACAAATGGGTGTGTTAGTGAAAGATGAGAGCAGTGAAGAATCATCTGGGGCTTCAGAGGCCATCACACAGGAGGAGAAGCTGATTGTTAATGAGAACTCAGTTTGAAAATGAGCAAACCCACACAACTCAGGACTATTCATCAAAGAAACTCTATGCATTGGAAAAGTCTGGGAAAAAGCCAAGTGAGGTTGTAGGACAGTGCAAGCAAGACACAGAGACTGACCTTCCCATGGAGGACCTGAAGCCAAGTAAGTCGTTCCTTGGCTTGATGCCCAGGAGTGAGCTTTAACCTATGCACAGTACAACCAAAGGACATGGGATGGCCTTTTCACTGCACAACACAGAGCTGGAGTCACCCAAGAAACAGGCTCTTGAAACCCAGATTGCAGTGCTCACTCGTCAACTCACCTCCTGTAAGGAAATCATTCTTCATGTCTCCATCTCCTCTTTCCACCCCCTGCTTGTCCACATTACCTGCTGCATCCTGTTCCCCCCAGGCACAAATGATTCTTTCAATACTTTCATATGGTAATTAAACCTGGGAGTTGTCAGCTACTACCCAAATGCAAGGAGTCATAATAACAACACTCCCCTTACATTAAGCTCACCATAGCATCATAACATGGTTTGGGTTGGAAAGGACCTTAAGATCATCCAGGTCCAGCCCCCTGGCATGGGCAGGAACACCTCACACTAAACCATGGCACCCAAGACTCCGTCCAACCTAGCCTTGAGCACTGCCAGGGATGGAGCATTCACAACTTCCTTGAGCAGCCCATTCCACTGCCTCACCACCTTCATAGTAAAGAATAAAGATGTTGAACAGCATCAGTCCCAACACTGACCCCTGAGAGGCACCACTCGCTACTGGTCTCCAGTTGGACATTGAGCCATTGACCACAACCCTCTGTGTGCGGCCATCCAGCCAGTTCTTTATCCACTGAGTGGTCCATCCACCAAATTGATGTCTCTCCAGTTTAGAGACAAGGATGTTGTGCAGGACAGTGTCAAATGCTGTCAAACCATCTTTCACTTTGTATTGCCTGCTTCTTAATTGGAATAATGGGAATCACACACAGGGAAAACCTACTTTTGCATCTATGGAAATAAAACTTGACCAGAGTTTAGGTACAAAAAACCATAATGAACCTCCTGCTTTAAAAATGGCTCTTTCACTCTCTGCCCAAAGTTGGGGATTGCAACACAAAGGGACTTAACAACCATTTCATTTTCCTCCTGATGTAACACTTCTGCAGTGCAGCTGAAATGCTTGGGCAGAAGATATTATTTTTATATGACAAAAAACTCACAAAATGCAGTATCAAAACGAAGATTAAGGCCAGTTTTCCCACTGAGGTCTTCACATACACAAAGCACACACTGATACACACACAGCATCAGTGGTCCATCATAAACTGATCACGCTGTTTTCCCCCTACAGGCTAAACCCAAAAACACTGCTTTTGTTTCTATTGTTGTGTATGTCAGAGGAAACTGAATAACACAGTGATGGTGAAAGAACAGGAGAAAGAATGGAGCCTTCACAGCAAAAAGCTGTTGATTAAGATGGTGATGCACGTGACACAGGAATTAACTATTAGGAGAAACGTTACTTATCTGATGAGTTTGGAGAACTTCAGATGCTAAGTGCTGTGGATAAAAGCGAATAGGAAACAACACGAAGTTCCAGCATCCTCACAAAGTCCTGTCATGTTCTGTGGAAGCTGCCCACTGACAGAGACTCAGCCTTCAGGAAAGGCTCTGCCTTGCCAGCATCCACAAGCTTCTCATATTCCAGCCAACTACATTCAAATGTACCCAAAGAACCATATAAATATAGCTATACATGAGCTAAGAAACAAAGCTGGAGATCCTGCTGTTGCAGAACATACCCCAGATGGTGAGAGATTATAGATGATCAGCACGTTCTGGCCTTTCCCGCCTTCCCCATTCTTGCAGGTGGAACAATTCCCATTCCAGTGCCCGTGACAACAGTACGACGGCTACATCTGCCAGGAAGAGCTTTCCATTTCCTTGTGACTTAAAAAGGCAAAGACAAAACACACTCACTAGGCCAAGAAGCAATATTCCCATCACCTAATGCCCTCTCAGGCCACCCCTTCACTGCGCACTCTGGCTTCTAACAAAGCTGGAATGTTGCAGCTAGGAACGGAGGTAACTCCCTGGACATCCCTTAGAACTGATCCAGTCATCTTTGTGTGCAGATGGAGAGATCTACAGGCAATCTAAGCTTCTCTGGCTGCACAACAGGCAGATGTGATAAAAGCTGATTAGTGTCAGAAATGTTTACTGCTGCAGCCCATCTGTGCTCAGCCCTGAAATACCTGCCTTGAAATGACCAAATACCAGGAATTTAGGAGTGCTAGGAACACAAATCAACCTGGGATTTTTCACATCCCAACGTTTACGACATGGACAGCAGAGAGCTGCACACTTCCGTACACACAGCAGCTCCTGCTGGAATAACACGGGAGCTGCTGGACACGACAGGTACCATGGCAATGGAAGTAACACACCAGCACAGCCGAGACCTCAACTGTCACCCCAAAGGCTTTGGAACGTGAAGGTCTCTTCTACCCGGAGCAGACAGTCTGCCAAGAGGAGCACGTGTGAACAAGGGAAACTCGTACACAGCTCTGGATATTCCCAGCACCCAGCCCAGCTCACATTGCTCTGTGCTGGGAACAGCCCATGGAGTCCAGGTAACAGTTCAACATCAACAATCAGGTCAAGTCTCTCATTCTGGTGGAGGGTTAGGAACATTTCAGGTAGTGGGATACTTCCTAAGCAGCTTGCTTGCCCCTTTGGTGTGGGGTTCTGGGGATTTTGTTTCATTTGGGTTTTTTTTTGGTGTGAGTGTTTTAAAGGACAAAACCCACAAATAAACAGGTTCTGCAGGTTTCTTTGCCATGTCTTTTTGCCTTCTCCCTCCTGGCACAAGCTACATAACGGAGTAGAACTGATTTTTTTTTCTCCTCCCTAAAATAGTGGCAGCACATCAGAGAGTTTGAGCAAAAGCAGAAGAGGTGAGAGAAAGGAAAAGAGGGATGGAAAGGGCACACTGCACCCGTCACAACACTGGCAATGCAAGAATCCTTCACAGGGCCTCAGTAATGAATACAATAGGAACACAAGTATCTTGCACAAAGGTTTTACAATGCAACATCCTCTCCATTTGAGCAGTCCTCACTGTGTGTAACTCAAACCATGAGGTCTCTAGGAAGTGGGAAAAGTAGGGAATTAGCTGCATTATCCCAGAGGAAATCACTTCCAAGGTCACAGCAGCACCTGTAGAGCAAGAGCAGATTTCAGACAAGCTGATTCGCAGCCAGGCACCTGAGGAAGGACTTTCAGAAGCGCTCAGCATCCTTCTGCAGTTTCCTCTTCCAATTGACAGCCCGTGTCTCAATTGCTGCTGATGCACAGCTGGCAGAGCTCTGCCGGAAACACGGCCACTCATTTGGGGAATATCTTTGTGAAGTCTCACACTTTACAAGTGCTGAGCACAGGGAAATTCAGCCCCGCGTTTATTGCTGCATCACTGGTACTTCTATAGCACAGCTTCCTGCATATTGACTGTATACTTGCAGTAACCAGTGTGCAATGCAGAAAGTGCTTCCCTGTGAGGGTGCTGAGGCGCTGGCACAGGGTGCCCAGAGAAGCTGTGGCTGCCCCATCCCTGGCAGTGCTCAAGGCCAGGTTGGACACAGGGGCTTGGAGCAAGATGCTCCAGTGGAAGGGGTCCCTGCCCGTGGCAGGGGTTGGAGCTGGGTGAGCTTTAAGGTCCCTTCCAACCCAAACCAGGCTGTGCTAACAACAGTATGCAATGCTAAGGAAAGCTTTGAATGGGGTCAAACACCCATTTCTACCTTTGGTCCTAATCCTGAAGACATTTCTAAAATCCACCTTCTCCTCAACCCTCCCACTGGCCTTCTGCCTTCTGCCTAAAGGGTTTCACCTCTGAGCCACTTCTGATGTGTTTCTTCCAGCTATACTGCAGGAGGAAAAGCAGAATCAGCTCAGGCTCTGCTTACTCTCCTGACACAACCAGAGAGCTTAGGACAGAGTTTCATTAGATTGATTCACCCTTCAGTTGACAACTCAAGCAAGAATTCAAGGTCCATCCATAGTCCCAGGGAGATGGAGAAAGCAAGGCAGGGAAGGAGCCACAGCACAGAGGGAGATAGGAAAGCCAAATTAACAATGCCCATCCTAGTGTGTTCCAAAGCACTCACTGGAAAGACAACCACAGCACTATGGCCTGTAGTGATGACAGTAACTGACAGTTCCTACTGCCCCCTCATGCTTCACCTCCCATATTCTCTTTGTAATGGGATCACTTTCCTTTTGCATTCCCCCAAGCTGTAATGAGCTCACACGTCTCCCTGGAGTG
Organism: Neopsephotus bourkii; assembly: GCF_033783945.1. Lineage (NCBI taxonomy): Eukaryota > Metazoa > Chordata > Aves > Psittaciformes > Psittacidae > Neopsephotus > Neopsephotus bourkii. The sequence continues at coordinate 1,523,503 of NW_026900852.1, forward strand.
CTTGCTGATACTCCTTGTAACAACATCAGGCTGATGACCAAAGGGAACAGGATCACTGCTTGAGTGATTTCCCACACAAAGTCACAAGACCCCCTGAGTTCAGGCTTAGCCCCTGAGCAGCCCTTCAGAGGTGAGTTACAGGACCATGAACCCCTTCCAGAACTGAAGCCTTGGACAAACACTGTCTGGAGGTGGAGGCTGTGTTGGTTTTGCCTTTCTGCATCTGTTCAGAACACCACAGTCACGATGTTTAATAACTAAATAACAAACATCAGTAGCATGTCAACATTCCCTTCGAAATTAGGCTCAAAAGGAGGAGGTCAACAGCAGCCCACCACATCTGCACGTGTTGCATTCCTTTCCCCATCTGCGTCTTCCCACTGGCAAGAGGGGAGAAGGCAGAATTCAAAATGAACGTAACTTTGTGTGATGGATTTAGCATGTTTGAATACAAATGACAACTGCTCCACCGGTCACTGCAGGAAGACACAAGAGCATCAGCACAGAGATGGGAGGTGGGCTGTTGTGGAGAGAGACAGAGAAGGAAAAGTGTAAGCAGTAACCTCACAGGGTCTATGTCAACCATCCCTCAAAGGGTTTCATAGCGACTGTGCTCAGTTAACAGGTAAAAGATGTTCATTTGTTTGGTGGGTGCTGTTGGGTTTGTATCTACTAGCCTGAGGAACAGGAGATGAATGACCTTGCAGTAGAAAGAAGGAAACATTTCTGTACCAGTGTTCCGTCTCCCCATGTACCTTCACAGTGTGCTATATACAGCTATTTTGTGTGTGATATGTATGAAATACATAATATTACAGCTTGGTTTATGAAACTGCTTTTTATGGCTCCCAGATCTTCAGCAAATGTACAAATAAATATGAAAGAGAGAGGGAATATGATGCACATACACAAAGCAAAGCAAATACCAAAATGGGATAGCAGCAGTCTGCTAACTGGATGGCGAGAGCCAAACTCATCAGCATCCAGATATTTCACAAACCCTTGCCAATAGACTAAATAGAATTCCATAGGCCAGGTGTCAGTGATTATAATCCCACTGATGCCAAGAGAGTTGCTCCCATTTACAGCAAGCCTGGCTTTGGCCCTGTCTCTGTAGTACAAGGAATAATTCATGAAGCGTAAGCTTGCAAAAGCAGCCACACCAAGTGTACCTGCAACTCCCTTAGCTGCAGTGGAAGGACCCAGCACAGGGCAGCTCTCAGCTGCCTGTGTTCCTTTGTTATACCCTAGAAACCTCATGGAGCTTAAACCAACCACAAACACCAGCCCTGCTCCCACGTGGAGTGATGGGAAAAGAAGAACCTGCATAAATACCTGGGCATGACATTTCAAGGGCAGTTCTGCCACAGAAAACAAGTGATTTATCATAGAATCCCAAACTGGTTTGGATTGAAGGAACCTTAAAGCTCACCCAGTTCCAACCCCTGCCATGGGCAGGGACCCCTTCCCCTAGAGCAGCTTGCTCCAAGCCCCTGTGTCCAACCTGGCCTTGAGCACTGCCAGGGATGGGGCAGCCACAGCTTCTCTGGGCACCCTGTGCCAGCGCCTCAGCACCCTCACAGGGAAGAGCTTCTGCCTAAGAGCTCAGCTCAGTCTCCCCTCAGGCAGGTTCAAGCCATTCCCCTTGCCCTGTCCCTACATCCCTTGTCCCAAGCCCCTCTCCAGGTTTCCTGCAGCCCCTTCAGGCACTGGAGCTGCTCTAAGGTCTCCCCTTCAGGAGCCTTCTCTTCTCCAGGCTGCCCCAGCCCAGCTCTCTCAGCCTGGCTCCAGAGCAGAGCTGCTCCAGCCCTCGCAGCATCTTTGTTCATGAATGAGATGAGCTCTAACCCCAAAATCACCCCTGTGAATGCACTAGGCATGCTCACACATTCTCAGGCCCCACTCAGGAGCCATTCATTATCACCCAACTGCCAGCAACAGAGTATGTTCAGGCATCCTTCCCAGGTTAAAATGGAGCTAAGCCAGTAGTTCTCCTCTGAAAGACACACCATTTTGGACACCTTGGCTGCTTAGAGGATGTGTGGGGTAGACATGTGAAAGCAGGCTATCATTTGAAAAACATCACTGAGAAAAGGAAAATCAATAAAGTCATAACCAGTGAGTCCTGAAACCCCTCCTGCCTGCCCTCACGTTAGCAACCAGACCCTCTTCTCCCCTATTCATGGTCTTTGTTAGGGGGAGAAACGCACTGAGGCCAGTGACTGACAAGTCAGACCACAGGAGGATGGGCCTGAGCTAGGACCCACTTTAGAAAACAACACTTTTCCTATTCCCTACAAGTACATACTTCTGGGTAAATGAGTAAATAATGACATGTTTCATCTTCTTTTTCCCCCCTAAATATAAAAGCTCTCCACTGCTGAAGCCACTACAAGGATTATTTCTTCTCACCATTTTTAAGTACTGTACAGTGCATATCTATCCTTTTACAAGTGGAACCTCGTAGCTATGGAGACGAAGAATGTTACATCCAAGCTGAAGATAGTATTTCAGTGGGGGCCTTATGGTTGCTACATGTGCCTTCAATGATCCGCTGTGTTCTGTCTCCTGAAGTCTTCTGCAACAGTCATACCAAGCCACCGCACAGTCACAACATACAGTCACAGCACTATCATGTGCACTACAGTCTTCCTGATCTATAACCTAACCAAGGATCCCACAGACAGCACAATAAACAGCTTGAGTCGAGCTTAATGCCACCTGAACAGAGCAGTGGAATAAAGCTGTTCTGGAAAGCAGGCAGACTGGGGTCCCCTTGTGTTTAATGCTGGGTCTAACAGTCGAGATGCAGAAATGACACCACACTGACCTTCTGTTATAGACATTCTCCAGCTTTTCATCTCTCTGCCGTAGCCCAAATTACCCCAATCTCAGTCACCCAAATGACATCACACATTCCCTGTCTCTGTGCGCTACCATCGCGATCTGAATTTCATTACAGGGGATGGTTTCATGAAATGGACTTTCAGTTCTGTGTGCGAATTCAGCTGTCTGCGCATCACCTTGGTGTAAATTAAACAGCAGTTTAGCCAAGCTAATGAAACTTCAGCAGTGTTCAACCTGAGCATGAAGAGGAGACAGCCCTTCAGGTCAAATTAATGCTCCCTGTGACAGCCAGTGAAAATGCAAACTAACCCAGATAGCATCACTTACTTCGCTGCTAACAGAGGAAAAAAAAACCCCACACCTTTGTTCACATGGTACTAGCAGACATGACAAGGGTCTGACAGGTCATTTTCTTTTCTGAAGGTAACACTGCTCCAGAGAAAGCAGTGCCAAAACACAGCTTTTCTGCCTACCCTTTAGCTCCGTGGTCCACAACTAGCTAGGGATTTCAGTGCCGAACAGGAAAGGTCTTAAAGATGCCTGTCCTGGTTCTGGCATCTTATTGTCAGAATGGAAAACCATCCACTTTTAGAAGCTCAAGATCCAGAACTGCAGCTTGCCTAGCTCTGCTCGTCTTTAACAGACCTTTCACACTACCTGGCTGTCAGAGACAGGGGTCAGAATCTACCGGAGACAAACCCAATGTGCATAAATGGATATGAATTCAAGCAGGATGTCCACAACACGGAGGCAAAATCAACCACAATCCCCTAATACCTCATGACATGCAGGAATAAGCAACAAGTACTGAGATGCAGTTGTTCAAATCTTCCTTACCGGCTATTTAAGCAAGCAATGGCATTCACAAGTAAAAACATCTCTTGCATACACATTAATAGAGTCATTGACAATAAAGCAATGAAAACCCACGGTATTCTCTTGTCAAAGCTCAAAAGCAGACAAAAGAAGCACTGAGAACTTCTCCTATTTGTATTTCCCATGCTGCTGACTCAAAACCATAACATGGCCTTAAGCGTGTGAAGCTATTAACTCCAGCAGAGCTCTTCTCAAGCTCAGCCTTCACTCATCACTAAAATGAAATTAAAAATAACAAGAATCCCCCTCTCCCGACCCAGATATTTGCAAATGTACTGTTTGCCTCGAGGCCTTGACAAGCTCCAGTTCAGCAGAGCGAGGAAGGCAGCAGGTACGCTCCTGCTCCTCCAGGAAACCAGTGCCTGGCTCTAAGGTTGTGCTGCACTCCTCTTGGCCCCACGTTTCCTCCTGAACCAGACAGAACAGGCAGAAAATCTTTGGTGTGCCTTTAACTAGGCCATAAACCCCTCAAGATTTGAGGTGGGGTTTTGAGTAAAGAGGTTTCCAGATTCATTTTTAAAACAGCAGAGGTTCTTAAACTCTTCTCTTTCTACCAACACATTAAAAATGGGACTCTTATGGCCACTGCTAATAAAATGGGTGCAAGAAGGAGAAAATAGCACTTCAAATTCCTCTATCATAGTTGTTGACTTCAACTTACTCTATTGATAAATCTGAATTATTCAGTATCATCCCCATCCCTTCCCTGACCATTGCTCTTTAATGAGATAACCTTTCACACCGAGCAAACCCAATAGCACAAAATCTCATTAATCTTTCTAGTGTTTAGAGATACCTCAAGAGCTTCAAACATTTACCTCTCCTTCCCAGCAGCTGAAATGGTTTTAGGAGGATCATGGTTCATACCTCACATTCCCTGGAGCCAGAGATGGTATACGTGCAGGGCCCAGATCCATTAACCGATACATCCATGGTCTCAGAGTTTGTTGGCTTGTAGTCCACGTAATATTCCTGTAAAGGGGAGTTCATTTGCCTTTCAGACTCTCGGGCCTTTTTCCTGCGCCTCTTCATGAGCGTGTGCTGCTGGAGCTGTTTCATGCTGGCTGGATAACGCTTCCAGGACACGTAGATAACCAACAAAATCATGGCCACGGAAAGGAAGAGGGCTACGCTCCCAGCAATGATCTTGTGAAAGGAAACATGCTCATACTCCGGTTCCACTCCAGGTGTTGGGAGCTCTGCAGAAGGACTTGGCACAATAGATGTTGGCTGGTTGCTTTCCAGTTTGGAAATGGTAGGTTTGGGAATGAAGAAAGGTCTCTGGGGGGTTTTGGGTGGCTGGTATGACCTTTCAGTAACCACCACCTGGATTTCAGCACAGATATTATATGTTTCCACAGCATCGCTCACTTTTTCACCCTGGATATGTTTAGGGCCTGCACATATCATAGTGCTTTCCTTATTTCCCTTGAAATTCTTAAGCCAAGTAAACAGAGGGCAAATGCTTCGAGTACATTCCCACATATTTCCGGACAGAGTGATGGAGATGAGCGAGATCCACGTATTGATGGTCTCCTGAGAGATGTTGGTAAGTTTGTTGGAATCCAGGTTCAGCTTTTGCAGGTTAGGGAGGCACTGGAAGGTCCCAGGCTCTACCCCTGTAATGTCATTTCCTGATAAATCCAAGTTGTGCAAGGAACTCCAAGTCCACGTTAACCCTTGGCTAATAGAGCGGATCCGATTCCACTGCAAATAAATGGAGCGGAGGTTGAAGAGGCGCGGGAAGTGGGCAAAATTGATCTTAGAAAACTGGTTGTGCTCCAAGTGGAGCTCTGTCAACTTCAAAAGGCCAGCGAAAGCGTTACGGGATAAGCTCCGCAGGCGGTTGTAGCCCAAATCCAGGAAGTCCAGGTTCCGGCAGTCCTGGAACACTCGGATGGGAACGGTTTTCAGCGAGTTGGACCGCAAATGCAGGATCAGGAGTTTCCGGAGGCCCTTGAACTGCTCAGACTGCAACACCTGCAACTTGTTGTAGGACAGGTCCAGGTTGCGGAGGTTGGGGACGGGGTGGAACGTTTTGTTGTGCAGATGGGTGATTTTGTTGGAGCTCAGGATTAATTCCTTCAGCCTGCGGATGCCCTGAAACGCATCCTCATCCACAGAGCTGATGTAATTATGGTCAAGATAAAGCCATATGAGCTGATTGAGGCCCGCAAACTGATTTGATTTCAGCTTCTGGATGCTGTTGTACCGTAAGGATAAGCCTTGAGACCCTCCAGAAATGTTCTGAGGGATGTCTCTGAACGCATGGGACTCGCAGTACACGATCTTGCCATCACATCTGCAGTTCTTGGGGCAAGCTCGCTGAGCCCCTGCGAGCATCACAAGCAGCACGGTAGGAAGCAGCACTAACACCACACTCATGCCTCTCAGCTGCTTAATTAAATGGAAACCTACAATATTAAAAAGAAAACAAATGTGTATTGTAAAGCTATTAAAAGAAATTGCCAACAGATTACAGACATCAGTGGGGTTTCTAATAAAGCATTAGTGAGGCAGTGGATTTGGAAGACAACCTGTTTGCCTCCTGTCTTGAGCTTTTGTTGCGTAAATGCCTGTCCTTTTTGAGTTTCTGGCTTGCCATCTCACCGCCACCAGTACTACTCTTGTTATTCAATTACTTCAGTGTGATTTATGATGCTTTAGAAGGACCCTTAGAGCCTGTTCTCTATTCATTTTCCTCCTGTACATCATCTCTCAATGTAGCTGGTATATCTTTACCGCTAGATGCTGAGGTTTTAACAATAAACATATTTGTCAAGTCACTGTGCTGAATGCTCCGTAGTGCTGGAAAGGAAATGAACCAAAGCTGCTGGTCTTTACATGCTGCTAAACGTGTTCCTTCTTAAAAGCAACTTACAGTCCAATGCCTCCAAAAATTACAGCAAAAAGTGAGAAATCTACTCATCAGGAAGTTTGATCCATCTTTAAAATGTATATTTATTGTAAAATTAGACCCTAAGTAAAGGCTTTCCTTTGTGCACTGGGTCATTTGTTTGTAAGAGTAGCTTTAAGGAGGTTACTCATCATTTTTATGTACCTAAAATACATAAACAGATGCAAAGAAACAGACGTTCTACCATACAGAGAAGTAAACCACGGAATGCTAGTATGGGACCCCAGTATCAGGAGCATGGTAGAAGACATATTTCTACCAAACAATCATAGCTTTAACACATATTCATTTCAAGTTGTCTACATGTAGCTGTGAATACCTAAGCAGTTGTTATTTTGTATATTCATTATATACTCTATGAAATACAAATAATGCTGCTTCAGAGCAGCAAAGCACAGAAAGTTTAAAGGAGTATATTCCTATTTCAAGTCTCCTCTCTCTTCCCCAGCTCTACTGATGTAAAGACTTTGCATTTGAGATGCCACATTTATCACACAGGAGCAATGCTGGTATGTGAGGACAGGCACATTTCCCCCATTCTTGGAATAAGGAGGAAAGGAGGTGGAGGGGTTGTCAGAACACCCAACATCCATTCGCACGCTCGCCTTCGCCTCTGATGATTTTAGGACTGGTGCCTCTGTCCAGAGTTGCAGCCTCCCTAAGACTGACATGCACTCCTCTAACAGGAAATATTTGAAGGGTGGTATCTCATCAATAAATAATTACTTTATTATTTGTCACACACACAAAAGCACCCCTGTGCTGCAGTTATTCAATCCCATTTGAAGCCAAGGGGCATGCTGCAAGACAATTCTTAATCTAAAATGCCCCTGACTGTCACAGTCATAGACGATATGTCTATTTATATGACTTTCACTTTAACAGCTAGCTTTTTAATGGAAATCCTCATCTCTTTGCTACTGCCTATGTGCCAGCAGCAGTCAGCTCAAAATCTGTTCTGGCTGTTCCAGACTTGGGGGCTGGGGGGGGGGGGGGGAACGAAGGAAGGAAGGAAATAAACCTGTCACACTTGAAAAAACAAGACTGGCAAATGCCTGCTGGAGACCTACAGCAACCTTAGGGGGATCTTTTCAAAGCCCACACAAGCCTTTTCAAAACCATCTATAAAAGAAAACCTATCCCCCCCCCCCTTCCGTTTGCTTCCCACATACTGCAAAGTGTTAATGGTCCTTTCTGAGAGCCTGAATAATAATACCAGTAGAAGCCCATTGAATAGAGATCTAAACACAGCAGAAATGCTGTGTGAGCCTCATGCATACATGTACTTATCTAGACGAGTGCAGGTGTGTAGGAGGCTTGTGCAGGCAGCAAACGTCCTCTCTCCAGCCCTCAACTCGGTGCATGCATGTACAGACGAATTACATATAGAACCACTGCAGGAGGAAAGGTGTGTGTGTGTGAGGGGGGGAATACATGATCTAAAAATACAATAGCAAGTACAGTGAGTCACCTGGCAAAGGAATGCACTGCTGCTGCTGCTGCTTAGGCTGTTTCCCCCTCCTGAACAGCTTAGTAATCCAGCTGAAAAATAAACCATCCAGCTGCAGCTCTGCTACCAAACAAACAAGAAAAGTTCACTTACCCATCCTTCTGTCATCCACAAACGTCCTCCTTTGCCTTTCTCCAGCTGTTTTCTTCTCTCTCTTCCCTTCTCTGCTCCCCCCTTTGCCTCTCTCTTTTGAAAACTGGTCTCTTTTCCTTAAACCATCAGAATCTTCATGTCACGGCACGGCTGCCACTCACATCACCTCCATCCAGCGTGCGTGCCAGAAACCCACACAAAGTTCCCTAGAGAGGACAAGCAAGAATTTTGGGGATGAGGAAGGGAAAGGATAGGGAAGGGGTTGGGGGTGGGGAAGACAGGACGAAGGATGGAGGGGGGGGAGTGTGGGGGGGTAGGGAGGGACTCTAAGCTCTGAGAGCCATTGTGTAAGTCATCAGAGAACCATCAGCATTAAGTGGCAATCTGCAAGGCAAAGCTACAGCAGGCGATGAAGGTAAACCAACTTCTCTGGGAGAAATGAAAAGCTCTTCCCCGGTACCTAGCATTTGTCATTCTGCTGCCTTTAGCCATTCCCAGGCACAGCATTCCATCCTCCGGCTCCCCAGCTCCCGAGCAAGGCAGGCCTCCCGTGCTGGGTAAGACCCCTGTTTAAAAGCTACGCAGGAGAGGTTTATCCATTTAGCTGCTCAGGTTTAAAGTGTTTTGTAGCTGTGCTGAGAAGCAGCTCTTGTCTAATTCAGAAGGCTTTCCAGAGAGTGATGATGCTTTGGAGCTTGTTGGTGCTAATGTTCTAGTTTGTGATACACTGAGTGCCCTCCACTGGAGAAAACAGATCGCACATTAAAGGCATGAACAAGTGATCCTGTCATTGCTATGCAGACTTTCTTCCTTTGGAAGAGAAAATTAAAGACACAGCATTGCCTTGCCCATCATTATCCCCTCCCGTATCCCTCTGCCCTCCCTAGATTATTATGTGGTTATATTAAAGATTTGCTGGCACAGAGTGGAAAACACTGAACAAAACTCCTGTTCCCTGGGTATTTGGCAACCTGCTCTGTTTCTAACCCACCTGACCTGTGTGTTTTTCTTGGGCTAATTCTGAACTGTTTTGTTTTTCCTCTATGCACAGGGTGAGGACAGGAGATGCATGAAAAGTGTAATCAATGTTAAAGGGCTGAAGTGCACAAACTGATCACACCAAAGGCACTGAACTGCACCCATCAAACCCAGCGCAAACATACTGAAAACAGCAGTTTTTCTCTTCTAGTCTAAGTGTCTGAGTCTGATAAACAACCCAGAACTGAAGCTGCAGAACTAGTGACACCTTTTTTCTCTAAGCCCCTCCTCTGCCCCAGCTCTCCCCCATTCAGAAACAGTGATTTCTCCCAGCCATGATGCTGGTCTGGACCTCAGCAGACTTCACCCATAGCCTGAGCGGTGTGATCTAGGGTATGACACTGACACCCTCTCACCCCCTGCTATTTGGCTCGATCACTCGGGCTTGAATCAATGCTCACCCAGTACAATGAGAAGAAGTCAAGGGGATCTGGAGCAAGCATGGTACCACACTGCTCCTCTGAGCTGGTTCTGGTCCTGGCAACCAGTATCAGCCTCAGCAAAGCCCCACACAGACACACAGGGACCATTTTGGGTTTCAAAGCAAATCTGGGCTTCTCCAAGGGCAGCACCACCTTGCTGCTGAGCATTCCTAACCTGCCTTCCTAGACCTCATGTATCTGTGCTGTCTGTCCAGCTGCTCCCTCCTTTCCCTGTGCCACACAGACAGCAGATATGCCATAAACAACTCCCCACCCAAACCTTGAGTTTAGATGCCAAAACGGTGGCAGTGCTTTTTAGGAAATCTGTCAGGAGCTAACCATTATGATTTAGTTATCTCAGTACTTCCCACTCTGACTCGAGAGCACCACGCTCTTGTGAGACCTCACCTGGAGCATTGTGTGCAGTTCTGGTGTCCTCAACATAAAAAGGACATGGATCTGTTGGAACAAGTCCAGAGGAGGCCATGAGGATGCTCAGGGGACCTGAGCAGCTCCTGTATGAAGAGAGGCTGAGAAAGATGGGGCTTTTCAGCCTGGAGAAGAGAAGGAGACCTCATAGCAGCCTTTCAGTATCTGAAGGGGGCCTATAAGGATGCTGGGGAGGGACTCTTCATTAGGGACTGTAGTGATAGGACAAGGGGTAATGGGTTAAAATTTAAACAGGGGAAGTTTAGATTGGATATAAGGAAGAAATTCTTTACTGTAAGGGTGGTGAGGCACTGGAATGGGTGCCCAGGGAGGTTGTGAATGCTCCATCCCTGGCAGCTTTCAAGGCTAGGCTGGATGAGGACTTGGGTGGCATGGTTTAGTGTGAGGTGTCCCTGCCCATGGCAGGGGGGCTGGACCTAGATGATCTTAAGGTCCTTTCCAACCCTAACTATTCTATGATTCTACGCTCAGCATGTTACAGCCCATATCCCTATGGTTTCTGTGTACTACTACTTCTCATTCTATTCTAGAACAAAAATGAAACTTATGTGAATCTCAAGGTCAGATTTTGGCCTCTTTTGGTTTATATATTCCTGTTCCTGGATCAGATCAACAGACCATTGCCTGGCCCTGCAATCCATCCCAACTGCAGCCAGCCCTGCCCAGCCTAAGTACCTGGTCTTGACCAGGGATCTCCAGTGGAGTAAAAAGACTGGGACACAGAATGGGCCAAGTAGTTCAGCTTCATTAATAAAACAATAAAATCCATAAAACAAGCCCCAGAAGCCAACTTTTCATCTCCTGAATCTGCATCCAACTGCAACAGCTTAAAGCTTCTGATGAAAATAAAATGAGTTTCTTTGTCCCCTAATGAGACTCCGTCGCTATCTATAGATCAGAGATTGATCTATGTGAGAAAAATACCATAATTAATCACTATTTTCACTCTGAACTGGCCTGCAATACACACAGCTCTCTTAACAAGATGCAGCATTTCATTACCATAAATGATGTTGAAAGTGCTTTTTTCCACCTCTCGACTAACTACCTCTGCATTCCAGTCAGTCCCATTTTAGCAACGTTCATATTTATTCATGCTATAATTTCCTAGCAAAGTAAAAGCTAAAGTATGCCGTTATTACACCTGCCATTGATAGCTCTCCAGGAAGAGTCCATTTGAAATTCTGCCAGATCCCAGAGTGATGTCAAAAGAAACTGTTCCCATTTCCAGGGGAAGTCTTTTCCCGTCTCCTTTGATCCTTCAAAAGCTGAAGCAGTGTTGTCATGAGCTGTCCTACTGCCGCCTGCTCTCTGAGCCTCAAAATCCCCATTGTTCCTACTCAAAGCTTTAAATAATTTTGTTTCCATAAAACCCCTGTGATACTGTACCGGAAAATGTCAGAAATTCCCAACTGGAAAACTTCAGCCCTAAACCCAAGCGCGCTTTCACTCAATGGCATGAACGTGCATTTACCGTCCCCCTTTTGTGTGTTTTCTACTAAAATAGAAAACAAAACTACGTGAATATTTGCCAGGAGGAAGAAATGGGGAAGTTTTAATCAGTGAATTGAAAAGGGAAAAACCTCATGGACAAAAGGAGGAGGAAAAAGCCCACTTGTGGTTTTGTTCTGTTTCCTTCATGCAGCAAGAGGCAGAAGATACCTACCTGAGACACCCGAACTGTTGTAAGCGCTCATCTGGTCCTCATCCAACTGGCAAATTTTCCCACCACTTGACCAAGAGTTCCTTGGGTACATTATCCATACTAATAAGCTGTGTGTCATGGAATCTATAGTTTCTCTTCCAGGACAATGGAATTGCACAGGTCTCATTAAGGTGTTGATCAATAGAAACAGTTACATGGTATGCTGACACTGCAGAACGCACCAAGAGCCCTCACAACCTGCCTGTAAGGAAGAGAAGGACATATCCACATATTCCTCTAGTACCAACTGGTGGGATACTGGAGATTTACAGCCCTGAATAACTTCTCCTAGCAGCATCAGCAGTAGAACTACTCCTGGAAGGAAGCGGATGCTCTTTAACCAGTTTCCTGCCCGTGGAGACCTCGCAGGTTTGCACTCTTCTGCACACTCTACTCAAAATGCTCCTTAGTGAGAAAGACATGAGGAAAATAAGCAAATTTAACAGGTACTCGTGCCTACCCAAGGTATTGCCAGATCCAGGTTTACAAAGCTCAGGACTCAGGCAGCAAACAGCACTTTATATTTCCCTTTGATCTACCCAGCCATTAGACTGTATTCCTGTTGTATTTTCAAGGCTTTACAAAATCATTCAGACTCCCTGGCTAGATTTAGAGGTTTCAGGCACACAAAGAACAATTGCAGTCATCCAGGCAGGATGTAGAACAAGAATCCTCCCTGAAATATTTCCACAGCAGACCCATAATTTCTGCAATGACATCCATTCCATAAAGATGAGTGGCCTTTATCTGAAATCCACAAAGGATGGAGGAGCCACACCATTCCTGGGCAAGCTGCTGCTGTGTGTAACAATCCAAGTGACATGAGTCAGAGCTCTTGGGAAGCACCTGTGTCCAGCATGAGCCAACATCAGTGTTTCCCCCTGACAAATGTCAGTCTTACATCAGTCACAACAGTCACACACAAGCCTTTGCTCCCACTATGCAACCAAAGGCACAGCCCTAACACAGAATCTAGGAGACCTCTTGCTCTTTAGTGTATCTACAAAGGTTGAACTAACTCAAAGCATTAATTCAAGTTGTCTTGGCTGTGACGAATCCCAGCTTCAGTCAGTGCATCTCACCCAAGACAGCAGAAAACACTCCAGGACAAGCTGGACACTACACCAAGTATTGGGTTCAGATGCTCTCCAGCTTTTTTCAAACCATTATTCTCACCAGGATTCATTTCTTCTTCATGGAATTAAGGTTTTACTTAATTCTTTCTCAGATGTGTAGTAACTTTTATTTATACATTATCTGCTTAGTGAGAAATGTCTAATCTCAGCTTCATTGCTTTTAAAGCCTCTAATATAGCCTTAGACAACTCAATCCAAAAATAAGCAGGCAGCCCAACAATACAGACATTGCATATCCTAAGATTAACAAGAGCACAGCTCCTCCTCAAACGCAAGCCCTGCTTTTCTATCCAGTGCCAAACCCTTAGTTTACAAGTCTAACAAACAGTTTGCAGGATCATGTATCAGAATTGGCTGGCAGCAGGATAGAGCCAAAAGACACTTAAGATGTTTACTGCTGTCAGCATTTGGGAGTCTGAAACAAAAAGATGGTTGCAACCACACCAGTTCAACCACCCTCCATGTATGGAGCGTGTGGTGCACTGGGCAAAGTGGGAAACAAAATGCTGCTGCTGATTTTCTGGAGTACGCAGAAGCCCATCTGTGATCCCCAAGTGAAGCACTGAGCTATTTAATTAAAGTAACAAGAAGAGAACATTCCAGATGGATAATTATTCAACACAGGGTTGACTAGAGACTGGTAGAGGTACGAAGTCATGTCCATGTTATTAGGAACTGTATCTTTAAACAAAGTTCTTCCCAGTTCTGGGATTCATGGTGAGGAGGTGCCCATTATCGATCCCTAGCAGTGTTCAAGGCCAGGTTGGACACAGGGGCTTGGAGCAAGCTGCTCTAGTGTAAGGTGTCCCTGCCCGTGGCAGGGGTTGGAACTGGATGAGCTTTAAGGTGCCTTCCAATTCAAATCTTGTTCTTTTCCTGCAATGGTTTGTCCTCTTTGGCCCCAGCTACACCCTCATCACTCACTCTTTCCAACCACTTAGCATTATTTCCAATGGGAAGTATTGACACCTCCAATCAGCCTGTTCAGCTTTCAGGTAAAGACCTTCAAGTGCCTGCATTCTGAATGAGCTTGCACATTCCACATGCTAAAAATGAGTCTAAATTCTGCAAGCTAATCTGGCGCATTTTGAATGAAACAGATGTGTCCACATTCGATGGGTGCTGGTAATGTCCATCCCCAGATAAGCAGGAGCCTTTCTGCCTGTAAATGGGGGTCTGTACTTCATCAAGTAGCTTGCACATCACATTCTGTTTAACACCTACTTTGCACAGTGCTGCGTAATTGGCAAGACTTTCAGCACAGGACTGCCTTCAGTGCAATTCACAAGCAAAACAGTAATTAGGGGGGCACAGTTTTGTGCTTTGAAGGTGTATACACTGGGGTTTAAAATGCAGCTACAAATGAGTGTCAAGTTCAGAACAAAAGGGAAGCCAGACCCTGGCTTTCGCACTTGAATGACAGCATGAGCCAAATCAATCCAAAAGCTGCTTCTGAAGTTTCTGAGCCACAAAGGCTCCTAAAGCTTCTGGGTTTTTCTGCTATGAAGGGTTGTCACAATCCTGCAGAGATGACACCCGGCCTCTTCAATGCCAGAGCCATCCTCTGGAAGAGGACAAGGATTAAAAAGTCATGTCCTTTGCCTGTGCTTCCCAACTGGTATTTTCAGGAATACACTGGTTAACAAAGGCGCACAAGAAATGATCATGTTGTGCTGCTCTGCTGACACAGCAGCCAGAGCAACAGGTCAGTATTTTGGCATATCTTCATCTCATTAATACACTTTAACTCATGGTGACTATTTTTGTCGGGATAACAGTCTTCACCAGAGAGATGGGGAACCAGCCAACAGGAACAGTTCAATTCACAGGATTAAACACTACAGACTCAGGGTGGGTTTTTAGGGAAATGAGCGCATGTTTCCCCATATCATCCTGAACACATGACTGCCTGCCTTTTGTTACCATTCAGCTCCAGTGGAATGATCTGGAGATAAGGCCTACTTGGAGTCAATTTATCTGGGCTGTATTCACTTGCTTCCTTTTAATCTAGTCTCATTCACCAAGGCAGAAACAGATACACAACTCAGAAATCAACTGCTGCAAGTAAAGCTGGTGTGCACCTTTGTTTCAAGGGCTACTGAACTCAGACCTTGGGTTTTCCTTTTCCCTTCTCTCCCCACTGCTAGTAAACTATGAATAAATCAGCAATTGAAGTGTAATGGCTGGAGCAACTTCATTAATACATGTCACCCTGTGCAGAGGTACAACTTCTGACATTGAGGCTTTAAAGTCCTGTGAATTACTGATGGAATTGTATACATCTAAGTTCTTATCTACAACTCTTCACGTGTGCTAAGTGTTTAATTGTTGCCAATTCATGACCACTGCCAAAATATCTGTACCATAGTTTGAACTGAACTAACACCTTTTCACATTCCAGCCATGGCTTATCCATGACCACCCTTCTTGTAGTCCAACTGAGCTCTACAGTTGTGACCAAACAAAGTAATTCCTGCAGAAAATGGTCAAGTTCCCTAATACTGGACTACATTAAATGCGTAGGTTAAAAGCCATACTAATCATGAGCCACAGAAAAGAGAAGTGCACAGCGACAGGAAAAGAGGTAACAAACACAAGACACAGCACAGGAAACAGCAACTAGAGGGAAGGAGGGATGGGTCCATCATGGGATGGTCACATACTAGAACAGGCTGCTCATAGATGTTGTGGAATCTCTACCCTTGGAAATATCCATGCCTGACTGGATATGGGCCAGGCTGAACTGCTCTGAACAGGAGGGGCAGAACTACAGCATGTCCACAAGTCCCTTCCAGCATCAGTTACTCTATAAAAGGAAACTAAGCACTTGGAGCTTTTCAGGTGAATTAGACACATACCTTAGTGTGTGATTCTATCAGGCACCAGTCAGCATGATCAGCAAGTAAACAACTCCGCAAATCAGGACTGAAGTTCCTCATGTGATACTGTCAGATGGAAGGACAGGATTTCAGATGGGAAATATCCACAGCTGGAACCTGAAATAGAAAAGGAAAATGCCCAGAACTCTGAATGACCAGATGGGTAAACGAACAACAAATGAACTCTTCAGATACTGCCAACAGTTAATTCTCATTTAAGTGAAAGATTCCAACTGATTTTGACATCTAATTGGATCTCTATGGATCTCCATTGAAAACAGGAAGGACCCCAATAGTAAAAAAGTGTTAATCAGTGTTTATTCCACCTGACATATACAAACTGGAATCCCAGAAGCATTAAGCATTTCTATGGTTTTCATTTGTTCAGGAATTGAGAAAGGCTTTCTGATTTTCTTTCCCCTTTCCACCCTGCTATTGATGCTCCCCAAACCCTGTTCATAGGAAGTGTCCAACCACCTCAACAGATACATGACTCAGATGATCAAGAAGGTAGACACCTACTGTAAGCAGGTGGATTGACTATGAACTCCACAGACATTACCACTAGGTTGTTTTCTCACCAAGATGAAAAGGAGTAGGAAACTACTGGCCTCTATCTAACTATATGTTGAAACTCTATGTAAGAATCAGCATTCACACTGGGCAGTTTGCGGAACTGTGCTTAAAAGACAAGACAGAAAGGCAGGCTACTAAGGATGATTTGCAAAAGAAAGACCTATTCCTACCAGCCTGACCCTGTTCAAGTCTGAGCATGGGTGTATGGACCCCAAGCAAAGATTCATTTAGGATGGGGAAGACCCTGAAGACCACGGAGTCCAACCATAAGCTGACAAAGGATTCTCTTCATGTGCTCCACAACTGCACTCCCAGGCACCAGCCGCAGTATGAAATCTGTCTCTTTTAAGCATTCAGAATCTATGCAAAGGTAATTTCCTTTTTATTCCTTGATTTCCACGGGAAAGGCTGAGAATGGCAGCCTGTAGCTGTTCCCCTCCTGCAATTATTCGAGGAAGCCACTGGGCTCCAGCTGCTGCTGCTGGTCCTTTTTCCTGCCTCATTAACTTCTCTTCTTCTTGTAGAGCACAGTGGAATGACAGCTGAAGGGTTTGTGGTATGAAAACTTCCTGCTCTCCCTTGTACCCACTGATGGCAGGTTTCCTCACCGATCCAAGCTAACAGGCATCCAGCATCAGAAACAACTGGACCTTTTGTGTTAGTCATTGGGAAAATGCTATTTGGAATCATTCTGGAGCATTGTGCTACAGAGGTGGTAATTTCTAGAGCATTATGCTACAGAGGTAGTAATTTCTAGAGCATTATGCTACAGAAGTGGTAATTTCTAGCTTTGATACTAATCCAAAAGGACTGCTCTACCCTAAGCTAATTAAATACAAACAAGCTTCACTTAAGGACCAAGTCCTAAGAGACAAAGCTGCTCTCAAATTTCCTGATAGAAAACCTGATTTTGGTTGAACACGTAAGTCTTCATGAACAGGAACATGGAAAACAACTGAGAAACTTCCTACAGGAAGCATGAGATGTGAATGAAATACCAAGTGCACCAAGAGGAGGATTTTGCCTTGGCACTTACCATTATTAGACTTTATTAGTGAGGTTAAAGCTGAGTCCAGAGCCCAAGCATCCTTAAAACCGACTGACATCAAGGGCACTCAGCACCTCACCAAATCACGCCTTACTTCCTCAGAGTAGTTACCAAAGAAGCCTCTTCTACAATTGTGGATTACACTTAAAATAAACAACGGAACACATCATATAGGAGATACACTTCATATAGTTTTTTTCAATGTAAAGATAATTCAGAATGCTACAGTAAAACATGGGCCTTGCTATGAATGCCTTGCTTTCACAGCAGAAATTACAATAAAACCTAAAGCTGATTTACAGAACCACTGATGTGTATTTCTGAATGCTGCTATCACATATGAAATACACTTGAAGACAACTCAGACCAAATGAGTTACCTAGGAGTAAATCCAGAGCAACTCACGACAAACCCTCAGCCCCATGTCTTTAAAAGAGCAGTAGAAAACTCTGTTTAGAACTAACTCTACCTCTTCCAGCACAGGCTCTGCAGCATTTCTCACTCCCACTGCTAAGGGCCGTGGCATGAAGAAGCTCATCTGCTCCTGCTGCTTATCCCTCACCTGGGGTTTCAGTGCTGTGGTTATGCCCCCATAAGCATTGCCCCCACAGCAACACAACCAAATCTTCACCAAAATCCTCTGGGACAGAATGCTGAAGCACTCATAGAACCATAAAATCATAGAACAGTTCGGGTTGGAAGGGACATTCAAAGGGCCTCTTCCTGGAGGGCAGATCCTGGATCCCTCTCCTGTTGGCTTACTGGGGGCTCTATCATTACCTATGACAACACAGCAGGGTTCACCCCCCTTCAGCATCATGCCTTGTATTTCCTGCATGATAACTAGTTACAGATAAGACAATTTGGTTTCAGGTTAATGTATTTCATATGACTCTTGCAAGAAATGTATATTAAATGGGCATACAGAGCTACACACTGCAGAATACAAGAGTAAAGGAGTGCAAGTTGTCAAAAGTAACTGTTTAGTTGCTAAACAGAAGAGATCCAAACCATACAGGAGTCTAAAAAAGTACATAAAAATGGGGGTAAAGCCATTTTACAAATAAAATATACTTCCTAGAAAAGGGAGTCAAAGCAGCAGCAATGCTCAACCCTGTTACCTACGTGTGCTCAGAGGAAATGCTGCTACTCCAATCCAGTGGGTAACTGTCTGCACAGTTTGATCCTCAAGGACTTAAGACTGCACTAACCCACAAGGCCTGGCTTGGACAGACATGGACCCAACTGGAAAGCTCCCTTTAGTATTCTGCTGCACATACTCGTTTGGAGTAAAAGTGAGCAATCACAGCTGAAGAGGCTGTCACTGATGAACCCTGAAACAGCCATTTAGCAGCAACCACCAGCAAAAGCAAAACTAAAGGTCATTTATTTCATTCCGCAATGTACCTCACTCCCCCCAGTGTATTAAATAAGCTGTGAGGGTGACAATTAATTGAAGTAGATGCACATCCTGCCAACCAGGAAAAACCCCACCTTTTATTTGCCTCTAACCTTTGTTATTTTCATGGCAATGTCTGCATTTCCTCACTTTAACACACAAACAAGTCAATGCGAGCATGGCTGGAAGGCTGCGATGATTACAGGATCATTTGTGTTTGCAAGAGCAAACAAAATCAATTGCAATTGTTTAAGAACCAGACACATTAAATGGTGGTGAAAAGATATTTGCTGGACTTTTACGACATCCCAACAGTGATAAGGGATAAACTGACAAACCCCCTCAGGAACTGCTTCAGAAACGTCCCCACCTCTCTACAGAGGAGCTGAATGTATCTGCTGCAGATGAAACACAAGCACATTTGGACAATACCTAAACCCCAGCAACAAAGGCCAAATCCTGCCTGAGAAAGACTATGAGAGAGAGAGGAATTGATTAGTTCAGGAAGTCAATTGAATTCCGTGTTATAACAGATTAAATACAAAATTACTAAATTAATTTCAGATTAATTCTGCCTTTCAGGTAAACATGACAACTCTTGTCTTGGCTAACACAAGGCACTGAATCACGAGGTACTGAATCAACTGCTTCTCATCAGTGATCTAAAAAGCCCAAATCATTCCCCTCCCCATATATACCAAATATCCTCCATAACTGGATAGACATGGTTCACAATTCCTGTTCTGCACTGTAGATCTCGCTGATTTTCTTCCTAAGAGCTGGTCCTTAGGCATGACCAATGGTCATGTTCCAGTTATGTACCATGATCTCTGCCTGAAACCAGGAATGTGACAAGAAATACGGATCAAATCCAAAGCACATAAGCCAGGAGAAGCGGAGAGCTGGGCATGTGTAGCCTCAGGAAGAGAAGGCTCAGGAGAACGTCATCTACGTGTCTAAGTACCTGATGGGAAGGAGTAAAGGTGACAGAGCCAGACCCTCATGCTGCCCAGAGACAGGACAGTGGGCAATAGACACAAACTGCAACATGGAAAATGGCATTTAAACATGAGAAGGTTGCTATTGTGAGGGTGATGAAACACTGGAAGAGTTTCCTCAAGTGGACACAGTTCTGGGCAACCTGCTCTATTGCTGACCCTGCTCTGAGCAGCGCGCTTGGCCTGGCCAATCTCTTGGAGACCCATTTCAGTTACAGCTCTTCTCTGATTCTCTGAGCTTTCTGGGTTGGCAATCCACCCCTAATACAAATTACACAGATAATGAAGGAACTTCAAGGTGCCTGAGGAAGGGGAAAAGAAAAAAGTTCTCCAGTAATGTGTCTTGGTTTAATTATTTATGGTGATGCTTGATGGCCACATTACTGGGTCATACATGACCTCTGGGCAGTGCCTTCATCCTTTCAGATTAATAAGTTATTTTGACACAAATAACTTTGGCAATTACTTATTCTTTAGTGCCACAGAAATGTCTAATTTTTGCTAAGGAAAAAGGTTGATTTTAACACAAGCAAATGTCCTTTAGAAACAGAAAGAACCATTATACCCAAGAGGCCAATTATTCATCCTCTATTCATCTTTTAATCCTAGTCTCTGCTTCATAAGGCATGGGCAAATTGTGAGGGGTTATCTTCACTGAGGTCCTTTAGATAGTCTGCACCAAATGCCCAAGAGCATTTGAACATGTAAGAAATTTGTCAGGCTGTTGTAAAATATGTGCATTGTCAGGAAGCACCAGTTTTCTGGCAGTGATTCATATTCTAACTTAATAAGTTCATATAGTTTCTAATTTATCTACAGAACTTCTCCATAATATAGAACCCCAGCCTGGTTTGGGCTGGAAGGGACCTTAAAGCTCATCCAGTTCCAACCCCTCTGCCCTCACCTTCCACTGGAGCAGCTTGCTCCCAGCCCCTGTGTCCAACCTGGCCTTGAACACTGCCAGGGATGGGGCAGCCACAGCTTCCCTGGGCACCCTGTGCTGGGCTGTCTCACCTCCTTCCTGCAGTGCGTAAGCTCCTGGTGCTCTTCATCAGGCAGGGCAAAGACCTGATGCACAAAGCAGCAATGCTGAAGACTGTTCCAAGGAAGCCATTCAGTGATGGGGAGCTTGCTGCATCATGTGGCAGCTGGCAAAACTACGGATCTATCTACTCAAAGGACACAGCTATGGTGGGGGGGGGCGGTGGTGTATCTCTGTAGCTGGCTTCTTCCCATCTCGGTCCAAGGAGGGACTTTGATCTGGTTGGAATGCTCTTGTATCTTCATCTACCAGACACTTCTGACTTCTAATGCTAGTTCCCACCCTTGCTGCTGTTTGCTAGGCTCTATAAGCCCATCACTGGGGGGTAAATTCTCTCACAGAAAGAGAGTGATTCAAGATTATGCTCATCAAGTGCTTTGAGGAAACAAAAAGCAAGAAAACACTGAAGGGAATAATGCGATCTGTAACTATATGGGTCACCATTCAGTTGTGATTATGTGTACCCTAAAAATGCCAACCTACACCAATCGGGGGCGAGGGGGAATAACCAGGAACCAAGGTACAGGAAAACACCCATTAAAAACCCATCATCCAGCAGACAGCATGGGATGAACCTGGGAATTTGGTTCCTATTTCTGGCTACATTTTGACAAGTTCCCTCCCTTGTCTCCTCTCACCTATTCTCCTACTGGGACAAGGTTTCATTCTTGCTATTGGTTAGTTACGGCTTATGCTGTGCTGGTGCCTATGAGTGTAAACCACAGACTGTGGCCAGAGAAGCTCAAGAGATGTTCCCTGCTCAAAAGAAAGTGGCACAAAGACACCTATGATCTTGCCTGGCATCTGTTATCGAGGAAGCCCTTGAATTTAAGCAAAGCAAACAGCATCATGCTGAGAAATGTTCAACCCAACTCTTAGCAGCACTTCCTTACCAAGTGTATGTTCCTCAGGGAGCTAAACACAGAAAGACATCAGAGTTGAGGAAAGCTCTTGCCCAGTGAACAAAATCTAATCAGTAAACAGCAATTTCTCACATCTGTAAGCATTTCTCTTTACCAAGAGTGAAATACTTCTGAAAAGGCTGCTTTAGTCTATTGTTTAACCATAGATTACAGATGCCCCCAAACCCGCAATGCATAAGGAAATATCTTCTGTTAACACATTTATTTACCTGAGAGTTTGGAAGTGCCCATCACAACTGTGTTGGGTTTCACGGGTTTCTAATGAAATCAAATACAGAACCTTGCCTTTCTACTCCTCATCTGAGCAACAGAATTAAACAGCTCAGCAGGAGCTTTGGTCTGCCCTATACAGTGAGTAGGAATTGTTCCATGGACACACTTTTTCCTCCCCTCGAGGGCTGGGGTTGAGCACTCAGTGCTTACACGGCAGGCAAAGCAGTAAAGAAAATAATCCAGTCCTCAAAATAAGCTGTTGTCTGAACACTCAGCATGGCAGGGTACATCTTGGGATTAACGAGGATCCAGGAACAAAGGGAAGTTCAACTGAGGAAGAACCGGATGGATGAGACCAAAATCCTCCCTGTTTAGAGCTTTGGAGATTTGGAACATCCTCCATGATGTGCTCTGTATTATCTCTAATCTGTACCACAACTGCTTTGGCAAAATTTGCTTCAGCTCTTCTCTTTAATAGCAGCAGTGACGGAGAACCTCTTTTGAACTTTCCAATTCAGTCTCAGATCAATCCCCCAAAACTCCAAGGCTGTGCTTGGCATCCCTTCATGTAACTATTCCATTAAAATACACTGTTTCCTAAAGGACTGATAACAAGGAGAGCTCATCAAACAGCTATATCATCCTAATAGCTACAAGAGAAAGAGCTGAAGAAAATGGGTGTCTGGATTCCAACTCTGTCAAAGATTAGAAGCACTTGCCAAATTGAGCCCTTGCTTGTTTCTGGCTGAGCTATATTAAACAGGGATATCCGCACTCTAACTGAGCTGCTTCTTTGGGAAGATACTGATAAAAACATACTTAAATTCATCTCCTTGCTGCTGCCACCAGCACAAAACTGGGCTGCAAGTGACATCCTGCACAAGCACTCCTGAGCCACCTCACAGCCAAGTGAACTGTTACAGTCATCAGACCATGCTGCAACTTACTCCACACACCCCATCCGCATGCAGCAGGTTTCAAACCTGCACTAATGGACCACTTGAGTTCAGAGGAATCAGATGTTTGCCAAAAGGTTCTGCTTTTGGCTTTCATTTAGGCCTCAATTCAGCAAAGCATTTCAACTATGCTTACCTTTAACATATGGTTAAACCCCATTGAAGCCATTCATACACACTAAGTGCTGCACTGAAGAGGACTGGAAGTAAGCATGAAGTAGAAACACTAGGTATGTACTGAATGGGTCTAGCTTTCTACAACAATGCAGAAGTATTCAGTCTTTTGTTGCTACAAGCACAGATAATTCCTTATTGCACTATTACATAGAGGAAATGTGGTTTACAAATAAAAATATTTACTTTCTAGAGCTGTGAGAAGCCTCTGTTCATTGGTAAGATATAAAAACAGTACAAGAGACAATACATAGCTGAGGAGCAGCATTTTCTTTCCATCCTGTGCAACTCCTTGTGCATTTGTTTTCCTGGGGCATGGCTGACCCAGAGCAGGGACATTTGAGCCACATCAGCCACAACCTAATTCCTGCCATAACTCAAAGCCACAGAGGCACATCAGCACAAGGCTGTCTAGATTAGCCTTGCTGAGAGGCAGAGCCCACTATTCTACTTTCAGACAAACCAGCCTGCTCTGACCTGTGTGGCACAGTGTGGACACAACCAGGGAGACAGGGCCCCTGGCAGAGAGGCTGAAGAGAACACGTTAAGAACACAGTATTAGGGGGTTCATGTTGTCTCCTTTCTAGTGCTAACAGGGCAGTGATCACTACATCCCATTTTGTGGGGATAAACAGGAAAAAATGGCCTTGCAATAGTTAATGCTGTGGCTAACAACAGCATTGATTCGTGTAGGAAATACTAATTCAGGGCATTTTCAGCACAGCCTCTTCTGCCACCCTCACCTCTGGCATGTCCCTGACTGCTCCTGCTGCTGTGCCCGTGTGTTCTAAGCACGTCTCCAAGCTACTTGGCTGGACAGATGAAAGGTTCATTTACATGCCTGGAGCAGCTGTAGTGGAATTAAGTTGGTCTCATTATCTTAGCATAGGATGTACAAGCCACTGGTTTTGCAATGCATACTGATGCAATAAGGAGAGAGGAAGAAGGCAAAGCAAGCTGGCTATGTGAATTATGAGTGATAAGGCAAAAAGCTGAGGAAATCCTAGAAAGGAGAGAGTTAACCTGGATTAATACCCTGAGAGCTAATAGCACCTAATGCAATTTATTACAAGGAATCTGTTGAAATACACGGTCTATGCCATAGTGGTTTTAATTAAAAGGTGGAAGAAAAGTGAAATCATTTATCCAAATCACTCTCCTTAAACTTCGGGCCCAGTTTTGAAACATCCATTTCCACACATCTGCAGTATGGGTACTACCAACTCCCAGATTTAAATATTCAAGAGACTATTAAAGAAGAGATTTCTGGGTTGCTGCTGCTCAATGAGCCCATAGGATCCAACAAACTCAGCTTTTCCAAACCCTTGTCCTACAGGTACGCCTACAGGTATGGTGAAAAAAAAATCACTGTCTTGGGCTGGGGGGGATGTGAAATGCTTTGGACATTAAGAACTACTGAATGTCACAGAACTTCTCTGCATCGGAAATTGTTGGCACTCAACTACCAAAGGAGAGGGAAAGGAATGGGAAGTTTAGGTGGACTTCAGGACTAAGTGCATGGTACTGTACTCCACAGATCATCTGCTACGTGCAGGAACATTCCTCAAACACATGGTCCTACAATCAGTGGTATGACTCTGTTTCCTTGGTGTTAATGCATTATGAAGAGAGACACCTTGAGAAACACCTCAAGACACAGCTAACTACAATGAAACCAGACCTCCCAAGTCAATAGTTAACGCTTCTACCTTTTGAGATCACTGCAGATAAAAATACAAGGCCTGAATCACAGCCTACTCCAGGCTTCTCATTGATTTCAATGGATCTAGACCAATCCCACCACTATCTCATTGATTTCAATGGATCTAGACCAATCCCACCACTATGCTGTGAAACATCAAACCAAACAGGGTTTAGAGCTGACTACACAACAGAGAAATGTCCCAATTGTTTAATGATGGATGAGGGAAATGGCAGATGAATTATTTGCCAAATGACACTGGTCCATCTGTTACAGAATTTTGCATGTAATGACAGAAAGAAATTAAATTATATCTAGTTCATATATAGAAACATTCTAAATTGTGAATCTTGGCTCTTTTTGTAAAGAAATGCAGCATTATTATCCCCAGTATCCATGTAAAAAATTGAAGCAGTAGTGGAAGCGTGGTCACAAGCCTCAACTTCAGAGACACAGGGTGCCTAAATTAGAAAGCAAGTCTAAGAGAGCCGAGGCAGTGAAAGGAGCAATGGGTTACTCCAGCAGCAACTCAAAACTCCCTCCTTCGGCAGAGGCTGGGAGCTATAGAGAACGTGTCTGACCTTCAGCTGAGGGTCTGAAACTCAAGAGACACAAGTGCCCCTCAAATGTCTTTCTCCAGTAATGCAGCAGGATGCCAGTAGAAGCAGTCAGTTCAGGTCTGTTGAGTCCCCGACCTCAGTCCCCCAACTTCAGTTGCCTCAACTCCTAAGTCCACTGGTGTGGTAGATGAAAGCACGTTTCAATTTAACACCACTCAGATTTCAGTAACGTTGCAACCACACAACTTAGTAATTTTTTCTCCTCCATGTAATTTTTACCTCCAAGTTAACTGTTCCCTCTGTGCTTCTGAGGAATACAAAGCACACATCTCCTTTACAGTTTCACACCACTTTCTCTGTAAGTTTGATTCTCCATATGCATCTTCAATCCCTTCATGTATACAGATTTCACAAAGCAAGGAATTTACTTCCAACGAAGGAACGCAGATCACAAGACATTAAATTTCATGAGATTGAGAATGACACAGCCCTCCCAATAAAACTCAATTACTAAGACTGTTCTAACATTAGGGCAAAAATCATCTTGCAACAGGAGAAGCATCACTGCATCTCACTGTTTAAATGCACAGTCACTAGTGCAATGGACCAAAGGCAAAATACCAACATACAATCACAGAATCAGCCAGGTTGGAAAAGACCTTCAAGATCATCAAGCCCAACCTTTACACCAGCATTGCCAAGGCCACTACTAAACCATGTTTTTAACATCTTACCTTCTTTTTAGCCTGGGAATAACAATTTTATCCTGAGCAACATTCTGCCCTGATTTGGTCTGGAATTCAGCTAAACCTTCCACATAGGTAGAGATGGCATCATCTCTGTGCACTGCTGAGATTTGGAGACCTTTACATTCAGAGGGATTTTTCCTGTCCCCTACCAAAGAGTCTTTACTGTATTTCAGAGCGAGCCACATTTCTATACAAACAAAAAAACCAAAGTAGTAACTTGGCCTATTCTAACCTAACTACGCTTGGTCCTCATTTTTAATTCATCTTCCTCCTTTGACTCCAAAAGACAATCCTTTACAGCCCATGAAAAATTCAGAAGGTAGAGAGGGGAGAGCTTGAAAGCAACCCAGTAAAGAACGATTAGGCCAAGCCAGGATTTAGTGTGGGATTGAGCATGTCACTGGGTCTGCTTCTGCTAAGTCAGGGAAGTATAAATCACTCTGAACAAAAGATTTCAGATAGCAGATTTTCAGCTTTGGGAGAGGGTTAGGGCAGCTTCAGTTGCACTTGTAGGGCAAACCTTGCTCACGAGAATTGCTGAGATGGTTGAATTAAAAGACAACAAATCAACCCGACCATCTCTCTCTCAGTGCCGATATCACCTCTTTCATGGGCGCTCTCTCTGAGGTTTCTGGCCAAGAAGTGCACCAGATATTCAACTGTGTCTGTGCAGAGTGAAGAGAGGCTCCTAACAGGGGTAAGCAGATTGAAGACCTGGTTTCTCTAAGCACCAGCTCTCAGTGACTGAATCCTAAAGCACACATATAAGGAAAGATTTCAAAGGACAGCAAGAGACCATAATATCAAGTGAAACCAGATGGATTTAGGACAGCCTTTCTGTACCAGAGGGCAGCTTCCACAGCAGTTTGGAATGCACATGTTTTTCCACAGCAAATCCTGTGTCTGCACACTGAGTTTCTGTTAATGACTGCATCCAGCAGTGCTTAATACACTGCTTAGCTGCAAGCAAACTGGACTCTCCAAGCCTGCTCACAAGCTTAATGCTAAGAATGCGTTGGGGTTTAGTTAGGTCTATCCAAAGTATCTTTTAAACAAATGATATAACAAATGAACATTAAAGATTACAAAATTGTTTTCAATTGTACAGGTATGGCCAGAAGGCACTGGGCTTATTCTGAATGCAGAGATAGTGGTTATTATCAGAGCAGTAAATTCCATACACTGAAGACGAATCAGAAAAAAGGTGATTCAAGAATTTACAGATCTGATCAAGTGGCATAAAGGAGACTGAAAAGATTCCTGACGTTGGTGCCATCGGATTCAACCACAAGATGAACTCTGGGGTACTCAAACTAAATATTAGAAGCCCCTGAATTTCTGCTGCTAATGCAGTCCCTTATCTGCCAGCATATCTTTATGATGCACACACACAAATTCTAATGTATTACCAGTGCTGCTAAAAGGGGCCACCCACACCCATTAAGAGTGAGGACATGCCAGTAAATGTCTGTGGGCACCATCTGTCACTGAGCTCTTCTCATAAATCCATCTGCTGTTAAGTTCTTTCTTCCCCAGACCTGTCTGGCCAAGTCACATACACTGAGAATCCAAGGGCTGAGAAGGTCAAGAGGCATTTGCTCTCTTTTGGTAAGGTAGATCTTCCTCTTGGAAAGCAAAGGTCAGCAGTTTTAAGAATCATATGTGGAAGCAGCATGGGTCAGACAACCTCCATGAAATGATGAAAGAGTTCTGTGCCCTCTATATGCAGTTGGAATTAAGGATGTGTAGTGAGTTGGCTCATACCGTCAGTGCTGCTGCCTTGGGAAGGATTTGAGTTTGGTTTGTCTTTTGTTTCTTGAGTGGAGAAAACGATGAAGTAAAGAGAGGAAGAGCAGCAGGGAAGGAAGGGAGGGGAAAAAAAGGAAAGGCAAGCTGTCTGGTCCTGAAATATTGAACCCGAGAGCTGTAGGACCACTGACAAAACATTGCTTTTGTCAACTTAGCTCACATCAGCTGAGGAACTCGTGTAGCAATGCCAACAGAAAAAGTTTAGCTGGCATATGCTGTCGTTCTACAGGGAGGAGCTGCCAACATAGTTTTGCAGAAATAATTATAAAAGCAAAGCTGTGTCTTCGCTACCCTTCAGCTCCTGAATCGCAGAGCTCACACACCTTATCCCTACCCCTTTCTCTATTACCTCCAGACACAATCCTGGAAGAAGGCAAGAGAACTAAGACAAAGGAACTTTAGTGTTCGTATCAGATTACTGCCTGCAAATGAGATTTAGGAACAACGCCTACGAATTACATAGCAATAAAATAATCTCCAGCTCTTCCCAACCTCAAGCAACACTTCAGCACTGTTACAGCTGTTTACAGATGAGTAGCTCTAAGCACAAGGTTCCTTCCAACACACTTGTCCACACAGTGAGGCAGCAGCATGCCAGAGGACAGCACCCACATTTCAGTGACAGCCAAGGCACAGTTAGTAATATTCCCTGATATTCATAGAATCATAGAATGGTTTGGGTTGGAAAAGATCTTAACATTCCAACCCCCTGCATGGGCAGGGAGACATCACCCTAGACCACGTCACCCAAGGCTCTCTCCAGCTTGGCCTTGAACACTGCCAGGGATGGAGCGGTCAAAGAGAAGAACTTCCTTATATCTCATCTGAACTTCCCCTGTTTAGGTGTGAACCCATCACCTCTTGTACTATCACTACAGCCCCTGATGAAGAGTCCCCCTCCTGCATCCTTGTAGGCCACTTCAGATACTGGAAACCTGCTTGCTTCCCACCCACCCCAAGCCTATTTAAATAGATTCAAGACCAAGACTGGAAGAGAGAAATGGTGGTTGTGAAATGCTCCTGCATCAGTTAGTGAGGTGGTATGTGCCCTCTTGATTGAAAACTTCTGCAATCCAGAGTTCAAGTCACACCATCATAGCAAAGAACCCCACAGAGCCAAGACAAGTTCTGCCCTGTTTGAGTCAGCCCACGTGATGTGCTTTAGCAAAACTGCCCATGGAAGTCGGATGCTAAAAACCCAGGTTACATTCAAGAGGATAATTTCACATTAGGGTGGCATGGCCTGATGGTAATTCTGCACTTAAATTAGTCACAAACAACTCCTATTTTTTAATACATTCTAGCACTACATTTAGCAGTGTATAGTCCTCAAAACCTAAAAAGATAGAACAATTCCTACATTTTTACACAGGTTGTTTTTTTTTTCAGTAATCATACACATTTCTGCATCAGTACAGTGAATTTCAGCAGTTGCAAGCTCTAGATGCGGTGCCAAGTGCAAGAGCAGAGAAGGGCTGTACTGCATGTAAGCACTGCTCCATTTTCATCGTAGTGCATATAGAACAGACTAATACAGCTCTTTTGTTTATGAACTAATCCCATTGCTGCTAATAGGATTAGAACAGATGCAGAGGAATTCATGATGCGTTTCTTCCAGACACAAAACTACACATAGTGGTTATTCTAACAGTAACACAGAAGGTAAATCAATGCCTGTAGTTAACTCAAGCACAATCAAACCTGCAACATGCCTGTGTCATTCTAAGTCTCATTCCAAGCAGACAGAATGCTAGTGCAGGGACAAAGCAGATGCACCCATTGTCACACACAATGGCAGAACCTGGAGGCTAAAGTGTTCCATAAGAAATGATGCTTTTTTAAAAAAGACAGTACTTTTTAAGGTATTTTTGGACTGTAGTTTTGGAGATGAAAATACCTTTCCTGGTGACCATCTCCAGGCTGCTTAAAAAACACCCTGCCTTGAAATGTCATTTCCATTACAGAATGTAGTAGAATCCCTGTGTCACTCGTGGGTGCAGTCCACTCTCTGAAATTCTCCTGCCCTCTTCAGTGAGAACTGTCGACCAGTAGACTTGACTGATGCGTTTCTAAGAAACTAAACCCACAAAGACAGAAATTACCATTTTCAGAGATTTCTGTTTTTGACAACTGCAGCCACACAAACCAAGGGAACTGCCCAGATTTCCCCTTACAAAACCTGGGTTTCTCAGGTGAGCTCAGCATTGATTTCATTGTAATTCAACGTCTCTCCCATGCTAAACATGACTGTGCTGTTTGACTGCAAAAAACTGACACACAGGTTTTAATTATGAAACGTGGCAGGACTTAGACACATTCACTGGTAAAGAATCTCTTTCTCTCAAATATATTCTGAAGTGCAGAGGTGATGCTATCATTACCTTTACATGTAGTAAATGAGGAGGTAAAGCCCAGCAGTGTCAGGCTTATGGTTGCTGTATCAGGTCCTAATGCATCCCCTCTGGTTTAGATTCTGGGGTTGTATGATTATACTACAAATAAAAACTACAATTATAAATGTAAGAGAAATCAAAGTTGATTTTAATGTGCAATGTGTGTACTAACAGAAACAATGAAAGCAAGAAGCACAGAACTGGAAGAGGTATTTCTTAGGGATAATCCACATCCTAATAGAAAACACCCTTTCAGTTTTATTACAAAGCAGGTAGAGGGTACAGAAAGAAGCAATAACTTTGATTCTTTCTTTACTGTAATCTCCCATTTTACACCACAACGCCTTAGGAGGGTGAGCCAGCTAGACATGCTGTCAACAAATGCAAATTGAGATCAAGTTATCTCTTAGGGAATTTGAATTCACATACAAGCCCTGTAAATTGGAACCAAAATCTCCAGTTATTAGGGCATTTGTAGTAAAGAAGTAATAAATAATACTTGGCATTTCCAGCATGCTCCTCACTGAACAAGCTTAGTGATACATTACATGAATTTTAATTTATTAAGCCTTCCATGGGCAGAGTATTACATGTATTTTATTACTTACATCAGATTGACCATTGCTAATTACACTAAATAACAGGATCGAGGACCTGTTTGGACAAGTCCAGGACTGTACATGTAGTAATAAATGACAGCCCTCTGAAGAGCCTGAGATTTAAATACAGCAGACACAGGAGATGAAATAATCCATTGCCCTTATTTAAATGGCGAACTGACAGGCATAGGTAGAGGATGAGATTCTGAAGATATAATACTGTAATACAATGAATATGAATTTGAGTTTCTAACATAGCGTGTAGGGTTGTAGTAAGTCATGACTTTCAAAAGTACTGAGGAAACACCACGTTCAGTAAATGCCCAGCACTCCCAGTCTGAAAAATAGGCCATGTATTTAAGGCTTCCTATGAAGGCTCCTATTTTCCTTTCTTCACCTGAGTGCCATGTCAGAAGCAAGGCTGCCTGCCTGTCACACAGTGTTGTGAGTGACAGCTTCTCAACCTCATCTCCATTGCTGCCTGCAGAACCCAATGCCTCCACTTCAGCCCTTTAATAGTGAGAAACTCTTCACATGTAGAACCTGTGAATAAGGGATGACCCATTTCAAATTCGCCTCCCACACAAGCTGAGGAACAGCTCAATACACAACAGAGCTCTGATTTACAAAAATACTGGCAAAAGGAACTGCAGTGACAGGACAAGGGCTGATGGGTTTAAATTGAAACAGGGGAACTTCAGGTTGGAGATAAGGCAGAAGCTCTTCCCGGTGAGGGTGCTGAGGCACTGGCACAGGGTGCCCAGAGAAGCTGTGGCTGCCACATCCCTGGCAGTGTTCAAGGCCAGGTTGGACACAGGGGCTTGGAGCAAGCTGCTCCAGTGGAAAGGGTCCCTGCCAATGGAACTGGATGATCTTACGGTCTTTTCCAACGCAAAACAGTCTATGATTCTGTGGTACATCTCCTACACGTTCCTTGTTAAAATTACAATCATTTTGTTTCAAAGCACGAGCTCTGTGGGAAGTTGGCTTCTTATGCATTGAGATTTTGATTCAAAGCTGTATTTTACTCTCTTGAGGGATGCCACACGTGCTCATTTTTCAGTTATTAATATTTGCTAACAGTTCAATCTCTCCAAGATCAAAGACAGGATCTCTATTTAGGTCAGCCATATTTTTCCCAAAAATGAACCAAATGAGAGTTTATGCACAGAGCTATTTTAAAATAATAATTAAAAATAAAAAGTCTTTCAGGTCATTTCCATGCTCTGTCAGAAAAAGAAAAGTAATGAAAGAAAATCCTGAGAAGCCCGTTGCAATAAGAACCATCCCAATACTGAAAAACAACCCAGGCACAGGCTGTCCTATGAGCTCATTGAGCTAAATCAGCTCTATTAATACAAGCTGCCCCATCCCTAGCCGTTTTCAAGGCCAGGCTGGACAGGGTTTGGAGCAAGCTGCTCCAGTGGAAAGGTGTCCCTGCCCATGGCAGGGGTTGGAACTGGATGAGCTTTAAGGTCCCTTCCAACCCAAAGCAGTCTGGGATTCCATGAGTCTATGAAGTGTCAGCCTATACTTGCTGTTGTATTCTGTGATAAATCTGGCCTGAGTTTCCCTTCACACCTCCACTCATCAGGTGGATCTTCTCCCTGAAAGTCACTAGAAGATCTGCAAGGAGTGAAGAACCCTTACCCTCCCCACCTCAGCAGGTATCAAAACTGAGTTCCAACAATATCACCCATGAGGGTGAGAGGTTTTAAGCAAGTTTTTCTTGGCTGATAGCATATTGTTCCTGGAGCCACCCTGACTCCACATTAAACCCAGGAGACTCAGTCCTTTAGAAGTGGTTTATCCGCAGGGACTCAGCTTTGCTCTTAGTTTCAACTCTTTCAACCATGTAAGGCCAAGAGAACTGACCTGAGCTACTGCTCAAGCCCAGAGATTGTGCTGAGCACCTAATGTCTGTGCAGGAGCTAAGTCCCAATAAAACCAGTATTATTTTGGCATCTAAACAGCTTGTGGGCTCTACGAATGGGTACATTGTCTAACAAAGCCCTTGGATGATGAACCTTCATAAATCAACCAACACCCTCCTACTTCCCTTCTGTACTATCCACCCATAGCACCCATTCAACTTTTGCCTTTTGCATACTATTGCATAGGGTCCTAAAAATTGAGGGCATAACATACCTCTTCTACAATACCCTTTTATAAGAATGCTTTCCAATCTTGAACATAGTCCTTGTCTATATACAGTTAACTCAACTCTAAACCACAGAATTTCCTTACTATTTCATTAGATTTACTAATTATTCACATAAAAGTTATGCTAGGTAGTCTTTCTGATGGCGTAATGCTGGCCATTCATTATGCTGCAAAACTAATTAAAGGGAGCTAAATGATACAGGCTGCTGAAGGCAAAAACAGGCATGCATTTTCCCAATAGTTTTATATTCTGCATATACATCATGAATAAAAGCCCAGAAACATTATCTGATGCTGCATTTCATAATCAGAGACCACACTAACCCCATTTTGGGGGCACAGCATCACCTCAAGTTTGCTGGGCACACGTTTTCCCTGGCAGTGTAAACCTTAAGAGCAGCAGCACAAGGGAGAGTTGGCATAGCACAGAAAGCAATTTAGTAGATTATCATAGCGCTAAATTGCACCTCCCGAAAAGCATATGTGGACGTTCCAAAAATAATCTGACAGTTTATCAAAAGTGGCAGGCGCTGCCCTGGGTCATCAGCATAATGGTGAGGAAGACAGAAACCATCTATCACTGGTAGGATGGCCCAAGTGGAAAGCAAAAGGGAAGGGAAGGGATGGGGGGGAAGGAAGAGCAGAAGAGGGCAGGGACTC
This sequence comes from Neopsephotus bourkii, assembly GCF_033783945.1. Taxonomy (NCBI): domain Eukaryota; kingdom Metazoa; phylum Chordata; class Aves; order Psittaciformes; family Psittacidae; genus Neopsephotus; species Neopsephotus bourkii. The sequence goes on from NW_026900852.1 coordinate 1,557,340, forward strand.
ATTAGCATGCTATGCTGAGGCTGCCCGGCCGAGGTGGCTATGGAATACTAATAGATGTATACTAATGCAACCGGGATCCAAGAAGGATCAATTTGAAGTGTCGCACCCCTTAAAGCCTTACCAAGCAGCAAGGCTGCTGTCAACAAGCCGATTACCAAATACTTCATTACAGCATATCAAAGCATATGCAAAAAGATCAGGCTTTTTATTCCCCTGCTATTTATTCTCCCAACCATCTACTCCCTTCTGAGGTTTTTTTCTTTACTGAGCAAAAGCACAAAAATTCCCTCTGCTTTGCATTATTTTAATTAAATGCAATTCTCCCCAATTGTCATTGCAGGAGGAAAATGGTAATGGGAGTTAACAACATAGAAAAGGAAGAGGCTTGGTTTGCTTTTTGATAAACATCAACAGCCAAGTGATTGTGCTTAGTAAACAGTAATACAGAAATGCTTTTAGGAGTGGAAAAGAATGCAGACATAATGAAAATATTTTATCTCCAACCCCAGATGATAACATCACAGTCATTACTTACACAAAGCTTAAGGCAAAGTGCTCCCCATATCACAGGTTCTTGTTCCAGCACAGAGTTCAGAAGGATTTTTTCCCCCCTCATTTTTGGTGATGCACTGCTTCTCATGCTGGGTGAGGAGGGTTCTGTGCCTGGCCTGCTCTTCACCAAGCAGATCTGGATATCCAGAGCCAGTAACAGGCACGATAAAGGCTCTTTATATTTGTTCTATATATTTTTAAAAGCCCAAGCACCAACTGACTTGCCAAAGGCGACAAATTCTGTAGGAAAGCCAAAAGCTGCTGCCAGCTCTCCTGGATCTTTTTCCATTGCCACATGGCCCCTCTTCTTGCAAAGCCAAGTTCAGTTATTAAAGGAAAGGGAAAGAGAACAGTCTCACCTTTAAGGAGAATTACAAGAGGGATTACCATGTTACGTAGAAAGAGCTTTCCATAGATGCTGGCAGTTGGGTTGCTTTCCGATAAGGAGATGCCTGGTTTTGACACCTTGAAAAATCTTAGTATGAGCCTGTTTCCATTTATTTACATTTTTGAACAGCAAACGTTAATTCCTTCTAGCAGGAAGAGATATTACCAGTGATTAATGTAAGGGTGCTGAGGCACTGGAATGGGTTGCTCAGGGAGGCTGTGAATGCTCCATCCCTGGTGGTGTTCAAGGCCAGGTTGGATGAACCCTTGGGTGCCATGGTTTAGTGTGAGGTGTCCCTGCCCATGGCAGGGGGGGTGGAACTGGATGATCTTAAGGTCCTTTCCAACCCTAACTATTCTATGATTCTGTGATTCAGGCACTTCTTCATGTGCTGCTGAGTGAGGGTGTGTTGCAAAAGGTGAGACACAGAACACCTGAGTAGTTTGCTGAAGTGACACCAGCAGGAAGAGAATCCACCAGGGCCAGAATCATGGAATGGTTTGTGCTGGAAGGGACCTTAAAGCTCATCCAGTTCCAATCCCTGCCATGAGCAGATTCTATTAGAGCAGGCTGCTCCAAGCCCTGTCCAGCCTGGCCTTGAACACTTCATTTCACCCTGTCACAGCATCACTAACAGGTCTGAGTGCTGTGGGAGAAGCAAAGCAGTGGTGAAGCTGAGAACTCACTTGAGTAGTTGCAGCCCAGAGCTCACCAGTTGGTGCTGCAGCTTTAAGACGCTGGGCTCAGAGACAGGGCACAGTCTGCTGAGCCAAATCTCACACAAGCTCCTTTTATTTGGTGTGCTACTCACTGAGGGGGGAAGGAGAGCAACTGTGGCAGAAACAACGTGTGACATGAACACAAAACAAATGCCTGAATTTCAACTAAATTCACTAAATTCACTGAACTTTATGGCAGAATATAGAAAGAGTGAAAGCAAAGGACAAGAAGGGTTTGTGTCCTCTGCTGACAGAATAAAAGCAACTAATACATCAGCTCCAGGATTTCCAGCCACGATCTGTGTAGTGAATCCAGTCCAGAGCTCGCTTCCATAAATTAAATATCCTGATTAAATCTATTGACAGGGCAATTGTGAGTGTCAAACCAGGAGCAGACACAAAGAAGCAAACAGGGAAGCCTGCATCAGCAAACAGCACGTACACTGAAAACAGGAACAAATAATGCAAACCACTACTGTAGCCCTTGACAAGGTGTAAAGATTATCTAATGACACAAGAGTTACTAACATTTACATGCCTAATATGTTTGAAAATTCAAGCAGCTTCCTGCAGATCCCTGTGGCACACCCTGTAATGTAAAATCCTGCTTACATATAATTATTGTCACTACTACAAACTTCATACATAATTCACAGTATTAAAGGGCTTCAGGCTGTGAACAGTTCAGAAAACAAAACTGGGTAGTGGGTATCAAAGGGATGGTTCACAATGTTTTGCAACAATTGATGAATAACTTCAAGTTTGGCTGTAGTAATGTATCCCCTCTCTGCTCTTTTACCAAGGAAGGGAAGCTTTGATTTGCACAGAGCTGCTCACAAAACTGAACATGAAAACGAGAGCTCAGGAGCTTGGGACTTTCAGAGCCAGATGACCCGAGTTTGGGAGCTGCCAGAATTGAGAGACTTCACCAGATCCTTTCCTCAGTGTAGTATGATGAAGCTGAAGGCAGCATAACTTCAGCAGAAGATGAATTCTAACCAGTGTCCTTGGAAGTTGGCATCACTGCACTGAAGAAAATCTACCAGAATCACACTTGCTATCAAATCATAGAAACAAATCACAGAATGGTCTGGCCTGGAAAAGACCTTAAAGCTCACCCAGCTCCAACCCCTGCCACAGGCAGGGACACCTTCCACTGGAGCAGCTTGCTCCAAGCGCCCGTGTCCAACCTGGCCTTGAACACTGCCAGGGATGGGGCAGCCACAGCTGCTCTGGGCAACCTGTGCCAGCGCCTCAGCACCCTCACAGGGAAGAGCTTCTGCCTAAGAGCTCATCTCAGTCTCCCCTCTGGCAGGTTCAAGCCATTCCCCTTGGCCTGTCCCTACAGGCTTTCGTAAACAGGGTATCTAATGCCTTTACCATAAATTATTTTCCTTTGCCTTGAGAGGTGTTTATTCTGTTAGGGTTTTACATTCCTTGGTAGCTTAACTTCATCCAGCACTCTCCTGGTGCTCTACAAATACAGGGGATGGGGCACATCCTTAATGTGAGTGAATCAAGTGGACCACAATGATATCACAGGGTGGGTTTTTTTAAAACTGATTTTGTTACTGGTACATACTTCATGGATATTTTTTACTATAATGGCAGGTTGAAACAATTTAGGTTGGTTCATGTATTCAACATATTGCTGATCACTGCCCCCATCTTCTAGCTAGGGTGGTAAAAGTCTTTGTGTGCATTTGTATGTATTTGAAGGAGCCAGCAAAAGGTGAAAAAATTCCCTCTAGTGACACCTGAGCATTGGCCTCCCAGGAGGAAATCACTCTAGTGTAGTAAGAGAGAGCCCTGCAGCAGTGCAGAAGGTAATAGCAGCATTTACTGAATCTGCTTGCTACATTTTCTGGGCAGAAAATAAATAGTCTGTGACCTGAAGATCATCTTTTAAGCTGGTTAACCTATAGACAGAGATGGAAACGGTAGCATTGGAAAGGGTGTTCAGCCCCTGAATGTGGCACTTCCAGTTTGTTGGTCAGTCCAAATAAAGAAATAAAGGCCAAGGGGTTTCTGCCTCCTGGACAAGATCAGAGTGCAGAATTGCTGAGCAGAATCCTTTTCTCCTATGGACAGTGGGAGGGATGGGTAAGGCTAAGAAGGTGGCCACAGATGAAAGCCCCCTAGAGAGCAAGAGGCTTTGTTAAACCTGTGACCCCTTTAGCTCTGAAGACAGTCACAGACAGAAAAGGTCCTTTGGATCTTTCAGTGCATTCTCCCACCCTTTGTTTCTCCCTCTTTCCTTCAAAGCAGCATTTTTTCTTTATGCCCTTCTTTTTTCCCTTCTCAGTTCTGCTCAGCAAAGACTCTCTCGAGAGGCAGGGCAGAGTGGACTTGGCACACGCAGCCAGGATGATGGCTTGAGCTCCGAGTCTGCACGACTGTCCAGGATAAACTGCTGTATTCATATTTCAAATGATTTCCTAACGCCGTGTGCACTGTGGCAGGGATCCAGGGAACAAGGTTTTCCTGGTGCAATCTGCCTTCTCTTTTTAATGTGCAGCTATAAACAGTTTATTTTTAAATCTCTTGTGAGGAAAGAGCAATGTTTTTGCTAATGGAAAATCCTGACACCCTTCTTTTGGCCTAACACCAGGTTTGTTTCTACTTCTCTGGAATTATACCAACTTTTAATGAGTGTAGTGCTGGAGAATCTAGCCCTGTTGTTTTACAGCTATGGCACTGTAAATCTCTTCTGAGTGGGAGTATCTTTATTAGTTAGAACTTCACTGAGTGAAATCTCTTACCAGACAGGTTTAATTTAGAGTTACAAAGCAGATTTTTGTTACCTTGCCCTAAGAGCCTGCCCAGTATAAGACCTGAGGCTCTGGTTTTCCTCAAAGCTGGGCTTTGGTTGTTTGGGGTGGTTTTTACCCTGAGTCAGCATTGAATGGGGATAAAAGTGAGATCTTGTCCTCTTCTGAGAAAGTGGTTTATCTCCAGGACAGAAATGCAAATTATTGTCAGGTGAACTATGTTTTTATATCTATATCTACCTATCTATCTATATATAAACACAAACACACACACACACACACACACATATATATATACATATACTCTGCTAGGAAGAAAAGAAACTTCACATCAGAGAGTAGCTGATGATTTAGTCTGACCCTCCTGCTCAAAGCAGGGTCAACCAGAGCAGCTTACTCAGGTCTCGGGTCTGTGTCCCATTGGGTTTGGAATATCTCCAGGGATGGAGATGCCGCCTTCTCTCTGGGCAGTATCTTTATGTGTGAAACCCTCATAGCAAAAAAGCAGTTTCTCTTCTGTTTAAATCAGATTTCCTGTATTTCAGTTTGCATCTGTTGTCTCTTGTCTCACTGCATAGAGAAGAGCCTGCCTTGGTCTTCCACAGTCCCTACCCTCAGACACTGAGTCACATTGATAATATTTCTTCTTCTGCATCTCAAGGCTAAATAATTCCAGCTCTCAGCCTCTGCTTGCATGTATATTCATGCAAGTGCTTGGGTATCATGCACAGTCCTCTCTAGCTTGCATTCATGAGTAGGGATATGAAACTAGAGCCCTCAGAAGACCAGGACACAGGCACTGACAGGACAGAAGCATGAGATAAAGATGTGTGAACAGTCTTTTTCTGCAGACTGCTTCTAGAGTGGGAGAATTCTCTAGCAAGAATATATTTGCCAAAACTCCTAGAGCTGCCTTTTCTAATGCTCATTTCTATTTCTTATTTCTAATGAAAAGAGCAGAGAAAGCTGACACTAAGTGTGTTTGAAAACCAGCGACAGCTACCTTAAAGCCTGACTCAGTAGCTGTTGAACTTGGCAAAGTCTTTTACTTCAACTCTGGCTTCCGGAAGCATTGAAAAAGTGTTGTACATGTAACTAGATGAGTCATTTCATAAACCCACATGGTGAGCTGGGCCTCAAAGGCAGTTATTACCCTGTTCAATCAGTTTTACCAGAAGGATACTACTGTAGGAGTTGTCTGGTTTAAGTGATTCATTAAACTTCTTGGGCTGGGCTTTATCTTGCTGCTTCTGGCTTTAGGGACTCCAAAGTAGTCGATTCTCTCACTGCAAGATCCTTCAGGTCCAAATCCTGGCTGTGAAATGTCCCATTTATATTACTCCTACCAGAATCCACGATGACAAGTGAATAAGATTGTTGTGACAGCTCTGAGTATATTTTCATTGTGGAATATTCCTACTTGCATACATTCATAGGCAGGTGTTTACCTAATGTACACCTTTACATAACACGCATTTTGAATCATGCTGTTAATCCCTCTGAGGGATGTATTTTCTTAACCCTTTTAAGTATCTAAGGCTAAAAGGCAGGGACTGACTTCATTTATTCCAGTTGGAGTCTGGACAATTGCACTGGGGTAAGTGAAATGTACTGTGAAGCGTATCTGCATGGAGGAATTACATCTGAAACCTGTATTCTGCCAGGGCAGACTCACAGTTTCTCAATGCACTGTTTCCAAAAGCCCTGAAATCTGTTGGCTGAACTATGTCCAGGATTTATCAGTAGTCTAATGCTCAAAGGCAGTTTCTGACCCAGTCCTGAACAACGCCTAAATGTCAGGGCTAAGACGCTCCTCAATTCCTATCTCCCTGATTACTCCCCGTTGCAGAGTTTCTAGCTACCAGAACCATGGCACTTTCCTGTGCTACTTTATAGTCAGGAACTGAACAGGCATAGGATGTTTGTTGTGCTGTTTGCCCTGCAGGAGCCTGGACCCTGGAGGGCTCATGCAGCAGCACAAAAGCAGGTACTTCTCCTTTCCTAATCTCATGAAAAGAGAGCATAGTCTGAAGTGCAGCATTGCCCAAATGAGCAAAATCAAGGAAGGCTGCAGACAGGAACAAAGCATTCCCCCATCTCCTAAACATCAGTGTTTTTCTCAGCCATTTGATTTAATGAAGGCAATCACCCTGCCACTCCAATTATCTCTGTGGGACCCACAGGGCACATAAAGTAGACATCTGATTTTTAAGATGAAGAGAGTATCCTGGTGCTGACATGCCTGTAAGTCCATCCTGATGCACATCTTATCAGAGGAAAGCATTTGGAGGTTGCCCTGATAACACAAGCAGGTTTCTGGCATATGGCAAAGAGTTATTTTTTTATTATTTACACAATTAATGGAGAGGAAACATTGAGTGCCTTTGATTAGAATTAATGGTTCATTAGCCTGGGCTATCACTGGTAGCACTGTGGATCTGGATGGTGAAGTTGATGAATTATTCTGGCTAGAAGAATAATAGTGGGGATAGGGATTTACAGAGAAATACTGAGTCTGAGTAGGGAATGGCTTCTGAGGGCAATGCTCTCACTCCAGGTGTAGATCAGTGTGTGTTTCATGAACAGTCATGCTCGTGGCAGATGTTACTGTCTGCACTGCCTTCCTGCAACACTACATCCTGTTACTGCTCCACTGACAGAGTTCCTCAATCCCCAAGTCTGCTGGCAGAGCTACTTGTGAGTCATCACACTGTTCTGAGGCCTTTTTACCTAACACGTAGTTATCCCATTGCTGTTGGGTGGTTTCGTACCTCAGTTACTCCCTGGCATAATTTACCACGCGTAAGAGGGGATTTGGAGTGTGTATTTCTATTCAGCTACCTTTGTGGACTTGGGGAGCCTTTAACATCTTGAAGCAGGAACTGCCTCTTCACACTGCGCTGTGATAGAAGCTGCAGGTCCCTGTGTAGAGAAAGGGGTGAGCCACGAGCCCCACAAACTGTGCTGACATGGACCAGGGCAAGGGCCGCAATCAGACCTGTACTGAGTCTGTTTCACAACCAACCAAAGGCTGTTCTATGAGGGGTTTAGGCTTGGGTGTTATTTCTACCTGGGAAAGCAGCAGGGTTGAGAAAACACAACCGGAAGGCTTTTAGGGACGCTGGAGAGAGAACGACAACTCTCATGGCAAACAAACTAGCCTGCAGCGCTCCAGCACTCTGGATTAGCAGAGATGGCTTCTCCTTCTGTGCTGGGAAATGCTGAGAGTGGGTACAGAGTTAATGCAACATTCAGAGCTGGTTTCCGTGACAATGCAAACGTAAGAATTTTCTTTCTAATACATATTCTTAGTATTAATACGAAAGAAGCCAACAAACAAAAACTTATCCATCACTTTGTGTAAAGTAGCCTATACAGAGAGAACACCCCCACTGCTCCCTGTGCTGCTGCTCTTAGTTCTGTTTTATTGTTTCTATTTAATGAACTGGCAAATAAATTACAAAACCCCGGTTTATAAGGCAGTTACTTATTAATTCCATATTTTCAGCAACAGGTTCTCAGATTAATGAATCAGGGAGATGGAAAAGCCTGCTAATTTAATTACACAATTACAGTGCTGCAGCATTTATTTTAAGGACATGACATAGCTAATGGATGTTTTATTTATTTCAAGTCAATGATCTTAATATTTGCAATTTTATTGTATTTCTTGCTTTAGGTATTTCCTCTCCTTCCCCTTTTGTTTGTTCATAGTTATGAAAAGTATTAAAACAGGATGGTTGACGTGGCTCACTCAGCTGCCTTCTTGTGCAGACCTCACTATGGTCACAAACAGTGAACTGGTTCTCGCTCTTAAAATGATTTCATTTAATGATGAGTGGAAAAAGTGGTGTAATGTTTCTGAATGAAGACTGAAAGAGCTGGGCTGGTTCAGCTGGAGAAGGCTCTGGAGACACCTCAGAGTAGCTCCAGTGCCTAAAGGGGCTACAAGAAACCTGAAGAGGGGCTTTGGCCAAGGGCCTGTAGGAACAGGGCAAGGGGAATGGCTCTAAGTTGCCAGGGGGGAGACTGAGCTGAGCTCTTAGGCAGAAGCTCTTCCCTGTGAGGGTGCTGAGGCGCTGGCACAGGGTGCCCAGAGAAGCTGCGGCTGCCTCATCCCTGGCAGTGTTCAAGGCCAGGTTGGACAGGGGGGCTTGGAGCACCCTGCTCCAGTGGAAGGGGTCCCTGCCCATGGCAGGGGTTGGAGCTGGATGAGCTTTAAGGTACCTTCCAACCAAAACCAGTCTGGGATTCCACGATTCTATGGAAATTCCTTCCCAAACTCAAAACTCTTTATGGGAAAGCATTCCATTCTAAAGCAGCAGCAAATCTGCTGCTTCCTCAACAAAACAAAGGAATCAGAACTTAGTACTATGTTATTAATATGCTGAAAGTCCCACATTGACACATCCATATGCTCCATGCTCTCCTGGATATCCAGCAACCAGATTAAGCACACGACTTAGCCGGAGTGTAAAAATGCACTTGACTGAAACAAAGGGAAGACGTTCCATGTCCATGTATGTGAACATGATAAATGAGATTTGACAGGTTTTAGCAAAACCCTTCTAAAACTATTGTTAAATAACCAAGACCCAGTTACATAATGAAAGTGCTCTTGTGCTAAAGAACTGAGAATTGTTCAGGTTTTCAGGCTGTCTTGAGGATGCCTCAAGTAAAAGCTTCTAATAAACATGAGCTATTTCTTCTCCGATTCAATGTGTAAATATGTTTTTCTACTCTTGCCTAATTTTTACTTTTCAAAGATCCTCTCAATGTCATTTTACTGAATGAAGCCCTCCTGTGTTGAAACTGTAAGACAAGCAGGACCACACAGAAGTACCTCAGGTAACATTGGCTCACGCTATTCAAACTCATATTGCATGTGACCTTTTCCATCTTTCCAGGCTCATTTATTTTTGGACAGTTTCAGATCATGTCAGGATTTGCAGGCATTAGAGGGTGAAGGATCAGAATAAATGCTGATTACAGAGAACAAAAGATCCATGCTTATAAAGAGAGCAAATATCAATTTCATAATGGAAACAAATCTGAAGCAGCTAAAGCAAACCAAAAGCACCTATTCTCCATTCCACACATCATTTCTCTTACAGTCACCACAACATGTTCTCGTGGGTTTTGCTGTTTGCTTTCTTGAGTTTGAATATTTTACAAAGCACTTTTAGTCTGACACTAAAATGGAACCCAAACCAGGTATGGCCTAACCGAGTCTTGCTGGTTCGATACACAATATTTCTTACTGGAGATTAAGAAATAGGGATGAGCAGTAGAAGCCAATAAGAGAAACAAGTGTAATTTAGTGTCTGATAGAGGGAAAGGATTTGCCTCGTGAGTCCATCTATCTGAAATTCACCATCTTCAGCATTCGCTTTTGGATTAATCTGACTCAGCTGCCTGGAGGCAGGACACTTGGTATTTCATGCCAGTATTATGCCAAATGTGACTACAGCAGACTATTGTCCAACAGTTGCAGACAGATATATTAAGCATCAACATTATTTTTCCCATTTCTAGCTATCACTCCTAGTCACAATCCTGTAATACCTCTATTACTTCAGTGCTGAATGGTAAAATGTAGCAAAGATCTGGATCTGTCTATTGAGCTTTAGGCAACTCTTTTCATTTTGCTCTGCTCATGTGTGCTCATTTCAGGAAAAGCTCATTTTTTTGCCTATTTAACTTGCATATTAATCTCCATTGAACTATACAAAATGAATTTGAATCTTGATGGAGGAAAAAGGGACGATGGGTTTTGATTCGCACCCGTCTTGATTCTCATCAATCAACTTTTCTGCTTAAGTACACTTTAATCAAAAAAAATCCCAGATGGCTCCTAAGATCTATGACAGCATCATTGAAATAGCAAATACAGCACCTCAGCCCCCACACAGAGCTGGACATGTAACTAACTTAACCATCTAATGATAGATAGATAGATAGATAGATAGATAGATAGATAGATAGATAGATAGATAGATAGAAAGAAAAGCAAAGAAAAATACCCCATTGAAGCAAAAAAAGCTCAAACCTATAATTCTTTCTACCTCTGAGGGAAGCCACAGCCTTGTCCCTCATGGCTTGTGTACAGACATCTCACTCGATTCAGCTGTGTCTTCAGTAGAAAGCCACCCCAACTCCCCTTCCAAGGCAAGGAGGCCTCCATGCTCCTCACCCACCTCCGTGATGCATCCAAAACATCCATCCCTCAAACAGACTTTGCTTCAGTAGCACTTCAGATAAAAAGAGCCCTGGTTTCAAGCAGCATGATGCAGAATTATCGCATCTCATATAGAATCACAGAATCCCAGAATGGTTTGTGTTGAAAAGGACCTTAAAGCTCACCCAGCTCCAACCCCTGCCACGGGCAGGGACACCTTCCACTAGAGCAGCTTGCTCCAACCTGGCCTTGAGCACTGCCAGGGATGGGGCAGCCACAACTTCTCTGGGCACCCTGTGCCAGCGCCTCAGCACCTTCACAGGAATGAACTTGTGCGTAAGATGTCATCTCGGTCTCCCCCCTGGCAACTTAGAGCCATTTTCCCCCTGTCCTGTCCCTACAGGCCCTCATGCAAAGCCCCTCTCCAGAGGGTCAAAGCCACACAGCTGTGGCTAGTCTGCAGGGAAATAACTATATAGAGACAGTTAACCCCCCACATAAAGTGAAATCAATCTTATTTGCACAAAGCAGAAGTGTAAGACACTTCTGTGTTACAGACTATGCTCATTTACATTAAGCATTAGTATGCTGTAGTGGTTTTCATAGTGACATATGTGTACTCAATACCATCAGACTCTGGTCCATGTTATACTATAGGTAACACATATTGCTGTACAAATTTAAGATACTGCTAATTCAAGACCTTTTCCAAAGCTCAGTGGAGTCCTTGAGTGCTTTCGTTCCCCAGTCCATGGGGCTGAGTCATTACAGATCATTAGGAATCCAAACTGGCAGTTTCAGTGGTGCCCAGGGGACTCAGGCACTCAGCTGCCGTTAAGTTTCAATTTAAGTTAGTTATCTAAGATCCCACTGAGAGCTGGAAAACACCAGCATAAACAAGATCCAGGGTAAGCTGCAGTACAACACAAGACCTGAATATAGAATAAACAACCTTACATAGTGCTGCTGCTTCGTGTTTCAGAAGTGTCTTGTCAAACTATATGGGAGAGTTGTGGGCTGTTAAAACTGTACCAAGTACCCAGTGTAGTTGTTTTAGCTGGGAGAGAGTTAACTTCCTACTGCCTACCAGGGTTAAACCACGACACCCAAACTATCCAGGAGTTGTCTTCTCCTAGGAAACTACGAACTGTATGTTCTGCAGCCTAATTCATGGTATTAGAACAACTCAGATCATTTGCTTTCCTCTCGCTGCCTGGAGAAAGCATTGGTAAGCCAAGAGACTGTCTCTACTCAGTAACAATAAGCTACAGGAAAGGTTTTGTCAATGGTCCCTTTGTTAATATTTAAGTTTACTACTGAGAATTTCTATTTTAAAAAGAAAACCATATAAAATTGACTGAAAATGTACGGTTAAAAGCGCCAGAATGAAACAAACAATATACTGCTGCTACAAATGCTGCTCCATATGCCATGAGATTGCTCACATGTCAAGATGTTCTGTGCAGGGGTTATAGACGGAACAGATCTATAGCTAAAGACAAACATGCCTTGGGACCCATTGATTTTCATATTAGGACTGGCTGAAGATTCAAAAGGACCATCAAGTACACACAGATGCACAGGCACATACAAATGCTCCTCCTGAGGGCAACAGCGATTGCCAGAAAGGATAATAACAGCAGCAGAAATCCTGCCTCTCTGAGCGTTACACACAGAGAAAAAGAGCTGGCAAGGTGTCTGGAATATGTTGTGGAGGTAAGAACTCAGACATTATGTCCCACAAGTTAATGTTAACACTCAACACATACAAATGAACCAGGAAAGAACAATCCTTTATAATCTGTATTTATCATTTTCTAGACCTAATCTGCAAACCCAACCTTCCAGTTTGAGATTGGTCCCTGATTGTACCTTTGGTGACTGCTCCCCCTCCTGCTAGTGCCCACATGTCCTTCCAACAATGGTCAGAATGTCCTCAACTTCCACAGTCCTTAACAAAAGGTGAAATAAAAGGTGAAACAAAAAGCAAAGTAACCCGGTGCCTTTATCCCCTTCTTAGCTATGGCAGAGATAGCTGCAGTAGTTCCCCACCCTCCTGAAGAGCTCCATAAAGACTGTTTCATCTTCAGTGGCAACAAGCATGAGGTATACCTTTTATCACAATAGTTCATCATGTTTTACCCTCTTTTCCAATAAAAGGATAATAAAATCATCAACTGCATCACAAATACCAATTCTGACAGAGGACCAGCACTTAACACTGCAAAAGCTGCAGACTCGCACTGCCCTGCAAGCACTCCTTTTGTTCTTGCAGGACTTAAACGCACCTGTAGCTGAGAGCAGGGTGTCTGCATCAGGTTCTGTGGGTACATGTCTACAGATCCGTACCATGAAACCTGAACATGAAAATCTAAACCAAAAGGTCTGTTTGGGGAAGGAAGCAAGGTACCAACTGATTTGCCTGTGGTTACACTGCTGCTCACAAGCTTCTGTTTTTCCCCAAGAAAGTAACAATTGGTTCTTTATTGCTGGACTTCTTATAGAAGCATTGGAATAAACATGGGAAGCAATATCTGAGTCAGCAGTCTGAATCAATTTTATTCACTTAATCTGAATAAAATATTGAAGATTCAGGTAGAGAAAGGTAAGAATTCACAAAGTTTATAGGGATCCTGTACTGAGCTCTAAAGGTGTGTTTTCTCCTGTGAATAACAATCCCAAAGGACTGGCCTCTCAGGAATTTTTTGCCCAGCTACTGAAAATGAGAATTACTAAAGCTGGTACAGGAAGAGCTCATTCCAGCTGACTGACCCCAACAGTTCCGCCCTCCTGGCTCTAACAGCGAGTGAAAACCCAAGTCATTAAGAGAATATGAGAACAGGGCACACACAAAATGTACTTTTTCTTCTACAGTCCAGTGATTTCTGCTAATTACTGGTGTAGGGACCTCCTGAGCTACAGGTGAGCATGAGACCACTGCCTTAAACAACCAGGAAGAGCATCTGCAGGATGGGTCTGATCTGAACGAGCTCACGCTGACCACAGAACCCACACAGCCTCAGGTTTCCAGGCATTGATCAGAAGACAAATGAACAACTCCTGTGTTCGCAAGATGATCTCAATTCAAACTACTTTGATCATCATCTTCATAGCAGAGCCCATTACTTCTGCCACAAGCAAACAAAATCACTATGAATGCTGCATTATCCTTTACTGTCACACAAGGCAAGTGTATTTCCCATCCGTTTTAAACACATAAAACATTTCTAATATTTGGCTTTTGTGATCCCCCTGATATTTCCCATCTCAATTCCTCCCATACTACTATATAGAACTTGATCTATCTTTACACAGCACCATCAAAATATAGAGAAATGCTTCATCTCACTTTATCATGAAAGAGCTCCTGTTTCCCAGATTTACCTGCAGTATTAAAACCCTTTGTTTTAATTAGCACTACTGGATGATTCATGAAATCTCATGACAATAAATAGCTGCTCCTAGCAGTTCTTCAGATAATTTGTGTCAGTGCATTAGTTTTCGAGACCTGTATCAATCAAGAGCGTTAACCTCCAAAGGAAATTTGCTTCATTTAAAGGCTGCTCCCCACTAGTGATGAAGTCGACTGTTCATCATGAGCATTAATGTGAGGATTTACACGCCTCTTAAAGCCCTGCCCGAACAGATCTTTTGGATGTGTCCTAAACATAAGGACATGGAGCTGTTGGAGCAAGTCCAGAGGAGGCCACGAGGATGCTCAGGGCCTGGAGCAGCTCCTGTATGGAGCCAGGCTGAGAACATTGGGGCTGTTCAGCCTGGAGAAGAGAAGCTGCGTGGAGACCTCAGAGCAGCTTCCAGTGTTTGAAGGGGCCTACAAGGATGCTGGAGAGGGACTCTTCAACAGGGACTGTAGTGACAGGACAAGGGGTGATGGGTTCAGACTGAAACAGGGGAAGTTCAGGTTAGATACAAGGAAGAAGCTCTTCCCTGTGAGGGTGCTGAGGCGCTGGCACAGGGTGCCCAGAGAAGCTGTGGCTGCCCCATCCCTGGCAGTGTTCAAAGCAGGTTGGACAGAATGTTGGTCCTCATGGTCTAGGGCGAGATGTCTCTGCCCATAGCAGGGGGCTGGAACTTGACACAGTACAGAGTGGCCTAGAAGAATTCTCTGACACTATTAAATAATCACTGGGGAGGAAGGGTTTATGTGTCAGGATTTAGAACTCTGGAAAACAGACAGCTCTCCTGAGACAGCACCATCCATGGAGTTAAGCCTCACAATCTATTTAGGACTTTCTTTTGAACCTTAGAGAGGTTTTAAGCCTTATCTGATGAGCATAATGATATTAAACTGTTTTTCATTACCCATAAAAAAATGAACAAAAAGGATAAAGCTGCTCACATCCCAGGCTATTTGAAAAGAATCAATAGACTGAATCCCTTAGTCTATCCTGCTCATAAAAAAACATTTTCTTTAAACTGAAAGGAATTACTTGGACATGAGAAACTAGTTTCACACAAAGTACCTTTGGAAATAAAACACCCTAGGATTTAAGAAACAAATGTAAAACATGCTCTAGTTGACATAGATATAGGATATACATCTATATGTATGTCAGTACATATGCACATAATGCATTCATACGCATGTAGAACACAGCAAACCACATTCACCAGACTGAAGGAGGTCTGGGGTCAAACACTCAGGTCACAAGTCAGGGAACTTGGATAGAGCTGAACCAGGATACAAGAAGCTTGAAGCATGAGGCAAACAAAAACTACTTTGTATCTGAATATCTTGACAAATACATCCTTAGCATTTAGCAAGTCCTCATTCACTGTGCTGCACAGTTCCTGCAGACACATAACCCAGCAGCAAGACATCCAAGTGAGGATCCATGCTCCAGAGCAGAGCTAACTGTGAGTTTCCCAGCACATTTCTTGTGTCAAACCCCATTGATTTGTTGACCTTTTCACAGGAATCCATCGCTTCAAGAAACAGTCATCATGAACTTCATTCACACCTGACAGTTTCTGGTCAAAAATGCAAGTGAGAATGCTTGTAACAACCACCACTACTTTTCAGACCACTTGCATCACTCCAAAACTAAAATCTACTCTTTAAAACACACACTGAATGATTAACATCACTCTTTGAGTAAAGAATTTCTACACAGTGATATAAGCTATTCAAATTGAAATCATCCTAACACACAGAGGCTTAATCCTCCCATAATGTAAATAAGGGCGATTCCTTCAAATTCAATGAAGCTCAGCCAGTGTATAGCAACTAGGGATCAATCCTGCTGCCTCCAAGGCTTGCTTAAGTCTGTGTACCTTTTCTGTCACATAGTGCTCTTAGATGAATTAATGTTTCAGGTGTTACCACCTGTAAGATGTGGAGCATGAGAGCTGCAGGAACGGGATATTATTCTATCCTTACTCTTGTGATGGTTTCTCAGACTCTGAGTGGGCTCCCACTGTGAGGAGCAGCAGCATTTACTGTATTTACACATTCAGTTCTAGGAACAAACACACAAAAGCATTCCTGAAGAGCAAACCTGTCCACAGGAGTCCTTACAACTGAATTCTGTACCTCCAAACACAATAGAATCCGTACAGCCATCTGCCTCCAGGAAGCTAAGGAGCATAGGGTATTCCTGGAATATAAAGCAAACCTAAGTCTGCAAACATAGCTTAAAAACAGAAAGGAAAAAAGGAAACTTCACCCCAAGTCTTTGCTACTGGAAACATCAAAGATGACGAATTTTGCAGCCATGAGAAAAAACAACAGTATATGCAATTATACTGCAATTTTTATCCTGTATCCAGTATTAGGGGATGGGGTTGAGGAGAGGAGTAATTGTTAATATTGATTAGTGAAAAGCTCATCAAGGCAGGTATCCAAAACCTGGTTGTCATCATCAGTATCACGCCTTTCCTGTTACAGCTGTGAAAGTAACTCTGGGACATCTGTACTGTTTTTAAAGGGGTTTAATCCTTATTGCTTCCATCTTTGCTTTATTCTGGCATATTGTCTCATAGCAAAGTAAAAAGCACCGTGTCGTTCAGAGGCTGGCATATTAAATCCTCATATGCAGCTACTGGAGACAGATTTATAAAGTAATTAAGTATAACAATCTCCTAAGCACTGGTTATGTCTGATGACTCTCCTATCAACCAGCTAAGTCATTCCAATGGATAAAACCCTCACACTAATTCAACAGAACGCTTGCAGAACCAGGCCAAAATGCTTTTCTCTCTAATGTAAATCAACCCAAGCGCAAACACCTCCCCAAGTTATTAAATAACCTGACTTTAAAAAAAGAAAGCTCAGAACCATTGATACATTCTTCTTTCTTTCCCTCCTCTGCTCCTCTAGGCACTTACCAGTTTGCTTCTGCTTCTAATTCAACTAAAACTAAGTTGCTTAAGACAGCAAGAATTGACACCTTTCCCCTTACTGAACTGTAATACTCTGCTATACTGGGGATGAGTTTTGCACAAAGAGCAGCCAAAAGTGGTTTTATTTGTGTCTTCATTTTTCAGTTTGTTTCTGTCTGTTGCATGCCTGGTCCCATCTCTAGCACACACTTTCTACTCAGTCACGTCAATCTGCGTGTTCCTCACAGAAATTCCATGACAATCTGTATTTAAGAACCTGTTTCTCCTACTGCAATTTAATTATAAACAGGCAAAAGCTATAAATGTCCTTTAACTGCTGAGCAAACACCTCAAACTTTTTTCAGTTGATTTTCCATCAATACAGCCAATCAAAGAACAGTCTTTTATGATTCCCTGTTACAAACTTTGATTGCCTACAATCTATTTCCAAAAGGAAAAAATTGCCTTCCCCAGAGAACTCAGCTCCTGAATGCTACTGGTGTGGGTGCCCTTATGTTCGAGAGACTTCTGGAAGTCTCACATTTAAAATGGGCTCATCTTCTAAAGCTGCACTGACAGCAGCCATGCCATTGAATAACCCCAAATGCTGAGGCAGCTGAAGCCTGAGCCTGGGATCCCACTGGTGGCACTGAGGGGGGAATGTTTGGAATTGCTTCCAAAATGTCACTGTACTCAGCAACTCCAGGCACACCATCAGTATTAACTGTGTGTGGGCTTTGTTTGGCAAGGTTCTGTTGAAGCTACAGGGGTGGCAGCTCACGGTAAGGCAAACTGTGCCCCCACAGCCCGTGGAGGTCCACACTGTAACAGATACCCACCGTGAGCACATGGAGGTCTACAGTGGAGCAGATATCCACCTGCAGCACATGGAGGTCCCCATGTTGGAGCATGGGATACCTGAAAGATGCTGTGACCCTGTGGGAAGCCCATATTGGAACAGGCTCCTGGCAGGACCTGTGGCCTGTTCATATATGAACTTTTGATATACATGAATCAGCAAAATATTGATAAACAGAATCACACCAAAATAAACCCATTTATGACCGCTCCTACTGACAAAGGTGAAGATTTAGCCAAGCAGCTACTTGACTTAGAGCTGCTTTCCTGGGTATGCTTCACTTAGCATACATCAAAATAAAGAGAAAATCTGAGAGCCTGCCCAGTGATTGATGGGCTTCTATTACTGTTATAGAGTCAGTAATATATAACCTATTGTTTGGGTAATAACTTACATGTTTTCTTACTTTACAAGACTGTTCAGTGTGGAGTTTGATATATGAAGAGTTTTATGCACTTCATCTACAGAAAAATCCAGGTAATTCATTTTCATTAAGGGAAGATCTATGTAAATAATTCTGACATCTTGATTCTTTTAAACAAATCTGTTAACTCCATAACCCCTCCACTGTCCTGAGTGGGATGGTTCCCCATGTCAAAGGGTTCCCTTTTCCTCTCTTTTTTTCCCTTCTCTTTTTTCCTCTCTTCTTTCCCGCTTGTGATATTTAAGGGACTTTTAAGGTCTCCTGGGAGGCTTTAAGCACCTACCTCAGCCAGCCCATTAAAATTATTTATGAAGCACCTTGAAACTGGTGATATTTTGCCTTTGACAGTTTCAGAACCTATTTTCATGTGCAGGTAGGTGTTTCTCCAGTGAGCTCCTTGAACTGTACACTGAACACCAAAAAAGATACTTGCTCCTACATTTAGCATGGCCCAGGGAAGGATGATACTGAGAATTACACAGAAAAAGCCTTTTCCAGCACAATTAACTGATTTTCATCAAGCCTACAAAACCCACTAAGTGTAAGAAGAATATTTTCTATACTACATTGCATGCACAGTATTTTCTGTATTCTACATGTGCATATAAAGTATATATACATATTCTATATGCACATTTCAATAAATCATGTTAGTCTCCACACAGATGAAGAATTTGTTTGAAAACTGTCAACAGAATCTGAGATTCCTGAAAGACACCAAGGCCCTGGAGCTGCAGCCAGGGAATGTCACTGTAGCCAGCTCAATCCAAAGGGCTTGGGCTATGGTGCTGCAAGAACAGGGAGGAGCAGAGCTTCACACAGGTATGCATCAGCTCAGAACCTAAATGAAAGGGGCTGCACTGGATAGAATGGATTTACAACTAGTTTGGCACAAGAGCTCCACTTAGTTCTCGCTAAGAATCACTATGGAAGAGTGTAATACATTTAGAAATGTATTTATATACGTATATTAGATTTCTGTGTTTCTAGAAGACAAAAGAGCACCATAATGTACTCATAAACCTGGCAGTGATTTGCAATTCAGGGACTTTCTGGACAGGTATTATCTGTGTGCTGAAGAGCATCTAATGGATTTTTTTTCCCAAAATACTCTTCCCTTCCCTTTATTTTGGCATCCATAGCATCGCATGGCAACACTGTTTGTTTTGAACTGCCAATTTAGCAGCTTCGTTTCACAACCTGTAGCTCACAAGCAACTGTGAAGAGTAATTCCTTAGGATGGTTTTATATACATCTACTAAAATGTTCTCTTTTCAAGGCTGTAGAATCTCCTGCTGGTTTATTTCTGGAGCTTTTTGCACATCAGGACAAGAACAGATCCTTACGTATTATAAAGGTGACTAATTCAATTGAAATTAAGACTTAAGACTGGCTTAAGCTCCAACTTAAGTGACTCCAGTAGTCTCTGTAAAGCTTAGGTCCATGCCAAATTCCTTCACCACAGAGAACTGAGCCCACTGCTTCTGTGATCATCAATCACTGCTCAATTGAGGCTTATGTGCAGGATGATGTGAGTTACTTCAGTCCATCTCAGTTACTACAGCCTGTCTTTTCCTTTGACAATGTGAGACGCTGACACTAAAATGCAAGTATTTTAGGGTAATGAGCCTGTGTGCACATGGCCTTGCTTATGGAACCCACATCACCAGAGGCATAAATGAAAGACCAATTTTCATCAAGGAAAAGGCTTTTTTGGGGAAACCATTTACAACAGCGACAGAGCAAGGACAAAAGTGGTTCAGATTCTCCGCTCCCATCAGAAGGGAGCAGACTGATTGACTCTGATATATTTAAAGAAGTTTTCTAGATTTATATTGGCAGAATAGAATTCGTCCAAAGTATCTCAGGACCAACCAATTGAGATGACGATAGAGCATCTGTCCTCTTTCCCAAAATCCTTCTCCTTTGCTATTTGAAGTCAGAATAGTGGAATAATGCACAATCACATTTAACTGCTGGGCACTTGCTTACTGTAAATCTGTTCTGATTATAATCTCCTATTCCTCTAGGTGACATTGTTTTCAGTGGAACTTCTAATTCATTCCTAGTGTGCGTAGTTCTGCTCTGTTGACCTTCTACAGCTCGCCCATTCCTCTCATTCCTCTACAGGATGATGAAAATGTGGCCACAGATCAGACATTTTACAATAAACCTTCTAATTTTTGAGAGGAGGTTGGCTATAAACAGGTATTTGGATGTTCTGCTCTCAGTACTCTCAAGAAACATGGGGATTTGACAGCAGATGGGCAACCAAATTCACTTTGAACTTCAAAAAGCCATTTGGAACAAAGTTAGAGTATTTAAAGCAAAGCAATTTATGTGTTTCTAAATCATAGTTTCATCTTACCCATTGCTAAAATAAGCCATGTGCATTTTTAAGTAATCTTATTAAGAAAAAGGTCTTAAAGTCTTTAAGGGTTGGGGGGGTATTTTATTTTGTATTCTTTGGGGGAACATGGGAGGAATTTTGAGTTTAATTAACATCAAAAATATATTCTATTAGAAGACTGGGAAATTGCTCACAGAACACTCACTTCTTACAGGAGGAGGAAAAAACCTGTTATTCCTTCCCTGCTAATCCCCAGTTTAAAAAGTCTTTTAATATTGCTGGGTTTTTTCAGCAGCAGAGTGAATCCATTAACAAAGATTGAGAACAGAGCTGGAAAATCCACAACTTGCTCCTCTGTGCATTTCCCTCCTGTTTGCCTACTGTCATTTCTACTGCTAATTTAATCAACTTCCAACACATCTGCAGTATTTATCATAAGCTCGTCTACTTTAAGCTAAAGACTCTAAAAAAGACATAAAGTCCTGGCATTACATTGATCAGAAAGAAAGCTTATTTAAGCCAAAATACTTCTCCACTTATTTAAATACTAACGAGGCTGACAGTTACAGAGTGGCAGAATGAGAACAGGAGCACAGGAAGTACCCCTGGCCTTGCTGTGAGCCCTTTAAGGGCACTGGTTTTAGCTACTAAAGAGGATCTTTACTACAGTTTAACTATCAATGGAATAAAATCAGAGTTCTGCAATACATACACTTTCAGTTTGTTTCTGGTACAAACACATAACTATGCTTGGGAAGTGAATGTGAATTTTGGGGCAGCTCAAATCAAGACCTGTAATGTTTAACTTGTCTGTTCTCTCATTTCATTGCCCTAGTGGGCTCTCAGACTATCACCCTTCCAGTGCTCACAGGAAGTACTGTGAACATGTGACAAATGGCTAGAGGACTTGTTATGGTATCCCCTTGTAACACTTGACTATTGGAAAGAACAGAAGAGTATCACAGTATAGTATTAAATGGAAGGGATCATGTTTTCCTTTGTAGTAGACTCAAGGGCTCATCAGGAAATTGCGAGTTCAGGATTGAGTCTGACACCTCTGCTTTTCAGTCTTCTTGTAGATGTGGGAGTGTGCAACCCTAAGGCCTCGACCAGCCCGGAAAGCCACCTACTCCTCCTTTGCATCAGGCTGGCACAACGAGCAAGCAGCACACTAGGAACATCGCTACCTTCTACTACAAGCACACCCCGAACAATGCTGCTTTCCAGAGGTCTTTCATAAAGCAAGAACCCTGCCTGCTACACTACTGCATAGATTCATACTATATATCTACCTTATCATTAAGCACTATCAACACCTCACTGAGCCTGAGTTCATAGATTAGTATCATAGATGATACTAATAGGGAGGGGATGAATTTGAAAAGCTAAAAGCTGTGGACATTCTTAAATCTACCTGTCACACCAACACAGAATTTCACTGACTGAAGAACTGGTGTTTGATAATCCTGGACTTGCTATTTGAACATATGTAGCTTAAATACTGCTTGTATTTTAAGAGAGCCTAAATGGTCTGAACTAGAACCCAAACTCCACTAGAACTGGATGCAACGGAACACCAGATTGTATAGGAAAGGACTTAGAACACCACTGTCAGCTGCCATAGGAACTACATACAACAAAAGGAGCAGAAATATTATAGAACAACCTTTGAAAAAGGAGGAATTTCCAAAAAAGAACATTCTGCAAATTCTTCTTTGCAAACAAAATCTTGTTTGAAATAAAAATTCAGAATGGAAGATGTGAGGAAAAAGGCTTTCCTATTTTTATCCTTAGTTCCAGTTTGACTTCTAGAGCTCTCCCCCTCTTCATTCTACTCCCTTCTGCTTTAAAAAGTGATGCTTGTATATTCCAACTGTCAAAAAATGGTACAGTTCCATTCAGTTTTGTCTGAGACTCTTTAGTGATCATGCATGAGGCTGATGAACATTTACATTCCTCCAAAACTGGATTTTAGGGAATAATTTAACAGAAAAAAATAACTCCAACTACAGCTGCACAAAAACAAGCCTCAAAAGACAAGGGAAGTAACAAAGGATTTATAGACTGAAAGTTTTACAGGCTTAAAAAGCTTTCCAAATTCCAGCAGTTTTACAGCAGTGACTTACTGATGGCACACAGACGGTGCTTTGCTTCTCTAAAGAGTCCCTGTCTGTGGGAGCAGCACACTACAGGTTATCCCAACTGACCATCATTTCATCTGGTACCCAAGGAGTACATCTGCAAGCTGTTGATAACCTCCAAGAGAAAAATAACTGCTAATGCCACTGTAAACATAGAAAGAAGCACATCTGTATCAATACAGATTAAGTTTGGTTTATATACAACTCTGAGAAAGAAAAAGCTGAGTTTGAAGTTCATCAAAACCTGGCCTGCCACATGCAGTAATTAGAGGCAACAGCACCTACATTTAAAATACATGCAGAATATATTTAACTAAAAGCTCAAATCCTTTTATCTTCTCCCTGACCTTATACTTTCCAAAGCACCTACCCTTTTGCTCACCTCTGT
Organism: Neopsephotus bourkii; assembly: GCF_033783945.1. NCBI lineage: Eukaryota > Metazoa > Chordata > Aves > Psittaciformes > Psittacidae > Neopsephotus > Neopsephotus bourkii. The sequence goes on from NW_026900852.1 coordinate 1,580,452, forward strand.
GCTGTCCTTTTAGCACTGCTATTAAATGTTTGTATTACAGGAGACCCAAGGCTTAAATCAAAAGCAAAGCTCTGCAGTAGGAAGTGCTGTGAATTCACATAAAAGCACGGCTCTTGCCTAGAACAGCCTTTAATTGAAGTAATGATCATGTTGTAATATATTAAGACAAAAAGGATGTATAATAAGCTACATGTTTAACCCACAACTAACTGGCAAAGCTACAGAAGGATTACAGGCCTGCCCAGCCCAGGCGCACCTTGAGCAGCACCACATGGGACTTTGCACCTCTCTACTTGTCCAGTTGCAAGTCTAAAATGCACAAGCAGGCAGGTGAAATTTCAGCTTAACTGGCAATACAGCAAAACTCCATTTCCACAGTAATTCTTCAAGGCTATCAAAATACAGGATTGACAGAACATAACCTATGTTCATTAGCACATGATATACCTCCAAGTAAAATACACATTTAAACACAGGTGTTTTAGTGATGCTGAAAATGCACACAACTCAGTTGGGATCTGGTCCAGGTTAATGTGATTGTGGTATGCCACTTGCAGTAATGGGGTTCCTTTCATTCATATCAGATGATCTTGTGCTTGTGAGGATAAAGTGATAGTTGAGGAAGAAATTTTTTACAATGAGGTTGGTAAAACACTGGCACAGGTTGCCCAGAGAGATGGTGGATGCCCCATCCCTGGACACATTCAAGGCCAGGCTGGTTGTGGCTCTGAGTGAGCTGATCTACTTGAAGATGTCCCTAGTCATCACAGAGGGCTGGACAATATGACCTTTAAAGGTCCCTTCCAACCCAAACCATTCTATGATTCCACATACTGTTACTGAATGTTAGTCAGCCGAAAGTGGACTCTTACCTGAAAAATTAGACAGCTTCAGCAATGAAATATGAAAGCACCAAGAAAGTAAGAGTAAATATAGTCAGTAAAATACGTGTGGACACAACTACAGTTCACATGGCTGCACTCGGAAGAGTTGGTTCAAAGTTTCCCATGGGTCCTGCAGTCACTGACTTGTGTAATTCATCACTACAGCCAGAACAGAATAATCATCACTGCCTTATAAATCTGCAAACTTATTTAATTTAATCTTCTTTGTGCATTTTATTTCATTTAAGTTCCTCACTGTCCTGGGGAACTGATAATCTTCCTCCTCAGTGCCAGTAAAGCCTAACAGGAGTAGAAATGGGTTACAAGGATTGTAATTTCAGTAAGATTTGCTCTTCAGTTAGGCACAGACTTCAGCTCTCAAATAAAAAGCAACGTCACATATTCAGATTCAATTGCTTCTTAAGAAATTATTGCTCTGCATTTGAATATTCTCATCTTCTACACCCCTTTTTGCTGTTCTTCCCATTCACATCATCTATTTCATTATACATACAAAATTCAAATGACCCTAAAATCAATACAGGAAGTTCTCTACTGCTTCCCATCTATTCTCATTTGCACTGTCCCAATCCAACTCTTCTTGTCCCTCTTAGGCCCCTTACCTTCATTTCCTTATCTCAGATTCAGTTGAGTGATAAAAACATAACAGCCTGCATTCAGAAGCTCAGCTATATGAATTTCTGTTCCAACAGTACCTCCACATTATACTTGGACACTATCTGCTTTAATCCTCATACTTCCCTTTGAGTTAATTTCCCACGTTTGGAGAAAACAACTTTGAAGGCATTTCTTCAATGTACAGGACAGCCCATGCCTGTAAGAATCTATATTGCTAGTAAATAACTTGATGCTACATGAAAGGAGACTTGCTGGTTGTCAGCAGGAACATCGTGGGGTTAGAGGAAAGCTGGAGGAGAGCTGGGGATTTCTAGTAATTAGTGCCCACCATTTAGCTGTCTGGAGCACAGCCCTAGTGACTGTTCTCTTCTTTTCTTCTTCTATTCTCCTCCTCGAAGGCCTGAGACGTGACTGTATTTACTTCACTTCAAGGTTATTTTCTGTTTATGTTTTTCATTAGTTCTGCAGCACAACACTGTAATTGGACACTTTTACAATCCACTGATTCTCTTGGTTATGTTATGACAATGACTGGTGGGTACCTGTTTCTCCTCCCCTTTCTATTTACATCTTATTAATCCAAGGCTGTATTTTAAAAAGTCAAATAAGAATGGAATGGAAGAGGGCTGCTTTCAAAGCAGATGCTCTCAGGGAGCTTTGGACAACACAATCTTTCTTTCTCTTTACAAAACATTTTGCAATGGTTATTTCAGGGCTAACCATCCTGTGAAACAGTTTCTCTATGGGAAGAAGTCAACACTTCTGAACTAGCTTCACACAGCCACATAGAATGACAACAGCACTATGGCCCTCTATGAAGTTACCATGTATCAGCTAGTACAGAATACACCAGGTACCCTCCTTTACAACACTACTCAAAAGAAAATATTACATTCTTCTACATATACTGAATTCCAGAGAAACATCTTAGCCTTGGAGCCAGCCTCAGGGTTTTACAAGATATGGTCTAGAAGGTGCCCCTGCCACAGTAGGGGGTTGGAACTGGATGATGTTGACAGTCCCTTGCAAGCCAAACCAGTCTGTGATTCTAAGGTCTGTATTCTAGGTTTAGGGCAGCACGGTGCTTCTAGAACCAAAGGAAGAGGTCATGGGATAACAGAGGCACCACATGCATCATCTTCTGCATGCAAGTTCCAGAAGTGACAGACAAGGAGCGAGCAACTTCCTCTTCTCACAAGCCAGCAAAACACTCAGCTGTACCCAAACCACAGGGGTTTAATGTCTTTTTGTCACACCCACACACACAGCATCAAGGAGCAAAGCAAAAGCACTCTCTAAATCATGTCCATCTCCCCATTCACAGCATTCACCTTCCCATGTCCCACTTCACCTATGGGGTCAGGGTGATGCTAAAAAAATTATTTATCTGTTAATAGGGGCACTGCAAGTTCATTTCCAAATGTATGGCTCCCATTTTACAGCATTAGAAAAGATATTCCCTCCTTCATCAACAAATAGGATTGATGGAAAGCCTCCAGGAAGATTTTCCTTATACTGCTGATAAACTGAAGAGCTCAAAACGCGAAGCCCCAAGTGAAAATAGTGATACAGCCTGAAGAGGTGTTCACACAAAAGTACACAAATTCTATAAATGAGGCACCCTGAGAGATTATGAAACCTTGAAGAATTAAATAATGAATGAGAATTAACCATTTTTTCCCCAGGGGCATTCCCGTGGCTGCAGCATACTTTGAATGCAAACAACAAACAGCAATCTTCACTAATACAGTATCTAGTGCATATACAGAGACAGGACAAGCATGAAAACTGGTATTATTTTGTTTAGACACTCCCTCACCCACAGAGAACACTGAACAGTTCTGCTTGAAATTCTATATGCATATAAGCAACCAGATTCATAAAATGATGCTGGTTTTAAGAAGCATTTCCAGCAAGGCTGCAGCTTTCAAGGATCTTTTTGTCCCAAATTAACAGTTTTACTTGTCTTAAACTTTAGGTTTTATTGTTTATATGATCATGTCTTGAAAATGTTCAGGACAAAAGCCAACTGTAGGCTTCAGTTTGAGAAGGTTCCTTTTCTCTCAAAGAGCTGCAACAGTCTCTAATGCCAGTTTGCTCACTCTGTTTTATTAACTAGCCCAGAGCCAGATGTTTAGTTCTTCCAAAGGAAAGGCACATATACCTTAGGTGGGAGTCAGCAGAGCTACCGGCTGGAAATCAGCACACGTCAGCCTAATTCCTGACCTCAGGAAAGTCACTCCACTTCTATGCAGCTGACTATACAACAGGGATGCCAACAGCAGTTTGTTTAGAAACTTCTATGATCTAGTGATGGCAAACACTACAAAAGAACAACTTGCATGCCTTAGGTAACCTCTGGACACACTGCAAGTCCTGGATCGTGGATGGAAACGGAAGGAAGAGGAGCAGTGGGGCTGTTCAGGCAGAGAGGTGAGTGTTATAAACCTGGGCTCAGCGGGGTGTTAAGGAGAAAGGTTTGTTTTGTATCACTCACACTCGTGGGATATTCAAGGCCAGGTTGGACAGGGCTTGGAATAACCTGCTCTAGTGGAAGGTGTCCCTGTCTATGGCAGGGTGTTGGGACTGGATGAGCTTTAAGGCCCCTTCCAACCCAAACCAGGCTGGGACCCTACGACATTGCTGCTATTAACAAGCATGTAATCAAAATAAGGGAACACTTAAATGTATTTGTAAAAGGATGGTCCATATTTAACTGAATACATTTTTCTGTTATCATAACAACATTGCTTTGAAAGGGAATTAATACTTTCTAATAGCATATAAAGATTATGTCACTCAAATTGACAGAATCACTGGCTTTATGTCACAGAATACAAATGCCTTCTTTCTTCTATATGATGGTGCCTGCCACAGAAATCTCTTGAAATCTGAGAAGAAAACATGCAGGGAAATTATGCTACTACTAAAGAGAAGCTGAAGCAATTAACATTATTAGTAAAACAAGCTTGAATCTAACCACACTCTTCTACTCAACCTCAACAAGCTGATTTAGACTACTTAATCCCCACAGCATAGCTTGTAGTATCCACTTTTCCCCTAGAAGAAACCTCTCTGACCAACAAAGCCTGTGTGGATTGACACAGCCAGCATGCAGGTTTGCAATGACAGAAGTAAACGGCAAGATCAGTGATAAAGAATCTAATTACTGGAGGAAAAAAGGTACAAAAGCCCCAACTGCTCCCCCTGGGAGCATGACTCCTACCAGATCATGGAGAATAGTGAAGCACAAACACTATCCCCAGCTGCAAACAACAGGCAAGTGCTTGAAGGCATCCATAGCCAGTCTGTAAGGAGGACCAGGGAGGTTGGGCTAACACAATTAGCACTTGAAAGCTTGGGTCTTTAGTCTGGGAAAACAAGATTATTCTGCATGAAGGATCATCTCCTTTGTGCTTCCAACCACTTTCCTATCCACAAGCTTCATTCAGGTCCCTCAGAACATTACTGGAGAACATTCCAATGGTACAAGGTTACAAGAGTCACAGCAGGTTCCTTCACTAAAGAAACTGGTCCTTCTTATTTGAACAGAAGGAATCTCACTTCAGAGGTTAAGAACTTCCATTCTCAGACTTTCAGTCTCATTCTTTGTAGAAAGTATGAAGTAGGATAGAGGAAAAAAAGGTTCTATTACTACTGTTGATCCACGTTTTGATGAAAGCTTAAAATGTAAATGAAAAGAGAGAGAATAGGGATGAAGCATCTTTAAACTTGCAACAAATCATTTTATATTGATAGAGTCCTGGGCTTAAATCCAAGCACAGCTATTGCCTTAATGCAGACTGATTTCAGGAGACTTAAAAATAGCCAAGATACTATGGTGACTGGCAGCACTGTAGAGCCTGCTGCCAAAGGCAAATTGATTTTTTTCCTCCCTTTTGAAGGACTCAGGATTATTTAAGCACAGCTACAAATTAAAGCACACATATATGACTCCTTGATGATTTAAAAAACACAGTTCCCACAGGAAGGGAGCTTCACCTTTGAGAAACACAGGGAAGTGGTGTGCAGACTGACCCCACAGTGCTGGAACACGCCCAACTAAGTGATGCACTCTTATCACGTATTGGATGTAGTCAGGCCCAATTTAGCTGCTGTGCCCAAGAGTTCTGACAAGTATGAACTCCAGGGCTTCAACAAAGAGCAGTTCCTGGTATTACTTGCTATTAGCTGATGGAACTATCTCAGGATTTCACTAGGCAAACAACTAAATTACACTCCGCATCTACCCAAGGTAGAGCTGCAACAAGAGGTCACACAGGCTCACAGATATGTACAGGTCACTGGCAGTACTCACGGGGAAAAGCTCCACAGGTTGCTAAGCGAGGGAAGGGCCAGAGGGCAGTGAGGCATGAGGTGGTGGGTTTTTCCTGTCCTCATATTAAAACTTTCAGTTTATACCAGAAGGTCAGGCAGGCAAAGGCAGAGAAGAATCAGAAGAGGAGGCGGTGGTGTTTTGAAGCATTTTCTAATCCACTGAGAACACTGCCTGCTTACAGCATCCACGCATCTGCCCAAGGCTCTTGAGATATTGCTTTCAACAGCAACAGAAATGAATTCAAACATGCATTACAGGTCTGATTAATTTCCAGCTTGTGCCATTTTAAAAATAAAATACATGTCAAGTGGTCTCTCCATCATGGGGCACACAACACATCTCCAATCGCTTGTACCTCCCATAGGTGGAAGGGTATTAGTTTCCTGGTGTTAGTAAAGCTCAAGCCTTCAGGTCTTGCTGGCTGTTACTGTTCCAGAGAGGTTTTAAATAAGTAATATCAGATATTGTTCATTGCTTCAGCAGTGAAGGTAACAAAAACAAACACCAACCCTTTCAGCTTATGGGTGTTTATACGGTCGGAGTATACAGAGTACTACTAGATGTAGAGCTTTTACTAACGTTTGTGGTACTCTTGGCCTTCAGTTTCATGCTATGGAGATGTTACAACCCTTGCTAGATCCATATGAAGCAGAACAGTGCTGTATCACTGCACATCAAAAGCATACAAGTGGGCTCCACAAAGACTAACATGAGCCTGTTAAAATAATCTCCTTACTTTCTCTTTACACACTTAGAAGATCTAAGTGCAGTTATCAGCATTCCCCACTGCATATAAAAGGAGCCCAGGAAGACAAGTCTCATGGTGACAAACATTAGCCATTAAAAATATCACTTACAGACATTAAGCAACTTGCTGGAAATGACAGGAGAAAGAAAGGACTGTTACACATCAGAAGGTACTAAGGCACTGCCATCGTGCTGCTGTACCACACTCTTTCCACAGTCAAATTCCTGCCTTTAGGGATAGCTGAGATGTCCCTCACTGAGATCTTGACTTGCTAACTCCGGTATCAAGGGTGAGTTATTCTCCTAATGAATCTGTTGAGGCTTTGATAATTGCAATATTAGTACCTGCACATGCATGTACATCCATATGCTCTCTAGAGAATGAAATGGCTAACATTAAAAATTCTAACAGCAAACCTCACTAGACTGAATAAAACTGTGAATCCAGAAAATACGACATAAAGGATATAAAATATTAAGGTTTTCTTTTTAAAATGCATTATAATGAGTCATTTCTCTTGCAATGAACAGACAATCATAACTATGTGCTTAACACCGACATCTTCAACGCAGATACCAGCTCTGAAGATACTATTGAAATAATGAACACAAACATTGGCTTTGGTCAAGCTCTGACTTTCTACAGGCAAAGGTGAAGATTTGACATGGTGAGGCCTGATCCAGCCCCCCAATCTTTATTTTCAGTAATTAAATGCCCTCTGATTTCTTTGGGAGGTTGGTTCAAACCTCAGGTGCTCCTTTTCATGGCCCTGCATTCCTCTATAAAGCCACTCTAGCAGCACCCAGCATGTATCACACTCTAATTCAGTTACTCCTTTTTTATCACAGATCTTTTTACAGGGGGAGGCACTGGCTTCCCATTGTAAATTTGCCTATGCTAAATGCATCCTTGGTACAATCACTAAGAAGGATGCGTATTTAAAGATCACCTTTACTCAGTTCTCCAAGACCATTAAAGCATAAGCATCCATTACATGTTCTGCCCAGCCTATTAGGAAGGTCAAATGTTGCAAGACAGCTCCCCTTCAGCTCCAAATGTAATTACACTTCCTGAAAATCATGCTGCTGGCATTCTTTTTGAAATACATAATGAGATTTTCATACAGAAGCAGCACTGTAGAAATGATAAACCCTTTATATCATACCACAACCAGAAAATAAGATCTCTGTTCAATTCAATAACGCAGCAAGAATGACAAAGTCACAGGGAAGATCATTGTGAGCATTTACAGACAGAGCTAGAAGGGCTCATCAGGAATGGTTCCATGTTGCTTTAGAGAAATAATTACAATTAAGATCAAGTTGTGTGCAGGCACCAGAAGGGTTGCAACAAATTGATAAAAAAGACAAATGAGGGTGGGAGATGCTGAGGTGAAAGTCAGAAAAGACAACAGCTCGCTACAAACCTTGCCTCTCATTTATCTTTGAGGGCAAACTCAAGGAATTTATTACTTGAAATTAGATTACATAAAAATGTTTTCTCCATGCCAGGGAGTACTACACAGCACTGCCTGAGTGGAAAAAAAGAAGTTAAGATAGCTGGGAGATGAAATTTTCTCTCCCTTTCTTTACTACCATGGAAAGTAGCTTCTGGAGTTGGACTTCAGCCCTCCAAAAAGTTGCAGATCTCTCAGAGACCATCCTGCTAACAAAGGGGGTTCACCTCTCCAACAGAGACATCAACATCCTTGACAGTTTAGACTAGAAATGAAAACAGCTACTTTTCGTACTATGCAATACTGAATATTTCTCTTGGTTTATTCCCATGGCTTGAATGTTCATAGATTAAAATTGGCTCTGTAAATCAAAGATGCTGACCTACAGCTCTTGCCTGCAGAGATAGGAGAGTCACTACTAGTGTCAGGTGAGGTCCTCACCCTCAAGGATAGCCAAAGCCTGAATTGCTCATCATAATGCAATGAACGATTTTACATGGAAGTGAAATCTGAAGGCTTCAAGAAAGAACATCCACTAGAGAGGGAGACTGTCATAGTTCATGTGTACAATATGAAATATATCTTTTAAACACAGGGAAATACAAATGCTCTGGGTGTTCCTATATGAGAAATTCACTCTGGCAGAAATACGCTATACAAACACCACACTCAGGACAACTGTCCTCTCCCGAGCAGGTCAGCCAGCCAGTTCCTTGCAGCTGTATTGTTACAGAGCCAACAGGCTTGTGTGTTCAAACTATCCCATCCGTCTCTGGGCTGACAGCTCACAGCTTAGAATAACTTATGAGGTGCCTGGAGATGTCTAGCTGTTGGAAAGCTGTTGGAAAGCCAGCTTAATGAATTAACCACAGGCCTAACAGAAGGACTGCTGAAGTCAACAGGAAAATATCTATTCTACTGGGCTTTCTATCAGTCCTGATACACATTTCTTCTCAGCTGAGAGACAAGCTTCACTGACTGCAAATGTCCCCACGCTTCCTAATTCGTTATTTAAAGGTCAAAGTTTCCAGTTGCCAGATAAAAGCATTACTTGTATACATGCTCCCTATTGTGGTAGCAGATAGAAGCACATGCCAAAATCAAAGCCCCTAATGTGGGAGAAGGCACATTTCCCAGTCAACAAGACTCAGCGTAAAAGAACCAGCTCACAAAAGAAGCAGCTCTAAAGTGTTTTTTTTTCTTTTTATTTCTATTAACTTTCTCTATTCTGTCCAATTTATGTGTTTGCAGTTTTCTTTCCCTACTAAAGGCAAGAATCCTTGTGCTAGATCAGCTCAACAGCCCTAACTTATTTAAGTGGGAATTCTAATTTCAGCGAAATATCCCTGAGTACTCCCTATAGCTTTAGATCTATCTGACAATACTCGAGTATTGTAAAATATACAGATATATTGTAAATATACAGATATACCTGACAATACACAATATCTGATTATTCTAAAAGCTCTAAAGAGGGATGTTGCTGCCAATTACACCCAGAATGGAATGGCCTGGAGAAACTTAGCTAAAAAGATTAGCTTTTAAAACTGTTATTAAACTAGCAGTAACCCCAAAGCAGTAAAGCATGTCCCTCTGCAACAGAAACTTCACCGTGTGAGAACAAACAGCAAAGCAGCTCATGAACACGCACTGACATCATTTTGGCAATAGCACATTAGGGAAACACAAGGGATAAGGTAAGTGATATGATGCTACGGGTTAATTACGCTAATTTAGAGTGAGAAAAACATCTGCGTGCAACTACAGCTCTCCAAGAAACTTTTACCATCTAAGCTTAGGATTTACTGAAATTAGCACTTCAGCTTCTGTAGGAGCTAAGGAAGGGAGAGCTTTTGTGGAAATTTAGTTATAATGGTTTCAGCATTAACCTTATGGAGTTAATAGAATAACGTACTACCTTGAAAACACAGACTAAAGATGACTGAGTGACAAAGAACTCAGCAAACAGCAACAGCACAGTGCCAGGCCTGGGAGCTTTTTCTTCCTGGACAGCAGTGTTGTCTTCATGTAAACACCAGCTAGCCCATTCATGTAGGCACAGTTAAAACTCATTAATGTGTACATTTTGGGAGCCTACTACCATCAGAAGCAGTGAAAATGCAGTGACTGCTCATGCTAGTATGTGTTCTTCAGCCTTAGTACTGAAAAGGAATGTTTTAGTCTGTGATAAAACAGGAGGAGAATTTAAATCAAATGTACCAGCTTTCTTCCTTTTCCCTACCACTGGTGCATTAATATTCTGGTAAACCAGAATCAAATGCTCTGGAACAACAAGAGTTCACAGCGATAGACTTGCCTGTTTGGTGATAAGGAGAGACTCAATTTAAGATCTCTCGCCAGATTAAAATGCACACAACTGAAGCTTGACCTGAGGTGCTAAATACAAAGAGTAGGAACCAAAATAGAGTCACATCCTTCATAAATCCAACTACAAGAAGCTGCATTAACAAACTAGTCAGAATTAGCTTTCATCTGGATTTTGAAGCCTTGTACTGTAACTGCAGTCTCCCAGGTTCCTTAAAGCAGCGAACAAGTATTTAGGTGTTGTTTGCCCTGTTCTGCTTTGCTCAGCCAGAGAACATGAGGCATTTTGTAGCTCATCTATTAATTCCCTTATATTAAATTGCTGTATATGCAATATTACCAATCACAAATCTGTAGAGAAACAGGATTACCCTGAATTATTTGACAGTGCTGAACATTATATCCTGGTTCCTCAGCCCTGTGCTGACACCCTGACAACTGGAACACATTTCTTTTGTCAGACTTGCGCATCTCCCTCTGCACAAGACTGGATGAGGAAACCAAAAATGATCCTGGAATACCACATAGGAGCAGGGGAAGAAAGGAATTTAACAGTTTTATATGTGTGTGGTCACTATACCAATTACGGTGCTCTGAAATGGTGGGAATGTTCCATGTCTGTGCTTTACCAAATGCAAGGAAACACAACACAGGGATTATGAAAGGATGATTTTTTTTTCTGCTCAGGAGTTAAAGTGCAGGGTTTGGTTCTGGCTTGTTTTATGGCTTGAAAAAGTGACATTTTTAATGTGAGAAAGGTCAGTCTTGTCAACTTATAAATAATTAGGTGTTGTATTATATGAATCACATGTTACTTCATAGAATCCTTCCACTTAAAGGTCTCCAAAGAAGCATGTACACACATACACACACGTGCAGGCAAGGCAGGGGAGGGGTTTTTCCCTTCCTTCAGGAATGCATCATTTCTGAAGGAGTAAGAATCTTAGCAGTTTCTTTTTGTATATGCCAGGAAAAGTCCTCCCCAGGTAAAAGGGCCCTGGCTGTCTAATTAATGTCTGATGACTATTTGATAGACAGTGTGCCCAAGATTGACAGACAGGAGACAGAGTTCAAGGCATAGCAGTGGGAAGAGAGTCCAGTATCATTTTCTTAGCATCTTAATTCCTCTTAAAATGCAGGATTCAGTATCACCACCTCACAATTATTCCAGAACTTACCAAACCCTGCAGGCAGTTGTAGCAATACTGCAGTGGAAACCAATAAAGCAATTTTAAACCAACATTATGATCATCTCATTTACAGGACTCTTATTCTGAGCGCTGCCACACAGCAGGACAACAGTTGAACCAGGAATAGAATTGAGGTCCTCGCCATATAAACATTAATACCATTGGAATATTGAGGAACAGAACAGCCAGCACTGCACATGGAAATATTATCACCAAGCCCACATAAAAATTCTAAAAGATGTCATCATAATTAGGTAAAAAAAGAGAAATTATTACTTTTTAAAGCCTTCAAGAATGTTTCTGAATTTTTAGGTTGTTGCAATATACACTATTTTCTTCTCTATCCAGAAATGCTGCAAGCATGGAGAAACAGTAACAGACATGGCAAGGTCACACAGAGCATAGCACTGCAAATGTGGGGAGGAGAAAAAGCACACAAAGGAAGAAATGATGGAAATATTAGGGTTGGCAAATACCACTGAGTTTCATTTCTAGACTACTGGAATAGTAATGCATCTGAATTTTCAACTAATGATATGTCCTTCCATGTAACTCCTCATAGGGATAAGAACCCCATGCATGTGTGTCAAAATCCAGGGCTGACACTGAGCAATCACTGAGTTTATCTTGCTAATTCAAAGACACATACAATGAGAGTTTGACTGGTTACAGGACAGACTAAACAAAAACTAGCAGGGAAGAGAGCTGATCCAGTTCTGTCATTCTATTGCTGGAAATACATTCTTCTGTATCACCCCTGTAAAACCCAGAACAGGCAAGTAGCAAGTCAGTCACTACCAGACTGGGGCCATCTCAAGGCCACCCAGTTAGGGCCTGACCATTCTCTTGTTTGCGTGTGCAAACACAGGCATCCTTTCCCAGGGAGACTGCCCTTGCATCAGACTCCACACAGGTACAGTGCCAAGCACGACACATTTTTCTTTCCTAACTGGAACTTCAAGGCATCTAAAGCAGTATAGAAAGCAGTCACTTAAGGAGATTACAACAGTGACGATGCAACACAATGCTCCTTATACATATTTTTCTAGATTACCTCTTGATATCTTCTACTAACAGAACCCCATTACTTGTTAATATGAACACTTACGCTTGAAAAATTCAAGTTTTAGACTGGGCAGCAGGGTTGGGGGGGAAGCCTTTCACTACGTGGAAGTAAACTTAAGATCTGAAAACACACCATGGAATTCCATAAAGATATTTCTCAAATACAACTCGTGCAAGCAGGGCTTGTCTGCATAGAAAGCATAGTGGAACCGCGAGAATACTCAGTAACCAAGCTGAACAGACCAGAAGCTGAGATTTCCAAAGGTCCTCCCTGATTTACAAATGTGTCTTGCTTGGTTTTAACTAAAGTTGTAAAAAAATCTTATTAATCCTCAGCTAACATTTCCCTTCCCCTATTTTTTCTTGGCTAAAAACCTATTTATTGAAGAATGTGATTCAGGTTACTTTGCTGTCCTTTATACCTAAAAAAACCAAACAAGAAACACACACAACCCCCAAACTCCAGCATATCAATGCAGCATTTTACATTCCCCGCTAATGTCTCTGGCTCCCCTGAGGAGCTCTCCTTCACGTATTGTTTCATCACTGAAAACGGTTCCAATGTGACCTTTTCATTCAGCTGTCCTGCACTAAGCAGATACTATGAGAAGACAGTTGCAAGTAATGGCCAAATATGATTTTCATTTAAAGTCACATCAAAGCGTATTTTCATCCTCATCAGGATGACATGTAAACCTTGAAAAAATGCTGGGAAAAAAAATGAGGTATTTGACTCACATGAAAGAATTCCTGTGGAAGCATTCCATCTTCTTTATCCTGATAAATCCTATTATATTAAGATCTGGTACACTATGCAATATTTGAAATAGAAGGGTCTGAATTTCCATAATTTCTGCATTGAAAAGTAACACTAACATATTCTGAGGTACTTCAGTATCAAAAGCTTTTGCCCTGCAAATCTATACCATAAAAAAAGAAGGCCAAAATACTAAGAGGAGGCAGCACATCTTTTACTGGTTTCTTGTATTTACCAAGTGGGTTTCCATCTTAGCTGCTTCCTTGTGACCTCTGCTGCTCCTGTCAAGGCCAAATCCTCAGAGATGCTCAGCTCACAGGAGCTGTCTTTGTTGCCCTTCACAACCCTGGATACAGTGCTCTTCCACAAGTCTGCCTTGCTCAAGGGTACCTCTTATTATACTGTGACCTCAATCACGTCCATTATATTCTTTTTTCCTTCTTTTCACATGAAAGTTTTTCTATGAAAACTACTTTAAAGACCCTTCCTGCTAAAGCTCTCCCTCGTTCTAATTCTTTTTAGGTGAATGGATGAGCTTTTATAAACGACTTTGGGTGCTGAATAGAAAGGCCAGAAGAGATTCACAAGAGCTTAATGTATAACGCTCATCAATGCTGGCATATTTCAACTCTGGCAACTTCCATCCCTTCTCCAGACTGGTGGATAGAAGGGAAGGGAAAAGAAGGCCTTTAACTGAATCCAAGGTCAGCATTTAATACTCTTTAATGCTGGACTATCAATTTTGGAGGCCTATATAATTCCTTTTAAACTGTCAGTTAACAAGTGTAATCCCTGTAAATAAACAAACCCTTGCGTGAACAGGCTCTTTTGATGCTTAAGAATAAGGCTAAACAAGCAATGAGACACATCTGAAGTCTGATGTATTAATCAAAGCATGTCTTCTATGCTGCTTCTGAGCTGGGAGCTAACAGTTTCAATGCACCTCCCAAACGGCCTTCATTCTTCAATACTTCATTAAAATACAGTATTTTATTTAAACTTGGGGGGACCAAGCTTTATTTTGCATCTCTGAGGTCTCTATCTACGCCTCTTCACAAAGGAATACATTCACAACTTTGCTCTGAGTATTGGAGAGCTCCCCTTACTCTACCTCATTCTTATTCAGATTCAAAGCAGCCCTGCAGAGAAGGATTTGGCAGTGTTGGTTGATAAGAAACTTAACATGAGCCGGCTTCAGTGTGCGCTCGCAGCTGAGAAACCAACCGTATCCTGGGCTGCATCAAAAGGAGCGTGACCAGCAGGTCGAAGAAGATGATCCTGCCCCTCTACTCTGCTCTTGTGAGACCTCACTTGGAGTATTGTGTGTAGTCCTGATGTCCCCAACATAAGGACATGGAGCTGTTGGAGCAAGTCCAGAAGAGGCTCATGAGGGTAAGGGGGCTGAAGCACATCCCGTATGAAGACAGGCTGAGAAAGTTGGGGCTGTTCAGCCTGGAGAAGAGAAGCTGTGTGGAGACCTCATAGCAGCTTCCAGTATCTGAAGGGGGCATACAAGGCTGCTGGAGAGGCACACTTCAATAGGGCCTGCAGTGGCAGGACAAGGGGTGATGGCTTCAGACTTTAACAGGGGAAGTTTAGATTGGATATAAGGAAAAAATTCTTTACTGTGATGGTGGTGAGGCACTGGCACAGGTTGCTCAAGGAAGTTGTGAATGTTCTGTTCCTGGCAGTGTTCAAGGCCAGGCTAGATGTAGTGTTAGGTGACATGGTGTAGGATGTAGTGTCCCAGCCTGTCACAGGGGGTTGGAACTGGATGATCTAAAGGTCCTTTCCAACCCAAACCATTCTATGATTCTATGATTCTGAAAAGAAATAGAATCAAGCCTCAGTGGTTTAACTATTACTTCACAGTGTACCAACACAAGCTGAGCTTTCACTACCTAATTTTGGTACTCATGGCCTTAGCTCCATGCTCACTGTGCTTTACAAGTCTTAACGCCTGCTGCACATTAGATTTCATTATGTGAAGCTGCAGCAGCATCTGTTTGTTCTTGCCATGCACCACAGCACATTTTCTATCAAACACTACATAAACCATTTGACCCCATCTGCATACAAACCTTCATAGCTATCCCCATTCAAACTACCCCCTCCACTCATTCTGCTTCAGATTCACAACTTACTAACAAAAACCAGTTCTATAATTAATGTATATAAACCTGACTCATTTCTGACATTTTTTTCCCTGCTTTAGGTCAGCGCTATCATTAGGTTAAAATTTATCATGAATACAGTGAAATCACATTCACTGACTAACTGTTAAGAGATCAAGACAGTAGCATTTAACTTGTCTAAATGGTCAAAATAAGCTAAATATCAAAAGTGAAGTTTAAAATAACATGTTAAAGGTCTAAACTTTTCTGTAGGAACACATGCACAGTTTCTACTGAGACTACAAAAGCCCACACACTACACATGCCCTAGTACTTGTAACACATGCAGTGCTTTCCTGTTATTCAGGTGCTAAATTTGGAGAAAAAAGATAACTGTTTAGGCACTAAGACGTCAGGCATGAGATTAAATCTCTATTAAGACTTTTCAGATAAAAAGTAACATGTTTTCATCAAACAGAAGCGAGCTGTGAAATGTGCCGTCATGAGACTCTGCTGAGGACAAGAATTTAAGGTCAGCAAAGAAACTGATACAACTAGCAATGACAATAATTTGGGGGGAATATTGGACAATCATATAAAAATGACACTTATGGAGAATTTTTATTAGAGTAATAACTCATCTGAGGCCAGACTTTCAGAGCAAATCTGCCTCAAAGGGGTCTAAAATCAAAGACAAGTATTATTACTTGGCTTGAGGAGTCCCCTAATGGGAACACACAGTCCAAACTTTTTTCAACAGTCTGAACCCTAGGCTGGTGAAGGAACACCAAGGAACACCCTCTGTTCTGAAGGAACAGAAGCAAAAATCCAGTCCTACCTGCCAATTATGTCAGGAAAAACCAAGTGGAAAAGTCACCATACGTCCATGTTCACCTTAGCACAGTGAAGACAACAATGCTGAACTCATTTGGGCTGGGAGGAACGCCAGAACCAACACACTCTGGTTTAAAACAAAGCCTGAACTCCATGAGACTGCAAGTACTTTTCGGTCACCTCTCCATTTAGAACCCAGGCCAACACTCAGTAGGTTCAAAGCCCAATTCAGACTTGACCGGAGATAATGGGTTCTCCTCTCTTGGTATTAAATCAGATCATGACCTGAACCACCAGCAACACTTCATTTGGACCTTCACACAAACTGGCTGATACAGATTTCATGATACACATGGATTCTATGACACTCAACATAGGTAACCCTACCTTGATAGGCATAGAGAGAGCTAAGAAATGTTGTTCCAGTAAAGCTGTACCCAAAAGATTGTATTGCACAGCTCTCAGACCTTGTACAATCACTAAAGCCTGTGCATTTACACTGTAAACAGCTTCCCTTCAAAGACTGGTTCAACTCATCCTATCCCATTCTCCTTAAAATTAAACATCATCTCCATTGGAATCGAGAGGTTGTGGCCCAACTATAATGTAGTGTGAATATATTTAAAGTAAAACACCAAAACCACAACTGCTCCACATTATCTTGTTCTACTCTCAATTTTGCTGTAGTAGGCTGTTGGAGTACTAAGTCAATACACAAACTTTACTATGATGGTAGCCTTCTGCTGTACAGAGGGGGAAATACAAACTGAGCCCTCCAATCCAGCCATTAGCCTTTTTAATGATTCTGAACCACAAAATATGCTAAGATTCTAATAAGAATCTCATTCTGCTCATCCTGCCTGTGCTTGAGTCATAGATGCTCAGTAGGCTCCCGATTTCTTTGGCCTTCCATTAAGCTGAAGTCTGTATGGGTATGAGACCTAAAGGAAAAGGATTACAAGGCTTTATTCAGTGCTGTCAGAGACAGAAAATCCCTGTCTCACTGCCAGATGCATTAAACTACTGATCTCACAATTGCATAAAATTATCACTGGCATTAAATCTATGCTAATTCAACCCATAGCAAGGAAAGATGATTTAACCCAGAACCCTTTTCCAATGTCATTCAAAGCCCTAATTAGAAAAGTGCTCCTGTTTTCTCCTCACGTTCTATTATTATAGGTATTATTCAAAATGTATTATTCATATTCATTAAGCAGAATGAGAATAACAAGGGGACACTTACTATATAGTTGAGGATTGCTGTTTAGACATTCCTGGTCACAGTTTCCTTTTCTTACAGAAACATTAAACCCATGTTACATAGGTTCTTGCTTGTCATTACTAATGGAAACAGCACAAAAGCAATGCTCATTTAACTGCTACATATATAATTTCAGATGACTGAAGAGCAATATCCTTTTCTTCTTTCCTTTGTAATTCTCCCTTCTAAACTTACAGGAAGCATGAACTCCCACCACTGAAAAAAATTTCCTTAAGCACAGTCCAGTTGGCTGTGGAACATGTCATGACACTATCAGGCAAAGACAACTTCATAGAAACACAAATACACAGATGAAGAGAGTGTCTGAATTGGGTTAAGAATGTATCTTAAACCTAACAGCCCTACTAGAGCTTCCATAGCACTTTTCATTTATAAGTCTCAAAATCTCCTTACAGAAAGACAGTCTATCTCATAGAACCAAGCCCCTGTGTCCAACCTGGCCTTGAACACTGCCACGGATGGGGCAGCCACAGCTTCTCTGGGCACCCTGTGCCAGTGCCTCAGCACCCTCACAGGAAAGAGCTTCTGCCCAAGAGCTCATTTCAGTCTCCCCTCGGGCAGGTTCAAGCCATTCCCCTTGCCCTGTCCCTACAGGCCCTTGTCCAAAGCCCCTCTCCAGATTTCTTGACAGCCCCTTTCAGTATTGTATCATTTACCTAATTTTATAAAAGAAACAATCAAGGCTCAGAGGATGAAGTAATTTGCCCACAAGGTGCCTGGAACAGAGACAGAACAAAAGATGCTCCATGTCCTACTTCCTGCAGCTACTATGAGCAGACATGATGCACAAGGGAGCAACAAACACACTCGTATTTTTGAGACAAAAAGAGATGAACTTTAATACTTTGGAGCTCAAATTAATGTTGAATTAACGGTGATTAGAACAGACTTTTCCGTCAGGGAGATTTTTCTACAACAACTGTTTCTATAGAGACCTATCGTTGGCCTTTACATTCCCCTTTAATGTGCTTGGCACACATTCCTCTTCAGACAGCCTATCTGGCTAGACAGATCACTAGTCTGATCGAATATGGCAATTTCTATGTTCTTAGGGGAAAAAATAAAAAGCAGTTCAATAACACACTCCAGGGAAAAATCCAGAAAAATCTAAAAATTAAAACAAAAACATAAAAAATTGCAATAAATTCATTTTGCCCTCCTGTGTTGCAATATGATTTTATGTGCAGCATTAAACCTACAACATGAGTTATCCTTTACTTGGAAGTGACTCTGACTAGAGGCAGGCAATTGAAATACACAATCCTGGTGGGTGAACTGAGTTTATATCCATTCTAATTACATTCATAATACACTCATTTGAACTACCGTAGGTATTATTTAGATCTATGCTATACATTCTGTCTAAAATAAATTGAAATAAAAATATAATGCATAGCTGAAAAATATACTCTGTACAAAGTACTGTATCTCAGTGACAAGTACTTAAAAAAAAAGGCTAAAAGTAATAAAAATTACTGCTAGAAAAATCGAAGTGTTCCATTCCTAGATTTTATGGGGGCAGTAAAAAATGAAAAAGCAGCTCTAGTTAAGCTAGACTGATGAAATGATATACTGCCAGAAAGGCATTCAAGGTTGTGTTGAAACAGATTTAAAATTGATATATATCAAACACAATAATTCTGGTGCATATTAAATAGAGTCTAGCTGGAATGCTAGTGTATACTTTCACTGGATGATTGTACATGAAATAAAACATCGAAGTCTGAGGTGGACAAAATTGGAGCCTGGCTGAAGCTGTTAATAGCAGGTTTAACCCATTAAACATGGTGCATTTGAGCAATACTGACTATTTTATTTGCAGGAGTTTCAGGAATAACAACTTCTGCCATTTAAACTCTTTAGTTTCTTTACTTGTAACAAAAAGAAAAAGTTTCTAAATGATGTGTAGAAGACACAAAGACTTTCGCCTTTAGCCAGACCAAGTGAGAAAGGGCATTCATGTGTTATAAATGATTTAAGAGCCTGTCTTCTACAGGCACAGCTCAGAGAAACACGCACCTGTGCTGGGCAGTAGTGAGCTCTGACACCTCTCTCTGACACACACCAAAGGGATGAGTTTATCCCCTTCATCTGCATCTCTGGCTTGGTGGCAGGAAGAACACCAGGCCAGGTGAGAGGGTTACAGCACTGGGAGTAAGACTGCAGTGTTTGATTTCATTGTTATGGTACAGCCAGTGGAAGCTGAAGATATGAAGTACTTTATGTTCATACCAAACAAGTGAAAAACAAGTGGACCATTAACATTCTGGCCACATTCTGTGTGGGTCCGCGTTATGACACCATATTTATTCTCTTAAGCAAGGTGCTTTAACCCGAGTTTACTGGGAAGAACGAACTGATCTTTCCAACACTACCCAATATTCATCTTCCTCCTACTGGAAGTAGATAAACTAAAGAACAGGTTTCAAAACAATACCCAATGTGGCTGTCCAAAATAATCATGAAACAGGTTGGAATTGCAGAGTGTTCTGACGCACACATTTGCTTTGCAGTTAATCATTCTGAAATTCATCTTCAGCAAATGACCAGCACAACAGCACAACACTACTCTGGTGATGAAGGAACTAGACTTTGATAAAACAAAGAGTATTTGGAATTAAACAGGCTTTGTACTCTTCCTCCACAACAGGGAGGATTTCAGTTTTCTCTCATTTTCACAAGGATTTAGCTCATTACTCTGGTCAGAACTATGAGGAGTTGTCATCACTTACAGGAACAGAGGTCTCTTGAGTAGCCTCTGCAACACAAACAGCATCCCACTCTTTAGCAGAGTAGATGCTGTAGGAGTATAGTATGCATCACCACCTTTGTTCCTATGTGTAAAACCTTGTCAACGTAGTGATTTTAAAGAGTAACTCACATAGAGGAATCAAGAACACGACACCATTACCTCAATGACTAAGAACACGTGCCCCAGCTGTTTACATTTGGTGATGCCAACACCAGCATCACTGTCTACAGACACACTGGCAATGTGAAATGGATCAATCATTACCAACAGCTTTCCACCTGTATCCCAACCCCACGACATGAGGTAGACAGAAAAAAACACGGTATCAATAGGCTCTAGAGACCCCAGCATTCTATGCCTACAAAATTGCTCAATCCATCCATATCAAGGAATGCAACTGACTTGTTGACAGCAGAAACTGAAAAACACTGTCAAAGATAAAGCAGGCTGGTATCTGACAAGCTGAGTGTGCCATAGCAATTATCCCAGAGAAATTCTAACTACAATGTCAGCTTCTTGCAGGGCACTTGTGTCTGCTGACAAAGACAAAACAGAAGTCTGCTTCTGAAACCTCCACACGTATAAATGCTCACCAGCCTAAGACATCCTGCAAAAACAAGCTGCTTTGACAGTTCAAAATGGAAAGCATCCAGGCCTTACCTACACTAGGAGATGCTGAATTATTAGTAACAAAATGTTTTAAACTTGCCTGCTTGACTACTGATGTTGAAGAGACAACACATTCCCCTCCTCCCTTCTATGGCCTGCAGAGGGTTTTCTACTAAAAATCATATGTAAAAAAGCACACGTACATGGGGGGTGTTTGCACAGCCCCACCATGCTCAGCCTGGCACCTGCAGAGATACGCATATACACAGCCAAGCCCCGCCTGAGGCAGTTCAGATCCAATACTGCTGCTCCGATTTCTCACAGGCATGAAAAACAGAGTATTCCCTCCTTTGCTACAGAAGCTTTCTACTTTTTTGAAGGCTTCTCCTCAATTCCCCATGCCAAGCCAGCCAGGCTGCTGCTCCTCCAACAACATTCTGCTTTACAGTACAAATATTTGCCATGGATACATGAGAGAGAGCCTGAGATTGAGCTGTCACACGGAGCAGCATTCTACTAGCCATTTCAAGAATATGGAAGGCTTTTCTGGCACTGTGATTTACAACAGACTTATACAGGAGAGCTATAAAGGTAGCATTTTTCTCTTCATCAGTGTTACTGAATCTCTTGTGATCCCATTGCCGTGTGACTTAATATATTATTAAAGGCCAGGCTCCAGAGTTCTTTGAACACGAGGTAGATATGAGGACACTTTCAGTCCTCCTCACTGCAAAGAAAGGATTTGAATCACAAACCCCCAAAGACCATAAAGCAGATAGTTTCCACGATTTTTAATGCAGCCTTGCAAATATTTGAGCCATGCAGAGAAATTACTGAACAGCAATTTTAAAATAAATAGAACACATTATGGTATTTAAAAAGAGATTGGAACAATTCCTAAAGGACACATTCACTCAGTGCATCAACTGCGAGATAATAAGAACACAATTGTTTAGATGCCACCTTCACCTCCTGAAGTTTCTAACTGCTATTTCAAAGAGGCTGGAGAGAAGCTTCAGGAAAGGGATTGCTTGTTGTTCTGTATTTGCCCTGGTCTCATGTTATTTTTCCTTAGCATCAAGTATTAGACGCTGTCAAAAGTGAGACTGCTTACAAAGACGGACTTTTATTTATGAACATCATCAGTACACAAATGACCCTGTAGAGCTTTCTGGCCAAGACAGTGCTTGTTAAATTCATTACTTTCTTTAAGATCACAGATGAAGGCGGTTTATCTCTAGGTGTAAAATAAATATCACACTAAGGAAGAACCAGATAGAAAATACAAAGGCTTGAAAATCACAATGGAATAAAGCACTGTGCAGATAAGAGATCAGTCTTTCAAAGTAAACCAAAGGGATTAAATCAAACTCTGAAAGAAGACAAGGAAATGATAAATGATATAAGACTGTAACTAAACTAAATCTTTGGTGTCTAAATGAAATACAGAGGGCTGAGGAGATTATGCAAATCAAAATGAATCAGGCTGAATCAAGACTTAGAGCTGACCCGAAGCGTGAGGAACATGATGCATTGTGAAACCAGAGCAATTACACCACCTGAGATTGAATAGTTGACCAGAAGGAAAAGGATGAAAATTGTAAAAAGAAGGAAAGGGGGGGTCCATCTCCATAGCTGCCATGCAGACAGCTGTATAGGAGCAGAAAAAAGGAAGAGGCAAGCTGTCCAAAATGCGTATTACTGTTTGCTTAATTTAATACAATCATGCTCTTAATTCTTGGCAAGCCATCTGAGATCTCAAAGCCACACAGAGTAAACATCTACCAAGATTCTTCAGTATGTTTGAAACGGCACTGCAGGTGCTTTGTCCAAAATTCACTGTCCTCAGCAGGCAGTTGTATGCCTTCTGAGCAAAAGGTCCTCCTAAGGCAGATCATTCTGCATTGCTACCTCTGATCACTGCAGCTGGAATTCACATTCCAAATGTCTCAGAGGGATTTCAGAAGAGTTCAGATTTCAGCTTCTGGTTTATTTCTCCTCTTCCAACCACTTACATGAGTATTTACTAATAGACACACAGTAGAAGCAGTAACACAGAAGTTAAGCAACAAGTTAAATGATCCAGAAGGATGTCGTATTTATTTTATTCACTATTACTAGCAATTACAAATCGTGACACAAGGGTCTTTTGACCTTTAAAATAACTGATGCAGTCTTTTGCAGGCTGAGCAAACCAGCCTCCCCAGGAACACAGGGAAGGGAAGGACAAAAGTCAAGTGCTGTAATTAGCTGCATAATTATTTTCCAAAATAAAATGTGCAGTCTTCACCTCTCTGGCACTGAACGGCATCATTGGAGCTGCTATCATTAAGCTGCCATCACTGCACTATCATTATAGGGCTGATAAGGGAAGACAAACACTTTGAGATCCACTAGAGGATGCATTCATTTCCCAACTTCCCTCAACTAATGTATTTATCTACTTATTTTAGTGGATGATGGGGTTTTGAGGACAGGAAGGAAGGTCACTGACACTGGGACCAGCTGGGGCAAGAAGCATTTTTCTCACCAGGAATTGCCTCTGATATTCTAATAGAGACTAGACTATTTCTTCTTCAGCACATGACAAAACTCTCATTGACTTGAACAGGACCAAGATTTTACTCCAAGCTTGCAGCCACAAGAATGAAGCCAAGAAAAGAGCTAAAGTAGGGGGGGAAGAAGGGAATCCACATCATAAAGAAACATTGCTTAAGTGAAATCCTTTCCTCAATCTATAAGAAACAATTTTATGTCAAGAGGGTCCGAGCTACCCAATATAGCTGAAAAAATAAGCTGCACAATATCATTTGCACAATAAAATAAGAATCACTGAAGTAATTTAATTACTGTTGTCCCAGAAGTACGGCATTATACAGTGTTGATCCACCTCTGGGTATTTCTAATCTTCAATGTCATCTCAACTAGGACTCGGTAACACACTACTCGCTATGTAGTTGACATGCATTACATTGTATTTGCATGTGTGGAAGGTTTAATAGCTTTCTTTCATTTCCTGTTATTTCCCAGGATCCTGTTTAATGCTAACAAATAAAGTTTTCTTCTGGTCATTTGGTCTGGTTTTTGAAGTCCAGAAAAACCAGCAGCAGGCAGAAAGGGCAGGATCTCACCAAGGCAGACCCTTCCATGCAGAAAACACCCTGAAGAATTTGTGCCTCCACAAACAACAACAGAAAAGAAACAAGGAAATTCTCCACAACTGAACACGTGATGTAATTTCATACAGAGAATGTTAAAAACTACAGCCACAGATTATCTGTGTTTACAAAACACATGACAAAATGTTTAGCAGCTCACTGTGGTATAAACAGACAGGGACAAATGGAGTCAAACAGTTGCAAGTAATCACATGCATATAAAAATGAGAAGATCCTTAATTACATTTGAAAGGCTGGTTTAATGTCATGACCTGTTGAGAGTACAGTGGAAATGGATGTTTTTGCAGCCAGAATCTCTCATAGCTACCAGGCATCAAATTGATATTTATCTGCTGAAGAACTGAGTCACTGAACTAAATACTGTCCTGCCCCCCATATTACACAAACCAAGCATGCATTGGAGAATGAGCATTTAAACCTAATTCAGAAAACCTGGGCTTGTTTTAAATCAGAAGAACTCCGCTATGCAGAAACTAAAGCATCCCTGTCTCCCTGGTTTCAAGTGTGAAGTACCTACAGAAGAAAGAGCACCGGGTGATACCAGTTGTAGCAAGACCGAAAAATTTTAAGGAAGCAGTATGGGATATTTTTCTCTTGAGGCCAAAAGGCAAAGAGAAACTCTGAGAACAGGTAACTGCAAGGGACAGAACACACTAAGAACCCCCACAGGTTTTGAGAGGGTTGGGTTTTTAATGAACATAGATTTAAATATTCAGAACAACAAAAAAAAAAAGACTTAAAGGAGCCTTAAGTGACTAATAAGAGTTGTTCCAAAATACTAGCAGAGAATGCTGATTTTCATGTCACAAATTATCTGTGCTTGTGATAGAGACTGATGTTAATAAACAGAAATTAATACAAACATCAAATGTAAGCTTTCAGGCTCCCACAGAGGTAGAGAAGCAAAGGGTTTGTCCTTCTTTACCAACGTGTCAAAATTAACACCAACAAGGCCAAAACTCAGACCCATCTAACTCAGTTCTCATGTCAGCACATCTACCCACAGCTGTCCCAACAACACTACCAGCTGCTCATTAAAATCTGTTTCCAAACGTGGATTCCTTGGCATTTTGTATCTAGTCCTGACCAAAACTACTTTATACTCCTACAGGCTAGAAAGATTAACTCCAGGCTTCTGGTTAGCAGCTTTACATTGCCCTTAGGTTAAAAAAAACCCAAAAAACCAAAAAAACAGGCTTTTAACTAATTACTGCAGCATTGCATTTTTTTTCTAACAGAAAACACAGCAAACAAAAAGTTGACATTCACATAAATTTCAAAATGCATCCAAATCGTCAGCAACATTGCTTTATATTGCATTTTCCCCAGTATTTTCCCCATCTTTCCGTGCTATCCTTTCAGTTTCTAGTTCATTAAACCCATCAAGTGTAATCAACAATACTAATGCTAATAATACTAATAAATACCTGAAATCCTTGGGTAAATTTATACATCTGTGGGAAAAGGAGGTTCCATGGCAGCGGACTAGGGAATAAATTACCTAAGTAGCAAAGCAAATACACTAATTATTTTCATTTGGATGTTGCATCGCTCCCGGTTTTGCATCATTATCAACCTGTTTTCTCAGCCATTAAATTGGATTCCCTTCCAAAGTGCAAGCCAGGCTAGTAGACCGTAAACTCCCAAAACCCCCAATTTCCAACACAGATTCAATTTCCAGCCCATAAGGACTCTCGACCGCAGCTTACACATTAGGTAAGGCTATTCTTTTGAGACACGGAAGACTTGCTATACTTATCAATCCAAACAAAGTCTGAAAGGCAAATCTTGACAACATGCATGAAAACACAAAGCCTTTCCAGCAGACCATTCTCACGTTTCAACTACTTCACATGCACTTCACTGTAATTAAGAGCAGATCTGTTCTTCAGACATTAGGAGCACTTCTCTGGCTGAGGACATGTTCACAACATCTCAAAACAGCATTAACACGCAAACATTATTTTAGGTGTGCAGAAATAAATCTCAACCACAAAACCTCGTAACTCACTCCTTCACAAAATAGAATAAGCTCTCTTAACTAAAACCAAGTAAAGTATTCCTTCTTGGGTACTGCAGGCCATGGCTATTTTATAAAAGCAAGATGGCTTTAAAAAAGCCATCTAATTTCTAGGCTCTGGAAGGCATAAACTCATTTTATTCTGTAGAAACAGAATCCTACCTTATCAAGTAGCACCATCCTATGTCCTCTCAGGCTCAAACCCATCTTGGTTCTCCACACTGCAAAGAGGAGCTGGAAAAAAATGAAGTAAAAAAAATCAGCGAATTGCTTCTTTTTGTAGGAGTTTTACTGTTACCCATCACATATCCCCACTATAAACTGGAACATTACAATAACTTCAGTAACACAAATTACTCAGTTTGTGAACCGTCTCTAATTTGTCCATTCCCTTTCCTTCCTAATCAGCCCCAGTATCTCCTTATGAAAGATTAGAGCAGGTCTTTGTTCTTCTTCCAAGTATTTATTAGGCTTTGGTAAGGAGGATGAGTCTCCCCACCCAGTGTTACATTGCCACTGTACATAGACAGTGACAGCAAGACATGGAACGACTTCCTCCAAAGTCCTGTGGATAGCACAGCATCCTATCCACCAGCACTACATCCTGCACCTTCCCAGAGGCTTCAGGCTTGTTTCTGCTTTCTGAAGTATTCATTTCTACACATGAAGTGTTAGGTATTGCTTTGCCTTGTTCTAGGAAACATTTTCAGCAATGTATCTGAGCCAGCCTTGGCAGCCATCAGGACTAAGGGCGTATTTTAAAATGAAAATAAACTACCTCACAATCACACAACTATAGAAATCTTCAACATAAAAAGCATGCAATTTGATGGCAATAGCCCTAGGAAACCAGTAACACTGACCAGCATTTCCAGTGTTACACAGACATTTAATAGAAAGTCAAGGAAGCGATTGGGAGGCAATAAATAGGCAACAGGACAGAGAAGAGCTGCTACTGTTTTGCAGCAGAGGCCCTCCGAGGAAAGCAGCCCCTTTCTGTACCTTTCACAGTGCTGTATTTACTGCTCTCTGCCTCCGTACAATTCTAAACATCCATTGGACTGACTATGTGTCTAATGTCACTGTCCTCGAACAGGCAGGGGTCACCAGCATCGAGGCCACATTGCTGAAACTGCAGCTGCGCTGGGCAGGGCACGTCTCTAGAATGAAGGATCACCGCCTCCCCAAGATCGTGTTTTATGGTGAACTTGCCACTGGTAGCCGCAAGAGAGGTGCCCCAAAGAAGAGATACAAGGACTCCCTGAAACAATACCTTAGCCTTGGCCATATTGACTACCATCAGTGGTCCACCTTGGCCTCCAATCAGGAGACTTGGAGGCACACCATACATAATGCCGCTGACTCCTTTGAGAGTTCACGAAGAACTAGTCTCGAGGAGAAAAGACAACGCAGGAAGAATCGTGTCCCACCTGTTCCACCCAAGGAGACCTTCTGCTGTGCTTTTTGTAGCCGGATTTGCCTATCCCACATTGGCCTTCTTAGTCATCAGCGCGCTTGTAGTAAGCGTGGGTAAATGCCCTTCCCAAATCTTCGTTCGCGAAGTCAAGCCATGATCATTTACTGCTCTCAGACAAGAACACGATGAAGCAGGCTGACCCCTCACGAAATGAGAACACAAAATTCCTCACACTTCGGGCTCCAAAATGGGGGGATCAAACCAGGCAGCGAGGAAGCCTTCAGCCCCTTCTTGGATCAGCCATTTTGCCCAGCACTCCCTAAACACACATTTCCTCTATTGTGTGGAGAAAGTTACCACTCAAAGCATTTCTGAGCCCAAATCTCCACAGTGAGACTAGGATTTTCCACTCAGAAAGGGTTTTCTTCCCTCTCTGTGGCAGTGTTTCAGTGACACACTGAAATTTTCCTTCCTCTCATGGATAACTCATGGACACTTCCCACCTGCGGCCTCCTCCTCAGATGGGCTCTGCTTGGTCCACACACACAGAATAGCAGCTCCTGCTCCTCTTCCACAACTGCCCTGTACTAATCTGAGCCCTGAAACCCCTTTCCCACATATCCTATCTCCCCACCCCACTCCGATACAGACCTGGCCTCATTTTATATCTCCAGGTTCAACTGCTGTCAGAGCAGGCCCCAGCAGTTATCAAAGAACCATAGACTGGTTTGTGTGTGAAGGGACCTTAAAGCTCCTCCAGTTCCAACACCTTCCCCTAGAGCAGCTTGCTCCAAGCCCCTGTGTCCAACCTGGCCTTGAACACTGCCAGGGATGGGGCAGCCACAGCTTCTCTGGGCACCCTGTGCCAGCGCCTCGGCACCCTCACAGGGAAGAGCTTCTGCCTCAGAGCTCAGCTCAGTCTCCCCTCGGGCAGGTTCAAGCCATTGCCCTTGGCCTGTCCCTACAGGCCCTTGTCCCAAGCCCCTCTCCAGGTTCCCTGCAGCCCCTTTAGGCACTGGAGCTGCTCTAAGGTCTCCCCTTCAGGAGCCTTCTCTTCTCCAGGCTGCCCCAGCCCAGCTCTCTCAGCCTGGCTCCAGAGCAGAGCTGCTCCAGCCCTCGCAGCAGCTCCATGGCCTCCTCTGGCCTCGCTCCAACTGCTCCAGGTCCCTCTTGTGCTGCTGCCCCAGAGCTGGATCAAGACTTTTGCAAAACCTTTTCCAGCGGAGGCAAGACCTCGAGCTCTTGCTGAAATGCCCTTCCCACAGAGCAAGCATTTTAACAACATCTAACCTAGAGGAGGGCTGAAAATCATTCAAACAGAAACCAATCCGTTTGCAGGATCACATGTGAGACATGTCACTCATCAAACCTGAGCAGCCTGCAATCCATAGAAACTCCTGGAATTATCTTAAATATAGTGACTTATTAGCAGGAAACGAATACCGTTAAGCAGATGAAGCTGAATCTATTGCTGTCGTTAGAGAAAAACAAATTACTGCATGTGCCTTTCTCTCTCTCACTCTCCCTAGAGAACTAGTCATGTCTACAGGGCACAAGTATAACAGCAGCATTTATGTTAATGTACTTAACAAGGGCTGGAAAATAAGTATCTTTTATTTCTATACAGAACCCTCACCCCAGGCAGGGCACTTGCTGTGTTTGACAGTATGATTAGGCAAGTAGAGTCCTCCTGGCTTCCGACATCCTTTTACACTAAACACATCTGAAGGAGCAAAAAGCAAAGTGTAAGTTCTGGAATAAGTCCACAATACTCATAGTGAAGGGCTATTTATATCAGATTATTGCAGGTTTTAACTGGACTGCTTCATCAGGAGCATCGTGGGCATCCTATGTGAAAGGTTTGGGGAACATGATTGAATAAATGAAGCTCTGGAAGACAAATGCCTAAACATGGGTGTGATTTCTTTGTGATCCTGGGCAAGTTCTGCAGGAATGCTCATTGGTCTCTGTATGAAACGGAGCTCCCCATCCTTGTGAGGTGTTTTAAACAGGCAGGCTGCAGGTACCTTTCTCATGCACTAAAGTAAGTGGAAAACACTGGCCTCAATCAGGGCAGAATATTAACCAGATTTCAACAGTGATTGAATAATGTTCTGTATTTAGCATTACAGCTTCAGAATCACAACTGTGTGTAAAGGAATTGGGAGAACCGCATGAGGAAAAGCACTCGTGAAGAGCAAACCAGGAAAGATCTGTCAGTGCAAGAGCTGCAGTCACTTAGACTGCATCTGCAGTGACAGTTTGCTCCTGCTCTGGAACAGGTTTCTTACTGCCCTTGTCCATCAAAACTTGTCTTTTCTGTACTACTGCTTCACTAACATGGTTGGATGCACTGCCTGCGTTTGGTTTGCAAAGTACTATTAGGAAACCTGGTGAAGGGGAAAAAATAGGAAGCAGTCTGCCAGCCCATGGATGATACTAGAGAAGGAGCAGCTATCTGACAGATATTTTGGAGAGGATAAGGATTAGATCCTGCTATTATGAAAGGATCCAGAGGGGTTTTCTCCAGATGTCAGGTGGGCTGTTGAAATGATGAGGCTGTTGGGGCAGCATGTTAAAAACTGTATTGGAGCATCGAGCGCTTGTCAGCATCACACAATGCCTTCATGAGCTAAAAGAAGGAACCAGGGCTAATTAGCTCAAATGAACTATTAACAGCTACACTGTTCATGGTACTAGAAGGGAACACCCTCGCACACACAGAACTCTGCTGTGAAGGAATACAAGCTAATTCATCACTCTCTCAGGTACCTCTGGAGCCTCGAATAAAGGTCTCGTTATTAAAATTCCAGTGCTTGATCCTGACTGAAAGACCAGGCAGACAACTACAGTATTTACTGTTGCAGACTTCTCTCAAAGTGAAACAAAAGGGATAATCACAAGGTGTTTGTGCTAAGTCAGATTCCAGTCCTCCTCTTGTATTAAATTTTACTTTAACATCAGACATACAACTCCTTCTCCTGATCTGATCATTTGCCATGGAAATGCTACTTCTCTGCACTCATTTTGCCCTGTCCCTCATTAACTTCTTCACTTTACTCCTTTCCCCTCCCTTACTCATTTGAAGTAAAAATCTTGTGAATAGATCTTCTGCATTGGCAATACATTAACGCAACTTCGTCCTGGTCTCAAAATCTGCTACAGCTCTTCCTCCACAATGAGCAATATTTCTCCTCTTCAGTGAATTTGTCTCTACAAGTCCGTCACCTAAAAAGAAGATAGAGCTGTTTTCCCGAGTGCTTTTAAAGCAGATACGCAACAATCCTGCTCACGTCAGGAACATAAAAATGCATAATTGCCAGCCTTAAAACCATAATTTGCATTAAGATTGTGAAGCCAACCTGTTATGCATGCAGTGCTGTAATGGTAGCCTCAGCACTTGTGCCTCCTCCTAGATGGGCAGGGAAAAATACTGCTGAATACATACATCATTGCTGACCGTCCTCGAACAGAACTTCTCTGATTAGATTTGGGAACTGGCGAGGAATTTACTTTATCCATGAACTCCATTTCCTGGATAATGTTATTAATTTATTCATTAAAATGTTATCAAATTATTGCAAAGAAATCTCCATCCTGAGTGTTAGATAACAGCAGCTCTGCTTCCCATCTCAGCGGTACATTCTCTTTAACAGGACTTTTAACTAGCAATATTGCTTAGTGATTTTATTATTACCATTATTCAATTCAGCCTAGCCTTCACCCCCCCTTCTTCTTTGCACTCTGTTTACACTTTTTAATGAGGTTTTAATCTTCCCTGACATGTTTATTCAGGTTATTTGTTTTACAAAAGGAAAGGGCTTTAAGTACAACTGAGGAAATCGATGCTTTTTTCAACCTGGGTCCAAATCTCTTTCTAATTCTCCTTTTCAAACATTCCTCAGCCTAGGGAGGAGGCAAAAAAAGCAGTGACGGTTCTGGGCAGTGCACGCAAGAAGGTTAGATGGGTTTAGATTAATTCAAATAAAACTCAAATTCTTAGGAGAAGAGCAATGAAGTCTACAAATCCCCATAAGAATAACTGATTCCAAAATATTAAATTGAGCCCTCAGAGATTTCTGGATAAACTTAAAGAGCATTTTAAATGAAAATGCATTATGGAGCATGGTAAACCTTAAGCTGGCATTGATCACAGCAAATCAGCATTCCCTTAAAATCAAGCAATGTGCATCCTTTTCTGTTATATTCCTGCAGTGTTTGCCTATCTCTTTTGGGTTTGGGCTTAAAGGGTGGAAAGCCTGAAAACTCCAACTGCAAGAGCAAGAAGCGTGAGAGGCTGGGTTTGATGTGGAATACCTGAGTTCCAGCTGTGGATCACTAGCTCTCCAAACTCTCTCTCACTGACTGAAGTTTCTCACACAGGAAAAAAAAAATCTACATCCATGTAAAGCCATCAGAACACTGGCATTGAGGCAGACACACCTAAGCCTTGAATCACTGATGGTTCAAGTGAATTCTATCTTTATAGATTACAGCAGGGAAAAAAAAAGGTTGAAAAGGTAAGTTGTCTGGAGGACTGTTCACAGATTTGCTGAATCAACTCCTCTAAGAGGAGATCCTGCTTCTGTCCTTACTCTGTGAGCACTTTCCACACTGCTGAAACAGAGAATGACCCACCGAACTCCCTCCATTGGGGCTGAGAAAATACTGGGATGCAGTGAACTATATGAAACCTAAACATCTAAAGATAGTGTATATTATCCTGTTGCACGGAGTAAAAAGCCTTAGAGCCTTATGGAAACATCCTGAAGGCTGGAAGGACCTTCATTACTGCCTTTCACTAGCACTCTAAGGTTAAATGCACATTCCATGCTCCAGACCTGCTATAGTACCTTTGCAAGAAAAACCTGCTCCAAGTTAATTTAAGGTCCTTACTTACAGTGACATCGATGAAGGATTTCTGTTCTGTAATACTTGTCAGGCTGAATGCACACGGTACTGCCTCATATGCAAAATAACTAATAAGATGCTTCCCATTTAGTTTTCTGAGCAGTAGAAGTATTTAAAGAACATTCATGCAGTCAGACTTAATTTACTCTTCCCCCCCACCATAACTTGCAATCATTTTTCACCATCCTCATGCTAGTTAGCTATTATTTTGTAAATGAATGACTTCATTTAATTTAGTTGCAGATTTAATTTTTCCTTATTGGAAATGTCAGCTTTCACAGTTCATTAATAAGGGCACTTGGTGGAAAGAAAGCAAGGAAAGAAGTGAAAGTAGAGAGAAATAAATAATACTCCTGCACGTAACAAAGAGCTTTAGTTAATGTTACGCTCCCATGTTTGTTTAAGTCCTTCTTGAACCTTGGTCTCTGGATTAACATTGCTGGGGATATTTGATGGAATTCAGCAGACTGGATCCTCCATCAGATGCTGCTTGCTGACAAAGACATACAATATAACCCTTGAACTGTTCAGACTCTCCTCCCAAGTAGCTGGCAGGGAAAGCCAAAGGTGGCAACCAGCCATCTTCCTGTGACAGCGGTTTCAATATGCAGATGTAAAATGGTTCTTCCAAATTCTGCCCCAGCAGAACCGGGATTTCCCGACTGAAATGCATTTTGGATCCCTTTGGACAACCTGTGGCCTAGCTGTACTTCTGGTTGAGGAACAGCATCTCACTGCATTCGACAATCCAAAGGTGTCGCCTGTGCCTTGCACCTACAGACTGCTCAATGGTGACCACCTTCCTTAATAAATACATCAACACTGCCTTTATTCAACGTTGTACCTCAGTCACTCATGAAAATATGAGCAAAACCTACTTCAGTTTATCCTGTTGTAGCAATTAAAGCCAAGACATTAAATATTATTGTACGAATTCCTGGAGGTAGTCCAAAATTACCATTTTGGAGTTTTATTTTACTATATTTACTCAATGTGCCTGGAAAAACAAATAACAAAAATATATAATTTCTTTCTCTGCCAAGTACAATGTCACTCAAATGAAGAATTGCTTTAACAGCTTTGTCGTTAGTGATGACATTAGAGTGTTTTCTAAGTTCTGCAGAACCAAAGTGCTGAGGTTTTTTTAATGCAGTGGAACACTTGTGATAATGATGAACAAAGACTGAATAAATGTCACATCTATCCACCAAAGGCAATACACTACAAGTTTAATTTTGATCCAAATTTGTCACTCCCACCACCAGCTAATAAAGTAGATTACTGGCAGAGCAAAAAAAACCCCAATAATAATCTATGAAATCTTTATGACATAATCAAGACTTGTAGTAAAAAGTGACATATAAATCCAGCAACGAAACACTGCAGTAATATATTACTAAGGGAATGGATCTTGCAACCCATCCTGTACTTTCTCTGTAAAATGCTTTCTAAGCTCATTCCGATCAATTAGCATTTCTGAAACACTTTCTATGAAATGGCTTTGACTTTGTGTTATTGGTCTCCCTTCTGCTGCTTGCACATGTTTAAATGAAAGGCTCCCCACAGCTTTTGAGGAAAAGAAGAGAAAAATGAGGCAATTTCATTTTTAAACAAGTAAATAGCACATGGAGAACTGCATAAGGAAAAAACAGACCAAATTAGAAATAAGCGTTTCTATATTTATGCAGAGGCTCCACAAAGACAATAGGTGAAACAAAACAGAGCTCCTGTATGAGGCATTTTATATACACCAAAAGAGGCAAAATTGGCTTTATTTATGTGTGAGAAGAAGAGAAAGACAGGCTGTGTTGCGGGGATTTGAAGATATTAAGAGCTTGACTGAAACAACAGGGAAAATCTCCACCATGAAGTGTGTTGGATCAGGCCCCAAGAGCTGCACAGCTCCATCCATCCCCCTCTCCCCCCCCCCCATCCCCAGTTCCTTGCCCTCAAGGTCAACAGAACATAAGGCACACCCTCAGCATTCAACAGATCACATAAGGAATTGCTTCGCTTTAAGTAGATCTGAAGTCTCTTTTAAGAGAAAAGATCATACATGTGAGGACACAGCTGAGCTGGACAAGTAGATTTGATCTCAGGGCCTGATTTTCAGGTCCTCTTAATGCTTGATTTACCTCTTACTGCTTTGATTTACTTCAAAGAGATAAAAAACCCACTCAAGAAACAGAAGAGACCCAGGAAATTCTTACCTCAAATTTCCCAAGGGCACAGCACTGGACTAATTTTACATAATGGGGGGGTATTGATATGTTCAAACTAGCGTTTCAAAACCACATTCAGATTTTATAGGAACTACAATGTAAATGCAAAAGATTTCTCTAGTAAGCACTCAGCTGTACAAACCAGAACAATCTTCAGCTTTTCCTTCCCAAACAGCAAAGGTAACTATAATACACATACTTACCAAGGTGAAATTATCCTATCTTAGAAAGGCTATGAAGGGAAAATTCTACCATGGTATTTGCCTGAATGAAAGCTCCCATGCAAGTGTAAATTATTATCATTAAAATAATGAATTCTTTGCCTGGTTTAAGCTTTGCAGCTCACTCTCGAATTGAAAAGTGTTCTGTGCTCAATGAAACTCAGCAGTGTCATGTACATTTTCCACAGCGTTTGGTTTTCAACTTAATTCTACAGACACATGATCAGGAGACAAAACCCCATTACAAAAGGCTTGTGAGTAAGCACCCAGAATAGGTGTCTTCCAGTTATAATCGCTGGATAATGTGGAGGTTGAGCCTTATTACCACATTTTAAATACTAGCTCATCAGTTCAAATCTGGGTCAGGGAGAAAGTTAGAGAGAAGAAAGCTCTTAGATACACTCTTATCCAATACATTACTTTTCGGCAATGGCCCTATATATATATATATATGTATATATATACACACACTGATATATAAAGAAAGCAGCAGAACATGTCACCAATTTAGGGAACTCTTGTCATTCTCACTCAGAATTAAAACAAGCACCAAGCCAGAACTGACCTCAACGCCTAAAATTCTCCCTCAGATGGCCAAGGTTGAAATGCATTGTCCAGCACTGCATTCACATTCACATTTGACCCTCACCAGTACCACAAATGCTGAAGAAATAGATGAGAGAACCACTGTAAATTCATTTTCAAGCACTACTCCAAGCCAGAGCAGAAGGAGGTTTTTAACCTGACAGAGCAATAGGAAGACCTGTGCAAGAACCACGTTTCTTTTGGTTAATTCAAATCTCTCACCCTAACTATTATGTTTCAAGATTCCATTCAAACACATAGGAAAGAATAAATCAAGACACTAACTATTCTGTCCCTGAAAATTCTCATGTTTCTTCCGTGGCTCTTCTGTTTTGGGAAGAAATAAAACTTCAAAAGATCAGAATGAAAATTCCTTCTATTTTCCATCTCGATTTCTAGATTTCACTTCACTCTTTATGTACAGCACAAAGCACCTTGTGCCTAGCCTTTGAAGCCTGTGCAGGTAATCAACACTTACTGATTTGAGTTAGATTTGGGACTAATAATGTTTGAAATAAGGTCTAGACTATGTTAAGCTGCACATGCAGGATTCAAAACTAAAGGCCACCTTTGAACATATCTGAATTACTTTGAAGAATTATTATTCATGTAAAAGAGGCTCTAGGACTAGCTTATCAATGATAAGCATGTTATTAGCATAATGGCAGCATGAGTAGTAGCCCATTTAGACAAGTTATTGCATATGAGTATAACACACGGTTCTAAGCAACATTTTCACTGATTCAATCTTGTAATTATAGCAGTCAATTAACATTAATATGGCAATTCTGTGACCCACTTTGTAAAGGGGTCAGATAAAGTGATTGAATGGTCCCTTCTAGTCATCAAACCTATAAATAACAGTTTATTAAGGTAGTTGATAAGCAAGAATAGCTAGATGGAGTGTAAAAACCCAGCCCTGAAGATCAGCCTTCCACTGCCACTGCTTACAGGATGGAACTGGGTCAAGCCTCTTCCATCCTACACCCTCCAGTTTTACAGGAAGTGTGAAAATCTGCTTCTCTTCATGTTTTAGCAACCTCAAAAACATTCCTGGGATGGAAAACCAACAGCCTGTTCACTTTGGCATTAATCCTTTAAACCCTGTTTATAACTGACACCTAAATTCAAATTGTATTGCAAGGATTCAGAAAAGTTCTTTTGGCATTTAGAACAATTTCTTTGTTCCTCTTGCACATCACATTTACAAAGTAAATTCATTTACAAAATGCTGTTTAATGAGGGAGTCTTCCACTCTTCCCTCAATCACTTCTCTCTTTTGGTGGGTTATATGCCAACAATCACGCACTATGTGCAATGTAATGCTTTCATGTGTGGTAGCAAGTTGTGCAAACCTTGGCTAAGAAGCGTTCCCTTGTTTACTGTTTATGGAGGATTTGTGTATCTCTTCGCTAATGTTCTTTAACTGCTATAATTTGATTGCTTTGTGTGCTGAAAACAATAAAAAGTTAATTAAAAATAAACACAGAAAAGCAAGGAGTTAGACCCTTGTACCATCCACACACAGTTGTAAACTGAAAGCTTCGATGGAACCCAAGCAGCTGGAGAGATTTTAGATGCTGTGTTGATTCTATACAAGCATCACCTACAAACAAAAGGTGCTGCATACTTAAGTACTTAAATATTTTTGTTGAGCTGCATAAAGAAGGAGATGCAAAACTAGTCAAAAGATAATGATCGTAATTTCCAGTGTTTGTCTTCCGCTGTATTTGTAGCTGTAGTAATTGCAAGAGATAATGTGCTAGACGGGCAGTAGCTCTCTCCTTGACCCCAGTCAACTGCTGTACTTTCAACAAAGCTATTGTTAGCTGAGGATGTTCTATTTCTCCCATGATGCAACTGGAAAATGCGGCTGTGCACATTCATCTGAGTATGTGCAAGTTTTCTGCCCTACTGCTTCATCAGGCAGGTTTATCATAGAATCACAGAGTCACAGACTGGTTTGTGTTGGAAGGGATCTTAAAGCTCACCCAGCTCCAACCCCTGCCACGGGCAGGGACCCCTTCCACTGGAGCAGCTTGCTCCAAGCCCCTGTGTCCAACCTGGCCTTGAGCATTGCCAGGGATGGGGCAGCCACAGCTTCTCTGGGCACCCTGTGCCAGCGCCTCAGCACCCTCACAGGGAAGAGCTTCTGCCTAAGAGCTCAGCTCAGTCTCCCCTCTGGCAGGTTCAAGCCATTCCCCTTGGCCTGCCCCTACAGGCCCTTGTCCCGTCCCTACAGGCCCTTGTCCCAAGCCCCTCTCCATCTTTCTTGTAAGCCCCCTTTGTCTGGGATTTTTCAGGCAGAGTGGCAGTTATCCCACTCTGTCCAGCTTTAGTGCATGCACAGCTTGTTCCTCTGCTTGGGATGAGGACGTACAATGCTCACCTCACCTGCAGTTAAAAAGTGCACTGCCTATGTATCCTGTTCCCCCCACATTCAGAACTGCATGTTTCCTAACCCTGGAGAACCGTTACGCTATGGAAAACCCTCCGGAGTTGAAAGGTTTGGCCTTTGCCACATGCTGGGAAAAGTCTGAGGAAAAAGCAAGGACATCATCTACATGCTCTTGGGAGCAGGAGGAGTTGTGCACTTAAGTGAGGCTCAAACCTCCCCCTACCAAAATGCAACTCTAATGGGAAACCTGACTGCAAGCAGGAAGCCAAAGCCCCCTTGGAGCCCATTTGCTTGCAGGCTCCGCTCCCCCAGTCCCCCTGTACTTGAACTTCTCTGTGCAGCAGCAGCTTTTCTGCCATTTGAAGGAAAAAAGCCTGTGACTCAACATTCCTGTAATGTGGAAACTCAGTAAGAGAACATCCCTTGGCATCCACAAAGGGGCAGGCACAAGCAATATGAAACCCAAGTTAAAAAATAGGACAGGTGAAAGTCATTCCAGAAACTCTAAAATGTGTTTTCCAATGATTAGGGGAAAAAGGAAATTGATTACTAGTCTGCAAATGTTCCTGAGCAATGCAGGAACGGGGAGAGCAAGTCTATTGTGACTACTATTTGAACTGCAGTACTTGGCATTCAGCAAGTCAGGTGATTCCATTCACAGTCACTGTTATTTTGCTCTCTAAATGTTGACCAGATGGTCAGTTTTGTATGGCACCAAGAGGGGAAGGGAGGTGTTTGCGAGGGGAGAGGACTGGAATGACAAGATTGTGTTAAACTCCACAGCTACCACTGCAATACAATGCCTGGAGAAACATCAAATTCAGATTTCATGTGCATGTATTTCATATGCAGACAGCAGCATAACTGCCTGGAAGGAAAAGTCAGTTATTTTCTTTTTCTAAATCCTTTTTGCTTATCAGCTATAAAATGTTACAATAAAAAAAATAATAATCATCATCACATTGGGGTGAACTGAAGTCCCAGAAGGTGCTTCTCGAGGAGAAAAGTAATTGTTAGCCAGAGCTGATTAAACAGCAATATTTTAACAGAGACTGAAAGGAATCATCCAGGAGATGGTAGCTGGGTATCCTCCGCTTGTCAGGAATGGCTGATTTGCTCAGAAATACATCCTAGGGATGCTGACGCCACAGGTACCACCCCTCCCCAGCCACACTAATTGTGTATTAGCATACAAAAGATTCACTGACCTTTCCAATGGATGCTCAGTGTCCTCGCAGCAGCAGGAATGAGCCTTGGCACAGCAACAGGCTCATTCCTTTTTATTTTTAGGAAAGTAACCTTTTCAGCAATGAGCTCTTCATCAATAGTATTGCACAGTCTGTATTTAATAATCATGGAACTAAGCAGAAATGTGTTATTTTGCCACTTCATTGAGGATTCAAAATTTAACAGCAAGAATTAGGGTTATTTCAAGTGATAAGTAATAGTTATATAAATGGGAAGTATTTTGATTTAAAAGACTGCAATGTATTTTGATTTAAAAGATTTAAAAGCAGACTAGAAACATTTGGAGGTGTTTCATGTCAAGCACCAGCACTACACAGTTATGTGGAGGGTGCACAGAACTTGGACACTACTCTTTTCAGAGTGTCACCCCTAACTCCTCCAACTCAGCATTGTAACTGAATGAGGAGCTTGACCCTCATCTTCAAAAGCCATTTGAAACTCTGGGACACTTCCTTTCCTTGTCTTTTAGGATCACAGAATCCCAGATTGGGTTGGGTTGGAAGGGACCTTAAAGCTCTCCCAGTTCCAACCCCTGCCACAGGCAGGGACCCCTTCCACTGGAGCAGGGTGCTCCAAGCCCCTGTGTCCAACCTGGCCTTGAGCACTGCCAGGGATGGGGCAGCCACAGCTTCTCTGGGCACCCTGTGCCAGCGCCTCAGGCCCCTCACAGGGAAAAGCTTCTTCCATATAAAGTAAAATATAAAACAAAACCAAGATTGGGCTCCAATCTGCATGTTTGACTTACCAAAATTACAGCCCTCTGAAAGACCCTGTCTCTCTTGCCCTGGTCATAAGCATTATAGGAGCAAACTTTACAGAGAAACTATTTAATGCATCTATTAACTACATGAATATAATGAAAATGATGATGTGACTTCATTTCGTTTATTCCATAACAAGAGTATATTGAGGCTTGGTTAAAGGTATCCACACGAGACAGTTTTCAAGACCTGGAGGAGACCAGGCAATCTGTTAGATACGAGAGTCTTAGTCCATTAAGTTGCTGAGCCAATTCATGATAATGTTATTTAGTGTAAATTTCCTTTTGGATGAATAGCAAAGAGCTTGATCTATCACATTTCTAATTAAATTAGCAACCTCTTTGTTTCCCTATTCTCTTTATGGCCAGGGCATGTGTGCATTTTCTGAGCATTCTGAATTACAGCAGTCAAGCCATTAGTTGGGGAAAGTGCCACATAATGCCCTTTTGGAAGTGGAGTTTTATTCCATTTAACTTTTTTCCTTCCTGCAAAAGTGATGTTTTGCCATTCACTGCTGTTATCCAGCAGCTTTTATTTAAACCTGCTTTGTTTCCCTAAAAATTGGATTAGTTTCCATACATCTCCTCTGCATGGCTGATACAGCCTGAGCCTTACAAGCCCAAAGCGGGGGTTTCAGGATTCATTTGTTTTCCCATTATTTTTCTGGACAGGAATAGTAATGGTAGATTAAGAAAGAAAAATATAAGACATTAATTTAACAAGGGATTTAAACACCTGCTTAATTACATCAGTGCTGAGGGCAGCACTGATTCAAGTGCTTAACTGGGTGTTGTTATCGGAAACTATGAAAGAGCTGCAAGAAAAGAGGGTTGTGAAAGTACCTGAATGGATAATAACATTCGCCTCTTCTTGTAGTGCTCAGCATTAAACAGTCCTACAGTTGGAATCTGTCTAGTGGATGCTCACGCTGGGCTAAGACTCGCTGAAGAGAATAGATAACCTCTATAGGATGAAGGATTTTCTGCTTTTGACTCCAGATGTTTGTCTACAGTTGCATTTCAGATTCAAAACACAACTTGAGAAGCAGAAAACGGAACTTTCCCAAGGTTCCAAGAAACTGTGATCCATTTACACCAAGTATCTGCAGGCTCTCCACCAGGACCAATACCTGAGGTGCGCAATTACTATGATCAGTCACTACTAAAATGAGTACTATTGGTTTACAAATGGGGAAACTGAGCTCGAGTCAGCAGAGGGTAAGTACAAGGAACAGCAACACCTTAGTAAACCTGCACAAACCTCTAACAAACCATATGCATACTGCTTACATGAACACATTATTATAGACACACTGGTAGACCAAAGTAGCTTTTCTAAGAGGTTTAAAGGCTAATAAGTGACATGAAGCCAAGGCTGAACAGGGTGAACAATAAAAACCTGGCAGTGAATTTACCCTCTGAGGGTAAACCAAATGTACTCCAATTTGGGGAGTTTTTTTCCCTAGAGGGTATCTCCACTGAACAGGGCATTGGATTGTATCAACCTGAGTCCTCGGCTTCGAGCACTCTTTCCCTGCTCTTTTAGGTGTCAGTCCTCAGGGCTCCTGCCAAATGTATTGCTGTGAGGCAGCTATGCAAAACAGAGCCAACACACACACACTGCAGCCGGAGAGAGAACAACCACCAGCCAATTCCTTCAGGGCCCAATTATTTGCCACAGACTTGAAGGACAGGGATAAGTTTCTGACTTCAGACACTTCCAAACCCACCTCCCTTTTCTACTCCACTTCAAATAGTAAGAAATGAAGAAAAAGAACCACTTTACCAATAATGTGATGGAAGATCCTTTGCTGAAGTTGGGGCTATTTAATAATCTACTAGAAACCACTGGCTACTTATGTCATCACCCTGATTATCCTGAAGATGATGTTGCTATAAGCTGAACTGTGTTGGCCAGGCCTGTTTCAAATCACAGAAATGTCTTTCCAAACCACAAGTATCATTTATTAAACCAGTAAATACTTGAGTGCATTAAGTGAGGACTGCTGTGGGAGGAGGTCTAAAAGGAACCCAAGTTCTGGGTTTATTTAGATTGTGACTTCAGAACTGCTTCAATACCAAAAATGACTGGATTTCATCTTCAGACAATGCTGAACTCAAGAACCAGCTTTTATTCAACTCCACAGCTAGAAACTCAATGAATACGCATCAAATACTTCTTATAAATCAGTAGAAAAGATACCTGTATCTTCAGCATCTTTGCATATCTCAGTTCTTTATATGCTGGCTAATAACTGGAATGACTGCCACCATTTGTTCTAACATGTCCTCAATTTATTTACTGCTTCATATTAAGGAAAGAAATCCAGACAGGACAGACTGGCAGGACCTCAAAGGAGAAAAGTGATTTGCACGCTGTGACAGAATAAAAATGACACTACAGGGACTCACAGGGGCTTTAACCCAGCAAATCCTACAGCAGCAGCAGCAAAGAGGAACAGTAACCATTGATACACATTAACTTAGGTTCACTTGGAAAATGATCCTTGAATCACAAGCCTTACAAATACAATGAAAAAACAAGAGACATGTTAGCTAATGTAAGAGAAAAAAAGACTGAGCAAATTCCTAGCAAACTGAGCAGTGTTTTGATTACATCTATGGAAGGGGAGCTGTAGGCATAAGGAACTGGTGGCACATTGACTGTTGAGATAATGGGAAGAGCAGAAAGCTGTTTAAAGACAGGCAGGGTAAGGCAGAGAAGGAGGAGCGGGACAGGGGACATTCTCTAATGGATGAACTACAGATGAAGGGAGACCTTACAAAAGTCTTCCAGTCCCTAAAGGGGCCAACAAGAAATTGGGAGAGGGGCTTGGGACAAGGGCCTGTAGGGACAGGCCAAGAGGGAATGGCTTGAACCTGCCCGAGGGGAGACTGAGATGAGCTCTTAGGCAGAAGCTCTTCCCTGTGAGGGTGCTGAGGCGCTGGCACAGGGTGCCCAGAGAAGCTGTGGCTGCCCCATCCCTGGCAGTGCTCAAGGCCAGGTTGGACACAGGGGCTTGGAGCAAGCTGCTCCAGTGGAAGGGGTCCCTGCCCGTTGCAGGGGTTGGAGCTGGGTGAGCTTTAATATCCCTTCCAACACAAACCAGTCTGGGATTCTGTGCAGCATGGTGTTTGTGCTTACAGACTGAGGCTGCCTCTCTGTTCATCTTCCCCTTTAGACATGATATTTGACTTCAAGGAGCACATTTAGTCTCTCCATGCTGCACTCTTTATATTTTAATCAAAACAGACATAAAAGGGTATTGTAAAAAGAAGCAAAAAGTGGCATTGCTATCTTCAAATAAGACATGCTGCATATCTGCACTTTAATCAACAGGCATATGTTTGACTAAATTAAAATTCAAAGACACGCCAAAGTCAACCAAATAGCAAAGAAATCTGTAATATGAGTTAAAACTATCACAACTTTTGATATCCTTATTAAATTTGTTATTTTTTAGGAATTAAAAGGCAGGAAGATAGGGGCTGGTTTCTAACAGAACAGCTGAAGGAAAAGAATTCTCTAGATAGTGTCATTTTCGCTTGGGGGGTATCCAAGATCTCCAGATTTAATGTTATCAGTAGGAATTAGAACCAGTGAAAACAAGAAGATAACCAAGTAACTGGGCTGCTTGCTGCCAAATAAATAGAAAACAAACACCGTGCATATTGTGGTGAATTGAAAGATAAGATGAAATCAATCTGTGGGATCAGAGAATCCACACAGTGCATTATATCAAAGCTGGACTACAGAAAAAAGTTGGAAATGATACTGAGCGAAAGATGCTCCGTGGTGCCTTGTGTGAAAAGCTGGCCACTGCCACCATTAGGGGTTTAATATCATGCCACACCACTTTAGTGACTTTCTTTCCTATCAGTTTGTAGTGCAATGCATCAGCAGAGGCCTTGCCCTGCCTCATGACCCAACGTGTCAACAAGCAGATTGTTCCACAATGGAAAACGCTGT
This sequence comes from Neopsephotus bourkii, assembly GCF_033783945.1. Classification (NCBI taxonomy): domain Eukaryota; kingdom Metazoa; phylum Chordata; class Aves; order Psittaciformes; family Psittacidae; genus Neopsephotus; species Neopsephotus bourkii. The sequence continues at coordinate 1,624,380 of NW_026900852.1, forward strand.
TAAGGAAGGATTTATGCCTTGTGGTGTGAAGTCCTGCCCTTAAGAGCTGTGCAGAAGAGCAGAAACAAAGAATTTGAAAAGCATGGGAATAGGTGTTCAGCTGTAGGACACTATCCCAGCTTCCAGAGTATCCGACAACTTGAGTGATGGCCAGGGAAGGAGAGGGGGCCGCATTCCACACACCAAGAAATGAGGGGCTGGCTGCAGTTAAGATGGGCAAGAACAATCCTTCAGCAATAAGAAAGGTACAGCTATAAACATGCCCACTCATAAATAAAGTATTCAGCGAGAATATTGGGATTTCCTTGGGAAAACTGAATACCTACATTGCCTTCCCTTCCCTGTCCCACTTTGCTTTCACACACCCATACAAATCCAATGTAAGAACATTCTGGTGTTCACATTCAATTATAAACCTCAGATTTGTTGCAACAACAAAGTTTTCTCCTGCAATTCCAGCATTTTCCATGGAATGCATCACTCTATTACGGCCAACAGCAGTTAAAATAGGACCTGTAATACAGGAAACAGGCAAAACACACAGCAGCAGACCCCGTCCCAAATACCTTATCATTAATACACATTCCTTACTAGTCCAACTCTTTGTTCAATAGGCCAAGAAGATACATATTCCTTAGCGTACTTTATCTGAGGGAACTTGCCCTGAGGCTTCCTCATTTATTTTTCTATCTAACAGATTTTTATGATGATCTACTGCAGTTACAGCAGCTTTTCTGTTCGTAATTCATAGACAAGAAATTTGTCTCATTGCATTCTGATGAGAGGAGGAGGAGAGGAGTGAAAGAAAACAAAGGCTGTCCAACTATGAAGCGGCTGTTTTCTGCTTGTGTGATACCTGCTTATATCAGAAGGGCACTGTGGATGGCACTTGCAGTTAGGTTGGACTCTTTTACATCCCTGTGCAAGGAAAGGAGGTCACAACACCTGAAACACTGTACTTTAGTGCCTAAACTCCACATGGACCAGGGACCCAATAGCCTATGTTTCTTCTCATATATTGAAAGGCATCAGCAGTTATCCAGTCTCTGGGCACCCTGTGCCAGCGCCTCAGCACCCTCACAGGGTGGTACCTAGAAAGTTATGTGTCAGCTGATGTCATTCATGTCTGAATAGGACCTGGAAAAGATGATTTAGGCAAAAAGAAAGCCTCAGCTGGAAAAAGCAAGTTAATGCTGCAGGTGACTTCTTACTAAACCGCTGCTGTTATGAGGACATGGGAGACAGTTTAATTTACAATGGAAATGACTGAAGGGACTATCAGTGGATTCATCTGTCACATCTATCATACAGCAGCTGTATGCATTGCCCATGGCTACGGCGGCATTCCTGGTTTGATTTGTTGTTGTTGATTGCTTGCTTCCTGCTAATTCATTCTACTGTAGTAGAATGTTGCAGGGGCTCATCTGTTATTATTAATATTAATAATCCAAAGCGCTTTCATCCAAAGAACTCGAGGCACTTGACAAACATTAATTAAGCTTCACAACAACCCCAGGGGTAAGTAAACTTTTGAGATCTCTTGGAAAGGTCAGACAGGGCTTGGTTTAAAGCAGCAGCTTTGGTTAGAATCAAAGGACTGAGGAACAGGAGACACAAGTGCAAGTGCCACTGTTATCACAGATGCTCTCCTCAGAGAAGGAACACACTATCTCTGTGCCTCAGTCTCCCACTGAAAAGGATGGATTTTAGGGCAGGTTTAGCTCACAGGACCTGCTGAAAGGACAAGCTCACAAATTATCAGGAGAAATATGCAGATAATGGAAACATTAAACAAGCAAAAAGATTGATGGGGTCTTCAAAGCAGGATCTGGCACCTCTCTTTTAAACCATGAGCTTGTACTGCTCCATAAACACCACAGAGGCGTTCCTCATGTGTAAGAGAACATGATCCAAAGGCAATGAAAACAGAGGTCTTCAGAACATCAAAGAGATCACCACAAGCTATGTGCCTGGAAGAAATCCTACCAGTTGGGTTACATCACCCAGTGGAAAACCAGCCTCTCCCCTTTAAACCCTCTGACACATGAAAATGAGGGGATGAAGAAGTCCTCATCTCTTTCAGATCTAAAATACAAACCCTATCTTCTTGACTGGAGCACCTCCTGTATGAAGACAGGCTGAGAAAGTTGGGGCTGTTCAGCCTGGAGAAGAGAAGCTGCGTGGAGACCTCAGAGCAGCTTCCAGTATCTGAAGAGGGCCTATAGGGATGCTGGGGAGGGACTCTTCACTTGGGACTGTAGTGACAGGACAAGGGGTAATGGGTTAAAACTTAAACAGGGGAAGTTTAGATTGGATATAAGGAGGAAATTCTTTCCTGTTGGGGTGGTGAGACACTGGAATGGGTTGCCCAGGGAGGTTGTGAATGCTCCATCCCTGGCAGTGTTCAAGGCCAGGTTGGATGAGGTCTTGGGTGATATGGTTTAGTGTCAGGTGCCCCTGCCCATGGCAGGGGGGTTGGAACCTGATGATCTTAAGGTCCTTTCCAACCCTAAATATTCTATGACCTGAGCACAAATTGTCTTACATGTAACTGCTTCTCTTCATTAAGCTTTGACATTCTGGATTTCTTTCTATTGCTTTTCTAAAGCAAACAACCTGCCCATTCTCATCATCAGTATTTCAGGGAAAGAGATTTTACTTTTGATGGGAAGACCTCAGATGCTAAAGCGATGGGCAGCGAGATAAAACCTGAGGTAAGTGCATGCTAAGTGCCACAGATTCCATTAGGGGAGGAAACACTGAATGACTGCAAAGAACTTTTTAATATTTCCATATTCCAGGAAAAATCTCTGCTGTCTGGAATGTGAGAGACACGTGGGCTGCATCTGGGAAAGCTGCAACAGTGAACTACGGATTTCTGAAACCATTAGCTGAAAAATAGGACCCCTCAATGAAACTGGTTTTCAATGATTCAACAGGAACCTGCCTTGGAAAACAGGGCTCCAGTGACATTCCTATTTAACCTATTTGAAAATCCTGTTTCTGACCCCATGTAATGTTTATATTCCCGGGCTTGTTTTCTGAACAGCCCAAGCTCTGGTGTTTGCTGCTCTCCTAGTGAGGATTTGTGAAGAACAAGGGCAAATTTCTCGTAACATTCACAGAATCAGAGAATCCCAGACTGGTTTATGTTGGAAGGGACCTTTAAAGATCATTCACTTCCACCCCTTGTAATGGGCAGAGACACCTTCCACTAGACCAGGCTGCTCCAAGCCCTATCCAGTCTGGTTCCTATGAAGAACACAGCCCTCATTACCATTCTTACAGACATGAGTCAACCGGAATACCCAGTTCATGAAGCCAAAGCAGTCTGTAAGCCCCAAGCTGGGAATCTAAAGCTTCTTGCATTGTTGCAATGTGTTACTTTACTGAAAAACCTTGTTTCTTCAAATATATTGCAAAACTGGTCAAGCAGGAGTGGTAAGTTGGTCTGAAGAGAATGTCTTGCTTTGTGTTTGAACTCCACTACTTACCTTTAATACAAGCACAGGAACACTCCAACTCCTCACTAAAGAAAATAGATTAAACCCAAACCACACACCCCTGAATTGACACGCCAGCTTTCTGCCACAGCTTGAGCTTTGTCTTGTAAGCTCTACAGCTGCAGAACGCTCGCTGAAACCAGCAGCAGCTCCATAAATCAAAGGCTATCAGAGGATCAAATATTTACAGCCACACTCCAGTACTTCCACTGATTTCAAATGGGAGAGCTGGGTTCAGCCCTTAAACGACTACCAGTGAGACAGGCAGACACTGCAAAGACAGAAGCTTCCTAGTGGAAGTGCAAACACCGATCAGCTGCTTAATAGCTGCAATTACCCCTTCCCAAGTGTTGCTTTCATTTTTTACTGCATGACTCCTCTGTCTCCAGCTCCAAGATAAACTTCAACCTCACAAAGACCCAAAGAAAACAAAGTCACAGAATCACAGAATGGTTGGGCTGGAAAGGACCTTAAGATCATCCAGTTCCAACCCCCTTTCCATGGGCAGGGACACCTCACATTACACCATGTCACCCAAGACTCCATCCAACCTGGCCTTGAACACTGCCAGGGATGGAGCACTTACCGCTTCCTTGCACAGCCTGTTCCAGTGCCTCACCACCCTCACAACAAAGAATTTCTCGATGCACAGTGAATCTGGCTTGGACAGATATCTCAGCTTTCTTCTCTTTTAATGCTCAGTGTTCCCCAAGTCCTCCTCCTGTCTATCAAAACACCTAATGGGTGAGAAGGCCATAGTGCTATACCTCACCTAGTAAAACATCTAACATGATCATCTGCAAGATCAGCCCCAGTCACTGTTTATTATTGAAGCCTCTCATTTTGTGACCCCCACACCCAGCCAGGTTCTAAATTGAAGATCCTTTCACACACAACTAGCTTCCTGCAAAGCCAAGCATCAGGAGACAGGCTACAAGTTATACACCACATCTCAGAGCAGTGAGACACAGTGAACACAACAAAAATGTTGGTGGTATGTATCATACCTGATACATGAGATTTTACAGTGAAATTTGAAATGTAACAGCTAGATCTTTTGCAGATAAGAATTTCAGTAACACTGAAACTGCACCAAGACTATAAAAACGTAAGCTATAGGATAAAAACCCCTGCGATTTTGTAATTACAACATGTATCTTGATTACATGAGCATTACCCATGACAGAAGGAAATGGAAGCTAATAGAATCATAGAATAGTTAGGGTAGAATCATAGAATAGTTCATGGGTTGAAATTGAGGAGCTAAAAGTGTCCTCTCACCCCATGAGCTTTTCTTCCTTCCCCTTTAGCTCAGCTGTCAATTCTCTAGTTGTTAGATGTGGAGGGGTGAGATGGGGCAGGCTCTGACCAGTGTTTCTAGGGCTGATGTATTTCTCACTTCAAAAGACACTCTGGGAAATGAAGAAAAAAGTGGCAGTCATTTGCTGAAGCTTGTGGCTCCCAGAAGGCAGGAATAAAAGTCCCATATTTTTGTCATCAAGCTGATAGCAGCAATCTTGAGACCTGTGAGTTCCCAAACATTTACCTGGCAGAGTCCCTAAAAGTCACAATGAAAAGATAAGCCCAGAGCAAATTCCATTTCCCTGGTAGTGTTTCTGTTCAGAGCTGTTTCTGAGAAAACACAAACAGGAGCTGTGGCCAAAACTGGCCACTTATTGCTTAAACCACTCTCAGGAAGTGGCAAATTCTGGCTCTTTGCTGTGCTCTTGGCAGCTACAGCAGATGGGTAAGTACAGCCAAGGTTTAGGAGCTTTCTTTTGCTGACACTTCTCTGAAGGCCAATTTTCTTCTCCCAAGACATGAGGTGAACTTTGGGTCTTCAAACAAGAAAATATAAGTTTTGAGAGAAAGGAACAGGTCTTCCAGGTGATTGCTTCACGCTTCTACACTACAAACCAACCAACCACTTAACCTGCACGTCGCACAGACATCTTTATTTGGCCACTCAGGATACTACCTCTGTTGTTCATTCCCAGTGCATTTCCAAGCAAGCCCCATCATTGATTTGTGCCTCGTTTTTCCATCTCTGCAAAATGGGCAATGACACATTTTTCCCTGAGTGGTTTGTGGATGACCAAAGCCCATAAGGAGGAATCACTCACTGCCGGTGAAACAGACTTGATAAGCACCTAAAATAAAGCTGGGAAAAATCTTTACATTCTACTCCTCATCTGAAGTCAGGCAGCACAGAACTCCTTAATATAGTTTCGAGGACGCATTTGCATAGAATCCCAGATTGGTTTGGGTTGGAAGGGACCTTAAAGCTCCTCCAGTTCCAACCCCTGCCACAGGCAGGGACCCCTTCCACTGGAGCAGCTTGCTCCAAGCCCCTGTGTCCAACCTGGCCTTGAACACTGCCAGGGATGGGGCAGCCACAGCTTCTCTGGGCACCCTGTGCCAGCGCCTCAGCACCCTCACAGGGAAGAGCTTCTGCCTAAGAGCTCCGCTCAGTCTCCCCTCTGGCAGGTTCAAGCCATTCCCCTTGGCCTGTCCCTACAGGCCCTTGTCCCAAGCCCCTCTCCAGGTTTCCTGCAGCCCCTTTAGGCACTGGAGCTGCTCTAAGGTCTCCCCTTAAGGAGCCTTTTCTTCTCCAGGCTGCCCCAGCCCAGCTCTCTCAGCCTGGCTCCAGAGCAGAGCTCCTCCAGCCCTCGCAGCATCTTTGTTGCCTTCTTCTGGACTCATCCTTTTTGTATTCTGCCTCTTCTCAGCACTGTGAAAGCTTATTTTGAAAACTCTGATAAAAAGCTCTTTTCATTGTACAGATATGATAAAGAAACATACGAGACAGTGAAATCCAAGAGTCAGAGATCTTAATATACTGAAACAAAGCAAATATCTTAAACGCATCCTAAGTCCTAAATACAAACGACAGAATGTATTGCCGCCTGTGCCTAAAACAGCTTTCAGCCTATCTGCAACGTGTAAAGCAAAGTAATTCCATTTTCATTTACTTCACTCAATAGCTTTCTATTCCCTCTTTCTGAGCTCTGTTATTTACTGATTGAAGAAAATGCTGGTGGTTCCGTTATCCCTTGTTCATGACTAAGAAGCAGAAAGTTTCTCAATAAAGAAGAGAGTGGGAAAAACAAGGATAAAAAACCCCCAACCTGAAACAAGCTCTAGGAAAGCTTGAAAACCCATTAGCAGCCTGTAGATGGTGCCTACCTGCTGCACCAGGACAGGTCTCTATACATGCATAACTTTTGACTTCACCAGAGCAAGAGTTATGTGGGACAAGCAGCAGCAAGGCAGGTGAGGAGGCTGCTCCTCCCATGGGCTGCAGAGTTTAATGGAGAGGACAAAATACCCTGAGGAATCTCATACACCTCTAACAAGAGCTCTTACAAATGGGAAGGTAGCACCATGCTAAGATGTGAGACACCTACAGAATGAATAAAACATTTGGTACATTCCAGACAGGGCAGTTCATTTCTGCTCGCAGGAGACAAAAAGCAGAAGCTCATCTCCCATTTTCTGCTGTCCAGAAAAAGCCAGTCTCTCCATGTCCCAGTTTGCTTCCCCTAGAAAACAAAGAGCGCCACATCCTGAGCTTTTCCTTCCTTTTTCCATCCTTGCAAGGAGAATTTGGAGAATGGGAATACTCTGAGGATAAATGATTTACCAAAGGACCCTCCCAAAGTCTGCAGCAGAGAGAGGAGGTATACGAGGCACTCCTAAACCTCAGCATCCCCATGGAACCATGTACAAAGTTCTCCCATAGCGAGCAGCAAGAAGCAATTCCACATATCTAATTCAGGAAACTGAAGCACAATCTCAAGCAAAGTAGTCAATTAGGACCTAATCTACTATTTGCTGATCTTAGTTTAGCATTCTAACATTCACAACAACAATAACCATTCAGAATGATCCAGTGTTACCATACAAGCAATAAGAAATGTACAGAAAAAGCTGTTGTTGCTAACAGTAACTGAAAATACAATAAATCACTTGAGAATATTCTCTGTAGCACTGTGTTATATTGGCAGTTTGGGCAGTGTAATCCTTCATCAGAATTTGTCAACACAATGCAGGATAATCACTTACAAAAACCTATCTCTGTTCTGACCCTGGTTTAGTTTCTCATCTAAGGAACTTCCAAATGCACTTTTGAGTTATCTGTGTTGAAGTCAAAAGTTTCTCAATCCCCTAATAAAGATAGAGGAGTAACTTCAGAAGGAGCAAGGACGCAACTTATTTGCTGGAAGCTACAATCCTATTCTTGTAGAGCTTTTATGGGACAATTACACATCTAATTGCCTCCATACAGGCTGAGTCACCCACACCACTGCACAGACCTTCATCCTGTCTCACCACTGGAGCAGGAGTCCAACAATGGACCATTGCTTTGATTTTAAGAGTCAAGGCAGAAAAAAGACAGGAACTAAAATGAAACAGAAGTTAAATTAGAGCTAATACTAACAGGAAAAGAATGCTTACTGGAAACCATCTTCAAAGGCACAGACACAGACATCAAGATGAGTAAGGAGCTCAACAGAGACAGCTCTGGGACTCAAACACCAAGCTGGTCAGGAAACCAAATACATTCAGAAATAACACAGGTGATGACAGACAGAAGTTGGTCAGACAATGGAAAAGTGCTTTGCTTTCCAAGGCGAAGATGAGTTCTCTTTGGAACTCCTAACACAAAGCCTGCTGTAGGTGTACTCAAGGAATTTCTTACTGTCTTCTGTGTAGTCCCAGGTTGGGCAATAAATCCAGAAAGAATTCGTCTCATCTGTTCCACAGGGTTAAGAAGGCTGCACCACAGAGGAACTACAGGCACCCAAAGGAAGCCTGCACCAGTCATCAGCCAGCATCTCCCAATGGAAACAGGGTTAGTGAAGTTCCTTACAAATTCCCTTCTCCATTTCCTCCAGCACAAGAGAGGGAAAAAACCATCACTGAAAAGAAAACATAGTTTTGCAAAACTAAAATAAAACATAGCAAAGAAAGGTAGCGAGAGTGTGCCAAGACATCATTTATCAACAGAAAGCCATTGCAAACACCATTTGTTATCAGTGCTGCTACTCAAGACAAGCCACAGCACCAACTTCTCCTTTAGCCAAATAAAAATATAGCCTAAGACACTCCTATGAAACTACCAGCATTAGCTGACTTAAAATTGCCTTTTTTTTTCTCTATTCCCCCTCCCCCCCCCTTACTTTTAAGATTTGTTATATATTGAAATACAGACAACATTTTCTTGGGATCCTTCTTCGGGAAACCAGTGAATGCAATGGCATTCCCATTTCTACAAACCCCACTGATTGTGAGAAAAGAGATTGCAATGTTTAACTCTCAAATCCACCTCCAAAAACACACATGAAGGACATCCTGAGTAAGTGTTGCAGTTGCCAAATTCAGTCCTTTAGTTATTAGAGAATTCCTACTCAAAGCTGCACCCTGCACCTCCCAGATGTGAAGCTGCACAACCACAGCCTCAGCCCTCCTCAGCACTTAAACCCTCTAAACATAACTGCATGCAGAGGGCCCCAGACTTACCCAACAGCAGTACTGGCTGTGTGTATGCAGAGCACAGACTCCATAGGACTTTGGGTATATATATATATACACATATATATATATATATATATAATATCCTATACTACTCAGACACAGAAATGCCTATCCTGACTGCTGCTTGAAAAGACCAACCTCACTTCGCTGTTGCTAACTTGCTATAAGAATACATCAGTGGAAAAAGAGCTTGCTAAAACTTACCAGATTACCTCTGCCCAGGATAAGAGATTTAATGGTTACAGAATGAAAAGGCTATTTTTTTTAAGCTACTTTTAACTATCCACAGAAGGTTCTCTCCTGCAGTCCTTGAGAGATAGTGTTTGATATGCATGACACACAAACTCTCCCTGTTTGTGCCTTGGTCTCCTCTATTGCAGTTCCAGGTTACAAAAAACAGAAGGAGGAAGAAAACAGATCCAAAATAGCACAACCAACAGAATGTGCTTGCATGTCGAAGTCCTTATGGATGAAACCAACCAAGTTTAAGTTATATTCATACTTAGCTTGCTCTGGGGATGAGAGGGAGTGGAAAGGACAAAGTCAAAGGGCAGTATAGCTGGGCTTTATTCATAGCACTATTGTATAGTTTGCATTTTGTCATTTTTCTCCTGCAGCCCTGATGCTATTATATTACAGCCTGCAAGAGGATTTACTCCCTGTGATAATCCTGAGCTGGTTTTCTTCTGCTGCTTCTCTTCTTTGAGAGAAATCACAAATGAGTCAGATGATCAATTCTGTCATTTGCAGTTGCCAAGCAGCTCTGAAGCAATTTAGTGATTTGGGTACTTATTTCCTCCCTGTGCCCATGGCAGGAGATGATATAAGGATATTGAGTCTTAATAATCTATTCATTCCCTTGATCAAACTGAGGGAACGAGAAGCAGAAGTATCTTTCTGGTGTTATTCTGCTTTTACAAGAGCCTGGGTTTCTGTTGTGCATTGTCTTTACGTTCATAGCAGAAAGCTCTGGAAAACAAAGGCTCAATTCAGAGAAGCATCCAGAGCCCCTCCACTGAGACCTTGCCCTCAGCCAGAGATAGACACTCATTAATTAAAATGGTCAAGCTAACGAATATAAACCAAATGTGAGCACTGCCATTCAGAAGCAAAGTATCTTCTGTTCACTGCAGTTTAATCCTCCTCCAAGGATTAATGTCAACAATAGAATTTAAACTCCCTGAATACCTTATCAGATGGGCATTTACCCAACCATTAAACATTTCTCACAACACCAACAGCCTCTATCTAATTCTTTGTATCCACACACCTCAAGATATTTTGTAAGAGGTTTGCACATCACTCCCTTTGGGACAGGATGCCATGGAAGAGCTTCAGGAGCATAGTACAGGAGTGACTTGCTTACAATCACTTGTGTAAGTGGATGAGAGCACTGGAGCCCTCTTCTTGACAAGAGAATCCCAAGCTAGAGGTATGTCTTATATCCTTGTCCTCAAACACATTATGTTACATTCTATTCTATCCTTTTATATGGCTATCTTTAAATTTTGCATCCTTGAAGACAGAGGTGACAAGCTCTACCTCGGTCACCAAATCTGTTCTTATTACTAATTCACTGTCACCTCTCCATAGCAAACACTTGTTTTGCACTCACAATAAACTCTTGCTCTTCTTACTCAGTGCCATTCCTTGTTGTCTTGCTCCTTTTACTACATAAATCCTATTCAGAGCAATCTCTCTGCCAATGAGGGCGTTCTGTGAAGTACATAACACAGGACTTGTTCTGAGCCACATTTAAAGATACCCACTAAAAAAGTTCCCCTTGAGAGTCTATCACACAGCTTAGCAGATCTTTAAACATTTCCATTTCCGAGGAGTGTGGATTTTCAGCTGGAAGGGGGTTGGTTTGTTTGCTTTTTCCTTTTTTAAAGCTGATTTCTAAGTTTTAGAAAGTGGAGAACTGGGAGGGAAGCATCAACAAGCCATTCACCCAAACAGCTGGCTACAACCTTGACAAGAAAGGTAAAATCTGATCTCTTGAAGGATTTACTGAAGTACCCAGGTGTGGAGAGTGAAATGGCAAGTGAGCAAGGGCTCAGAGTAACTATCTGTGCAGAAAACCAACCTATCTCAAAGGAACTTGTCAAGATTCTTACTATTTTAAACCATAATGTTGTTAGGATTGATTAATTTCTGCACAGATAAAAGAAAACCTCTGCCAGCCAGAGGTCTGTAACACCATGCTACAACTGAGCCTAACAAGTCAGGTAACACTGACACCCTGAAAATGTAGTTTTTGCCATTTTGTTTGTTCAAGTTGTTCTTCAAGGAAGGTATTTGCTGTAGGCTCTTGATTTTCTGTTGTTATTAATTCTTTATTAATGGCATTATGATTGAAGCCTAGAGGAGCCTTGAGCAGCTCAGCATTCAGCTCCTTCAGCACAGAATTACTGAGTGACAGAGTGGGAACCCTGTGTCAGCACTAGGGACATCATCTCCTCTTCCAGCGTGGATACTGTAATCAGAAAGCAGCACTTTGCCTGTGCATAATCCCCTGCTTCACCCCTGTATCTGCCTTCCAACTTCTGCAGCAAATAAGGAAGAGACACTACAAACCGTAGCTTTAGTATTTGTGTTTCAGATGTAATGATAGAAGGTGAAACATCTGCAGGGTGCTTACAGTTAATCTCAACAGCCTGGCCTGGCAGGTACTGTGGCAAGCATGATTCATGTTTTAAGAGACACCTGCCGGGCTTTTTCATCATGATTTAAAAATAAAACTCTCCTCTTTGCTTTGCTGTGTGGCAGAAGCCTCGCAAACAGTAAATGGATTTCTTCCCTAAAGTTTCTTTGTATTCTCCTCTTTGTGCTCAGGCCACTTTGTCACTGCTCTGATGACCAGGAGCACTGAACAATCCTATCTGAAATCCAGGATAGCCATTAAGAACGTATTTCAGCGGTAAAAACCAACACTGCTACTCTTCAGAAAGAAAAAGAAACCTCAGGCCTCCCACACCCCCAAAGAGGTGAAGTTCTACAGAGACACTGTACCAAAAACCATCCCATTTGTCAAAACTCCCTTTTTCTACCCAAGGATTTGCAAGTGTCTTTTAATGCTGGCATATATATCTACAGTAAACCCTTTGTAGCTGTATTTCTATGCTCCACTCTGCAGAAGCATCTGGAGATGAGACATACCTTCACAGCTACATGAGCACATGGCACCATATGCTGTTCAAAGTCCTTCCAGGATTTGGTAGTCCATACCCCTTGGTCTCCTGTGGGCTGATCTGAACCTCACTCAATGTCAGGAAGAGATTACATCCCTTTATAAAACTAGAACCAGGGTTTTTCTGCTAGGGCTACAAATGAAGTGACAGATTGGCTTACATGATTCTGGAAACCAAGAGGAGCACCAAATCCAACATTTCTTCAGTTCAGGGAAGAATAAGCTCTCAACAGCATCCCTGCTCCTCATCAGCAAGTCCTCTTTTTGAACCTTGTCTCAAGGTCTTTCAGCCTGCAGTGTGCAGCAACACCAACTCCTGCCTCCTCTCCAGCTTCTGAAAGCCCTGATGGTGAAAGCCATTGGAAGATGCAGTGTTGACAGAAGTAATGGCTGGCTGAACAGATGGCAGAGAAAGTTAATTGATCTACAGGGGCAGAACGAGTTGGCCTCATTGAGGAGAATATGCAAAGATCCATAATGAACTTTCATTAGCGATGGAGAAAGTTCTGTCACACCGACAGATTCTATTACGGGCATTTCATGATGCAAATCCAAATTCCAGCTTAATGACTTCTTGTATCCAATTCAGAAAACTTGGCTCCTGAAAATTACTATGGAAAAAAATACCGTAAAGGTTTTCCTTTAGTTTTTGCCAATGTGAAATTATTTCTTCCGCTTCTGTCAAGCCATCCTCCTCAGTAATAAACCCATCATTACACCGAAGAACGAGACTGTTTCCCTCATGCCCTTTTGGGGAGGAGGGTGGTTGAGGGCTTTTTATGTCTGTGTGAAAAGGAAAAGCATTTCTGCATTTTGTTGCAGCAGGTCTCTGACAGGAGAGAAAGAACCTCAAAGAGGGATGCTGGAAACATCAGAAAATGGAGCACTGACAGCAACATCAGTGAAAAATTTTACTCTGAAAAACACACCACAGGCACAATCCGCATAGAAATCATAACACAGGGGAGGGAAGAGAAGAGCAGTGCTGCAGAGACTCCTGTTTCTGGCTCCAGCACTTGCTGAAGGGGACCCTGACATAAGGCAGTTCATTTTTCCATGTGCCCACAAATCTGCAGCAAGGGTGCCAAGTCCATGAAAATCCACTGATGAAAAGTACTCCAAGAGGCAATTTGAGATTAGTGAGGAAAAGGAGACTTTACTGTAGGCCTGGGATCAGCTGCTCATCAGTGGTCAGCCCTGGCACCACTAGGCGCTCTGAATAGACTAACGCCTATGTCTATAAGACCAGTAAGCAACATTACAACCATCTTTTCCTCTCAGAAAGCCAAGTGTGTCCTGGGCTGCACCACGGCACAGAGACACTACACAAACACACACAGAGTCCAGCTCTGGGTACAACACCACAAGAGGGACATGGAGTTGCTGGAACAAGGCCAGAGGCCACAGAGTTGCTGTGAGGGCTGAAGCAGCTCTGCTGAGAGAGCTAGGCTGGGTCAGCCTGGACAAGGCCCCTTAAGGGGAAACCTTAGAGCAGCTCCAGTGCCTAAAGGGGCTGCAGGAAACCTGGAGAGGGGCTTGGACCAAGGGCCTGTAGGGACAGGCCAAGGGGAATGGCTTGAACCTGCCCGAGGGGAGACTGAGCTGAGCTCTTAGGCAGAAGCTCTTCCCTGTGAGGGTGCTGAGGCGCTGGCACAAGGTGCCCAGAGAAGCTGTGGCTGCCCCATCCCTGGCAGTGATCAAGGCCAGGTTGGACACAGGGGCTTGGAGCAAGCTGCTCCAGTGGAAGGTGTCCCTGCCCAAGGGACACCTTCCAGGGGGTTGGAACTGGATGAGCTTTAACATCTCTTCCAACCCAAAACAGTCTGGGATCCTACAATTCAGCCCTTCTACATAATGCAAGGAGCGTAACTTCATCCAGTAACTTCAGCAGTGAAGTCAATAATTTATGTTCTCATAACACTACATATATATTTTATCCAAACTGTCATTCAGTCCCTGAGAGCTGGGAAAACCAAGACAAACATTACGGAAAGTTTATGATTCCTTTACTCGGAGGATTTCCACTCTGCACTCGTTATTGTTGGCAGGCTCACTGTTGGGAGTTCTTCTTCTCCCTGGTTATAAATATTCCATGCAGACTTTTAATTAGAGCAGCATGTTTGTTGGCTGAGACAAAAGTAATTGGATACCCCCTTACCAGTTGGGCTTCATTCAGCTGCATGGACTCACACTAATACGTAAGAATCAAATCTCTGCATGAACAAAACTGAGTATATTTGATTGAATTAGAAGTTTAATTGCTCTTACCAAGAGGTGTTTCAGAGTTTGAAAGCAAAAGAAATATTTGATCTGGTCCTGCCTTTAATTAGCAAAGGATGAATTAGCAACAGAAGCAAAATACGCACTTTATAGCCTGCTATTGTCTTAATAGAAACCGATCTTGTAAAATGCATCATTCAACATCAACTTGCTTATAAAGTTGCCCAAATTAGTTCCAGAAAGCACCGGGGTCTCATCCCAAATTCCACATGAGCAAGGCAAAAGGAACTCTATAGGGAAAGATGAAGAAAATAAAAGAGAGTGGCAGAAAGGAAAGAACTGAGAGGCAAACACAGAAGCAGCATTTTAACTATAAAAGAGATTATTAAAGCAGAAGACTTTATATTTTAAACGGCTGCTAAAAGAAAAAATAAATGGAGGCCCAGATTTCACTTTTCTGACTCATAATGGGAAGAAATCTCCCCAAACTCTATTATCTACATCACAAACACTACATATAAGCACTTCAACATACACACCACTTGGTGCATATTTACACACTAAATGCTCTTGCAAGAGTTATTGCCACTTTAGTTCTGTGTTGTTGGTACCACAGTTGCTCAACAGGACTACTTTTTTTTGCTTGTTTCTTAAACTCATCTCAGTGCTCCCTACAGTTTTTAATGGACTGATACATTATGTACATCTCTGGTATTTAAAGCCCTAATTTTTAGAATACAAACAACCTCACACAACTGTGTGTACTATAACTGCACTGCCAGAGAAGTTACTTAATCTCTACACTGCACAGCAGATGGGATTCATGCTTGGTCCCACAAGACACAGAAGCCCTTTCCCTGCTTCCCAGGTCCAGGAGAGAAATTCAGAGCCTTTGTGGCTGACAGGCTTGGGTATTCCCAACACAGAGAAGGGGAGGAATGGCCAGCAGAGTGAACACAGGGCTGCGGCACACACAGGACAGCTTTGGAGACACCATGGTGTAGGACACAACCACCAGACACACACAGCAATCAGAGTTTAGAAGGATGAGGATGTGCATATGCCCCGGTAGGCTGAAGATGACCATTAACAACATTATTATTATTAACAGATTATTAATAATTATATCATCATTATAATTGAGTTTCTGTTTTGAGGGTTTTATTACATTTCTCAGACCCCCATATTTTATGTAACTATTTTCTACCATTACAAAGAAATAATTTTGATGTTATTTTTTCTTCTTCCTTTCCATCAAGGATCTTTATGCCCTGAAGAAACAATGTGAAGAAGAATTTGGAAAAGCCATATTTGGAAGGCATTCTTTCTGTAACACAAATACAATATACACATTCATTGCTCAGCCCTCTTTACTCTGTACAATGCCTCCGATTCACAAGACATGCTCAGTTTTAAGTGTGATGATCTTGCAGAAGCTTAGACCCAAACTACTTCCATGATGACAGGCAAGCTGTAAATCACTGCTCAGATGGATGGTTCCAAAGGCAGGGATATGCTAAGTCTGAATAAGAGAACAAGTTTCCATAGGCCACCACCTGAGCCACATTGAGATAAGTTACCTGGCTCAGGGAGATCTAAGAGCACTGCTTGGGGGTTCATCATTCTCCTGTGCATTGGTCCAGGGCACACAAATGGGATTTGGAGTTGGTATTTCATATGCAAATGTGTGGTAACTTCCTGCATCGCTGGCAGAAGGAAGGGAAGAAAAGCAGCTGCTGGGGTGAGAGCATGTCATATTGTTTATTCATGAGCAACTGGATGGAAAAATAGATGGGCCTTCCACTGAGAACAGTAAGATATATATATAAGGGTAAAGGACTACTTATTATATCCAAAAATCTTAGCTTAACACTGATATACTGAGATCTCTAAGTCAATTTTGTAAGAGCCGTACAGGAACTTGAAGTTGGATTTGTACTGGCAAGTGATTCCAGGCAAAACTGGCATTCAAGTTGTCAGAGTCATCCACAAAATGCCATCAGTAACTCCCCTTCCCATGACATGAAATTACTGTGTTTCATTTAAAATTAGTTAATGCTACCCTCAGAAAGAAAACAGGAAAGTCAGTGACCCAAAGCATCTTGACAGGTTTATAGATTGAGTGTTTAGCTTGACCCAAATGAAAACTCACTGCTAGAGGAAGCACTTTGGAATGCCCAAAATTCATCATATCCTGAAGATCATTTCCAGTTACACTGGGCCCTTTTACACCACTGTGACAGTGCCAAGAGATACAACCAGCAGTGTGAGCCGCCCTTCTGAGAGGCACCTGATTTCACCTTGCTTCAACTACTTGTGGTTGCTGATGTGGTTACTCATTATAAAAGGTTTTAAAGTGATCTCTTTGCATTCGAATGAGTCCTAAACTTCACAATACTTTCAATTTTGCAACTGTTCTATTTTTAGTCTAAAATGGGATTAGATGGCTACAAATAGTATCTTCTCTCACTAGTCTCCAGCCTGTGCCAAGTAAAATAGCCCCAGATGTTGGTCAATCTTTTGTGTATGGGGCTCCTCAGTTACAGGTGCTTATTTAAAAGTATCCATGAGCAATGCAAATCTGCAGCAATGAAATAAAGACTTGAACTAATGTCTGTCGTTTACACTGTCATACTGCTTACAAGATCATCGACAGCATACGGATAGACACTTGGTCAATGAAACGATTTCTATCCCTACGGATGTCCATAGTCTGCAGACAAACTAAATGGGATGAAAAAGAGATACTGGGAAAGAACTGCACAAATCAATAGCAGAAGTATAACCAGGACAACATGTCCCATTCCCCAGCTCAGTGCTCCACACACCGGATGCTCCCACATTTAGGTCTGAGTTCTGACTCCAAACATGTGCTCAAACTTTGCGTCTGTTCAGCAAATCTGGGCCAGTCTCATCTTTAATTCTTACTGCAGACCTAAAAGCATTTCACAGAAAAAAGGTGCTTTGGAAACCACAGAAATTTGTCTCCTTGTTCTTGTAATTTTCTCCCCGTGTTCCACCCCAGGCACAGAAACCATTTGGCTTTTATAACGAATTCTGCTGCAAGTGTTAAGGGCTTCTTCATTTTGTTTATCACACAAATCTAACTTGATGCCTTCCTGAGCACTCCTGTGAATGTTTGGTTATTAAAAGGTACAAGTGTTACTACAGTCCTATGAGCATCACAGTGACAAGCTCCTTCCTTATAGTTACAGAATAAATAACACAGAACCAGAGAACCACAGACACCCCCTTGTTCAACAGGAGACTGTGGCTCTACACGATGCAATTAGGGATGCAGTCTAAACGTTGTATAGCAA
Organism: Neopsephotus bourkii; assembly: GCF_033783945.1. NCBI lineage: Eukaryota > Metazoa > Chordata > Aves > Psittaciformes > Psittacidae > Neopsephotus > Neopsephotus bourkii. The sequence continues at coordinate 1,642,151 of NW_026900852.1, forward strand.
AATAAAGCTAAAACCACAGTGCCTGCAGAGCCAAAGAGCAGCAAGTTATTATAAAGTCCTGTTAGTAGGTGCTGTTCTCCAGGGACTTGCCCTTACACAGTCATTTTTACCATACAAAATCAGTATACACTGCAGCTAATGCCAAGGAGTATTGTTTTGCAACTGGTGCCTTGCTAGGGTTTGAAACCTCGCTATGAAAACCTCCTTATGCAAAGAGGAGTCCCACACTGGGGTAAAAAAGCACACGAGTCTCTGAGGGATGCCGTGATCTTGGCAAATCGCAGCAGTACCACACCAATAGATTTGTGTTATTTCTTTTTGCAACAGCTGATTTCAAAGCACTTAAACATAGACCAGTTTCATCATCCTCATTTTATAGCTGGGGATAAAAGCAGTGAAGTGGACAAAGCCTATTCAGAAAGCAACAGCAAACATGGGACCCACAAGTTTCAGGCCATTGCTGCAGCCTGTCAATAGGCTCAATAGGCTACCAATAGGCTATCAATAGGCTACCAATATAAACATCTGTAGTGTTACCAGGAACAAATTTGGGATCTTTAAATAATGAGCAATATTCAACAGCAATGAAATATTTCCTTCTACTGAAGTCAGGTATTAATCATAGAATCCCAGCCTGGTTTGGGTTGGAAGGGACCTTAAAGCTCATCCAGTTCTAACTCCCTGCCTTGGGCAGGGACACCTTCCACTACAGCAGCTTGCTCCAAGCCCCATCCAACCTGGCCTTGAACACTGCCAGGGATGGGGCAATATTAAGCTTGCCTTAGCTCTTTCTACTGCAGCACATTCCCACACTGGCTCTTCCTGCAAGGCATAAGAGGCTGCAATGCCAGCGCTGGTTCAGCATCGATGACCTTTGCTCACAGGAGTCACTCAGTAGGATACTTTCCTGTGGAGCTTGTAATGTATTAACGAAACAATTCCAACTCCATAAAAAAAAGAGCAAGCTGCTCACAAAGTAAGAGCATATTATTTCATGAGCAAAAATAGAAATAAAATTTGATCTCCAAAAATTAGCCTCACTTTCCTATTACTTTAGAGACGTGCTGATTAAATTAGCCTGTATCCCTTTAAAAAGAATGAGAGATGAATTCTAAAGAGCTTAAAATTCAAATTCAAAGAATAAAAACCTAATAAAAATGCATAAACGTGAAAAACCACAATACTGCCCATACCAACAAACATTTCTGTAATCCCATAATACAAGGGTATGTATCAGTCCTTCCAGGTTGGGGAATGAGTCCTCAGGCCCGTGCTCTGACCCACTGAAGTTGCATTCAGCACATCCTGACAATTTACAGCATCACTGCAATATTCTAGCTTATTTTCCTGGGTTGTCCTGCTACTTGCAGCAGCTGATTTAGAAGATCCATCCCTCCCGTCCCACACTTTAATGGATGAAATATAGAGAGACTTATTGGACATTCTAAATCATATTAATAGTGAGGAGGAGTGGGCAGGTTGGTGGGTTGAGCTAATACTGTCAACAAGGCCTTTCTCTATCTAACACTTGAAAATGCTTATTACTACAAGGTAATAAAGGTAGAACCTAAGGCTGGTCAAGTAGGAGTTTTTGTTAAGTATTGCCACGTAAAAGATGCCTTATTTTGAGTACCATATTGCTCTGATTTCCTTACATGGGTTAAAGAAGTAAGAATAATAATCTAAGTGTCATATCTTTGCACAAAAATGAATCTATGTGTAAATGCACTGAAGCATGAAGATACTAATAGGAGGTTTCTCTATATAATATAGCATTGGTAACTCCATGCGAGCACAGTTTATGCTGCAAAGAGAGAATCTCTTCCTGACCAGAAACCGTACTCCACACCAGGCTCATGATTCCCTTTGAAAGGAGGAACACAGTGGTTTTGGCTTGGCTCTGTCTCATTAAATCCACCCAATATGGTACAAATACAACAGGAGAACAGCAGAAAGAAGAGCAGAGGAGCAACAATATTTTCTCCCCTTTAAACTACACTGACATTTTCACTGCTCTGCACTAACTCTGATGGCTGTTCTCACCCCTAGCAGAGCTCACCACCCACCGATCCCTCCGATCCCTAACACAACTTTTGGTAATGGGGAGAAAAGATTTCATTGAAACCGTATTCCAATTAGGAACTGTGGTTATCTGGACATAAAAGATCCAGTAATTTTGGCTGATGTGATCATTACTGCAGAGACTTAATTGCGCAGAACTGTCAATGGAATTAAATGCTTCCAGTTGCAGGTCTTAGAGGCTCAGTGACTTACTGTATGTTTTTAAAGCATCCCATTTGTTCAGTCACACTGGATGACTGTGATAATGCCTGAAAACCTGAATTCCATCCTATGATAACAGAATACCCAACAAGCAATCTTGTATAATCAGTAGTTTATAGGCACAAACACTTGCCTTATCTTTGCAGAGAGAAACTGAGCTTTTAGTGGGGTTTTTCACTTCCTGCTATGGGAACTTGTTCTGATGGGAGACTGTAATTACAACTGCAGTGAACCACTGGAGATTTGAAAGGTTGGAAACATCATCCTCCTGAGATGCTTTGCTTTGAGAGCTTTCTGCCTGGTAGCCAAGCCTAAGCTTCTCTGAGTTCAACAGAGGGGTTTAACCTCAAAAGTTTTGCAAAAAGGAACTACCAACCCAATCCCTGGAGAGTCAAAAGGGTGGGACAAATGACTCAATGAAGAGCTTGGAGAGCTGGTGTGAAAAGTTGTCCACCAATCCTTCTTAAAGCCTGATAAGATCAACATTTGGGAAACAATATGTGACACAGCAGTCTTCCAATACCTAAAGTAGCTACAAGAAACCCAGAGAGGGGCTTGGGACAAGGGCCTGTAGGGACAGGCCAAGGGGAATGGCTTGAACCTGCCCGAGGGGAGACTGAGCTGAGCTCTTAGGCAGAAGCTCTTCCCTGTGAGGGTCCTGAGGCGCTGGCACAGGGTGCCCAGAGAAGCTGTGGCTGCCCCATCCCTGGCAGTGCTCAAGGCCAGGTTGGACACAGGGGCTTGGAGCAAGCTGCTCCAGTGGAAGGGGTCCCTGCTCATGGCAGAGTTTGGGACCAGATAAGCTTTAAGGTGCCTTCCAACATAAACCATCCTGGGATTCTCTGATTCTATAGCATCTATGACTACAATATTATTTAGTATCAGTAACAGGACGCACACCCAAATGCAGATCAGGCTCCAGCATCAGACATTCTCCAACCATAGGGAAGCACAATCACTTCCTAAGAACGTCACACGTGGAGCTCTAAAGCAGGAGCGGCTGCAGCAGGCATGATGACAACGCTCATTCGGAAGCGTATGGCAGAAGCCTCACTCTGACACATCAAGGACACATCTAAATTAAAAATCCCTTCTGCATCTGAATCGGTGCCAGTCCAAATCCAGGACAGCAAATCTGTGCTTTAGGAGGGGGTAGAAAAGGGGGAATGCTATTGCTGGGTTGCCTGTTTCATGGATTTACCCTTCCTTCTGCCTTCAACCAGCCAGCAGAACACCAGGAAATGATCCATACAGCGCATGTTGTAAAATGGGTACACACTTGGTAGATACAGGAGTGTGAATTCAGAAAGACATCTTCCCCCACATAGAGTACACGCTTTTTAACAAATCATGCCTTCTGAATACTGGTGGCCGTGAACCAATGTGTAAACTTCCACCTTCCTTTCAGCAGGGCCAGAATTTTCCTTGAAGACCTGGAAAAGTTATTCTATAGAAGCAGGATTCTTCTTGGAGTTTGTTTTCTGATTCAAGGGCTTGCCTATCACAGGAAGTCACTGTGATAAATTACAATTTGCATCATGGTGTTTGCTACCTTGCCACTGGATAAGAACCAAATCATACCAACACCTCCGTGCACACTTACTTACTCTTAGTTATATCCATGCTTTTTAACAACATCATACTATAAACTGCTGTACAAGAAGATATATAATAGTGTAAGAACTGGAGAAAAGAATAAAAGGGGAAACACATCCAGAGCTCAGTGAAAGCAAATAAACCCACTAAATAAATCACCACAAAACCAGGAACCTTTATGCTAGTCTGGAAGAGTTCTGCGCTTCATAAAACTTGACGCTATCAGGAGTCTCCAAAAAGACAGCAAAAGAGAATTTGGATGCTAAATTTGCCCTTTATTTAGAGTCTGGAAATAACATCACCAATTTAGAATAAATCAGTCAACTTCAGTCCCTTCCACTACAGGCATTCTCTATTATAGATTGTCCAGTAGATACTAAAGAATTTAAAAGCTAAATTAGTCCTTCAGTTAGAGCCTAAAGATTATAACTTCATAGATGAGGAATAAATCAGAGAGCTCTGGTCCCTTGCACTACAGGCATTCTGTATTATAGATTGCACGTTAGATACCAAGTCTTAACAGTCAGATATTCCTCCAGGATAAGGCTTTTTTTGCAGTCTTCATTATTCTGCACAATTAGGCAAGGAGCTGGGAAAAGGCAGCAGGACTGCCTTTGTCACTGGTATTTCTACTTCCAGCCACAGCAACAACAAGGAAGAGAAAAACTAAAGTGCCCTGACCCTGAGGGACTTGAATTGAACAATATTTTTAGCAAGTCCCCTGAAAGGCGCAGTGCAGAAAGCATTAAGGAGGAAGAAAAAAATATACACCAAAACCTGGTTCAAATGTGACTGAAAGCAAAGGCAAATATCTACAGGGGAAAAGTCAACCATCTGCATATAACTAAGTTATGGCAAGGTCTGTTGGACGTGTTGGCTACTTTTTCTGCTTCTCTGAGGGGGGGAAGGTTAGGGTGTTGCTGGTTTGTGGATGTTTTGTGTGTTTGGGTTTCTTGAAGAAAAACCCAAAGGGATAAAAAGTTAAATACTGGAAACCAAAGAGGTTCCAACACTTGGACAAGTGAAGTTGCTTCACTTTTCATCTCAGGCATTAACTCTCAGAAGCTGCTATTTACTCACAGCTGCTTCTCCAGCAACCTGGCTAAGACTGCTTCTTGTACATAACCTCTGTTTGCAAGGCTGGAGGTCAGCAACAGCATAACAATCAGCATCTTGGCACTGTGTCCTCTGATACAACTGGACATATTCGAGCCATGCTGTTAAAACATGTATTTTAAAAGCAATGATGGAACATCTTCAGGCAGAGGCACGTGTGAAACAGGAGCCTGCTTCAAGAGCTCCTGTGTTCAGACCTCGCATAGTGAGGATGGATTTGAACCTAAGCCTCACGCTTTGGAGGTAACGGGTCCTTCACTTACTGAGTAAAGAGAATAACATTCTCCTCTTTCTGTGTTGAGAAATACACATTCTGGAGCCAATACTTAACAAATGTGACCTGAATGTGCAAGTAGTTTCTGCATGATCCATTCTGAATCTTTCACCCAATATTTTGTGTAAGCACAAACCCCTCTACCCAGCTGTACCTACCACATAGCTAGCAGACCATGCTCCTTCCCCAGCACCACTAACACCTCTGAGCACACAGCTTGGTCCACCTCCCAGACTGCTGCTCTTAGGGAGTGTGAACAACAGAGGCTGTGCTTAAAATCTTCAAGCTGTGGAGGAGTAACTGTATGTCATATCCAGCTGCCTTAATTAAAAACGAATCCATTGTACTCATTGCAAGCTAAATCCTGGCTCACAAAGGGAAACAAGAAATACTACAAACAACTCATTTCATGGTACCTTGAGAACAAAGCTGAAGAGCAGAGTAAGGCTGGCCCAGGGCAGGTCAATGGGTTCTCCTGCACTGCTGCCATGCAGGATGGTTCTCACAACCTGGGCTATCAGCAAAGACTCAGTAGCAGTTTCACATGAGTAGTTGTGCCTGCGAAGCAGGATTCTGCAGAAGACAAAAGGAAGGCAGCCAAAACAGTGAGGTCTGCTGCACAGACAGGGATGAGCTTCTTACAAGGACTTTTTACAGGGGCCTGTAGGAACAGCATAATGGGGGCAATGGCTTTAAACTGATGGAGGAGATCTAGAACAGACATTAGGCAGACGCTCTTCCCTGTGCTGAGGGGCTGGCACAGGGTGCCCAGAGAAGCTGTGGCTGCCCCATCCCTGGCAGTGTTCAAGGCCAGGTTGGGCACAGGGGCTTGGAGCAAGCTGCTCCAGTGCAATGAATCTTAAGTAAATCATTATTTCCAGAAATACTCCTCTCCCAGCAATGTGAAAGCATTCCTGGGCACAGATCTGACTTTCTTGCTCCAATCCTAAGTAAAGCAAATGCACTGTTTGCAAATTCAAACATCCAAAACCCTTCTGCCTTGCCAGTTATAACCTTGGTTTCTACAGAGATCCCAGTTTGAAGGTTGAGAGAGGGAAAAACATGAACTGGAGAAATAAATACAATGGATATAAACCTGCAGAACAAACCTCAGAGTGAATAGGACACAGCTTTGTAAGAACCTATGGATTTTTTGAGCAAAATAGATGGAAAAGCAACACTAAACCTCACACTCAGTGAGCAAAGTATGGGAAGATGCTGAGAGCTGTAGCTCACATTTTGTGAACTGGATTTCTAGAGGTCAGAAAAAAATTAATTAGGCCTATAAGGGAAAGGCATCCACAGAGTAATTAATGAAAACCCCACATTGAACAGGTTGTCCAAAAAGCCAACAGTACTGGCAGGATTTTGAGATACTCAAGTGTATAAACTCTTCTTTGTGCTCTTGAAAATCTGCCTAAACTGAGGCCGAAGGGACTGTGCTGAAATCAACACAACATTGCACTAGACATGCTGCTGTATTAACTGTGTGGAAAAGCTTGTGATAGAAAACAGAAAATGAAATGGGAATATTAGAAGATGGAAAAGGCAGGCAGTTGCCCCGTTTAAGTAACCTGGAAGAGAATTCAGCCAAGCAAACCCCTGACGAACACATTAAAAGCAGGATGTGCTAATCCAACATTTTCAACCACGGATCTGGCTATGGAAGCCCCAGGTAAGAACAACTCCTCGAAGCTCTGCTGTTACAAGCACACAGTAAAATGCAGTCACGTTGCTTTACAGACTGTTTTCACCCAAATGTTTCATTTTTCTCCTATGACAGCAGACAATAGTGGTGAAATGCTCCCTGAATTTGTAAACCAGGTGACTCTAATGTGGCATAAACATGTTCATTATGCAAATCTGATTGCTTAAATCTTCAGATGTAGCTCATTTATTCGTATGAGACAGAAGACAGTCCTTTGCCTCTCCTTGGCTAATTCACTAACAGATCTCTCTAGATGACTGTTCATATTCCACCAAAAGCTATTCACTTTCCTGTAAAAGAAAGCACCTTACCCTGAAAAACACTTCTGATAAGGGAAGAAAAAGTTACCTAGGGTATCACCTTGAATTTGGCTGCCTAATTCAGTGGGATGGGTTGCAATGATAAGAAAAATATAAATGCCTCATCTTTGAGATATTCAGATTTAATCAAACTCTTTGAATATTATTGATGTTGTGCAGAAAGCAAGTCAAATTGGAGGATAGATACTAAATAATTGCAGGCTGTAAGATAAGGAAACAGGAGGACTAAGAAGGGTTCACTTAGGAAACACCTCCTTAGAAGCAAAAGGATGGATGCTTAGTCCATCACAACAATATTTTACAAGACTATTCAGCCTCCTGTATTTGGGGAGGAACTGGCTTCCTTCTCCAAATTATCATCTTTTTTTCCTTCAAAATCATAAAGCCCCTATTGAAGCCACTAGTGCCGCTTCCATGTGAATCTGCAAAAGGCAAAGCATGTCCTGACCTTGGTGTTTCTGTAAAGGTTTTCAACATTTGGGCACAGACACAAAGTTGCTCCTCTCTACTGTGTTCCTTATGTTTTGCTGTGTAGTGGAAATGGAGTATTTGTGATGCATCTCCTACAGGCCATAAATATATTGTTGTGAGCGCAGGTGCTGACTCTGTGAAATCACTGTAGCTGGCTGTGAATGAAGCATGAAATGAGAAAGCCTTGTCCATTCCATAGAGAGAACAAAGACAGTGCAATATCATTTATAACTCTGTGATAAAGATTGTGTGCTACATAAACAAAGCAGCCCCCGGTACTTTGAAATTCTTTTCCACTTCCCATTTCTACTCACTACATTATTCCCTGCTTCCTTAACTAGTTCAAAGAATCAGCCAAGACAGACAGATTCACTTCATGCAACCAACTCTCTCCAAACAGTGGGGCCTGATTCACATAAATCCATTTTAACTCATTTAATGTTAGAATGAAACAGAATCCCAGATTGGTTTGGGTTGGAAAGGACCTTAAAGCTCATCCAGCTCCAATCCCTGCCATGAGCTTGCTCCAAGCCCCTGTGTCCAACCTGGCCTTGAACACTGCCAGGGATGGGGCAGCCACAGCTTCTTTGCCCACCCTGTGCCAGCACCTCAGCACCCTCACAGGGAAGAGCTTCTGCCTAAGAGCTCATCTCAATCTCCCCTCTAGCAGGGTAAAGCCATTCCCCCTTGTATGGTAATACTGGTATTTAACACTTAGAGAAGGCACATAAACAGCACCTTTGCCTAAAACAAGTTAAACTGTTATTTGAAGCTTTTCTTCAGTTGTTCTTTTCCTACACGATCTGCTAAGATGATGTTTTATCTCACCTATGTGGGAGAAGCCTATGTTTTGACAGGTCTTTCAGCTGTACTGGCTAGAGACAGGCTGCTGCACTTGAAGCAGTGTTCTCAGGCAGCACAGACGGCAGGTTCAGAGCCTGCTCTGCACTGAATGCAGAAGGCACAACTCAAAACAAACGGTGAAATTCTCACAAGTTATACACTAACAAATGCTTGCAGAGTTTGCAAATGTTTCTCAGGAGCTCAGAGTCTGCTGGATCATTAAAAACAAGCCAGGGAGCAAGCCCTGCCTTTGAGCCACATGGTGAGGGCAGGCTCACACCTCCCTCCTCACAGCAGCCTGCCCTGCAGCATGTCTGCCTTGGAGAGCACCAGCTGTACCAGTCCAGGGCTTGGCTTTGCTCCTGGGCCCGCACTGTGAAGGTACCCAGAGGGACTAAAGCTTCAGCACAGGCTGGAAGCCTGACCTTCTCTGCCCAAGGCTCCGGGTCTGCCTTGGAAATGCTGATAGGAAGAAAATACACAGCATCGGCTGCTGAAGAGAAAGCAGCTTTCTTTATGAGCCCTAAAAGATTACACGCTATATAGGACATTATTCAGAGTGAAGATAACATGACAGCAGAAGGAATGAAGAGTTGCATCAATAATCACAAACTTAAATGAAAAATATACTCATGCTGCAGTTTGTGCAGATGTAGTTGTTCACCCTGCAGTTCAGATCAGCAGCTTTGCTGTTTCAGAGCAGTCGCTGGCCAGTTTTGATCAGATTAAAAAGCAAATCTAAGCAGTACTGGGCATCATGTGTATACAACTGCACGACCATGCAGAACTCTACATCCTATCTCAGCATTTATGGCTTCTTAAACATAACATGGCATTGCAACAGCCTTTCTCTTTGTTGTACATGTCCTTACCAGGAATAAGACTGCATCAGCACTAACATGGAAAGGTCACTACAGAAGCACAGAAGAGGCTGCAGGAAGATCAATACGAAGGGGAATCCAGTAATGGCAGCAGTGGTGAAAGATGAGATTAGCCTGCCACTGGAGAAAGACTGCTCCTGGGCCACACACTTGCATGCAGAAGGTCCTCCACTGAAGTATGAGGTTGTGGAGAACCATTATTAACCAGCAAACACTGAATTACACTGGAGGTCCACTAAACAGAGATGGGAGTGAAGCTTTAAAAAGTTAGAAATATACTTTTTTTTTTTTATTAAACCACCATTTTCTTACCAGAAATCTGAAGGTTGGGATCTGAGAGATTCTTTTGACCATTAATTTGCAGTGAGATCTGGACTGCATTCCACCTTTTTGACAAGGCAAAAGAAGCTAAAACATTCCAAAACCCAGAACTCCTCTTCAAATTTCAATTTGGGATAAAAGGCCTGATAAACCATCACAATGTATCTAAACAGACCAACTCCGAAAGCCACAATCTCAGCTCCTACCCCAGTTCCCTGTGAATGTGCTTGCTCTTGTCAGCGGGTTGCACTGGGGACAGAGCAGCAGTAACTAGATGTGTACTGAGCAGAGATACAAGAGCAGGATGTCAGGCTCTGTTACACTCCAGGCTGTAAAACAGGGCAGCATTAATATTTTCTTGTGATGAAATAATCATCTGTGGGGTTTTGTTCTGGGTGAGGAGGCATGTGTTAGACAATGTCTCCTCAGTGTTAATCACCCAGGAGTGAAAAAGCTGCCTGTGCAGTGGTTCTGGGATGTGATGCTGCTCATGGACTATGTATACCCCAAATGGTTACAACTGGAAGGGAAGTGTGGCTTGCTTTTTTCCTCAGTTCTATCAACCAGAACACTCAGACAACCAAATCCTCACTAAAAACTTCCTTTTTCCCATTCTTTAGCTATTTTTATTTATAGATTACAACCACTCTAGGAACACTTTGTCTGGTGTGTGTACAATTAAGTCCAAGGTGTGACTGTAGTGAGTGCAGTTACAGCAATGACAGCAATACGTGTAGTTACATTGCCAACACTTTATCACCCAGTGTACCCAGGGTCTGAGAACACAGCACATCCTGCACTGAGCTCTGTGCTGCAGCAATATATCCTTGATCACACACAGGGTACCCCATTCAGTCTTCCAGGATTTCAGCAGGTTGGAATACTGTTTTATTCAGCAGACAAGGGGCCTCAGGACATCTTCTGAAAGCAAAGAGGGTACGTTCTGCATGCAGCTGGTTGGGGAACAGTCCCTGCCCTGAAAGCTCACAATCACGTATCGCAGAGAGGCAATGAGATTAAAACGTAAGGAAAAGCAGCAGCATGAATACCAGTGCTAGAGTGTTACTGCTTCTCAGTCCTTCCTTTTGCCACTCTTCCCCTACTGCGTGTATGGAAGTTTAAAGGGAAGAACAGTTTCCTCTTCCCTCTCAGCCTGTGCAGACGGTCTCAAGAATTCATTAGGCCCTTCAGAAGTTGCCACATTGCACATGTGTTCATGTATTTGTATCCACATACATGTGCTCCTGTATTTATTTGAATTCAGTCTTCACTCCAGCCCCTTTTGGCTGGTGTTACCCCAGTAGCAGGGGAATCTATGGAATCCGTTCATGGAATCAAGCATCAGGCACATGTATACCCAATCCTGCCTTGTCTTCTCAACCTGCTGATACTTTCAATACTCCATATTCAAAGATCCTGCTCTTGCCATCCTCAGACAAGCAAAGACCTCCAGGGAACAACTGCAGGATCAAACCCATGATGTGATACATGCCCCTTGGTCTTGATTTATTATTTAACTGCTGAGCAGAACAGCTGGAATTTGGGCTGACAATTACAAGCCAAACTCTCTCCTTCATCCAGGAATTTACTACCTAATGTTTCTAAATGCTTACTATGATTAGAATACCCAGCACTGCACCCATGCAGAAATGGCAGAGAATTGGGCTTTGTCTGGCTGGAATTCTGCACAGCCTGCATTTGGTGATAAAAATTAAGCTAACTCGTATACAAAAAGGAGTTTCAATAAAAAAAACCTGCTGTATCCTTAGCATTTTAATTCCCTGGGAGGTGATGATTTTTCACCCAAGTAGCTACTGCATCTCTACTAAAACAAAGGCTGTTTGACATTTTACAATAGAATTAAAATACATGCAGTGGGCAGAGGGTCAAGAATGAGTGTACACTTTTGTTAGAAGATATATATTCTCTAAGCACAAGTGAATGGAACAAACCCAAGAACTTAATGGTCAGATTTACAACTGTTACTATTGCTGTCACTGAATGCACCATTAACTTCAGCATATTTCATAACCAAGTTGGAAAAAAAACCTAAATCTAGAAAAAAAATTAGTATCTACTTTTTATTTTCATCCCTGCTTTGCAATTGCTATTTGTGTGCTTACCTTGCCACAAAGCCCCTAGAGCTTTCCTCACCATATAGAGAGATTATTTGATAACCCAGCTTCCTGGTATTCAATTCCCAGAGGATAAAACAATTCTCCAGCTATGATAATACAACAAGTAACTTTTAATGTGTTTTTCATCTGCACAAATCATCACCGTGCTCTTTGTTCATTACGTGAGTAACACAATGAACATGCTTCAGGTTGGATGGCAAAAAAGCAGTGCCGTGTAAGAACCTGCCTCATGTTCTCCCTTTGCATCTGTATCTTTTTTAAGGTGAATTTACACAGTGATGGCAAACTGGTTTGTGGGCCCTGAAAGTAGAAGATTAACAGGCAAAGAATAAATCCATGCTGAGCTGAGAGATAATTAAGACTTGTTCCATGCTCTTCACTGGGTTTCAGGCCAACACTAAGTGCCTCAAGCAGTTGGCGTGATAGCTCAAGACTCTGAGAACCACAGTCTGTTCCAGTTCTAACCTTCTGCCCCATGCTGGGCAAGGAGGAAAGTCCTCAATCTCTTGGTAATAGTACTTTCAGCTCTTACTGGGGGGATAGAGAGAGAAGAGAGTTTGCATCTCTAAATAGTTCTCTTCTATAGCATCCAAGAGCATAAAACAGGTAGGTAGATCAGACTACTCAGGGTGGCCACACCTTCAAGTGACTGTAGACTGCATATAGTTGCACTGACATTAGTAGAAATACATGAGTTTGAGCCAAGGGAGGTTAACACAGACCATGAACCTTTAGAAAGTTTCTAATTACTTCAAGAACAGACCTCTCTTTATCCCAACAGGTTTGTTGGACCTGCATTACAAGTAATAAGAGCCTCTGGCAATGATTTTATGCTTATTGGGTTCTATAATCTGTATCAAGATGTCAAGCACTGTTCCAACTCAACTTGGAAGCAACTTCAAATGCTGGTTGTCAGCAAAATTAGAGACAAAAAAACAACCAACCAACCCTTAGAACAAATCAACCTGCTCTAGTGGAAGGTGTCCCTGCACATGGAAATGCCTTATGAGAGGAAGGAAACCAAATAGTCTTTAGGGGTTTACTTGAAAAAGCATTCATAGTCTAAGATGGGGAAATGAGTCAAACAAGGGATCATTATGTGCTCATTTTCTAGAAATATTAGGGTGAAAACACCCCACTTAGGACAATAAACTGCAGATTTCAGATCAGTCACGAACCAGAACAGCTTTGTCTCCTTGTGTCACAGCATCCAGCCTAGGACGTAAAGCAGTGACTCTGAGATCTTTAGTTCAAACACAGAACACAGTTACCATTTCTAAGATAAATCTGTGCCAAGTGAAGAAGTTTCATGTCATAAGTAGAAGTGATACGACCACAGTAAAAAAAAGGTGATAACACTGCTAGGTCGTGAGTGAGCAAGGAGCGGGAGAAATCGGGTGTCCTCCTGCAATCCAGCAGATGTAAGACACGCAGCTCCACACACTGATTTTGGCACTCTTATCTGGGACGTGTTCATCTCCCAAGTCAGCCCAAGGATCTGAACCTGCTTCCTCCAGACCCAGCCGTTTCACACACTGTAACTGCTCATCGCTAAAAACGTCAGCATGTCCCAGCTGCCTGACCCAGCCTGGGTGGGTGGAAACGAACACAGCCCAGTTCTGAAACACCTTAGAACAGCTCCCAGTACACAAAAGGCCTGACAGATGGACTTTTGGAAGGACGGGACAAGGGGGAAAAGCAGGACATGGCTTGGAGCTGGATGAGATTTAAGGGCCCTTCCAACTCAAACCAGTCTGGGATTCTATGAACTTGTTATTTAAATATCCAAGATAAAGCCTCTGCCATAATGTGAATACCACATATACAGATGTATTCACCTATCTTTGTGTTTTCTGCTCTTTTGGGCTATTAAGAACGTAATTCCATAGCTAGCACTGGCTGCACTAAGTTCCTTATCCAGCACTCAAGAAGTTTATACGAAATTTTACATTCTTGGACCCAAAATAACTCTGGAGGACATAAACAGCTCTCTCCTGTCAAAATTTCTGCAATCCTATAAGCAAAATACAGCAAATAACACCGAATTACTGGGAGAAACACAACCTTGTTACCAGAGAAAGAGTTAACAGCCTGTGTTTGGGCTGCTCCATATGCATTGCATGCCCTCTCTGAATAGGATTATGCTCAAATTCCCTACACGGGTAATTATTATATGTAAATACTCAAAGTCGATTTGCCAACTGCATGGTTGTGTCTGACATCTGCATATTTCTTCCATCCACTGTACCTCTGCATGCAAACAGTTACCTGCTTCTATAAATCTGCCTTTTGACTCTATGATTCTTAGGAGTTGTGGTCTAAGCAGGTCAGATCTTGTGGAAAACTTTGGGAATTAATGAGACCCAACAGCACAGGTATTTTGGGATGAGCAGGTAGAGGCTGGGGCTGCTGGAGGAGGTGGCATTTTTCAGAGCTGAGAGCACTAAATCCCTAATGGTTAAGATAGAGGACTCCAGTGCTATTGCAATTAAAGCTAAATGCTTTAAACACAAGTTAGCTCTTGTTTTAAAGAGTAAGTGCATAAAAAAATCACCTCCAGCACTTCATTCTTGTCAAAGCTGCAGCATGCCCCAAAGGCCACAGTTGGTTTGCAGTTATTAAGTGGAGCTGTAGAACACATGGTTGGGAATGCAACTGGCATTGCTTTTCCAAAAGCAAAGCCATGAATGTTATAGGTCCATTAAACAGAGAAACTTTGACCTGTTTCTGAAATGAAAGTCAGTAACTCCTTCATTTGATGTTATATAAACTGTTATTTCAATCCATGATGTATTGTTATTTTAAAGAAATAATAGGAAATATTAAAATAGAAAAAATATTGTAACAAAACACATTCAATAGTTCTGATTTATTTTTCCTTATCTCTTGGTCAGAGACGTTTGGGCAGGAAGCTTTCCCTAAGGGATGTTTGGCAGGAAGCTTTCCCTCAGCTCCACAATGAGCTGCCACTTTATTACAGATCATTCAATAAGTGCAATACAATTTCAGGTGTCTGAAAAGATCTGCTCTACAGTTTGGAGATATGGGGCAAAGCAAGCAAAAGGGGTCCTGACACAGAACATAACTCAGCTTGTGATGAAGTAGTTATTGCAATGATTCCACTGAGCAAAACTGTGTTACTCAGAGATGCTGAACAAAGGGATTATGAAAAACAAAACGAATCCAGGACTCTTCCTAATCAAACTCTAATCACAGAATCACAGAATGGCTTTGGTTAGAAAGGACCTTAAGATCATCCAGTTCCAACGCCCTGCCATGAGCAGGGATACCTCACCCTAAATGGAAAGCATTACAAGATTACTTTCAGTTTCTGAAAGCTATTGAGTACTAATATCTTCAATAATGATCTCGGCAGCATCCCAAAGGTGTCCAAACTTCTTTATGCATCAGAGTGACAGAAAGAGAAATAAATTATTAAAAAAAGAGGATTAACAAAAGGGATAAAATATTACCCCCCAGTCCCTGAAGAAATTTCAGCCCACAGGATCCTCTTGCTGCCATGAATAAAGGAGGTGGCAAGGTCCAAGACAAGGTTTCAAAACCAGGAGGAAGAGAAAGTGGAAAAGGACAGATTTACATGTTTCATCCCGACAGCAAGCAGGATCCTCTTTGCCAAGGTTAGCTGACACTAGCACAAAATGCAGTAGTGATAAATTTGCCTCCAACAAGATCTACTGTCACTTGGAGATGATGGAACCCGGTTTATCAGCTGGCTTTTCAAATATATACACAGAGCAAGACATGCTATTAACCTCTACAATAATACTGGGTTTGAAGTTTTGATGCACACACCCAGTATGGATTACTTAAAGTACAAATGAGTATGTGGTCACTGTTTCCTCAAGGAAACAGCAGAAAGTATGCAAGAAACACTTGAGGCCTTCATATCCATGCAGATATTCCTACAAAAATCAGCATTTCAAAAGAGACAAATGCCTTCACAAAACACCAGTTCTACTGAAAGCACAAAACTAAACCCACTGCAGGAGAAGAGACCTTCCTACTGAAATCTTCTCATAGGGTAAAAGAGGATCGTAGACAAACTAACACCTACTTAAGAAATCATCTGAATTTCTTTAAATAAATTCAAGGAAAGAGTGGATTTAAAAAGCTGAAAGCTTTCTGTAGAGGTTTATTCAGGCTGCATTAGCTAACCACTTTTGGGGCTGTGTCATTAATCCCCAAAATAAGAAGAACAAGGAGGTGCTGGAGCAAGTCCAGAGGAGAGGCCATGGAGCTGCTGCGAGGGCTGGAGCAGCTCTGCTCTGGAGCCAGGCTGAGAGAGCTGGGCTGGGGCAGCCTGGAGAAGAGAAGGCTCCTGAAGGGGAGACCTTAGAGCAGCTCCAGTGCCTAAAGGGGCTGCAGGAGACCTGGAGAGGGGCTTGGGACAAGGGACATGAATATGAAGTAAACAGATGCAGGTGACAGAACGGTTTGCTTATATGGTCCCCAAGCATGCTCCTTGTGCTGTGTACAACACTGAACTTCTTGTATGCCAAATTAGCAATGGGAAGGGACTAATGGGAGACCCTTCTGCCCTACCCTGCAGGGTGGCACTGCTGCTGCTTCACTCTCCCTAAACCAGGGTGTTCCCACAGGTGATGAGTTTTTCCTCTTTTTCCCTATATTCTGCTAACACATCCCATAGGAAGCACTGTGACCCGTCTTTATGGCACATTGAGCCTCAGTATAAGAGAAGGGAAGTTTCTGGAGTTCCAGTTTTCAGGCTATAAGAGGGCATTTGAAGTTGCAATAAGCTTTTATTTCAAGACTCAGTAGAATGGAGCCCAGCACGCTGAACGTACCAAAGTATCAGTGGAACTGCCTGTTTCCAGTCCCTCCATAAAAGAAAAAATACAGTCTATAAAAAGACCTCCTGAAGCAACATTTAACATAGTGGAGGAAGCAAAGCTTTGTTTAAACAGATGCCATAAATTTAATATGGTAACATTATTGCCACCCAGGATTTTGATTGTATCTTTGCAAGTTACTTATCTAGAAATTTATTGTGTGTGTTTCCACCCTTATTTAAACATGATTCCTGCAATGAAGTTATTAATGAGCTGTTATCTGAGAAGGGAAAGTGACTTAAATAAAAAGAAGCATCAAAGGCAAACGCAGACCATGATAATGTCATCTTTTTGTCTCTTGTGAATATTCTAATGCAAATTTAGAGAGGAACCAGCTTTGGGAGAAGACTGCTATTTTCTTCCAGTTACAGCACACTGGTTTCAGTTTTCTCCTTCCAGCTTCCCTTTTCCCCTTCTCTCTCTGTTTCCCACCCTTTCCAGCCTTGAGAAATCTCTACCTTAGAGAAAGCACACGAGGTGAAGTGCCACTGGGATTACTGTCCACACCTCAGGTGAGAGACGGTGTTAATTTGCTCTAGTTTGCTCATACAGTGCACTGATGAATGCAGGTGCCCCTGGGAAGCAACACTGCAGGAACTGCTGCAGAACCGGTCAGTGCCTGTGTTCTGGGCACTCCCTGAGAGGACTCAGCATCTTGGCAGAGATGTGGAAGGGAGAAAAAAGGAATCCAGGAAGGCTGCTCTACCAGCATAGGTCAGCTGCCTGCACCTCTATTCTGCAGTAGTGCTCGAGGAAGGTCCCAAGAAACATCTGGCCTTAAGCTGAGACTGTTGGTGGTGATTCAGGTCAGCTGGCTGGGTTCTGTGGTGCGGAATAGTAAGAAACCAGAGAGGGGAGCAGCTCTTAGAATGGCTTGAACCTGCCCGAGGAGAGACTGAGCTGAGCTCTTAGGCAGAAGCTCTTCCCTGTGAGGGTGCTGAGGCGCTGACACAGGGTGCCCAGAGAAGCTGTGGCTGCCCCATCCCTGGCAGTGCTCAAGGCTAAGTTGGACACAGGGGCTTGGAGCAAGCTGCTCACGTGGAAGGTGTCCCTGCCCATGGCAGGGGTTGGAGCTGGATGAGCTTTAAAGTCCCTTCCAACCCAAACCAGTCTGGGATTCAGTGAATGCATCGTCAATTTAAGGATCTGCATCCCATAAACAATCTTTAGGGAAGATCAAATCTTAGCCTGGAATGTGGATTCACTGTGCAGTTTAGGACAAGTTGCTTCAGTTCCCCACCAGTGAAGTGATGACTGCTTAAAGCTCAGTGCCAAGCAATACTGTCCATATCTATATACAGCACTTGGGGATTTGAATGTGAGGAGCACAGGATAGGAACAAACCACAACCCGTTTTATCATACTGCAGAAAATTCAACAAACAAAGAATTTTCTTCCTAAATTAAGATGAAAATACAAAATCTCAATTTCCCTCTAACTTTATATATATAAAAAGAGCAATATCATCCAGGTTACTTATTGGGCTATAGAATTACTTAAAAAGGAAAGACGGGGAAAGAAAGCAAGAGGCACCTCACAGGTTGATTCAACCCACTGTAGAACAGGTTAGAATTTGCTTTTATGCCTTAGTATGGAAGGAGCCATAAGAACACTCCAAGAGTAAGTCTTAAAACTTGTCTATCCAGCTCATATTGACAGAGATTAATTTCATTCTAACAGAAATCCAGACAAGCTTTAATTTTAGATGAACCTTTGACTGTCAATCACATTTTCCCAAGCCCTTTACTTCATTTTCAGATATCTGTATTCCCACAGAACGGTTCCTGACCAGCTCTGATGCATAAATTGGATATTTGTTCTCTTTTCAGACATGTTTTTTTCTACCACTTAATTCAGAAAACAAGCATCACAGTCACCTGAATTCTAATTGGATCAAAAGCTTCTGTCATGTTTTTATTGTTCATAGGGCTTCAAAAAAAGTTGCTTTCCCTCCCATTAATACCATTCTATTTGATGCTCACTGATTTGAGTTCAGCTGTACCTTTATTTCCATTATTTCTGCTCTTGGGGGCAAAGGGAAGTGTTAGTCTCTAAAATAAAGTCCTCTCGAGATTCGCCCTCCAACTCCTAGTGACTTTTTATCCTCTTCATGTTTCAAACTTGTTTCTCACACAAGGCAATAAATGGCAAAGGTCCCCAGTGTGGCACTGCTGGAGTGGCTAATAGTAAGGAAAGCCCATTACACTCCTTATTTTCCCATTAGATGCCACTGAACAAACAGCGCTCTCCTAAGTGGAGTCTTGGCTTGATTCTCCTTTGTAATTAGAGGAGTTCTCCAGTTCACAGCCCTGTAAAACCTATCTGCTTCCTCAAACACACTTTACCCAGCCTGGGAAGATTAAAAGACTTGAAATAACAGGTTTGATCACGCAGACCAGTGTTTGTCGGGGTGGGAAGGATGTGACCCCTGCAGGTTATCACAGGAACCTGTGTCAGGGATAGTGGAGGGATTGTTCAGCATTTCTCACAGTACTAGAGCTAAGAGGGAGCTGATGAATTTCAGATGTAGGAAAATGAGAGCAGACAAATGCTGTGCAACTCACTGCCATGGAATACAGTGGAGGCAAAGTTCAGAAGTGGCTGTCATTGAAGATTGTAGCAATAAATACCTATTTATTTGCTGAGTAAATACCCTGTGTCAACTTCACCTCTACTTTCCCAGTACCATACAAATATTGATTAGATTCGGAGGAAATTAAGCTGATACATTTTGATTTCTCCAAATATTTTGCATTTAAATGTTATTTCAACATAATTAATAAATAGTTTTGCTGATCTGTTAAACAGTCCTTTCTGTGAACAGACAATTTAAGTGTGTTATTTGCCTCTATATACCACAGATGGAGCACTGGTAAGTAACTATCACAGCGACATGATACTGTTTTTGAAGCTCCATTACTTGATTTCCCTTCATGTACTGTCCTTTCTTCAGCAGCCAGAATACATATCTACTACAAGCAAAGGTATACAAAACCAGTAATAAAATCATGCCCTGATGCTATCAAGTGTTGTAAATCCAACCCAGGCAATGCAAATGAGGCTTTTTGCCCAGAATAGTTAAGTCCTAAAGAACCAACACACAAATAAAGCACAGAAGGAATCTGAGACCTCACAGAACTGACCCTTGCATAGACAACGTTAATGGATAGCAGCACAATGCCATGAAAATACTACAAGAACTCATCGACAGAAACAAAAGCTCTACAACATTAGGATGCCCTTTAACAGTTGCTGCTTTAGGACTTTTCTGCCTGGAGAAGTAACTACTCAGCCAACTAAAGCATGTATCTGTCACATGCATTACTTCACAGTGATTTCCTCCATCAACTTGCTGGACAGCTTGCTTTAAAAAGAAAGTACAATCAGTAGGTGAAATGAGTGCGTACATTACACAGATCAAAGAGGTGATTGCACATTGTAGCACAGTTCCTATTAAATATTAAGGCTACATATAAAAACTACAGACAAAACCTCAAAGTAAACTGTGTCATACAAAGATGCCCATGAAAAGCAGCCACGAGAGCTCTGAATTCATACTTCATGCTTTCAATGCCACAAGAGCTCGTGTTGTTATCCGAATACAATGAGAGTTATTGGCACCTTTGAAAGACACCGAAAGCCCCCAAGACATGGGAACACAAATCGTAGTCGCCTCAAGCTGCCGGTCCAGGAGCTGGAGAAGAAAACAGAGGAATAAACGGAGCGAGGCCAAGCACATAGTGAGGGGTGAGCAGATGAAATACAAAGGTCGAGACCCCCAGTAGCTGTGTGTCAGCCCCGTCGTGGGGACAGTCAATCTGCAGGTTTGAGATCAGGTGCTTGCATGAAGTGATTTATTCTAACTGAACAAAGTGCCTTGCCCCCTGAGGTCCAAACATAAATAGAGCCGAGCTGCTTTCAGCCAGCATCCCAAAAGCAGTCATATAAATTGTGCCTTGCTTTAGAAAGGTGTTTTCAAGGGGAGAAACAAATAAAATACATATTTTAAGACTTCCCTCAGCTGCAAGTACATTCCCATGTTTTACTTCCATGACAAAATGCTGTCAGGCTCATGCCCCAGCTCTACATAAAGCAAACCTCTTCATTTAATGTAGTTCTTTCACCACAGAGCATTCAGTTACCGTGAATGCACAGAAGAGAATTCCCTTCCTCCCTGCCCGTTTATGGGGACAATCTTCCCAAACAGGAAAAAATCGTATCTTTTTTAAGGATGTTTAAAGAAACGCATCAACATCCAAGACCTGAATTCCAGCAGCAGCTTTCCTACATTTCCAGTTGTTGTAGGCATCCTTGGCTTACAACGGTCTTACTAAAGACAGACAGGAAGGTAATTCCATAGTACTTGGAGCTGTGCTGTACCTCCATCAGAAGTGAACAAACAGTGATCACAAACTTTGAATCACATCATCAGGTATCTTCTATTTCTGACCTCTAACAATGTTAAAGAGTGGCACATGAATGATGTGGATTAATGAGTACTGCAAAATATTCTTACAGTGACATGCACAGGCTGAGAACTTCAGCAGACCTGAATTAAACAGGCAGGAAAACTGGGCTTGCAAAGCATGCCTGTGTAATCTTTTGCAAAGAGGAAAATTCAGCCTGGTACATAGGTGAGCTTTTTCTTCCTGGAAAAGCAGGCACCCCCAAAGCATTACGCTCTACAGCAATGGGACAACATGCTGTGTCCATACTGATGGAGGAAAAACATGCCCCTGAAGACGCAGCAGATACTTGCAGGAGAAGCATGCTGCTGTTTTTCAGGTGTCCCATTCAGCTCAATTGACTCATTTTGCACACAGAACCTCAGGAAATTGTTTTCTCAGGTGCAAACCACAAAAGCTAAATCCATAGCATGTTAAATAACCAACATGCAGGTTTTCAGCCTCCATAATTCCTGCCTTTTTCCCTGCTTTCCCACAGGGACTTACAGCTGCTGCTGTGAAAAAGCAACAACCTTCAGGTAGTTACCAGATGGAGGATCTCCTGCAAGCTCAGAGCTTTCCAAGCAGGTACTGTGGTTTTCTCCCTCGGGTAAGCCTCATACCACCCACTCAGCTCCACACCAAGGTCTCACTTTCTCATTGCTTAACCAAACCAAAAGAATTAAGTTCACACAAATGTACTGGGCTGAATTACAGACTTTCGATTCTCAGCCAAGGGAAGGAAAAACAACCCCAAACGCAACCCATACAACCCAAACCACAGACCTTAAGCCAAATCCATTTCACCTACTGCAGAGTGAGACGTGTACAACTCCAGGAGGTATTTATGTTTTCAGAGCTGCTAATCCTGTGCTGCAGGTAACAGTATTCCTCCTCGTTTGAAAGACAGCCAGGAATTAACTTGAAGCAAAAGGAAAGATAAAGATGATCCTTTTAAGGATGAATATATGGAAGGTGCCTTTGAGCTTTTCTGTTCTGTCAACTCAGTCTTAGCATGAGAGACTAAAGCAAACAGAACTGCTTTAAATAAAGGAAGAGAAAATAAACAACAAAAAGGATACTGAGAACCAGTCCATCTGCAGTGTAAAGTGATGCTGCCTCAATGTCTTCAGACCTCTAACATTTTACATCCCCAAGGACCCACTTCATGCTGTGGATGGTCTGTACACAGAGTTTCTACATCTCTAAATCACTGACTTCAACATGCTGTGTTACACAGGAAGCTATTTTATATTACTGCTTTCCAATTTCCTTTTTTTCCTAAAGACAATAGCTAATAAGCAGGCAACCCAAGGGATAACAACCTGAAAGTCTCTCTCATGTATTCTTTGGGGGCTTGTTTAGTTAAGAGTGAAAGCAAAAGACCTGATGTTCAGCAAACCGATGTATTTTACAGCTTGACTCTCCCAACCACCTGCATCAGGATCAACCACTGGTAAATCCAGCAAATCCAGCACAATTTTCCATACCTAAATTACAGGGTTGTAGAGTACAACAAATAGCTTATTTATCCCCCATACATTATTCTGAGTATGTCTGAATATAATTACCCACCTTTTTGCACTGAATGGAACTAAGAAAGGCTAGATACAGAATGTGCAGCTGCAAAGCAGAAACCTGCTTCTTATATCAGCAGTCAGCTTTTCTATATTCAAAGTTAGAGCAAGTGGGCTTAGTCCTCTGCCTGCATCATCCCTAGACTGAGGTGTAATGGGTGTAAAGGAGGTAGAAACCTGCCCCTGTGGTAACTGCCCAGGTCCCATCTTCTGTTACCCTGCATTCACAGCTGTTTGCGAGGAAGGGACAAGTGTAATTCCTATTACTGCACAATGCAGTGGATTCTCATGCCACCATGTGCCTGGCTGAAACCCCCACCACATCCCTCGTCCTGGTCTGCAGTTGTGCTTCATTACTGACTCCAGGCTCGTGGGTACCAAAGCAGACAAGGTGCTGTGTTAAAAGGCAGCAAGCTATGTAGTAATATCTTGTAACTTCAAAGTAGATCTACAAAGCCCAGCACAGGGAATATTTCATGCTAAGCCTGTTTTCTTGGCCTGTGATTTTACACGCCACATTTTCTACACTATTTTCCCCAAAAGGAAAAACCCTCCTTGTTCTGGAGAGAAGCAATAGTTTATGGCTTTCATTTACAACACTAAACTGTAAGAGAGTGAGACAAGCCAGCTCGAGTTCCCCATTCCCCACCTGCTTCTCTCCTGCAGGCAGGCAGCTCATACCAGCAGCTTGTAAGCCAAGACTTACAGCACAGTATCTCATCAAGAGCCATACCGGAAGATCTTAACAACTCTTTCACTCCAAGGAAGGGATAAGAAGTCAACAGCACAGTCTAACCTCTCACATTCGGTCGAATTATTCCTCTTCAATTTTTCTTTGTGCTATTTTATCCCCTACTGAGAGTTATATTCCCTTAGAGGACTCTAAACCCCTTCCCTGGGGGTGCACGTACCTTTCAACAGCTCTCGGATAACTTTTATAGTCCCATTTTAAAAACTGTTTAGTCAAGCCATTCCTACTTTGTCACTTTAATCTCTCCTTATAAATCAAACCCTCCATCTTCATCATTTTTCCTGTCCTTCCAGAGCTGTCTGTTCCTTCTTCGTTTCTATTCTTGTTGGGCAGCTCATAAAGGAAAACAGCAAATAGTTGGATGTACCCTACATTTTGCCAACTGCAGTAGTAGTTTTGCTGTACTATTGTGATCCATTACGTTGTTTATTCTTCCTGTTCACTACATTCTTCTGCTTAAAATCTCACTTACCTTCCAGTAGGGAAAGGATAACCAGGTACTAAAATGATGGGGCAGCCACAGCTTCTCTGGGGAACTTGTGCCAGTGCCTCCCATTAAAACACGTCATTTGTTGATTCTTGAGCAAGCCGAGGCATTTATCGAGAGGACAACAATGTGTGGGCTGGCTAATATGAGGAAGAAGCAATGCTTAAATGTCAAAGGGCCAGGATTAAACCTTCCTTTCTGGGAACAAAGCAGAATTTGGAGAGAGTTGGGGCTTCCTCCATGGTCACTGGTGAGGAGGAGGGTTGTGGACCCTGATAGGGTCCATGGTTGGCAGCTTCCCCAGTAAACTCTGCTAGCCGGAATGCATGTTCCCTGTTAATCAGGATTTAATTCAAAGTCATGGTCTGTTCCTTTATTTGAGTGCGTATGCCACTTCCTCCACTAATGAGATACCCAATTCTGTGTAAAACTGCCTACATTAAAGCTGCTCAGAACATTCAGCTGCTTTTTGCATACCTTTCTCCCCCTGTAAAACAAGCTGTGGCCTTGTCTCAGGAATAAACACATTTTGGTGAGCTCATGCAGGTCAGAACCGCTCTTGAGGCTGGGGAAACGAGCTAGTATGGTCCCACAGAATAGAAAACTTCCCTTAAAGTTTCTTATTCCCACATGATTCTTACTTATTTCCGTGTTAGTGTTATATTAGTAACAAAGCAATGCCACTTTCAGGGAAGCTACCCCCTTGGGAAAACCTTTCTATTCTCGTCTGAGTACCCCTGACCTCTGCTCACACCTCTTGTAGTTCTGTGTTGCTGTAATCCATTTTATGTGCATGACTGCTCAACCATGCCTCCAGCATATGTCTCTGATAATCCATTATAGCCTATATAGAAAACAGGATGTAGAGGGAAGGAGGTGGAGGGGAAGGAGCTCTTATGGGATCAAAGGCATCCAGTGCTCCTGGCAATTAGCTGGATTTTAGAGCTCATGGCTTTCTGAAAGTCCTGTTAGTTGCCATGGCTAACAGGAAGCGCATCCGAGTTTGAGAACAGATCCTGTGGAGAGCATCTATAGAAAACTGCAGCTGAAGCAGAGCAAGCATAGATTCAGTGGCATGAAAAGATCTGCCGAGATATGTTTGAACCCATCACCCTTTGTCCTATCACTACAGTCCCTGATGAAGAGTCCCTTTCCAGCATCCTTGTAGCCCCCTTGAGACACTTGAAGCTGCTCTGAGATCTCCACACAGCTTCTCTTCTCCAGGCTGAACAGCCCCAATGTTCTCAGCCCGGCTCCATATGGGAAGTGTTTATAAACTCATAAAATATGCAGATGTAGCCACAGACATGAATAATTCTCTATGTCAAGTGAATTTAACTTTACAACTTTTTGTGAAGGACTTTTTGGGGTGGTACTTTGTGCACGGATCTAATCTGCCCTCTGCATGTGCACTGAATATAAGGAAGCCTTTCTGCATAACTGCAAGTACAGGAAGGTGTTCCTGCTCCAGCAGGGGGATTGGACTAGATGATCTTTTGAGGCCCCTTCCAATCTCTAACATACTGTGATACTGTGATACTGTGAAGAATACAACAGGGATACAAGGAGGAAATGGCTCTGAGCAAGTACTTTTCACTTTCTGGATAAAAACAGCACTGAAAAAGGATAATTTCTCCTGGAAGAGAGCGGATGCAGGGAAGTACATCACTGTGTTAGAAGCTGCCGTTATCCTGAGCTTTGTTTCCTCGCTGCTCCGCATCAAAGTCTCCAAGCTGCTTTGGAGAGGGAACTTCCTGTGACTGTCACAGCCTTTGGGCATGTGCAATGATTTGCTACCCAGGCTAAAAGTGTCTCCTAAAGCCAAAGAGCAGGTATTTATGTTCCAAGTATCCAGGCTCGTTGCAATTGGAAAAAAAATAAAAGGCAATGGAGGATATTAATTCCCTGTTTCTTGTTTTTATTGTCCTTATCAATCAGAGGAATTAGTGTTAAGGCAGGACCTGTTCTGTGAGAGCTCTCTGTGTGCATCACAGTATGTTCTGTCCTAGGTGCATGGGCTCTACGGGATTTAAAGGAAATCAAAAACTCAAAAAACAAAACCAAAGGTTTTTTTTTTTTCTATAATTAAGAAGGCTCTGAAGAAACAATTCCAAAATTTTACAGGGAAAGGGATTTTTCCTGTAGAAGAAAAGCACCTTTTTCATTGCCTTTAATCAATTTGGGATTAAAGTTAACCAGCAATATTCCACAAAATGTGAATAAACCAGACTGCTTGAGTTCCCCTTTGGAAAAAGATTCCTCCTCATGACACACACAGACCAAAGAGCTCTGTGAGCTTTTGGGACTTCTCTTCACTACCCATCTTGAGGAGTTCCCATCTGTGTAATGACACTTCATACAGTATTCACTCCCAAGGTTTCCCATCAGTGGGATTCACCACCCACAACTGCAACATCACAAACCCGGAGTTAACACTGGATCAGAACAAGATGGGAGGGAAAAGCTGAATTATACTGACTAGTTCCACTACTTAGAAAACCTTGTTTCTAGCAGCTTAGAGGGTGGGAAATAATGCATCAGACTTGATACCTGCCAGTTTCAGTGCTCCTTCACACAATCAGTGCGAGAGACAGAGCCAAGAGAAGATGTCGTGAGAAATAAAGGAGAAAAAGAGATAACAGAGGGGCTCCTCATGATTTTGTGATTTGTTGGGGTTGTTGCAAATGTGAAACAAAAATCAATTTTCTTATTGACAGTTTTCTCTCTCCAAAACGTGTGTATTCTTTTTTATTGCCAGTGTTTTGTCTGTTGTGTGCTCCTGCATTGATTTTTCTTTCGGTTTTGGTAAGGATAAAACCCCTTAATTTGGTGAAGCCAGGAGGAAGCATAAAGCAGATAAACTCCTGCCACATTCTGGGGACAAGGGGGCATTTCTGCACTACTTCCAAGTAGAAAAATTTATGCAACTATCTAAGAGTATCTGAAGATCAAAGAGGATCGTTTACACAGTGGCTGGACAGCCCTAATGAGTTTGATAATCAGGGTCCTGGGAATTTGTATAGCCACATTTACATTGTAATGGTTACACTGACATTGCGTTGGGTGTGAAGGACCCGGTGAAATGATGGATGACAGAATAAGCTAGAGACCTGTCCCTGTCTGTCAAGCTCACTTTCTGCTAGCAATAGTAACTTTTGATTAATGCCTAAGTACAGAATTTCTGTGTATTCATCCCAGTGATTAAAAGAACTCGCTTGATTTTTCATACTGTAGTAGACTAAAAATAACATTTTGTGCTTAAAGCCTGCTTGAGACTTTGAAATGAAGGTGGAAGTTCAGTTCCCCCAGTGTATTTTAGCCTGGCTAGTTAACCTTGTGCAAATTACCACAGGATTACCTACTGGGTTGCCTTCATCAGCCAGGTCACCTTAAGAACTTCCCATTCTCTCTCCTTTTCTCCCTACCCTTTCCTTGTCAGGCTCTACAACCCATACATATATGGACCTCTCTTTCAGTCTCAACTCATGCTCCAAAGTGCTTGAAAAGCACAGAAATCTTGTTTTCATTGTTTCCTATAGCCATACACAGCTTTTCCTTTCCGAAATGCTTATTTTTCCTTAAAAGGAACTATAGGGTAATTAAATCCCATGATTTGGCCACAGAGTATTACAAGGCATAAAACCAGCTATATTCCATTTACTATCTTGTTTGTTCTTAAGTGCATCCAGGAGGTTACATCCCCTATTAACCATAATAAAAAGTGAACATGCTAAACCCTGACTTCTAATCACTTCAATACCATACTAAAAGAAAGCAGGAAGAATAAACAAAGTACTACTAGTAAGTAGTACTGAAAATTACACAGGATCATACCCACACACACCTCCTCTTCCTCACTCAGGATAAAGTATTCATGAACTGCAGATGCTTTTCCTCATGACAAGTCTAATACTACTTGACCTGGCTACTACTGGTAGTAATGGACTGAATAAATATCATTTCTGTCATGTCAGCAAAGCCTGAAAGGGCACAAGGAGTTTGGAATACTCTCCATTGGAGCAGTAGATAACAGCAACACACACATCACGATGGGAAATCATCACCTTGTAAACAAGGCAGTAGCTCTCCTTATGTTAAAAGGAAGGGAAATAAAACCAGATTAACAGAGGACCTGAAGTATCAGTAAGGAATCCCAGGTATAAAACCACAGTAGCAAAACCAGGAGGTATGCATTTATACTTAAACTAAACTGAACACTGAAACACAGATATTGGTCCATCACATTAATGGCTGTTGTGACTACAGATTATACAGAACACTAATATATAACACTGCCTGCCTGCCAAACACTAAACATGAAACACCATATGAATAATGGAAAAAGTAGGACAGGAAACCAGACAGCCCTGACACCCAAAACCCAATTCTGTATTAATTTCCAAGGCAATTCTGTCCCTCACTTGAATTTGGCAGCCCGGTTCTTACTACAGCAGCGAATACTAATAAACACGGGCTGCTTGCTCTGTCTTTACAATTATCCTGCCTCCCCCAAAGAAATGGAATCAAAATCCCCACTTGATCTTGTCAGTGAGAAACAGCAGTAACCTTCCCTCATCTGTCAGGCTCTCAGGTCTGCAAGTAATACACATCAGCAGCACAGGCCAATGTGCTCTGCTGAGAAAGATGATGCAGCCACACGTGATTAGTAAAGATCAATATTACTTTATAACAAAGCCACCTCCAGGTCCCCTCCAGCCAAGCGGGTTTAAGGAATGTGCATTTTCCCAAAGGGAAGAACAGAAAGCCCTGCTCAGACAACCACTGGATCCAGCACCAGACCCAACTGCCTGCCCCAGCGTACCCAGGCACAGTGAGGCTGAGCCATGCAGTGATGCTGCTTCCACAGTCAGATCCATAGGAGCTAAAAGCTCACGAGTACCCAGACATCCTTTTGTCTCCAAATTCAGCCCTGCAGCATATTAATAAACAGATACTCAATATGTTTGTCTAAGAATAAATGTTCTGGCAGGGCATGAGACTCCTACCCTGGGCAGAGGGGCAGGACGTAAGTGCCTCTGAAGCAGTTCATCTCTTGGATTAAAGCAAAGCAGTTCTGCACAAGGGTCATTTCCACAGTGAGAATCTAGCTGGGCACCAACAAAAATCAATGGAAGTTTGTTGTCAGCATAAACAGAATAACACCCTTAGGCTCCCTGTCTTGCAATACAAAAGAAACCTGAACCAGAGAAATATCCTGATGCAGATTTAAGGATTCTTCCCTGTGAGGGTGCTGAGGCGCTGGCACAGGGTGCCCAGAGGAGCTGTGGCTGCCCCATCCCTGGCAGTGTTCAAGGCCGGGTTGGACACAGGGGCTTGGAGCAAGCTGCTCTATGGAAGGTGTCCCTGCCTGTGGCAGAGGGTTGGAACTGGGTGAGCTTTAAGGTCCCTTCCAACACAAACCATTCGATATGATTCTATAAGTGCATCTTCAAGTTAAGCACTTACATCTGCTTTGCTGAGTTGAATCACTGTGCTCTTTGCAGTCTTGAGCCTGAATTGCCACAATGGCACATGCAGAGCCAAGCTCTGGCTGACCCCATGTGAAACTTGACAGAAAGGGAACAACAGAAACATGCCCAGAGGCAGCTTCCAGCTGAAATGCTGCAGAAGTTACAGCCACAGCCCCATCGCACAAACAGATCCGTCTCAGAACAAGGCTGGGAAGAGGCTCTTGTAAGAGACACAAAGAGGCACTCCATGCCTTCCCAACCAGACACTGATAAAACAGAGAAACTATTGTTTTCAACCCTGGCTGTTCCCAGTGAGGTGGAAGCCCTCATGGAAAACCTCTATGCAGTTCCCAAATAGAAATCTAAGCATCAAACTAACAGTCTGTAGCCAGACAGGTCTCCTGAATACATTCCCACCAAACTCCCTTGGATATGAAGAGAGATCAGCCACATAAGCCTGGAAATAGGAGGTACAAACAAGAATGAAAGAAAAATAAGGCTAATAATAGTACTTGAAAGTTTATAATGCCTACCTCTGTATTCAGAAGAAAGTATGTTTGTAAGATCTAGACAGCCCAAGACGTCTTTTATCTCCAAATTATAAATTTAAAGCCAATTTCTGTTAATAGCCACTTAAAGTTCATTTCCATTCAAAAGCCATTAGGCATCATATGAATGTACAGGCTTTGACAGAAAATTAGTTGCAGAGGTGAAAATCATCTTGGAAATATCTACAAGAAAAAGACTGACAAGACATTGTTCATAAGTAGGTAATTCAAGCTATGGCCCAACTGTATCATCTTCTGGATAAACAGTGCTGTGTAACGAGATTCTTTCCATGCTATGGAGATGAAAATAACTGAAAAGGACCAAGGATTGTCTTACTAAACACCATGTACATGAAAAATGTAAACATTATTAATTTAAACACCACCAAGTTGGGTGGGAGTGTTGAGCTGCTTGCTAGAGGGCAGGATGGATCCTACAGATCAATCAGGACAGGCTGGTTCCTTGGGCTGGGGCCAATGGGATGAGGCACAATAAGGCAAAGTGCCTGGTCCTGCACTTGGGCCACAACAACCCCCTGCAACTCTCCAAGCATGGGGAAGAGTGGCTGGAAACTGCTCATGGCAAAGGAGCTGAGGTGCTGATTGATGGAGCTGAGCATGAGCAGCTTGTGCCCAGGCAGCGCCCAGTATCATGGCCTGGATCAGCACCAGTGCAGCAGCAGGGCCAGGGCAGGGATTGTGCCCCTGCACTAGGCACTGGTGAGGCTGCACCTCGAACCCCGTGTTCAGTTCTGGGCCACTCACTACAAGAGACATTGAGGTGCTAATGTAAAGAGGGCAGATTTCAGAGTTGGGGATTCTAATCCTGGCAGTTTTACTTGCCTCCGGGTAATTATTGTTCCATGATGTATGTGGAGAACCAGGTGAAAGAAAAAAAATAAGTATGTGAAAGCTACACAAAACCTATGAGCTCCCCCAGACTGCCATGGTTCCTGTCCCTTCTGTGTTTAAACTTACAGAGATTCTACCTGTGTCGTATTCATGCAAGCCCTTTACTGTCTGAGCTACAGCTACATGTGTAAGACAATTTATGACCTAAGGAACCAGCTCCTACGTACAAGCTGAGTTATCAAAATGTTGCAGCATATTCTGTTCTTCCATTCCAGGGACACGGCTGTTTGGAAGCGGTTAATCATTTTCAGACCAAGAGATGTAGATAATGGGCATGTAAGAGCTGAAAGGTGGCCCAGAATCTTACTAGATGCATAATAGTAGCTTTTAGCATAGCCTGTGAAGTCCAAGTACAGAGAAAGTAAAGAAACAGTGTGGTTAGATTATTTTAAAATGGTTCAGTGGGATGATCTTGTCAGGCTGGACAACAGTTATTAAAATAGCTAAAAAGGGATTTGATTACAAAAGCGTAATATTCTAAACATCAATCATATCCACTTATGGACTATATATCTGTGTAGGCCTCATCAATCAATTTGCTGGTTTTACAGGATTATATGAATGGAAGACAGTTGCAAAATGTTGATATAATCTACACAGACATCGGTAATAAATTTGGCACTGGGTGACCACTTCAGAAATCAGAGTAATGTTAAATGAGAAAGACAAACAGGCCTCACACTGTAACAGAGCTGTGCAAAGAACTTACAGTACAATTCCAGCAGAATACGGGGGTGATTTGCTCACTGTCCTGTATGAGTTAACTTCTCTATTAATGACATACAACAGATGTACGTGACCATCATACTGATGAGATGGAACATGAGTTAGGGAATGGTTCCTGACAGATGACTGGAGAAGAATATGAAATTAAGGAAAGCAATAGAATAAACCAAAGGAAATGCAATTTTAGTTTCCTGCTTGTGCCTTGGAGGGATGTTTCACATCCATGTGAAAACACTCTCAACAACAGGATCAAGATGTGCATTCCCCAAAGCTCAAACAGTTCTTCCACCACTGCACTTAGTCACAAACAGGTGAGTGAACCTGATGTAAGGAGCCGATACCAGGGGACTGGGATTTGGGCTGCTCAGCACATGGCTGTCTCCATCCTTTCCTATCTTTAAATGGTTCAAGCAACTTGTGCTGCTTGTCTGCTGTAACTGGGGCCCAAGATAAGGAAAGATGCTTTATTCCAATGCACTAGAAAAGCCTAAAATGCTAATTATTATTTTAAGTTTCACTCTGAAAAAACCTTATTAATGGTTTCTTCCTCTGCATGCAAATTGCAGCAACTCACACACCATAATTAAATTAGCATTGTTTATGCTTTGGAGTATTTAAAGTCTGAAATTACAGGCAATAACTATAAAATAGAGTGATAATTAATGATAATAACTCATTCTTGCAGAAACTGGGCTGACGCTTTGCACTTACGACACTTTATTCCCAACAGCTACTTTATGGTACTTGAAATTACTTAGTTAATTCTCCTAAGCTAATTTTTACTACCATGCAAAACTTTCAGTAGTACAGGGGCAGGTTATCTGTGTTCACATTTAGATTGCTCGAGGTTTAGATGATTTCTGACTGGTTTCTCCATGGCACTAAAACTTATCACAAAAGTGGATGTGATTCTAAGTAGATGCCTTGCCCAGATGCTAAAGACCTTGACTGAGGCTTTATATTTATGTTATGTGCTGTTCCCAGCTCAGCAGCTATGTACACACTATGCTGGAGAAGACCTTCTGTGGGTTGGGTAGACCCTTTGTCCTGCCATAGCTCTGGCCACCTCCAGCCAAGCAACTTTTCCACTGAAGAAAAATCCTCACACAACTTCTGAACATCAAAAAGTCTCCTGGAAGTACGAGTCTAAATCCTCCTTGTTGTAAAAGCTGGTACAGACCTAAATCTTCCCAAGTTTTTTTTTTGTGTTTTAGCATGGAACAAAGCTTTAAATCATGGAGACTACAGTAAAATTGCTTTTG
This sequence comes from Neopsephotus bourkii, assembly GCF_033783945.1. Lineage (NCBI taxonomy): Eukaryota > Metazoa > Chordata > Aves > Psittaciformes > Psittacidae > Neopsephotus > Neopsephotus bourkii. Next base: position 1,675,152 of record NW_026900852.1, read on the forward strand.
CTTTTTAAAAAATGGGGCCTCATACACCACAAAGTCGAGGGCAAGAGATCAGCAAAGCAGCAACGGCAGCTGAGGGATGGCTAGAGACACTCACATCAACACTATTAACTCTCCAAGCTCCAGATGCCCAAATAACACAGGACTGAAGGGATTTTCAATGGTTAGCCTGTTTTCATAGAGATCTGGTTTTGTATTTACAAATAATAAAGTAGTTACGCAGTGAAAAGACAAAAAGTATTAACCACCAGCGTGTCTGTGCTTTCAGGATCTAGGTTTATAAACTCAGTACAGAACTACAGACTCTCTCAGGTGCAGCTATATAATTCTGAAACAAACAAACCCTTCACTCATTTTGACTGCCAACTACCTGGAAAGTGCAATTACTTTACTCAAGACTAAGATCAAAACTTCTACCAGGACAATATTTGTGAGAAAATCCCCTGCAGAATCATAGAATGGTTTGGGTTGGAAAAGACCTTCAGATCATCCAGTTCAAACCCCTCTGCCATGGGCAGGGACACCTCACACTAGATCATGTCACCCAAGACCCCATCCAACCTGGCCTTGAACACTGCCAGGGATGCAGCATTCACCACTTCCCTGGGCAACCTGTGCCAGTGCCTCACCACCCTACAAGGAAGAACTTCTGCCTTGTATCCAACCTGAACTTCCCCTGTTTCAATTTGAATCCATCACCCCTTGTCCTAAGTAGGAGGTTATCTCCTGAGTTAGTTATCTCTACAGTCCCTGATGAAGAGCCCCTCTACAGCATCCTTGTAGCCCCCTTCAGACACTGGAAGCTGCTCTGAGGTCCCCATGCAGCTTCTCTTCTCCAGGCTGAACAGCCCCAGTGTTCTCAGCCTGGCTCCATACGGGAGCTGCTGTAGCCCATGACCATCCTCATGGTCTCCTCTAGACTTGTTCCAACAGCTCCAAGTCCTTATGTTGAGGACATCAGAACTGTACACAATACAGGGGGCTGGAACTGGATGAGCTTTAAAGTCCCTTCCAACCCAAACCAGTCTGGGTTTTCTACAAAGTGATGCAACTCCATGGAGTTTCAAACAAGTGAGCTTGAAAGACCTGAGCTGCTCTGCCATACTACATAAATACACACAGAAACACCCAAATACTACTGCTACTAGTGCTACTTTCTTTTACCATCTGTTCAACTAGAGAACTGCTCTATATAGCATCTCCACACAGGGTATTTTGCAAAACATGAACTAAACCTTTGATTATGTGCACACACAGTTCTTGTACACACAGTACGTGAGAATCAAGTGCCACCCATCAATCCAACTACTGTAGACAGCTGAGCACACAGGAGGAGAGCAAGTGAACCACCTGCTTTTAGGAAAGGAAGCAAAGTGTGAACAACAGCTCTTGAAACAGCAAGGATCAGTTCTGATACCTGTCAGTGTGATTTGTACAACATGAAGTGAGATAGGTCCCTTCTGCCTTGTAAATGCCTAATAAAAGACAGGCACTGAAGAATTTATGGCCCAAGCAGACAAGATCGATACAGTGCGAGGTTCCCCTCTTGAAAAGCGAGGAGAACTAATTGCTGTTATTACAGCCCAGAGCCAGGGCGGAGAAGCCCAAGTGCTGGACCCGTACTCCTCAGCAGCTATTCAGTTAGCCAGGAATCTCTGCTACTTTGCCTATACAAGAAGGATTTAAATCCAATTAGACTCCCCATTTAGTTGGCCATGTCTGTGTATTTACAGCACGCTTCTTAGTGTGGTATCTCTGCATCTGTTCCAGGAAATCTTCCTGAGCACAGCTAGGTCACACTGTGTCCAGCCAGGCAATTATTTTAGGAGTGGTTAGAGATTTCCACTTTTGCAAAAGTAGTTTCTTGGCAACTAACAGCACTCCAAGGAGACATCCCTCTTGATTAGAGCATAGATCTTTACCCTGACACCCCTCAACTTTTACGGTTGGTTGGAAGTTCTGCAAGCACAGGAGAGAAAAACATTCCAACCTTTATCTGCTGACAAATGAACATTTAGCTGCTACTGCCACCTTGCTTCTCAGGTGGACACAGAGGTGTGTTGGTCGTCTAGATACCACCTGAAACTTTGCCTTCCTTGGGGTGAAACAATGACTCTGTGGCTATTGATCCTGGCTTCCCCCAGCCAGCCATTCCTTCCTTCCCACTTACCACATCCAACTCGGATGTGGTGCATGTGTGTAACACGTGACGTCTTTTTCAGTCAAGTATCTGGACTAACAAACCTTTTCCAGTCAAATATCTGGTATTTAAATCTAATCCAGCTCATATAGACTGGAATGGGTTTAAAGAACAAACAGTTAAACAACAGGCTCTCAACCAAGCATCTCAGGTAGAAGATCCTGGATAAGAGGCCTTAATCTCTTCAGCCAACACATCTACAGCTAGAGAAAGCAGTGTGAATAAACCTAACAGGTACTCTCACTCACTCCCATTTCCCTCCTCTGCTAAGAAACTTCCATGAGTCCCTTAGTGCAGAATACTCTCACAAGCATCAGTTTAACTGTACCACTTTGTATGCCACAGGGAAACTTGTGACTAAGTCAGCTCTTCCCTATGTACACATAAAGACCTTGCAGATAGGCAGCATCCTCTCCCCAAACCATGAGCTGGTTTGCTCCAAACTCAGGGCTCTATCCAAAACTTTTGCTCTTATTGTAAGCCTAATGCCTATAAAATGCAGATAATTTCCCATGTGCAGCTGCTGAAGGTGTTGAGCTGGCAGAGCAGGAAATATAAGTGCTGTTTATTTGCAAAGAAGGTACAGCAGGAGTATCACCGGTCCCGGCTTCCTCATGCTGCGCCTGCCAATGTACTGTACCTCATCCATGTCTGGGCTAAATTCCAGCCAGCGATGGGAGAATGAATGGGGCTGCATCCTATTATCAGTCCTTGGAGCCTTACAATCCTCTCAGTTTATGGGCTGTAAAATATGTACTTCTGCCTAGTGGCTTCCTAAGGTGAGCACCTTCTGCACTGGAATTGGTAGAGCTTTGCCAAGGTACATGCTGAGTGCAGGGGATGCCACAGAGGTGCTGCTGAAGGGACACAACACAGAAAACTCCTCTGTAAATAGGCCTGCACAGGAAATGGATTTCCTGGCATTATTGCTGTGCATTAGATGGGAATGGGGACTTTTAATTATTTTTTTTCTGTCTTATTTTATCATTTGTCCTAATTTATTTTGTATTCTCCCTACAGGCCCTTGTCCAAAGCCCTCTCCAGGTTTCCTGCAGCCCCTTTAGGCACTGGAGCTGCTCTAAGGTCTCCCCTTCAGGAGCCTTCTCTTCTCCAGGCTGACCCAGCCTCAGCTCTCTCAGCCTGGCTCCAGAGTAGAGCTGCTCCAGCCCTCGCAGCATCACTATTTCCTAACAGTGGGGGCCAGAGGTGCCATGCAAAATCCAAGCCTGGGTTCAGCAAACATCCTACACACTGACACAAACAGCTGTTACTGATCTAATATATACACTGATATTTTAACACAGGCCAGAGAAACAGAGATTAATTAAGAGGCCACGGTCACACATAAAGCAGCTGATGGAAGTCTCTTGGCCACTAACCCATAACCCAGCACTAACACCTGCCTCCCTGATTTGGGACTGCAGCCTCAGAGCAAAACATCCTCTGCACACACCAAACACTGTGGATTCAAGGTGACAGCCAATTGATTTCCACGCTTCCCAATCAGGGTTCAAGCACCAAAGTCAAAACAGTCCAACTCCTCCTTTCTATACCAAATGGTATTGGAAAGGCTTCATAAATAAGATTCTCCAACTTCCCTAAGTATTAAATCCCCTTTCTAAAATAAAGGACTTCCTTCTCTCCATTAAAAACAAAAAACTCAAGCAAACATAAATGACAGCAGGGGAAGGGATCACCTGCAGCTCAACTGCACACACCAAGCTGGCTATTAATGTCAAGAAATCACAAGGGAAGCTGGAAGCATGTTTCTGTGAATGGGAAACCTGTACTCAGGCACAGCAAGCAGAGAACTGGCTGACACAGCAGCCACAGTCAATGTAATGGGTCACCCATACAGGCTCCTTAATCTCAAAACCAAAGCTAAAATTGCTTCATCCAGTTCCTGCTGCATTTCCTTTTCATTCCAGGAAACATCAAGCCCACTCTATTTCTTCTCCTGACCTCACCTCCTCCACTTCTTGAGAAGTGCTTTGGTTTGTTGGGATTTTTAAACCTTTCTTTAACATGCAATGCTGAAATATACCTGGTATTTAAAAAGTACAATGAATTCTGAAATTAAACCTAAGAACAGTCTATATGAAACAGAAAATAATGGCTACTGATTTACTAGATTGCTGTAGTTAGAGATTACACTGTTATAAACAACAGATTCTTTTACTTTCATTCCTCCTTCACAGCTCTGATAGGTTTTGTTAGTGCAAGAAAATCTAAATGTGCAAAGGAAAATATCCCCACGTACATTTACAGTCTGCACATCTGTCACTGCAAGCTGCAGGTAGCTTTTCCTGCTCTGGTGTCCCAGTGCAGCCTGCAGCTTCTCTGCACAGCATGGAGCGCTTCACTGGGGCTGGTTTGGGACTGAATTCCAAACACTCTGGTTACAAAATCCCATGGGAATAGGACTGCAATACTCTTGGCATCTGTTACTCCAAATAAAAGGTATGCCTTTTTGACCTTGCTTGACAAAGATAGTAAAAAGACAGACAAATACCCCAAAGCAATGACAAGAACATGAACAGAAAACACTTTGCTACGTACACAGAACCCTAGAATGGTTTGTGTTGGAAGGGACCTTAAAGCTCATCCAGTTCCAACCCCCTGCCATGCACAGGGACACCTTTCACTTGAGCAGGCTGCTCCAAGACCCGTCCAACCTGGCCTTGAACACTGGGACAAGTAACCGCACAACAGAGCTGTCAGTGATCCTAATTAATACAGCATTTAAATGCACTTGAACACTGCAATGAGAAGAATGATTAAAACTGGATAGAAATACTCAATTCTCTCAGAGCTCTCACTCTGGCTACAGATTAAAGAAAAATACCAGCCTGCCAGGATGACTGATTACAATTTCATTTGGTAATGAAAATTCTTCTAATACCTCTGTTTTGCCAAGAGTGCGCAGTTTCTCTTCTGAAATGCCGGTTCCTGTTCAGAATACGGAGAAAGCAACAGAGAGGAGGCTAACAGCTGTTTAATTTATCACACTGCTGCCTGCAATAGCCTTACAACCAGTTGTATTTTAAGTAAGCTTCCTTCAGAAAATGCCAAGAAGTTTGGTTAGCATGTTTTTTTTATCTGCTACCATGACACAGCACCCAGGTTATTTACCCAGCACTGCATCCCCCCTACCAAGGAGATGCTAAGATGACACTGCAGCACTGAAAAGTTACAGAAATTGTTTCTCCCTGTATTTTACAGGAGATGGATTCAACTGACTCCAGTCTCATTGCTTAAGCCACTATTCACATTCCTCGGATGAAATGCAAGATTATTTAAAGCTTTAATATTGTCATTTCTTCCCTGCGAGGGTGGGGGAGCTGGCACAGATTGCCCAGAGAAGCTGTGGCTGTCCCTGGAAATGTTCAGGGCCAGGTTGGACACGGCTTGGAGCAACCTGAATTTTGGCTTGGAAGGGACCTTAAAGCTCATCCAGTTCCAAGCCCCTGCCATGGGCAGGGACACCTTCCACTAGAGCAGCTTGCTCCAAGCCCCTCTGTCCAACCTGCTAAATGAGCAGAACCAGCACTGAGTCCAAGTTAAAGAGAGTCAGCTTCTTCACCTGCGCTCTCTCCAGCTTCCGTAGGAAAAGGCTGTGCTAATTCACCTCAAGAAGGCTGGCAAGATTGATCCAATCAACTTTTCACCTTTGCCACCTGAAATATTAGCAACCACATAAAGACTGCCAAGGCATTTGATTCCTCAAGCAAAGACAACATCATATTCTGCAGTAACCTTCAAAGCATTAGGGAGCATTTTTGAGAGGTGGTGGTGAGGCATCAACTCCAGGACAGAGCACAGAGATTTAAGGCTGTGCAGCCTCTGAAAACATGGGGAGGCAATTACAGCTCCTGCAAATTAGACTGAGAACATCAATAGATCAAGGCAGTGATCCAGCAAAGCACTTAAACACGTGCTTAACTTTAGAGATCACTCCTCCTCCCAGGCCTGAGCCTGCACCATTTTAAACAAACAGCAAAAACCCCACCAAAGGAAAGTTCTCTGCACTGGTCACACAAGAGACAATTCCCAGATTTACAGTAAAGAAAGATTGTCAGAAGAGTCGCAAAGTTGTGTTACATTTTAGCCTCTAAATCCCTCACCCATAAGAGGAATCAATAGAAAACTCCTGACCACAGCAGCAGATCAAATGACTTCAGTAACTGCAAGAAAAAGTGTTTCTAATTGACAGAGGGCACTTCTAGAGCAGTAAAGTGACTCTTAAACCAGAGAGAGATGTGTGGTATTAAAAACAGTGCTCTGGCTTTGCATGTGTGCCCTTTTGCTGAAGATAAAGTGTTCCAAGTTAAGCTTCATAATTCATTTAGTAAATTCTGAGTGTGCCAGTGTGTCTCCCTGTGTCTGTTTTAATGCATGACTGATGGTTTCTGAGAATTTAAGCATTTTGGAGTGTAATTTCTTGGAGCCAACAATTTATACATGGGACCAGCACTAAAAACAGGCAGACAAATCATATATAGCACAAACCTAAGCAATTGGATCTTCTTAAAGGGAAAGGGTGGGGAGGGAAAAGGTGTTGATCCTGAATTCAGTGAGGTCTACATTCCAATTCAGGCATCCTCAAATTCCAGCCTCATTTTTCCAATTCTGTCCTTCTCTGTTCATGCATTTTCTGTGTGAAGATTCCATTTTTAAGCATTTTCTAGTGATTCAAAACTGCTCAACATGATTTATTACAGGTATCTCTGATGACCAATTGCTCATCATTATGCACTGCCATCATTCCTTTGAGCAGTGGCAACGTGCAATTTGTTGCCTTAGTTGTGCTCTCGCAACCGAATCAGGGAACAAAAGAAAACTGAGCAAGTCTGGAATTAATTCCTTAAGATGAAGAAACCTTTTGTAACATGAGCACCACAGTGGAGGTTCCCTTCACACAACCACTTCCAGGATTAATACATCAAGCAGGATTCTGGTCCGTAGTGTCCCTGTGCTCAATGGAGCTGGCCAGTATTCTGTCAGAAGAGCTTTCTTCTACAGAGCAGCAATAAAAACCAAAGCAAATACACTTCTTTCATTGAAATCATGCAAGAAATTAATTCAGAGGAAAATTAGTACTTTAAATCATTCAAAGCATCAGAACAGTCAAGTCAAAGGGCACTCATTTCATCTTATAACAAAACTGGTAAGGTCAAAAGTTCCAAGTGAGGAATAACCATTCTGAAAACTCTCTTTAAAAGCAGATCCAATTTTGGAGATGCTCCAATTAATGCAGAAAGAGTCATTTTTCTAGTGTAACATGCTGCTATCTCCTCCACCTCCCAAAACCATGAGAGAAGGTTTAAGTGTAGGCCCTACAGAATTAAGGCCTAATTAAGTTTAGTTCAAACAGGAGAGGTGAAAACTCTTCAGCATGTACCCTGGGTGAAAACAGGACCAACAGCTTTGCAAAGTCAGTAAGAAATTCTTGGCAAGACAGTGCTAACAGCCAAGAGTCCTTCTCCTGCCAGCCAGCCATCCCTCCCTGGTTCTCTCAAACAACTGCTTCATTAAACTGAGATGACAGTACTGAATGGCATTTTAAAGAAAGAAAATGTTTTCAGTCTATATATCCATAACATAAAAGCAGAACACACACACACACACACACACACACACACCCCTCCTGAATGAGCCTCTCCTTTGGCAAGCAGTCAACAACAGGATGTGCAGGTAGGTCGAGGAGCAGAACATCCTCTCTGGAAGCCACCCAGTTCGTTACAGATGTAGGTGCCGCATCCACGTGAGACCAGCGGGCTGGAACATTTTGCTGGCACCAGCCAATTCCTAATTGCTGCTGGGCTCTTCATCAATGTGCTACTGCCACCAGCAAAAGATAACTTCATCCATGTCCTTGCCAAACTGCATGTATATATATATACTCAGGATATATAAAATGCAGACATACATATAGACTTGATTTTCTCCTTGGAGAATTTATGTACCATTAACACTCCATCATATTTTTGTTTGAGCTGAACATTTAAATGATGCTGAATCAGTGATCACTAAACCAAGCCCCTTTTTATTCAGCAAGGTTGGGATCTTTGACCCACAAATGCCTCTAACTAGAAGGCAAATTCTTTTATAATCATGGTAAATTATTACTTTTCCTCCTTGACTTTTAACTAAATATTTGGAGTCAGCAGCTGTCGAATCACGACTCCCACACCAGCTCCAAGCTCTGAGCTCTGTACGTGACATTCTATCTTCCATCTTCCCAATGTGAGAAGCAAAACACCCTGAAAATGAAACACGTTCATTATTATGCCTACTTGTGATGGAAGAAATGGCTTTTTTATTTCATTTTCTGTCCAGAAGGGGATGATCAATGGAACGCATCAATTCATGACAACACTGTAATGCATTTTTGAAACGTGGCTGATATTCCCAAACAAACACTTTTCAATTTGTAAATTTTCTGCAAAATACTTTCCTTCAGCTATTCATTAATCAAAGGAAACCGCAGCAGAAGTTTGCTGTGGTGCCATTTTTAACAGCTTCACACATCCTCAGGTTTTTTTTAGGCAAAGAAACTCCACCTGCAATGGCAGCACACACTGGAGTGCCAGTGAGACAACAGAGAGAATCTGATATAGCCTATGGGGCTTGATGACAGAGCTCGTGCCCTCCAAGGTGCCACTGGGACTGTGGGTCACATTGGCTGTGGGAGACTCTGCCTCACACTGCAGTAAAATGCTGCCAGTCTGCTCAGTGATGGCAGCTTCTCACCATCAATCTCACTTTGTGCTGCAACTCAAGCCAGAAGCCCCGCTCTTGCTGGGAGCAGGTGACCAGGTAATTCTTGTCCTCATGCAAGGCCACAGACCTTAGAGATGCTGAATTTCAGGCTCTGATTCTCCAATGAGGAGCCATGCCCTTTAGCACTTGAGGCATTGCATGATTAGCTTAAAGAACACAGGGTCTACAACAAACATCTGAGGTCAGGGAGAGCAGCCTCCACTAAGGGGCTAACAACTTGAAAGGTGTTAAGACCTTATCGTTGTCAATCTAAAACTGACCCAGTGGTTCGGTACCAACCTCCCTGGGAAAAGGATACAGGACACCAGTGAGGTATTACTCTTGTCTAGAAGTACACTGCAGCATTTCAGTGACTACAATTTCTGGTTAGACATGTTCAAGATGGTTAAAGATGATGCCTGCATAAGCACCTCTTAGGCACAAACAGCAAGTACACAACTACCTCCCATTTACTTCCCAGGGAAAGAAAATACTGAGATCCCATAGGTGCTGCCCAAGCTAGTCTAACTTTCTGAGATAAGGTAACATAAGCATAAAAGGAATGGTGTAAGGTATATAGAAATTTTAGCATACAAATAAGGAAAATGGAGTTTCTTCTTCCAACTCTTCTTTAGGAAATCCCATGGGATTACCAAGCCACTATTAAAAAGGCTGCAGGAAAAGGAGGGAAGGAAAGACAGGAAAAGTCACTTTGACAAATTAAAAATTCAGTGGGGAGAGAAACCACATGAAAGGATTAATTTCTTTACACTGGATAAGCAGTGACAAATACCTCAACATGTCACTGTCTTCTTTCCGCTTTGCTGCACATGTTATGGGTTATCTACATAGGACAATTTTCTCTTCCACTATTCTTTACATGGGCTTTTTACTGTGGGGCATTTGGAGTCTTCTACTGCAAAACCAGCAACAGCTTAGCACATGCTGTCTGCTCAGTGACCGCCACATCAGGGTTTTAATCACAGACATATGTATCTGGTAACCTCTGGCTTCATACAAACCACAGCAGCAACAGCTTAGTTGCAAAATAAGAGCTAACCTGCCTAGCAAGAAAGGTCAACTGAGAAGACAGAGAAGGAAAGTGGGATGTTCTTGTAGCTGGTGAAAATACTTCAGTGCAGTTGTTCTTTGCACAGTAAAGATGATCTGGGTGTTAATTCCAGGTACATGTGACTAAGAAACCTGGGAAATGAAATCCCTTGGAAATAATTATAACTCTTAGAAAAAACCCAAACTGTAGACAGCAAAACAAAGCACTTCACCTCCTAAATGAGTCAGGGTGTCATTTAAGTGCAGAACAACCTATTAATCTTAACTCTAAGTGTAAGAAATAATGCCAAACCTTTTCGCTTGGTTAATAAAAATCTAGAGCTTCAAAGAAAATACTTGTCTCCTGCTCCTGCAGTTTTTTTCTGAGAACTTATAGGTAAACTGTAATTGTAGAACATGCATCTGATCATCTTAACCTGAGTGTATCAGTGTTTTTCATACCTGAAAACACTCCTAAACACTACTGAAGTCAGCCCAATGCTTGTGGTGCAGAATATCCCCAAGACTCCCAGAATGATCCAGTAGTAAAACTCAAGCAAGAAGGAGCAGCTAACCCGTGGGATGGCTTATAAGCAGTTTGCCATGGATTTCCAAACACTGCTCTGCTCAGTAAGGCATGGTTTCACAGGTGAAAATGCTTGTTTTCTAAAACAACCAAGTACACTAAGCACATGCCTAAGTCATATTCATTCTCCAGAAGTGTTACCAACTTGCACGGAATGCTAAGTACTTCAAGCAAGTATAAAAATAGGAATTCTACTCCTCTGAAAACTATATCCCTAGCTCTATCTGTAAAGAAACCTATGTATCTGTAATGTAGGACAGAAGGTAAATCAGCAATGACAGTCCAAACTAAACATGTCTGGACAAAGCCATCCCTTTCAGCATCCTTTAACTAGGACAATTTCAGAACACACTGTTGGACTCTGTTAGTTTAACATCTTCAAGTTAATACTCTGCTTTTTCTTCAAAGCAGCTCCTGTCTTTCCTAGGGAGTTTTATAGCGTCCATCATAAATCAGGTGTTTGTCAGAGCTCATGACATTTAGTGATATAACAGACAGAAGGATGGAGCAGGGAGGGAGCACTGGCCTCACTCAGGTGCCCAAGGGAAGAAAGATTTATATGGATAAACAGACAGCTTCAGACAGACAGCCATGTGCCTCCAATTCTGTCACACAGTGCTTAGTGCTGCAGATGGGGCTCCTCCAATTCTCAGTTGGGATTAGGTATGCATGGCAGCGAGTAAGAAATGCAGTGTGAAGAGCCAAGTGACTGAAAAGGAGAATATTATAATCAGTTACGAGAAATGGATCTTTTCTGGGAAAGACCTGAGAAAGGGCAAAACTAGATTAAAGAAAGAAAAAAACGGGCGGAAAAAAAGAAACGTTATCCAGTTCCCTTTTCACCTGAGGAAAGGTTTCAAATCAAACATAGCTATTTGCTCAAACCAAATTAAATACAAGCTTTAATAAAGTTGGACAGAAAGCTTATATCCCACTACCAGCCTCCTGCACCACACACTGTTTACACTTCACAACACCTCAACTTGTAAAGAAATATTTATAATCCCTTTCAGTGTGGAAAACAGTGTTACTAAGACATAAATTGCCTTGTCTGAAGTTAGGAAAAGCAAACCGGGAGAGGGGAACATGATCTGTGCTTCTCTGGGCTGAGCTGGTGTGAAAACAGCTCTGGGTTTATTTTTGACTCTGACACTTTCCACACACCCAAGTTTCAACAATCAAACTACTGGGTTACTAAGGGTTTCTTCCCAGGACAAAATACAGGCTCCATCCTTTGTTCCAAAAGGATTCAAGGGGAATATATCAATGAGCACTGTAACAGACCCTATCAACAGCTATCAAAGCTCCAAGGCTGCTTTTCCACAGCTTTCCCTTCATCTTGTCTGCTGTCTTGTCTTCACCTGGCTTTCACCCCCGCTAATGGAAACGAACATGATAACAACCAGCAGATAAATCAAGATATGACAACGACCTTCTGAAAAGACACTGCATCCAATTAAAACTTGGATTTTGCTGTACTAATTGTTCCCATTATGTTAATATCATAATTGCTGCCATTTTCTTACATAATCTTCTTACTCTTCTTACTAACAAAAAAGGAGAGTAATGGTAGGAAGCTTGAGCATGCCATATGAAGCTTTCAAGGCAGAGAATAGGAGGTACAGTTAATTTGTGAGCAGATTTTGCTACACTACTATGGAATAACTCATTACTTCTTCATTAAGTTTAGGAAGCCAAGCTTTAAAATCATAATTAAACAATACTCTCCCCCTTCCCCCCCCCAAAAAAAAGGTCTGTCAAGAATGTACCTTCTGAATAGACACTGTAATGAAGTTTTCTGCAATAGAATTGCTAATGGATTAGTAATTGCGTAGTTTGCCTAATAGAAGAGTACTTATTATGAATAGAATTGCTAACAGTACATGGTTTGGGGGACAAAAAGTCTAGTTAATGATGTCTTACTTTCAGAACTGTCATACAGAAGAAGGTACTTTGCACAGTCCTGCTCAGAGCTTCTATCCCCTGCCCTTCTGTTCTCCTGCCTTAGCACTTGCATGCTCTGTAATTGGACAGTAAGATCATTTGCACCTGGATGAGCTATTCAGGAGCTTGAAATGTTATTAACTAATAGGAAAGAAAATAATCCTCTTCGATTCACAGGATGCCAGAGAAGCTGGGATAGAGGGGACATGCTGTACACAATGCAGAGGAAGGCAGTATCAGAAGTCCCTGTTAGTGATGCTTCTTAACTGTTCCTTCTACACTTATGTTCTCACACTGCTTAATGCTACAGGATTGTTCCAGTGTGCAGTTGCAGTGAATTTTCACATTCTGGGTCAGTACAATACATACACTGTACACAAGTAAATACACTGGAGAGCCATTTCCCAGTGGAATTTCAGCTACCTCAGCCAGAATGTCTGGTTTAGTTGAAAAGATCCTTTCCCAGTAGCCAGGCATGTGTCTTACATATCCCCCGTTTCACTTCCATATACTCCACAGGAGGGAGAAAGAAAAAAAGCAATAGGGGACCATTGGGACCAAATGGGGGACACCAATAGCACTGCTTGAGAAGGATTAAATGGCACCTGAATTCATGATGGTACCGAGGCAGGTTCTGTGGAAAGGAACAGTTGACAGAGATGTCTCAACGCTGTTTCCAAGGTCAACTGGAACACCCCAATAATTCTGTAAGTTCTCTCCTACCCCCAGAATTTTAACTCAACCATAGCAGGTATGGACAGTGAAAATGAAGACTGTAACCACTGCCTTGAATAAGCCTGAGAACAGCTAAATAGATGGAGATGCTCCTCCTGGAATCAACTTTCCGGCTGTGATGCTTATGAAACATAACTGCAAAGACTTGTAAACTGCGTAAATAATGAGTGAGCCACTATTAAGGCAGGCTAAATGAATTAGCTGTCCTGTGGTTCCCACTGCAAGACCATTGATAGAGAGTATCTGATTGTGGTCTACTCTAAGGTTGATTTAGATCATTCTGGCAGTGTAAAGGGGAATTAAGTGAACATAAATGTGATCTATGTCCACTTTAAGAATCCCTTCCTGCCTCTGTGGTGAATAAAGTGAGCTTACTGTAAATAAGGCTGAGAAAAATGACATTCAGTTTGCTACTTAGGCAAGAGAATAAAGTTAATTAATCCTCAGGGTAAGAGGTCTGAAGCACAGTAATTTTAGCACCTGACCTGTGAAAGGAGAATGAATCCTCACAAGGTATTTCGACAATAAACCCACCTCACTCCCTTCATCCAGAGAGACTGAGGAAGCAGGTTTGGATGCCTTTCCTGCTTAGTGAATGAAAGCTGAGAAGCAGAAGGGACATCACCATCAGAAAGAACTCCACCATCATCAAACTTAACTTCATGACCAGAAAGAAACATTAATGTATTGACAAGAAACAGAGTTCAGCATGTTGAAAGTTAAATAAAACCAAATTCTAAAGGCAGGGTTTAAATGATTCTCTCCATCAGCCAACAGATAGCATTTAATTATTAAGGAGTCCAGCTCAAGATCCAATACCTCAGGTTCAATTGTGCCTTCAGGATCTGGAGGGGTTCTTCAAAGTCCCAGGGAATTCACCTTGGAGCACAAAATGATTTAAAACCCTCCTTCCACCTCATGTAATTCCCAGAAGCAATCTGAGGAAATATCAAATTAAATAGATTTCAAAGGGAAAGTCTGGAGGAGAAAACAGCAATGTCCTATTGGTGTCCTTTACCTTTTGCTCTGGGCTCAAAAGAGACTGCAGCAAATTCAATGCCCCAGTCACTTCTGTGTATGCAGAGGGCAAATGGCATACTTCCTTTCTCATGAAGAGCAGCTCATCTGTTTATCCACAAATACAGGAGATAATCATGAAAGTATCAAGTACCTGAGACAAAAAACCTTAACAAAAAGCCTTAATGAAACATAGTACCTCAGCCCTTGTTAGGAGTTATCCTACTCTTTCCTTCAAACTCTGTTTTAACACCTTTTGTCCCACAGTTTCCTTCAACTCCATCTGTCTATACCCACCTACTTCCTTCTGGTTTCTATTCAGACTATCACATCAGGGGATAAACAGTACTTTGATATTCAGTATTTCAATAAACCTCTTGTCACTTGCTGACTACCTTCAGTGTGCCTTACGCAGGTTGTGCTGGTTCAGCTCCCTGCCTGCAGTGTTACAGGGTATGTTGACATGGTCTCTACCAACCTCAGCAACACCTTTATGAATGTTTTGCCAGCAAGAAATGCCATAAAGAGAGAAAGAGGATCCAAATATCCTGTACTGTGCAGGAACTCAGAGCAAAGAGCTGCAGGTGCATCGTATCATCCATGCCTTGAGACAACACGTAGTTTCCTTCAAGAAATATTTACTGGCTTTAGGGAGACAAATACATGGCAAAGAAAGAAACCATAGATGCCAGATTCCCACCTGATCAGCAGAGCACAGCATATTCCAAGATGCTTTTAAATTTTTAAATGAGGATCCAGCACATCAAGTGCACAAATGCCACACACTCCTGATAAGCACCAAGGCACAAGTTGTGGCTGTGCGGAAGGAGGAATAGCTGGGCAATCACTGAGCTTGCAGCTCCTGTACCAGCTTGTTTTCATAAAGGCAACTTGGTTTTCATTCCCAGCTCTACTACATATTCATCTCTGAGATGCTAAGAGAGCAAAACAGAGCAGGTCACATATTTAGCAAATGACAGTAACTCCCTGAAGATGAGGAAAAGCAGCTTGTCTATCACCAGCCTCCTTTTGTGTTTGAGGCACATTCTTCTGCAGAAAATAAAAGCAATGAAAGAGAAAACCAGAGCCCGTAAACAACAAAAAGCAAATCTCACAGGCTGACAAACTTAACTAAAGTGTAAGGGGAAGCTGAGTGCCTGCCAGCTCTGTGTACTACCACGGGGTTCAGCACTCCTCCCAACACAGCCACTCACACGCCTCCACCATAAAGCACAGGAGAGGCAGATAGCGCACACACCAACAGCAAGAAACTTGCTATGCTTGTCCTAAAATGCTCTTAAAATCCTCATCTCCCCCCTCAAGCTTCCTTCCCTCCCACATAGATATGCAGGCTGCAACAATCGCAATCACATAAGATTGACAACAGTCTATTATACTGAGTTGCCTTGTGTTTAATGCCTTAAATTTTCCCTACACGACATCACTTCTTACAACATGCACTACTACATGCAACATTAAGCTTGAGTTTAACATGCTTTGTGCCAGGGCAGAAAAATCCTGGTTTTGCCTCTGATTTGAACCCAAGCACACAGCAAATGACGATGTCTGTTTTCTTAAAGAGTTCTGCTGCTGGGGTGGGCAGTTAAACTACTACTTCGACTGTATTTAAGAGCCACCTTTGTCTTGTCTGTACAGCTCTCAATGGAAGGGGTTAATGGCCTGTTACAGTGGATTCTGGGTGTCACTGCTGAAAATAACACTAATAAACTTAGTGACTAGATCACTGAACCATACCTCCTGCTCTCATCAGCTTCAGAATGTCAACATCACATACCATGATCAGGTCCACCAAATATTTACTTCAGTTAACAGCACCTCATACAACAACGCTCTTCAAACCCGAGTCCCAGCATGAGGCTTCATAAAGGAATTATTCCAGAGGATGCTATTACACCGAATTCACCTATCACACTATAGTCAATCAGCTACATTACACATATTAGGAAGTCCCCATTGGGTGCACAGAGATTTTGTACACTAGAACAATAAAGAAGAGCCATTTTTAAAGCAGTTTTCCACAATATTAAGGCATCGGAGCAAGGATTATGAAATACAGAGTGGTAGTTGAAAAGTAAAAAAGGGGAGATCGCAATCAAGACAGAGAGGTGTCTCTCATTTCCATCTTTTAAGAAGAAAAGCCATCTGAATGAGGATGAACATATGGATATAAGGCAGCACTGGAAGACAGTAATGAATAGACTCAAAATGAAAAGCACAAGAAAGCAGAAAAATCTTGTCCGCTGCACTGACTGCAAGTGACCACATCATAGTGCAAATAGTCTTGTGGTGTATGAGAAGCAGTCAGATACAAACCTATGACAAACTGGAAGTGTATGGCTGCAGACAGCTGTTTTCTTCCACCAGAGCACTTTTTAAAGTTATGCAGTAGTGTTAGAGCCCTGTGCATTTCATTTGATACAGCTTCCCCCTTAGTTTCAGTTGTTTGTGTTACATCTCACAATTAGGCAACGTGTAATGCAACCAGATACTAACTGTGCAAAACTGGAAATGCAAACAGAACTAATGCTGCTGAGGAGGCAAGCATGAAATGCTAAAGCTTGGCTGTAGCCCCAGACTCACCAGTGGAACACTGGTATTATCACCATGAGGTCAAATTTCAGAAGCTGTAGCTGAAGTGACATTAATCCCTTCCAAATGAGCATGTCCAACACTGCAAAATGCATCTTATACCCACATTCCAGCTCTGTGCAGCCCTAGCTCCCTGTTGCTGATGTTCTGTTTGCGTACAAGAAACAGATCGCTAAGAGAGAGAACTTCTGTTTCTGCAAATCAAATTCAGATTAAACCCCCAACTGAACATGAACAAGAAGTTAAATCCAAGTGCAAAGTGCAGAAATGGGATTTTCATTTCACCATTCTGGTAAGTTATACAGAATCACAGAATGGTTTGGGCTGGAAGGGAGCTTAAAGCTCCCTCAGCTCCAACCCCTGCCACGGGCAGGGACCCCTTCCACTGGAGCAGCTTGCTCCAAGCCCCTGTGTCCAACCTGGCCTTGAACACTGCCAGGGATGGGGCAGCCACAGCTTCTCTGGGCACCCTGTGCCAGCACCTCAGCACCCTTACAGGGAAGAGCTTCTGCCTAAGAGCTCAGCTCAGTCTCCCCTCGGGCAGGTTCAAGCCATTCCCCTTGGCCTGTCCCTACAGGCCCTTGTCCCAAGCCCTTCTCCAGGTTTCCTGTAGCCCCTTTAGCACTGGAGCTGCTCTAAGGTCTCCCGTTATCATATTCTTACTTAAGGCTCCAAACAGCTCTATTACAACCGAGCATCAGGCACAGGAGACAATTTAACTTGAAGCCAAATGGTACCCCTGCACTGAAACAAGTTTATGGCTATGGAGGCCACGGCCTTTGCCATGATCCCACTACCCTGTTGTTCTAGTTCAATGGCACTACCTGCCATCATTATTGATAAATAAACACAGTAATTCAGATTCAGTCTGCATTACCTTCAGCAACCCCCGGTCCTCACCTTTGCACTCTTTGGCAGCTTGAAATATAACTTGTATAACAGAAGATTATTCACTGGGCAGAATCTTGCCTATCATATGAATTCCCGTGTGACAACACATTAGTCCGCTGTAATGGTTGAAACTAATTTTATATTTAATGGTGTAATATTTTACATTTAATATCTGAAAGCAAACACCACCAATAAAGACTAAGTCAAAAGCAGACAGTCATCCCCTCAATAGCCTTCCCTCCTAACTGCAAACAATAAATCAGTTTATGTAAGTACTTTTAAGCCATAAAACTGCAAATAAGGCATTCTGTACTGAAAATTGATTTCTATTGAGAACTATACCTCCATGCAACTTAATTTGTAACTGACGTGGATTGCCAACAGGCCTTGATAAAAGAAATGACAGTAGCTAATCTGCCTGCATATTGGTAGTCTTGCATCTGCAATATAAATGGAACTTTGGGGTGTTCCTTTCCTAAATGCAAAGCACCTAAACCAGAAAGCTATTTGCACAGGATTGGAGTGCACGTTAAAGTGCTATTGCAATGCATCTCTGGAGTTCAGCTATGGGGTACTTTAATTTTTCTTTTCATTTCTTTTTAACAGTTATTACAGCAGGGTATGATCACACATTAGGAAGGTGAGATTTAGTACTTCCCAGGAATGGGAGCAGACCTGCACACAGAGCACTTGTACTGCGATAATGCCAAATAATACCTTTGCCCAATACTAAGATACACTAAAAATAAAAGCTCTGCATTCATGCACTATAGCAGTGATGAAAAGGAGCCCCAGAGAGCGTCTTATTCCTGCCGTATGGATTATCAAGATGCCAAGAAAGAACTACTGCAAACTAGTTTTATGCTGCTTGTTTGTGACTGATAAAGTTTATGTTGTCACATAGGAAACACAGATTATTAATACTTCTATAGAGCAGCAGTTGTCATAATGCAACCAGCCTGCCTGTAAACTGAAATGGAAGTGAGAGTGTGCTCTAGACTTGTACCTATGCTGGAGTTTCTGAACTCCAATACATCTTGGACCTATGCTGGATTTTCTGAACTCCACCATAGGTCCAAGGTGTTAGAGACCTGAATTTACTCATTACCAGACCTGCATTAGGGGTTACTTGTTTGCTTGCTTGTGTTTCTTGTCTTTAGTGAAGCAAATGGTTCCGTATCACCAGGAATGAGAACTGAGGACATCCATTCCTATTCTACATCCTCAGGGGAAGAATGCAAGGAGTAAAGCAATACTTGGATTTCCTGAATCAATTACAGTACTCACACAGCTGAAGTTCTGATTCTTTTCTGGATTAGATTTAAACTGCTCAGTCTTTGCAAGAAAAAAATGCTACATGGATTATTCCCAATGACTGGTGAAGGTACTGAACTTTTATCTGGAACTTTCATAGAATGAACCAGGTTGGAAAAGACCTTTAAACTCATCAAGGCCACCTGTTCCCCAGCACTGCCAAGGCCACCACTAACCCATGGCACTGAGGGGATGTGAACACTTGCAGGGACGGTGACCCCAGCCCTGCCCTGGGCAGCCTGTTCCAATGCCTGAGCACCATCTGGGGAAGGAATTGTTCCTCGGCTCCATCTAAACCTGCCCTGGTGCAGCTTGAGGCCATTTCCTCTTGTCCCATCCCTTGTTCCTTGGGAGCAGAGTCCAGCCCCTCCTGGCTCCATCCTCCTGTCAGGCAGTTGTAGGCAGCGATCAGGTCCCCCCTGAGCCTTCCCTTCTCCATCTGAACCCCCCAGGTTCCTCAGCCGTTCCCCATCACCCTTGTGCTCCAGGCCTTGCTCCAGCTCCGCTGCCCTCCTCTGGACCTCCTCCAGCACCTCAATGTCTCTCTCGTAGTGAGAGACTCAAAGCATCAGAACGATGAAGTTTTTGCCCCACAAAAAAGAATTGTATCACCAGCTTCAACATGATTTCCCCAGAGTGTATTGTGTGCTGAAGTACACTTCATGTAGGGGCTTCTTTTGTTTTCCCTAAGCGGTAACTTTAATGCAAAGGTATTTTAAGCTAACTACACAAAAGGGATACACAGAGAACAAACACCCGTCACCGCTCTGCTGGCCTTTTTGCTGATGTGGGAACCTTACATGCACATTAATACATTTATGCACTCTGTAAAGTTTATAAAGCCATCACTGAATATAATTAAAGGTATAATTTCTTCCAACCGATTTTTTTTAAAGTAGGCCATCCTGTTGATTTAAGTAACTGAAATTGTGCCTGTGAATGTTTAATGAAAATAATGGTGCTGGTAACATGGAAGCGGAGACAATTTACTGCTTCATTCCCATTTCATGGGAGTTTCTTATTCTCAGTGACTAAGACAGTTTCTAAAGTTGTAATAAGATCATTTCCTCTCCTCTTCCCTCCCCTCTACCCTTTTATTCTGTGAAGATTAAAAAGAATAAAAGGATCTGCACATAAAACCTGAAGGATACAAGATTCACAGTTAAATGCCTCTAATCCCTGCTCAGCTGCAGAGCAAGTATCAAATGGTCTTTCCCTTGCACTAACAACATCCTCAAGTCATCAGTTTCTAAAACATGAGCCTTTCAGCAGCCCCAGAAGACACTTTAGATCCCCCTACATGGCAGAGTGCAAAACACCAAAGCAAGTGTATAAATACAATGGTGGTAATGCAGTGGCAGCACCAAGCTTCGTTACCAGCCTGAAACTCAACATTCCCATCAGCCACACAGGTAAGAACAATGTGAACACAGTGTGACCACCTGGAACTTACACTGTAGTGAAGAAGACATATTAAAAACCACAATCTCTTTTGTGCTCCTTCAGTTTGAGTTGTTTTATATACACAGAGACCCTAAATTTCCCCATACACTTTAAGCTGTGAAAAATCAGCATCACCGATTTTCAATAAAGCAAACCTACAGTGATATTCTTCACAAGAGAGCCACTAAACTTTTTGTTAAGCACAAGAACACTAAGCAGCACCTGCTGAATCACAGTTCCAAGTGGCTTCCAGAGTTGCAGTGGTTCACCTTGCAGAACTAAAGCTAACAACAGCTCCTGGTTCCAGGAGTCTGCCCTCTAGGCTGGGGAAAAAGCTGGTGATGCTGATTTGTCAGTGTCATCAAACCCTTAAAAGCGACTTCATTAACAACAGTTTGCTTTATGAGCCTTGATCCATGTTTTGATTGTTACAGTGATTTTATGGGCATCTTCAGAAAGGGAAACAAATTCAGAATTTGGATTGAAATTGCACTCATAAAATGCACAAAATTCTCCCACTGCACCCACCAACCACCTTCTAAACTATCCTGACTTGAAGGGTATTTAATATTTAAAGATTGCAATGGATAGAGAGGCTCATGTAACAGAAGAGACAGACAAATTTCTAGACTGGAAAACTTCATCCACACAAGTTCAGACTTGCCACCCTTTAAAGAGACTTTGCCTTCATTAACAAAGGAACCCAGAGTAAGAAAAGGTCATGTCAATATCCTCCCTTGGGTGGATAGTTTAGAAACTCGGATCTCCTTTTTCCAGCCTTGCCTGATACCTACTACCTCTTCAGATTCACTTCCTGGTCAACTGGGAATTTACCCTTATTTCTAAAGGAATTGTCTGTTGAGGCAGCGCAGGATGCTTCCAACACACACTGACAGTCCATCATCTCAACTCAGCTTTCAATGACTCTTTCACACTCATTAATTCAGAGTTTAGGAAAACTGAGAGTTCATATTTAGATTATCTCTCAGAGAATGTTTTTAATTGCACTCTGGGAAATGAGACCCATGTTGGTTGCTGGATAAAGCACAAATTGAGCTTTTTATTCCAAATTCTGCCATTTCCAATCTTCTATCTCTGGCAAAGATGCTCCAGTGACAGGGGCTCTTCTCCCAGGCTGCAAAGTTATTTACTGGATGGCCTCAGGGAAGGTCATTTTTCCTTCTCTCTCACTGTTTTATTTATTTACTATATGCATGCTGTATATAAAATGCTCCTAACTATGTCTGAAAAGGTTTTTTGAGGTCTGTGAATGAAAATAAGGTGGTATTAATATTATTAATAGGAATCCATCTGATTCTGTCAGACAATTCTCCATCTTTCTTGAGGGGAATTCAGGAAAAAGAAACACGAGGGTTTGCGTAAGTGGACCTTGAAAACATGCATCACTGTGGATGCTTATAGAAATGAGCACGTTTCTATTGCGTCTCAGTGCTGGAGAAAATCATCTTCAGTGAGGGATGCTGCTTGAACTAGAGCAAAGCTACAGAAGTCATTTCTGAAATGAGTTAAACCAACCAACCAAATACTAATTCTTCTAACAGAGATTAAACTAAAGCTGACAAGCATGTTGCCAGCCAAAAAGAAACACAACACATGCACACAGTTTGTTTCAGAGAGAGGCCCCTGAAGTATTAAAATGAGATCACTTGCAGCCCATGCTGCTGGGCACATTGCTGTGACACATCTGCTGCATTCCAAGAGTGCTCAGTACTGAGCTGCACAGCCCTGGCAGCGCCTGTGACCAGAGGGGATGACAACAGGCGAACACTGCAGCTTCCTCGCTGCCCACAGTCAGACCCAGTGTGTGCTGTGGAGTGATGAGCAGAGGCAGCCACCAGCCCATCTGCGTTCAGCAAACTTCCCATAGTTTTCCCTTCTTGCTGCAGATGTGATGAGCCAGATGGAGACATCTGACCTGGATAACAATGCTTGATGAAACCTTTTGAGGTTAACAGGAATGCAGAAGATACAGACACCTAACAGAGCCCAGCAGTACAGGAGAACAGGCACAAGCTCCAATATTTGATGTAGCTACCAACTCCCTGCATCCGAAGGCAATGCAAAGACTCCTCCAATAACCAGACCCAAGATAATCATGAGTCAGTGCTGAACCACAGAGATCTCATCACCTTATACAGCTTGACACTCAAGCAAAGAAGTCTCTTCAAAGTTCCTTTATACAAACAGAGCAATTTAGGTATCTGTGCACTTAAGATACTATAGAAATAATACAGAGTACTGAGTTCAGCTGCCCCATCTGTCACACACGCAGCTACTGCACCTTACTCCTTTTATCCATGCTTGTGCACGTAGCATATGTCTCCAGTTTAGCTTCACAGTCACAGCAAACATCTCTCTTAGTGAAGGAGGATGAAAGCATCAAACACAGAAGGATGATCTGTCTTTGCAAAACCCTGTCTCAAAAGCAGTTGTTAGGACAGGCCAAGCAGGACGGACACTCTCCTAACATGTTCCTCCCTCTGAAGCTGGCCAACTGAACAGTTCTGTTATTTCAGGTTAGCCAAGAGTTAACAAGCAACTTGTACTTAAGGTAATCTAACAACACACAATGTGTTTTCTGGAAGAAAAGCTTATGCTTCCTGCCTGAGCTACATCAGCTGCAGTGCAGAAAGCATGCAAGGATGGGCCTCAAATAACTTTGCAAACAAATTATGCAGATGACCTCCGAAATCTGTCTATGGCTTTTAGGACCGTATCTTCCACTAAATGCATAAAATGAAACAAAAAACCATTTGCAACAAGTCAGACTTTAGTCAATGAGAAGTATCAGACATATTGATGCTAATTAATTGGTTACTGATTACAGGGCTTTTAGGTGTCAGGACAACTTAGCACTGAGTTTAAGGAACAAAGCTGGAGTAGAGTTGAAGTGCTACAGCTCACGTCATGCTAAATTAGCTGTGTGTTAATTGGATTAAGTTAGAAAACATTTGACCAGTGCTGTCATGCAATACCATGTTAAGAGGTGACATTCTCCAGTGTGACAGACCATTACTGGATGAGCTGTATTGGATGAATAAGAGAATGCCTGATCAGTGATCACTCAATACACTTGCATGGAGAATGAACCAGGTCCCAGATGTATGCCTCCTGCTCTAAGTGTACCTTCTGTTTGTGATTCAGATTGGGCAAGATCTCTCCCTCAAATTACATCCCTAAAAATATCCCTGCATCAACATATTGCAGCCTTAGTAAAACAATGTGCCATACACAGCATTTCCCACTGAGGGAAGAGCAACTTCTGGAAGCATTCATTTCTTAAATATTATGTAACTGCTTGTATTAGGGGAGAATCCAAAACCTCACAGGTAAAGATGCTTCTTATGTTAACAATCCAACCAGCATCTAACTATAAACACTAAAAGCTGAGGAAACAACTGACTTGTGCTACAATTACAGCACAAGAACTTCAAACTTGTCAAAACAAGGGTCGATTTTCTTCCCCATCCAGTAGACCCTAAGAAGGTTCAACAGCAGCAAATGACTGAAAAAGAGGATTTTTTCCTCTTTTCTAACAGAAAAAGAATACTTTCAGTGCACAGTAAATTAAGGCCATTCCAGCAGATGTGAACTGCACAGCAAGCAACGCACTGCAGAATCATGTATGCAACGATGGTCAAGCCACACAGCAGAAGAGAAACGGCTTTGAAGGATTATGTCTGTGGAACAGGATGTAACACAGCCTAGCATCAGGTAGCATCATTTTCCCCTCCAGGGGTGGGAATGTATTAATGCCTTTACCCTACTATAACTGAATCTTTAAAACTGTAGTAGTGAGGGTTTACATTTAGATTCAGGACTCTCTGATTCAATTCCAGCAGAGCGTTTTTCCAGGCCTGCTGATGGTGAGATGAATGCATTTGGAGCATATCTTGTCACAATAGAGGAATGAGAAGCTATCAATTTATGTCTTAAACAGAAGAGGAAAGGGAACTATTATTATAAACTATTCCCATTCTATCAGACAAATATGTTCAAAGTGTGCAACCAAGCTTGGCTTTAAGGGTATTAACAATCCTTTGCCAGTAACATACTGTGCTGTCCAGTACTTTGAAAACAGTTTTAAATGGCTGAAAGATAACATGTGGCGCCTGATACCTCTAGAACATGGCCAGGGTGTGTGACTGATGTCCAGGATGGGCAGAAAGGTGCTGCTTCTCAGCAGATAAAGTCCAAGGTCAAACCAAGCAGATGCAGTGACACTTTGAAGGCTGGCTGATGTCAGTAGGAACTAGTTGTCTTGAACACAGCTGAAAAAGCAGCTACACTTCCCTTTCTGTTCAGTCTTATCAACAAGAAACTTTCAAACTGGTTTTAGACTAAAGAAGCTGAAGTAATCATGATTTGTGGGTGCACACTTGTATCTTACCCCTCTTCCAAGACAGGGAGCAACTGATAACCAGTCTCCATCAAATTCCTCAGATGGAAAGAGATCCCAGAAGAGCAAAGAGTTTGCTTATGTCTTTCCCCATCCCAGCCCACCCAGGAATTCAAAACGCCTCTAAGCTTATAACGAGAAGAATCCACACTCGACCGTCCTTAGTTAAAAAGTATTACGTGCTGAATTACATAATAGATTCCCAAAAGTAATAAATTTCCCAGGGTAACTAGATTTCACACCCATTATTTAGCTGGGATACCTCTCCACACCACTGCCTCCTTTCAAAACATTTTGTTTGCTCCAGCTCAAAATACAGAGTTTTTCAATCCTCTTTCTGTATATGAATATATATGTCCATGAATATATTACACCTTTAAAAATGGCAAAAGTTACCAGCAGACACACAACAAAGCTCTGCAGGATTTTTTTTCTTCTTTGGCTAACTGTAAAGATGTTCGTAAACAGCAATATAAGTCTTACTTTTCAACCTGCATCATCTTACATGGGGTATTTTTAGTGTATCTGATGCAAAGCTTTCTCTTCTGCTGCAGAGCTGTCTCCTGAGCACTTCAACAGAGGCAGAGGAGCTTGTTTAAAGCAAAGCTGAGTGCTCTCCCAGGACACATCTGGCCTGATTCTCCACTCACTCAGAATGATACAATTCCAGAACAACTTCCATTTCTTTGTTCAGACTTTCTTCTTATTCCCAAATACTTTCTTCTTACTGAAGAAAAATATGGGTGTTTTCCTAAAGGCATCAATGTACACAGAACATCGTTTCCACATTTCTCCATGCAAACCTAGAATTCCAGTGGGTCTTAGGAAATGAACATGTACATTTAGGCATTTTCAAGATGCTTTCTGAGAACCAGTACATAAGGAACAGCAATTACAACTATCCAAGGTAACTTATATGTTAAAATGAACAAAGAATGGCCAATTTGCTAGAAATTGTAGCAAATGTTTCTTACAGAGCCTGAAGTGTCAAGATTCAAGTTAGCAGCATGTAGAATCTTAGCTGCCAAGGCCAGCTCAAAGTGTATTTATCTACCAGGAATACAAACCTCTGCACAAAAGTATGTACATGCACACACACAAATATGTACCTAAACCTGAGAATTAAACCAAGTATTTTATCTGTATCAGTGCATAAAGTCACAGAAGCATACTAAAAGGCCATCCTCTTCACTTCAGAGCTCACAGAAAGCTGATGGGTTTGGCTGCCACCAGAAACAAAGTCACTGTATTCTACCTCTGATTCAGTATGTTACACATTCTGAGAAATGGCTTTGTTACCCTCTGCATCATAAATGACAAACTTCCTATTATTAATCAATAACAACAGAAACCCCTTCAGAACCATTCATATTTACACAACAGCAGAGATTATCCATCCCAAGTTATGGGAAAAGCACCATCTAGGTGATCTTTGGTCTCCCATGTAAACCCCTACCTCCCAACGAAGAAGAAATGTCAACTAAACATTGAGAGGAAAATAAACACATCCACTAATAACATCTGACAACTGGGAACTGTTGCTCAAACAAGCCTCAATACTCAAAGTTGTCCTTGATGATGTCCTTTACTGTAAGGGTGGTGAGGCATGGGCACAGGTTGCCAGGGAAGTGGTAAATGCTCCATCCCTGGCAGTGTTCTAAGCCAGTTTGGACAGAGCCTTGGGTGACACGGTCCAGTGTGAGGTGTCCCTGCTCATGGCAGGTGGTTGGGACTGGATGATCTTAAGGATCCTTCCAACCCAAACCAGTCTGTGATTCTATGATCATAAGCAGACATGTGTTATGTTTTCCATCCTGACACTGCATAGAAAGAAATGCTAAAATCCTCTCTGTAATTTCATCACAAGTGCTCAGAGGCAGAAAGCAGGTAGTGAGCACTGACAGAAAACCCCCTCATCAGGAAATCTGTCTGCAGGGTGTGCTCCAACTGCTATGCAGCTCATTCAGGAAAGACAAACTATTCAGAGCACTGGAGGGGCTATGACATAAGTTTGGACATTTTAAGCTCTCATTAAATAATGAGAAATTACAATGAGAAATCCGGATGGGAGATGGATTCTCATACCCATTACAAGCATTGCCAGAGAGTATAATCACATTAATGGAAAATATAATTTGAAATATTAGCTCTAATATTTACATGTATATGACATATGTAGGATTTTGGCAGTTTTGAGCAAATGTTTATGTTGAATTATGGAAAGAAAGGGAGGATTCACTCAAGTAGTTGAGGAGAATTGGGCACCCAGTACTCGGGATCTGTAAAATCCCAGGCTAAAGACATCATCTCCTGGAGGATTTTTCATGAGCTATCAGAGAAAGGGTATTTTATTCATTTTGTCCTTTGTTATGGTCTTTGATGAAACATTGTGGCTGTCAGGAAAGAAAGGCAAAGTTAATATTGCTGCATTAGCATGAGCAGGGCTGAAAAGAATGAAAGGGCATTGGCCACACCATACAACAGTAACGGAATGACTGTGTGCTCGTTTCCTGTCCCCCCTCTCTTTGCTGTCTAACAATACATCCATTTTTTAAGTGTCTTTTGAAACAAAAAAAGTTTCTTTTTTTATTTCTTGTAATGCACAGAATGGTTCTGAACATAACACACGGAACAGGGATGTGACCTTCTGTTACACTTCAAACTCCGCTAGACAAATCTCTTACAGAGTTATGTATGTTAATTAAAACTGCTTTTCTACGAGCTTTCTGTTGACTTTCGGACAGTACAACTCTGCTTGCTCTATAAATCTCTCATTTTTCACTAGACGGTTTAAGGGCATAATACTTAGGCTAAAAATCCAGAGATTTTTACTGTGCATTCCCATACTGCTTCAACTTTTTTCCCTTCTCTAAGGTGCAAGTGTTCTTCAGTCTTCTTCATTGCAGCAGGTTAACACAACTGTTATGGCACACCACAATAACACAGAAGTCTCACCAAACAAGCTCTACTCTCAAGAGTAGAGGAGGAGGAGGAGGAGGCAGCAGACTTGATCAAAGCACTGATACAAATCACAGAATAGTTTGGGTTGAAAAGGACCTTAAGATCATCCATTTCCAACCCCCTGCCATGGGCAGGGACACCTCACACTAGACTGTGTCACCCAAGGCTCTGTCCAACCTGGCCTAGAATGTTGCCAGGGATGGAAAATTTATCACTTCTCTGGGCAACCTGTGCCTCACCACCCTTACAGTTAAGAATGCATAGAAACCAACAGCATCCCCTTCACTCAAGTGTTACGTTTCCCTCAATGCCTTGCAATAGATTACC
Source organism: Neopsephotus bourkii (assembly GCF_033783945.1). Classification (NCBI taxonomy): domain Eukaryota; kingdom Metazoa; phylum Chordata; class Aves; order Psittaciformes; family Psittacidae; genus Neopsephotus; species Neopsephotus bourkii. The sequence goes on from NW_026900852.1 coordinate 1,703,409, forward strand.
ACTGAACATGAAAAGGATGAGCACTACCTGAGGTACTGCAATGGAATTACGTATATTTAACTTCCCCCAACTCCACAGAAAGAAACTTGTTTTCCACTAAGCTTTGTAAACAACCAGTTGCAAACACAGTCTACATTTAAACACCTACACAACAGCACAGAATGGTCCAGTGCTATTCCTTCATTAGTAAGTTACCCATTTGGGAGGCAAAATAATTAAAAATAAACAAGCAAACAAAGCAGGAATGTTTGTTCCTGATGCACTGCAAATCTGAATGGCAAGTCCGTGATAACAACTGTTTTATTAAATGAAAACTGAGATACAGATTTAGTCCTTATGATTGGCACCACTTTGTCCTCTTGGCAAGAAGAGGCACCTCTCTAGTACGTAAAACCACACTGTTCCCAATGGGAAAAGGCAGCCAATTATCCAGAACAAATTGTGACTGTAACAGTGAAGATCATTTTATTATTGCCTGGAGGGTTTTTGAAGCTCTCCCTATGATATTGTCTCGTAAATAATTCAATGAAAGTGATTTATTTTGGTGGGGAGCTTACAAGGGAAAGCCTTTCAAAAGAGGATTCTGTCAAAACTTACTTCATTTCATCTTAAATTCCAAGCAAATTCACTTAGATCAGATTTCAACATCAATTAACACAGACTGGTGATTTCTCTGTGTGTTCAGTTAAACAGCTAAAAAGGAATTAACAACATGGTTATGTTCACTCTATTCCTATCCATAAATACTGTGACATGTTACTAAGAAGCAGAAGCCTCTGATCATGAGCCATGAAGAACTTGCAAGGACTTGAAACTGGTTTCTTTAAAGCTCTGCAGTGTACCACACGCACCAACTGTGCTGCATCCTAAACCAAGTAACCCACAGCACAATATGCTGTGATTAAAGGTATTGGCTGGATGTGGAGCTACTCTGAAGCTCACAGCAGTGCCATTCAGAGACAAACAGAACAAAACCTTGTTTATGTAACATAATTTCACCCCAATGACAAATAGACTTTTCACTTGAAACTCAAGCACCCACCCACGTCCTGCACATATCACATTCCTCCTAAAAAGCCACAGATTTCAACAACAAAATCCATCTCTCCAACCCCCAAATAATGGTGGACAAAGGAGAAAAGCCAATGTGAACACTGCTCCATCTAATTAAAAACTATTAGGACAAAAGAAGGATAAAAATTCCTAAAAGTGATCATTTCATTTCTTGCCACTTCTGCTGAATGTAACAACACAATTTATCCCTAATTCTACTGTATTTTGCCTTGGGGGATTTTGCCTGGAAAAAAAAGGTATTAAAGTAGTTTATTTAGTAGGGAGGCTAAAAGAACCATGCCCCATATTAACCCCAAATGGCATTAAGACCTCCAGCTTATTCTCCTGTAGCGCTAACAGTGTTGTGTAAGGGCCACATATACTGGCATAGCTTCCATCCATGGCTAAGAAACTGCAAGGGGCAGAATGAGAGCCAATGTCCTCTCATAACTGATGAAGGAACATGACCAAGAAAGCATTTAATGTTAGAGATCTCAAAAGCTCTGGATGCTAGTACAGATTATGGTAGTCTTAAACATGTCTTTAAGTGATTTGCTTAAAAAGGAATGTATATTTCAATGCCCAAATGGCAACTGTTTGTCTGAATGTATTCTGAATTACAGCCAGCAGAATGGAAAAAGAGAATACTTTCATAAAGACAATTTATAGCTGTTACCTGACTGGATTCTTTTCTATCCTCTGCTATTTTTTCTTTCAGCTTCTGCTGCAAGCTACCTTTTAGAGGCACACCAATATTGGCAAACCAGCTGTAAACCATCCTGTGAAGCCATCTCAGACCTGTGCAAAATTATCACATGCTATCAAACATGCAGGGTATTGCATGCTGCAGTATGAAGTCCTCTAAATACAGAGAAGCGTATTTGCAGTTACCCCAAGCTATCTTTCATGAACTGTCAATTCACCTTTAACAGCCAAGGACTTGAGAGCCTGTGAGCATGGTTATCACAGGCCCCTGATCACAGAATCTGATTTTCACAAGCTCAGATTTTCAGAGGAGATATTAATTTATAGGGAATTAGACTTTTCTATGAACTCACATATAGTAAAAAATGCGTTTTCTTTAACTCTCTCATAGGGTTTAACAAGAAAAAAAGAGTAGTAAAGGAACAGTAACGCTGTGTTAACTCCCTCTTGGAGTTTCTCAGTAGTTAATACAGCTGATGGGAGGTTGCATCAGTTCCCTTTGTAAACTGAGCTTTCCTTTTCCTCCCCCTCCCTTTTGTTTTATATCTCGTTTTATTGGAAAACCAAGCATGCTTAAATCACAATAGCTACGATTAAACACATAGCAACAAGGTTTAGTATGTACTGAGGATGAATACAAAGGGAGAACAGAAACTGCATCAGTTTAACATAGTGCTGATATATCACACGCAAGGTTGATGGTTGGGCCACTTCAAAAGTGAGAAGAGCAATTACATGGAAATTAATTTACTGGAATAATAGTTCTTCACATCCTCCTCTCATCACTGGAGACACTTCTTCTGTCAGGACTGCACAAAGAGCTGGTGAGTGACCTGCCCTATATCTGCATGAGGGAATGGTGCAGGAGAGGCTTTCCTCAGTTACAACAGTGGCACTCTTCACCTCCACCTTACACATAAAAGGGGTAGCAGATGCTTTTCATGAAGAGAGCCTCAGAGAAGTACTAGGATGCAATTAAAAAGAGGAACTGTAGAGGGTGAAACAAATGTTGAAGCCTGATCTGACCCAGGCACAACAGGAATATCAATCTAGCTTCCCCCACGCCCCCAGCGATAACCTTAACACCTGAGCTTCCATGGCACTGATAAGCACTCTTCTATCAGTTTTATCAGAACTTGAACTCAAAACATTTACATTTATTGTCTGGAAGCTTTATGCAGCATTCCTGTAAAATAGTTCTGTTTCAGTGTATTGACAGGGAGAAGTAGCAATTAACTTAAATATTCGTGACCATGCTTAATTTCAACCAAGCTAAAGTATTAGGAATTAGGGCAATCCTTTCTAAAGCTGTGGACAACAGGCAAACAAATACAAGGTAACCTGCATTTCACAGGGATTTGAACTCTACATCTACAGGACAAATCTCTAATATAGTTTTTAATAATGGTGAAACTTTGACATGGCAGTTCAGAAAATAACCCTATTCTACTAATCCTCCTCATCAGATGGGATTATATGACAAACATTACATGTTTTAGTACTGCTGTAATCACAAAAGTGGAACCTTTTATAGAAATATTTTAAAGCTCTTATCAACTATATGCTGTTATTTATACCCAAAGCCCCAAATTCATGTTTTATGCAACTTCCAATTACTCTTCTAACACAGTACTTATTAAAAGAAGCAGTGCTTATCAATTTTGGTTCAGACAGATGGCCAATAGCTCTGTCATCTGTGGGCACAGATTAACTCTTTCCAAGTTTCTCACCACTCTAAACACCTCAGATGTTCTTTAAGCACTCAGATGTTCTCTAACCACAATGCAGAACTAGTCCTCTCACATGCTAGTGAGAGAAAACGAGTACGAGATGCTCTGGTAATCCATATGGAATGCAGTAATGAGGCAGCCGCAGAGATTCCTCTTAGTTCAGAAGAGTTTTGGTGGAACTCAAGAAAGAAAACGAAGAGATTAAGCAAGTGGAAGAATACACAATGTTAAATTCTGCCTGATAAATGAACAACACAGGGAAAAACACAAAGACACTGAGAGAGACAACATCCATGCCTGTCAGAAACAGGCCAACCAGCTCACAGTGCTGGAATTCAAGGCGAAGTTTAGCTTTTACAACTCTTGAACAACCTGATCAATAGAACTGGGATGAAAATGTTCCCTTTTCTTCTACAATGCACAACAAAAACTCACGGTCACATCTTGCCCTAACACTAATAATCACAGAAAAAAGCTACCAAAAGGAAAAGAGTTTAACCCACGGAAAATCTGAATGATCAGCAGCAGCTATGTTTAATGCTAGGTTATGAAGACAAACATGGCCAGTGCAAGAAACCTTTGTAGCTGTGCATACTAAAAAATCCCTGATAAATACTAAGTTTGAGGAAAGGGGTTAAAGAAGTAATTTTTGATTAAAGCATGAATGGAAACCAGGAGATCTAGGTCCTTTTCCCTGCTGTGGGTGCACTTGTACTAACTTCCAGAAAAGACTTCCAGACAACTTATACCAAACAGCGTCTAAATCCAAAGAAGGAAACATTTGGTTGTTACGCTTCTACTTGGAAACCTTAAAGACTAAATGGAAACTGCTAAAAGAGCTCCGAAACAATGGGGGAGATCACACCCATTTTCAACAGTTGTATTGTAAACTTGAGTGGCACGAAACAAATCTACAGTGCTTATGGAAATCCCACTCTCTGAAAAATGTGCTTCAAAACACATTTTCCTCTTCTGAAGGTCTTCTATAAAGTTTTCCCTCTCGCCCTCTCAGAACCCAAATTAAATACCAGCACAGCTTTGATAAACAAAGATTTATACATGAAAATCCTCTTAGGGAGGCAGATTACATGGTTAGCAATAGCTACAGGTCCCAGACAGAATTAAGCAAGTCGTGTACTTTGGTTGTGTTCAAACGATGTCTGAACTGACTGCTTCAGGAATTTCTATCATCCTAAATGCTTCTGGAGCAACAAACAGGAGGAGAGCCCTCAAAGACTTGAGCAGCAGCTTCAAAAGAGCACTGAGTTGAGATGACCAGATTACTAAACAGGACTAGTAAAAAGTGACCTCCTGAAAACAGGAACACCCCCTCACCCAGTTCCTTTTGAAGAGACATCCAGGTCCCCAGAATAACAGTTTTCCAGTAAAGTGAATTCCTCACCTTATTATCTAATCCAATGGAGGAGAAGCAGAGAACAGGAAAGCTGAACAAAGATTTACTTTGTGCTCTGCACTAATGATGAGGAGAAAGTAGCCTGAGAAGTAACAGACTTAAAATTACTGGCAGTTGTACCAGCTCCTCACTTTAGGCAGTATTTTGTTGAATGTGAATAAATTGGTAGAAGATTATAGGCTTACTGCTCATCTTCTGCCTCACCAGAAATTGGATACAAGATTCTTCATGTCTAAAGCTGTTTTTCTGGATAGCCTACGACATAAATAGAATGCTTAAAAAAAGTGGTATCATTCAAATCATGAGGTTGACTAATGTGGTAAAGAAAGCTAGTTCAAAACATTATGCAAACCTTATTTTCAGTAGATTTGTTCCTTGCAAGAGTAAAATAAAACCATTGTGTATCTGTCTGTTACACAAATGCATTAGTCTGAAGGTTAACTTAAAAAGTATAAAAACTGGAAAATGGCTTAAAAGTTTGACCAGGAGAAAATGAGAGTTCATCTATTTGAATGAAATGAGATTGGAGGAAGATAAGCTCATTTTAGGTGATTGATAGTTCTGTAAACTTGCAGAGAGTTAGCTTATTGTTGAAATTTTCAATGCTTCAGAGGCTTGAGGATCAATTCCACTGCTCTGTCCCTTAATTCAAGGATTATGATGTTTCAGAAGTAAAACCACAGCTGTGTTCCAAGTCCTGGTTACTGGTTTTGGCTGTATACTGTGTGAATAAACTACTGCAGTCACTGTCATAATAGGGAGGGTAACAACCATGAGGAAAAGTCCTGCTGCAGTATTGCATCTTCTACGGTGGTTTGTGCAACTGCATATGAAAACACATAACTTGGAAACCTTAAAAAGCTCATAAACACTGAAACAATAAAGTTCTGCCCAATTTTCCTACCAAACAGGACTTGAAAAATATCTCCCCAAAATATAGACTTCCCAAAGAGGGCTATTAGATTATCTTGCATAACCTTCCTGCTGGTGCAGTACCTGCAGATCACATAAAACTTGGGTAATATACAGTGAAAATGATCATGGGCTCATGTTGTTTATGACAAATTCATTCATTCAGTTCATTCAGATTTATTCTGCAGTTAATCAAGTCAGTTGTTCTTAGCTTCTCACTTGAGAAGGGAATGATCTTTCTAATGCAATAATTTTACAATTAAGCAGTTGCCTAAATAAATAGATTTGTCTTTGTCAGAAATAAAATAAATAACTGTTCAAACTACAACTTACAAATTTGCTTAAACTAGAGACCACTGGATGAGCTGGGGACCCAGGACAGAAATGATTAAGCCCTTTGGTCATGTGGCTTTTTCAGTCAGGTGCATTTCAAGGGCTGGTGGCACAGCAGCACTCAGCAAACTTATTTCATAATCCTTTTCCTGGTGGGCTATGACAACTGCCACCTTCTTTTTGTTTGAAAATCACTGTCTTAGCCAGCTAAGCAGAGCTTGTTACTTCTAACTTGTCATTACAGGTTTTCTTCTCCCAGGTAAAACTTGTTAACAGGAACTTTTTCTGTATTATATGACAGAAATTTATTGAAACAGGATTTCTCATATCTAACAACTTGATTATAAGCAGAGGCTGTTGTCCATCCTGCTCAGAGCTCCCTAAAAGAGTACTGTGAAATATATTCTCCCTGCTGATTGTACCTTAAATAGAACTGTGCTTGAGCAGTTTCACCTTTCCTTATGAAACACTATTTAGGATGCTGACTCGATACTGAGGCATATTCTTTTAAGATGATCTAAATCAGACAAATCTCCACGTTTTGAAACTGCAGGTTTGATGACGCTTACTTCTATCAAAATTACACTAGAAGGGTCCAATATGTAGGAATCTTAGTGTGGCTCACAGGAATCATGTGGAATTGGGTCTCAGTAAGTAAGGAACTTAACAGTAAAAAATAACCCTGTTTCATCACGATCTGCCATAAAATGCTAAAACAGGTGCAAAATTGAACCTTTTTATTCAATGTATCAGCTTTTCCATCAGTTCAATGAATGGCTTTCAAGTACTTCAGTGCTACTGAAACTGTTTCAGTGCAATAATTCCATTTTTCCTTTGCTACTTTACAGATAATTCTGATTATTCCCTATCATCTGGGGCAAGAGATACTTCAAACTACCAGTCCCCAGTGGAATAGATACCCTAAGCTTCACTTCATGCTCAGGTTAGAGGGGAGACAGAGATAAATTAAAGAGTAGGTCCACAAAAAAGAAAGTAAAATAAGCTTTGGGATGTATACCTTACTCATATTACAGTGCAAGTATTTAATAGTACAGCTTAGCTCCTTAAAAAGCTGCTTGCAGAGTATCTCAGAAACTCTTCCAGTCCCTAAGTATCGGTGGTTTCTTCCTCCTTCAACACCAACTCCTGCTTCCTTTTCATCCTTCAGGTTACAAAAGGCTCCTCCTAGCTCACAGCTTTCAGCTGAATTGTGCCTCCAGTTGTCCACAGTGAACAGATTTGGAGCACAAACCTCCCATCACTGAGCTCTGCAGTCCCTAGACCTGTGTCCCTCTTGGGTGACTTCAGTGAGTGCCATACAAGACCCTGCCACCTGTATGAAACTCAAAAAACCTGGGTCCTTCCATCCCCATCCCGCCCTTGAGTTTGCTGCTGCAGAGTACCCCAGTTCAGCTTTCTGTATGCAAAAACTGCTCTCAAAGTAATGCACAATCCTCACAGGATTTAATGAGCCAGAAATGTGAACTGCACTCTGTAGCCCCTCCCCAAATCATGTATATTTAAAGTAGGAAGATGTCACATTCACCTTTCCAAGGATCAGGCTACTGAAGTTTGTAAATGAAGACATCCCAAAGCTGGTATTTACACAGTCTCTTCATCATTAGTAATACAAGTACAGGCTATGCACAATGATCAAACTGCAGCTGAATTTCAAGGTTAATGAAAAGAAAATTCATAGTCATGGAATCACAGAATGGGTTGGAAAGGACCTTAAAGCTCATCCAGTTCCAACCCCTGCCACATGGCAGGGACTTCTTCCCCTAGAGCAGCTTGCTCCAAGCCCCTGTGTCCAGCGTGGCCTTGAGCACTGCCAGGGATGGGGCAGCCACAGCTTCTCTGGGCACCCTGTGCCAGCGCCTCAGCACCCTCACAGGGAAGAGCTTCTGCCTAAGAGCTCAGCTCAGTCTCCCCTCTAGCAGGTTAAAGCCATACACATAAGCTTTTAGGATATTCCCTGCTCATGGCTCTCAGCTCACAAGGGATCCCTGTGTACCAAGAACTGGATGCACTGAATAGAACCTGAGCTGGGGCCAGTTTGGCCTGTCACAGCACAGACCAGGGTTTGCCGTTCTCCAGGTATGATGGTTGGGTCGTGTCAATGACCACTCCTAGGCCATCCTGATTTAAAATACTGGCTTTGCTCTCAATTCAGTTCAGCAACCTCTATCAGTACCTTCACAGCAGCTTGCAACACTGAAATCTTTCCCATAGCACCTGACTTCAGTAAATGAAGTCATTTCCATAGGGTCAAGAACGATTGCAGAGCACTCATCCCACAGAATAACTGCAAGATGTGTACTCTTACAGCAGCAATCTGTAACAAGTATATCTTGGCTGAAAGCTTTTGAGGGGAACAATTCAACCTCACCACTATCAGAATTCAGCCTGCTTCTGCAGGGAGAAAAGAGTGATGAGGTCAAATATAAAGAACCCAGATACAAAGAAAAAGGGCAAAGCAATTCTCAGAGATCAGAACTATTTTAAAAGGACTGTGATTTCTATGCAGGTGCACAGACCTTCTCCATGCTCAGCACCACCAGGTGCCATTACCTGGCCATCCAGCAATGGAAGGGTGGATTCTTCAATGACATGCCTGACAAGTAATAAAAAACAAGCTTTTTTATACTATTGCATTCCCCAAGAACACTCTGTGCTAGTTTTTGCCAGAGAGAATAATGAAATGGAAATGCTTTGTTTTGACAAGTGCTGAGGAAAACTTTCAGTCCTGTTTCACATAACAGAGAAGTTAACCAAAACACACAGAATCAAGAGAAGAGAAACCCCAAATAATCACAAAAAGGCAAATGCTCTGTTTCCCACACTGATCAAACACAACTTGTAAATACAATTCGGCACTAAAATGATTCCATACAAAGGCTGAAAGTAGACAATGTTCTTTGTGTTTCTGCATTTCTGGATAATTTGGCTGCCTCACCACTGATGTATCCATCAGGTGCACCAGAAAACGAAAGATAAAAGCACAAAGGTTCTGCTAAATGCACCCCAGCAGCAAGAAATTAGAACCTGCAAGTAAAGTCACCTAACAGCCTGGCTGCATGGTCTCTGCTAACCCTACTTCTTCTTAAACAAACTGCACGTGACTTGCTCAGAAGATGATGGAAAATTGAATAAATCCTACTACATCAGGTGCTAAATATGATAAATCTAACAGTACAGAAACAGCATAGGGATTTTCTTAATGTGGAACACAAATTACCTACACTGAGTGATTTATATGAGTGAAGTTGTGGGGTCTACACAGCTCTTAGGTAAGTGCACATCCTGTTCATTGAGAAATGCAATCAGAATGACTGGCAGCTGCAGCAGGTTGCCTTGAGTAATATTGGCTCGATGGGGTAATGCTTTTTTTTAGGTGCTTCTGTGCTGGAAAAATTTCTTGCAGGAATGCAATTATACCAGCAAAATCTGTTTTCACTAGTCTACTTTATGCTGCTTCCCTGAACTCCTTCTAGTGTGCGTGCTCCATCTGCAGCAGGAGCTTTTCCAACACTGGATTTTTTCTGGTGGATGTTACTCATTATTAAAAGGAGGCATTACTAAAATAATCAGGTAGGAAACAGCCCCCAGGAACTATTCTTTGCAGGTTCTCATTAGAGCTGCCTTCCGCTTTGATTTTCATTTTGGTTAAAAGGAATTTTTAAGTTTCAAACCACCTGGGCAATATATGAAATAGATTTCTGAAAACCTTCAGAGCATCCTATTTTTTAAAATACACACCCAGAGAAAGCAAACACACACAGTACCACAGGAGGTAAGGCAGATGTAACAAAGAACAGAGAAACTACACATGCAGGAAGGAGAATTAACAAAGATGGAATCAAGAGAAAGGCCAGCCCCCAGAAGATAAAGGTTTGTTCACAGGAAAACAGTATCTTCATCCCTTCAGCCAGAGGAAAAGAGGACCACAACTGGGAAATTAATGCAAGTGATTGTTTAGAGCCAGCATAAGAACTTTCAGCATAACACTTCTCTGCTGTACATTTTTAAGGCATCCCACCTGCACAGTTGAGGTTTCTAAGTACACAGATGCATGTAGAAACTGTATTAAACTGTAGGTATTTCCAGAACACCATCACAGCTCCTGACAGCTTTTGGAAATAACAACCACAGAACACTATTGCCACATTTAGGCACTGAACTCTTGTGGGGAAGGACATCAGGAGCTGGAATGTCTTTAGATTAAGCCCATGGCTAGGTGGGTACGTGAGATACTCAGCTCTGAGTTCCTCACCGGCACAACGATGCAGCAGTCTCCAGCTTGTGTGTGTGCTCCCATTACAAGTCTACTGGATGTGACATTATCTGTAGTATCACTTGCTTATCTCTGTTTACAGTTGTACCTGTACTATTTTTCATGTGGAGAGCAATACTGTAGCATACATGACACGCAGTTTGACCACAGCCACTTATCTGCTTCCCACAGGGAAGATCAGTGAGGCAACACTCAGTCTGAACAACCCTAAATGGGAACATCTCCCCTTGACCCCTCTAATGTCAGTGGAGTAGAAGGAACTTACCCAGTGTAGTTAAGTTACACTTGTGTCAGGCACTGCCTGCTGGAAAGATGCATGGAGACATTCTTGACTACAGAGATTATGTAAAGAATTCAGTCTCCACTGTTAAGTCCCTGAAAACAGCACACATTCACAAGGAGAAAGTTGAAAACTGAATCCCTGGACATCCAAAACACTTGACCTGAGATCCCACAGGAAGACTGTAGGGTATCTATAAAGTAATCCATGCCGCTGACCTGCTCCCTCACTACTGAACCATTCTTTTCTATCGCAAAATCTTCCAATGGCTTCTGAAATACCAGCTACCTAAATCTGTTTTTTTCTTTTTATGGAACCCATGCATTAATTCCCAATGCTATTTGCACTACTTCATATGACACAGAGAAAGCCTAATGACAGGCAAGTTTGTTGAGCCAGTAGCTGATTTAGATCTGGCTTTCTTTAACAAACCAAGACTCTTCATCTGTCCTTTTAAGTTATCCTCAAATGACTTTATTTCAACACTGCAGATGAAGACATGGTCTTTTTAAGTAACTGTTTTATCCTCTTTGGGAGGCAATTAAAGAGTGCAAGAAATTACCACCTTCTGTTTCTGTTCTTGTCATGGCTGGATAATTGTTGTTTTAGGAGAGGGAAAACAAGTCATTGCCAGTCTCAACATTTCTAACTGCTTAAAGATTATCAGTGCAAAAGCTGCTCTGTCAGATTGAAGGACAACCATTCTAATCAGTGCCCTGAACTTACATGCAAGCAGATGCACCATTCAGGTCCTCAGCAGATGTCCTCATCAATGTGGTTCTTGCCATCACCTTTCTTCTGTCTGGGTCAAGGACAAATTTATAAAACAAACACAGTGATGTGTTTGCAAGATCAGGACTTAGAGTTTGCTTTTCCTTTCCTTATTACATCCCTGCAATGTCACCCAAAAAGCAGTTGTACCTTGCACATCCAGGCTGATGAAAAATGAAGCACAAAATGAGGCACTGCAGATTGCATCCAATTATAACTCTGGTTGACAAACCTTTCAAATTCAGTCCTGTGGCTTTGGTTTCTGCTTCCTGAGTTTCAGTACTCTACCAAGATTAGGAAGAGGTTAAAGAGAAAATGATAAATTACAAATCCAAAAGCATGCCTGTTGCCCTACCCAGCCCATGCAGGAAGGAAGAAATGATGTTCTATTTGCCTTTCAAAGCAGTTCTGCTCTACAGCCGCTGTCAACATCAATTAGAAGCATGACCTATGTTAGGTCTTTGTCAATACTGTAACTAGTTTAGAGATCGTTCTTTAACTACAGCCTGAGAACCAACTTTTGGAAAGACAAATCTATCCAATCACCACAATTGATCAAGAGTGGACAAGGGAATTGCAGAAAGCTTCTGAATTGGATGTATCCACAGTGCACACACCTGAACTTGAAGGCTTTGAAATTCAATTACAGAAACTAAAATAAATGACCATAATGTTTGCTATTATCAGATTCAGAGAAATCATTTTCCCTTCCTTCCCCTGCCCCCAATAAAACAAATTTCAATTACTTTTTTGTAATCAACAAACCTGACCTTCCATCAGAGTCCTTCAGTAGTGGACAGCTTTTAATGTTACATAATATATCATAACTGTAGAGCAGAACACCAGAGGGTTTTCAGTTTCAAGGTACAGCATCCCAGTTTAAAAGGCAAGGATTAGGTGCTCATAATGCATCTGGACTAACCAGATCAAAAACTGAGCATGGCGCGCTTTGCCACTCTGTGGGACACCTAAACCCTGGAAAATGTACATGCACATAAGGAATTACTCATGTTCATTCAGTCTTTTAGCACAGGAATCTATTTCAATAGCATTTTAGACGGAATTAAAAACTTCCCATGCATCAACATTGACAAAATAAATCTGTTTCAAACATTACAGTCAAATCTAAGCTGTCTCAGCTACTCCAAAGCTTTCCTTTATAGGTATATAAAATATGCATTAGAAAAGCCTTTTCCTCTTGCTCCTTTAACCCAACGTGGTTTGGACTCCAGCTTGACACCTCCACCAAGAAAAATAAGGAAAAAAAGGTCATTTCCAGTTGTCACAAGAGCAGGGGAGAAAAGAGAAAACAAATACAGAGTTGCCAAGGTTACTGACAGTCATCACTGAAGAGGTGAATGAAATTGATAGGGAGGAGATAGGTACAAAAAGAGCCTCAACTCTTATTTTTTACAGTTCTCCTATTGCAGATGTGACTAGTTCTACACATTTTGGGGTTCTTCCTTCTGGGGAATTTACATCAATTTGTATTCAACAGAATTCTTCACATCTGCACTGCAAATGTAAGGCTCAAACTGTGTACCTGAAATTGCCCTATCCTGTAACAGTGCTGATCTGTGCAATTGCCCATACACAACCTTATATTCAAATGACAGAGGTACATTGGCACTGTCTCAAAACCTGAAGCCAGAAATAGTAAAGCTAAAAATAAGGTTTTTACGTGTGCCACATGGCAGAAGAATGCACCCCAACCATACTGAAATAAGTCACCTGCTGTGCCTGAACATTAAGACAGTAATTTCTTCCCCATGTCTCATAAATCTTCTCTTGCAAACAAGTTATTTCCCTTTGTCTTAGAGACAGAGAACATCTATTTTAAAGCATAAAGATGAAAGCTACACAATCATGGAATTCCATGTGGTCTGGATCTAAATCTATCAAGGAATATCCAGTCCCCACAGGAAACTGCTTTCTGGTAATGGTATATTGAATGAAATTATCTCCCTACCAGCTAATGTGCTGCAGCACTGACACTCCTCATCCCTTTGTAGCTACTTTCTAGTACAGCAGATTCTTAGGAGAGGATTCATAACTGGTAACTCAACAGTAACCCTGAAAAGAAGGAATCCAGCTGGGTTTGGTTTACACATACGTAAAGCCACACAGTCTGTCTTTGCAGCCTCACAGTATCACAGCTCTATTAAGTCAGTATTTTTAAGGCACTACTGCATGATTAGGATGTTCATGTCTCTTTCCTCTTTCAAGGACAGAGATACTTAAGAGTTGAAGCCCAAGATCACTTGGAATATTGTGTATAGATCTAGTGTCCTCAACATAAAAAAGACATAGAGCTGTTGGAACAAGTCCAGAGGAGGCCATGAGGATGGTCAGGGGACTGGAGCAACTACCATAGACAGGCTGAGAACACTGGGGCTGTTCAGTCTGGAGAAGAGAAGGAGACCTCAGAGCAGCCTTCCAGTATCTGAAGGGAGCTTATAAGGATGCTGGTGATCGACTTTCCATTAGGGACTGTAGTGACAGGATATGGGGTGATGGGTTCAAACTGAAACAGGGAAAGTTTAGATTGGATAGAAGGAGGAAGTTCTTTATTGTGAGGGTGGTGAGGCAGTGGAATGGGTTGCCCAGGGAAGTTGTGAATGCTCCATCCCTGATGGTGTTCAAGGCCAGGTTTGATGAGGCCTTGGGTAACATGGTTTAGTGTGAGGTGTCTCTGCTCATGGCAGGGGGTTGGAACTGGATGACCTTAAGGTCCTTTTCAACCATGACTATTCTATGATTCCATAACATCAGCAGCCTCATCATGTATGGAACAGAGCAGGGCTGGGAGACGGACTGGCTGATGGAAACAAGTCACCTCTGGAAACAGTTGAACTCAACTTGCCAAACACATCAAGGAGTCACCAGTTTCAGAACTGTTGCAGTCCAAGGGCTCTCCAACAGCCCCTGCCAAGCTCTCAAACCTCAAAGATCATTTATTTGTGTAACATATTGCACAAGACAAGGACTGAGGTTGTGTTATGAATAGCAACTAAGAGGCTACAGTTGACTTTACTCCATCACAGTCCCAAGAAAGTCAGTTCTTATTACAGTGCACATTAAAAATCTCTGGCCAGCCTGGTAAATATCTTACAGGCAGTTTTATTGTAGGCTGCTGACAAAGTGAAGACAAATCATTTTATGGTTTTGGTGCCTTGCTTCCAAACAAAGAAGGAGCTCTCAGGGAGAAAGTATACTTTGGGATGGAAAAGAAAGAATTCTTAAGGATTTCTAATTTTCATTATTAACCTCATATATCATGACCCCTGGCAATACTACAGCAACAGGAAGCTCATTCATGGGAATAATCTAACAAACTAAGGTAACAGGAACACTGCTATTACTCAAGCTTTTGAAGCAAGAAATGGTCCATAAAAGTAAAGCATAGAACTGTCCTTCAGAGAAAGGACCTTCAGAGGAAAGAAGATGATAAACCCCTCATAAAAGCCTGGCTCCAGACACCAACACGTTCAGAAAAGTAGATTTGCAATAGAATCATACGAACACATCACCCTGCAAATAACATTTGTCATTACAAGAGTCTCTCCAGTGGTGGAAAAATGTTATCGCTTTGCAGATGGGGAAGCGAGATCTGATTCATCGTAATCAAAGTGTCAGAACTTGGTGTTATAACCAAGAGGTCACCAGATGCCCTGCATGGCAGACCAGCACCTTACTGGACACAGATAATACAGTGATATCTATCAATGGAGAAGACAAAGAGTTAATTTAATTATTTTAGTAGATGCTGCTCTTAAGCACACCTCAAGGTCCACAACATGCCCTATAGACTTCTTATGGCAGCACCCATATTTATCTGGGAGGGTTTTTATTCCTGCACTGACTGCAAACATCCCCAGCACAGCCCAGAGGAAAGAAATTCTGTATTAAGTGGTACTTCAGTGTGTGCCTGAGATGGTGGGCTCTTTCATAGTGAGTGGAATGCATGTTCTTTGTGCCTCTGCAAATATCCAGTTTTGTTTCTCCAGCTCCAATTTGAGCAGGGAATTGTAAGCAGTGGGAACGTGCAGCTGACAGCCAGCACTGATTCTGTGTCTGTGCAGTGCCTTCTGTTTAAAAGTGTTCTGGTGTCCCTGCCTGGAGACAGCCATACAAACAGCTGGGGGAGCTCCCAGTGCAGCCTTGAGGGGAAGCACAACTCCACTGTGCTTTTAGATTAGGAAGGAGAATCTGTTTCCAGTGTGTCCCTGTTACTGCTTCATATCCACACCTGACCCCAATCTGAACTGGCCTCAAGGGTGAAAGGTGCTCACTCTCATTGCTGATACCCAGCACAAGAGCTGTAACAAATCCTGACCTGAACTCATCACCCTCAGGTTTCAGTTATTCCGATTACAGCAATTTAAACATTCTGCTTTCCTGTACTCATTGCATCCTAGTCTTCCTGCAGCCACATAAATCCCACTAAATCTTCTGAAAGGAGATTAGTAACTGGCAGATTCTGAAGTGTGTAGAGCCCTAAGAGAAGAAAACAAGGTGGATGTTCATATTCCAAGTCTTTTCCCACCACTGCACCATAGACAGACACATCCTGAGCTTAATCTACCTCTTGAAAGGAAGATTCAGAACGCAGTCTCTCCTGAAAAGGGTATTTTCTTCTTCTTGATACTACCACTGACTAACATCTATAGCTGCTTCTGCTGTACCAGCTGCTCATTACTGTATTATTTTTTGCATTTACTGCTCCACCTTTGGTTTTGCTATAAAATCTTTATTGACTTCAGTAGGATTTGTATCAGAGAAGACATGAATTGCTATATGCTACCCTTTAGCTTGAACTCTGGTGCACTTAAGTTCCCACCCACTCTGTATTCTGAGGCTAAAACAGAGCAACAGGATCTCACTGAGGAATTCCTGAGAAAGTTTCTGGGTTTTGAGGCAGGTATCTGTGTTTGTTCAGTGTTCTCATGGACTTCAGCAAGAGCTGTGCGGGGATAATAAGCACACAGTATGGCTGTGGAGCCTGCTGAGGTCTGGGTCTGGTCTTTTGTTTGCTGGCAAATGCTGATGACTAAAAGTAATCAAAAATAACAGGCAAACACCACCAAAGAACTGACTTAATGCAACTGCATGTCTGAAGTGTTTGTCTTCTAAGACACCTACAGTTCTACTCTTGTACTGCATGTTCTTTAAACACTGCTTTATGTCCTCCTAAAACCAAGTATTTCAAACCAATATAATCCCTTTGTCTTTTATATTCCTAAATGTTGTTACTGATTTCATCCCTGGCAGTGTTCAAGGCCAGCTTGGAAGGGGCTTGGAGCAAGCTGCTCTAGTGGAAGGTGGCCCTGCCCATGGCAGGGGTTGGAGCTGGATGAGCTTTAAGTTCCCTTCCAACACAAACCAGGCTGGGATTCTGTGATAAAAAAATCATAGCAAAAGCTACAGTCATATTAGAAAATTCTCAGGGATTTCTTCTGTAGTGTTCAGGCAGAGTGAATAACATAATGTGTGCCAAGACTCTGTCATTGTCCTATTGATTCTACATTCTTCACAATAGTGAATGAAGCTGAGGCGTGGTGGGTGAGTCTTCGGAATGGGCTGCTGGCCTAAGGTCCTTATTTTGTTCTGGAACAATCCAGGCTCAAGAATCATTTACAAGAGTCTGGTTTTTCTCCTCTGAGCTGTCCTGGCTTTCCTGTAGATGGCATTTACTTGTGGGTGTCTGTTACCAGTAAGTCAACTCTCAACTCATTGCTCCAGTTAACTTGAACACTGTTCCATATGTGCTGTCTTCTTTCCTTCGTGGGCTTTGCTAACTTGGGGCCAGCATGAGGAAGCAGCCAAGTTCTAGTAAGAATCTCTTCAACAGCCTCTCCAGTCTGTGACTTGTGCCAAGCTGATCTATCGTTTCCCTTATCTGCCCCCTCCCTCTGCTGGAAATTCAGCAAGGGGAACACGCTTGGAGACAGGAGGAACTTTCTCTTCTTTACTGTATAGAGGAAAACCCCCTTCTGGAGACCAATACAGATCCCTCCTACATTGCTCAAGGACTTTTTCCTATTTTTACCTCTAAGTTCTGTTTATGCAGGGGCAGGAATGCCTCCTCTCACTCTCACCTGTTTGTAATCAATACAGTGACCTTCACTGAAGCTGTAATTACATTGGACAGGGATGCATCAAACCCTAGAATATCTGATTTGTCCTCAACCTGAGGTGAGGCCTCTGAATGCTATTTCTTTTAATACCTGACCCTTTGCCACTGTAATTCAGTTTAAAACTGTGGGGGTCAGTTTAAGATCAGACTAATAAAGGCGGCAGCTTAATACCTCTGCTGTGCTTGGCTTCAGTGCAAGCACAAGCAACAAGGGGCCTCATTAGCGTTTGGGTTTGGTTTTGGAGGTTGCTCCAAGAGAAACTGGACTGACACCATGAAACTCATTAGACTGAGGCCTTCCAACACTGTGCTTTTGTATTAAAGAGAAAAGACAAGTAGCAAGAGAGAAGTCCAGGGAGAGCAAAGCAGGATCCTCATTAGAGTAATTAGCCTAAGCCATTAGTTCTTAGAAGCCTCAAATGGCCATGTTTATTCCAAACAGATGCCAAGGGGCTGCTGGCTGTAACTCCAACATCTGTCTTAGAGAGGGAGGAGGAGCTGGTAGTGGCTGCCTGGGCTTGCTTATAGCATCTGGCTTAGGTGATATGTGATCCTATTAAGCTCAGTACAGCAAATCCTCTTTCATGGCACTCATTTCTTGCCATTATCTTTATTTGGCTGGCTCTTTCCCTTATGGTATTCTTCTACTATCCCAATGTTTCGTGAATAGCTTGAAATATTTCTTGAGTAGCCTGTAGGGAGAATCCTGCTCGGTCTGTGTCAGCATCTCTGGAGGAAAAATGGGCTTAAAATAAACACATGCTTAAATGTTGCAGCTGAAACACTTAGAACTTTGCTTTTGCCTCTGTTGAGAAAGAGCTCTTATTTGAAAGATATGGTGGTGTAGCTGCTGTGCTTGGAGCTGGAGTAGCTGCGCTGACTGTTGCTTTGCCCTCAGATCCAGGGACATTTTCTTCCTTTTGAAGGTGCTGGATAGTGTTGAACAAGGCCCTGTAAGCACAGGCCAAGCCCCAGCACGTTGCCATGATTTGTCCATCTCTGGTACGGTCAGAATGACCACACACCTCATTTAGGCGTTTTACTAATTCTTCTGGATTTTGCAGTTCAGTGGTGAAATTCCGAAGTACTGGAGGGGCCCACTGACCTAGATGCTTGCCCATACTATTCCACACACCCTACCACTCATGGCTGCCCAGCCTCAGGGAAAATCTCTTGGTCCTCCTGTATCGTTGTTTAACCCCAGACAAGACCCAAACCTGACTCTGCTTAACTTTTAAAATCAGACAAAATGGTCGTGGGCAAAACACATTCTGTATGCATGCCAACATGGTGATCCCCATCACAATCAGCAAACAAGTCTCAACAATATTAAAATGCCATTGAAAAACTTCAGAACTCTCAAATGATGATGTAAATGGTCGTGGGGGGGGGGGGGGGGTGCACAGGACCAGGAGGGTAAAAATGTCTCCTTCACAGGTTGACCACCCGAGAAGGAGAAAAAAGATGTGTAATTGCTAAGCACTTTTACTATATACCTCCCAAAGCATAAAGGTGGTGACCACACTGGGAATATAAGCCAGATCAGTTTCATGATCAATGATTCTATTGTATTACAAGTCATGACCGTAAAGTACAATGAGACAAGAACCTTAGCCCAAGCCCCACACTTGAAAAACACTAGTACAGAAAATACCGGCTGGAAGCAAGGTATGATATACTGAAACTGTGAGATCAAGAGGAACAACTTTGAGAGCCAATGAATCAGCATTCTGATGAGTGACTATTAATCCAGACAGATCTCTCGTTATCTCAACCCTTCGAGCCCCACATTGGGCACCAAAAAGAACTGTCATGGTTTAAACCCAGCCAGACAGCTCATTCATTCACACCCCCTGCCCCCCTTTTCCTCCCTCTTTCTTCCCCCATCCCCCACCCCGCTCCCAGAGGGATGGGGAGGAGAATCAAATGAATGCAACTCCCATGGACTGAGACAAGAACAGTCCAGCAACCAATGTACAACACAAATCACCACCGCTACCCGCACCGACAAGAGAAAATAACAAGGGAAGAGACTATGATACCACCTGCCAAAAAACGAGTCTGACCCAGAAGACCGTGTGTCCTTCCAGGTAACTCCCAGTTACCCCCCTGGGCATGACATGCTGTGGTATGGAATAACTTTGGCTAGCTTGGGTCAGGTGTCCTCCAGGCTTCCCCTCCTCCCTGGCAGAGCATGAGCCTCACAAAGTCCTTGGTCAGGGTAAAAACTACTGAGTAACAACTAAAAGCACTGGTGTTACCAGCACTGTTCCCAGGCTGAAAGTCAAAACACAACGCTGCACCAGCTACCAAGGAGAAAAAATGACTGCTAATGCTAAACCCAGGATAACATCAAGTATTTGTCCCATCTTTTGGCTGCTTATTACAGATCACAGAGTCATAGAACAGTTAGTGACAGAAAGGACCTTAAGATAGCCTATTTCCAATCCCCCTTCCATGATCTGCTCCATGATCTGCTGACTGCTGCTGCTAAACCCAGGACACCTTCTCTTGTAGGAGTTGCTGTTTTCTAGCCCGGAACTTTTGGCTGGAGAAAATCAGGAATACTGCAGCAAGGAGAAATGGCAAACATTGTGTTTAAGAGGACAGGTTTTTTTCAGGGTAAAAAAACTGAAATTTGAAATTTACCTTCCATATTTTAGATAGGGATAACAGGGTGGCACAAAGTTTTTCTTTGGGATAAGACCCCTTTTATTTGTCTAGCTGCCAGCAATGGAAAAATGTCACTTCACTTAGTGGGAATGGCTGTTGGCTTCAGTATAGACACAGAGTGAGAGATTCATTTTCTACATCTTTCTCTGGATTTCAGATAGACTACTTCCCTATGGTGGGAAGGGATCATTCCTCTCACATCCCAGTCTATGCCTGCAGCTCCTCAGTGCATTCAGTGCAAGAGAGAACTGAAAACTTCTCATATAAAATCCTGTAGTCTCTTACTGAAGCCAAACATTCTGTGGGGTTTCCTTCAATTCTTTTAAAGTAGTTTGCTCTTCTTCAGTGTTCTTTGATAATTTATGTCATCTTGTTTTTATCACTCTATACTGTCCTCCTTTATCACTAAAATAAAGAGGGTAATAGCTTCACAGTGGAAACATTTTTCTTCCTTATTTCTTTATTCTCACCATGGAAGAGCACAGTTCCCAGCACTGTGGTTGCAACATGCATTGCAAGTAACTGATGCCAAAGCAGAGGGAGTAACAAATAACCCAAGTGCTGTTAGAGATAATGATGGTTTTTAAAGCTAATTTGTCAGACAGTGTTTTCCCCTCAGCTGTCCTTGCTATCCTCTTACAAATCTTTCTTTATTATGGTGAGAACAGGTACTGTAAATGCAATAGGACTGCATTTCGAAAAGATCAAAGGGCCTTGTTTTGACCTGGAGATAAAACATGTCAAATGAGACCTTTCAGCATGGAGATGCTGTGTGGTTTTAACGAAGCCTGTCGGACCCATCTGAATGGTTAACCTGCCTTTTGTTTTCACAGCTTATTAAAATCAAAGTACAGCAGTAATTATGATGCTCTCTGACTGGTGGATTTCTATCACCCCCAGGGAGCTCCATGCACCTACAGGATTAGCTGTGCTGTGAACTACTGCAGGAGGTCAGTGGTGCTTCTTCCTAACAACAGAACGTCAAACCAGAGCTTTGTCATCTTTGCTGTTAAGTCTGTTGGGGTTTTTGAGTGGAGAATCTGACCTATAGAACCCAAAACCATGAGATTTCTGTTAAATATGTTTCACTTCTCAATGAGAAATTGAAAATTAAGCTTATATTGAACTCTGCTCCTCAGGAGAATTCATCCTCTGTCACTTCAGAAACTGAAGAGCATGTTTGTCCCTACGGATCTTCACAGGTTTAAATAAAGATGAGGGGCTAGAATAATACCTGAGGGAAGACTTCATCTTTTAAATCAATGCTCCTGCATCCTTTCAGTGACATTATGTTGGTTTATTTGTTATTATTTGGCCTGTATTTCTCTGTATTTGGCTTTATGCGTGTTTTCTCCACAGTTGTTTGACAAGCAGGGATGGAACTCCAACTTTTGATTTAGGTTCCATGTATTCATGCAGGATTTTTTCAAAAGCTTTGGATGTGGTCATGAATTTTGTGGAGTCTGCTGCTTAAACTGGCAGAATCATTACAAACTGCTGCAGTCTGGGGATCTAGTTTGAAGGCCTGAAGTTTCAGGAAGGTCTTTTGATAGTACTAAAACAGGTCTGTAACGAAGGCCATTTCTATAGCAGCAGAATGATTTGTCAGGCTTAAATCATTCTGCTACTTAAGACATTTTTCTGCTCATGCAGATCACAGAAATGAGCGTTAACAGGTAATTCCTGAAAGATGTAAATACATAGATTTTCATGGAAATCATTAGAAAGATTCCTGTTTGCTTTAGATACAGCCCCAAAAGAATGTGGTTAGAGCAGAGCTGGTATTTGATCTTGTCCTTGCCAGCCAGGGAGTCTAGAGTTACAGAATAAAGACTTTAGAGGGGTGGGAGGGCAGTTTCCCCACATGAAGCCCTGTCTGGCTCTAATTTGGGATTCTGAAGCATTGGCAAAGTAACCAGTGTAATTCTTCAGCACAGATTGTGCTGTAAAAGCAAAAAGAAACCCCAGTATCATTGATCTGGTTTTGTAATAAGATGACAAGTTTGTAGCGATCACCATTTGGGGAGATTAAAGATTTTCTGACATTGTCAGTATCTTTCTCCAACTGTTCTGAACACCTGAATGGTTCTTATCCTAAAATCTGGTTTAGAGTAAGGTAAGTACGGGAAAAACTAGACATGCCATTGAAACAGTGTCACTTACAGAAGTTCCAAATCCTGTGGTTGATAAAATACCAGTATAAAATAGTTTATAAGATCCAAACGAGCAGAGGAAGGACCTTGTGCTCCACATCTGATGGCTATCTGACCCTTCACTGCTTGTGTGTCTGATTGTCAGTAGACAGGCAATCCTCAAATCCCAGAGTGGTTTGGGTTGGAAAGGGCCTAAAGTTCATCCAGTTCCAACTCCCTGGAACTTCATTCACGTTGGCTGTTTCAGTATTTTCCTACAGAGAATGAAAATTAAATGGAAGTTCCCCCATTCTAACTGTTTAAGAGAACCAAAAGCAAGCAACAACACATAAAAGTGGACTACAAATTCTAACTCTTAATATAGCTGATGCAGATACTGCAGCTGTAACTCTAAGAAGAGGAAAAAGCAGTGGGTGGCAGAGACAGCCACTGAATGACATTAAAAAGACAAGAAAAAGAATAAAAACCTTTTGGGCATTGCTGATTCAAAAAAGAGGTTATGAAGCATTAATAATAAATGTTCCAATATTTGACTGCAGTTTTCTTTAGGGAAACTTGAACAGATTACATAAAGCACACCTGACTCTTCTCTACTCAAAATGGAGACTTACAGGACCAAAACACTTATTATTCAAGTCCAAAGAAAGGACAAAGAAAAAAGTTACATCTCAAACATGGACATCCCTGTTTGTCCGGACATTAGTGCATGCAAATATTGAGTATTACAAACCATTTTTTTTAAATCAGTCATTATGAGCCAAAATCAGCCTTAGTACCTTGCCAGCAAAAATCAATGGAATTATGAAGAAAGTTATTAAACTAAAATAAACACCGAACCTACAACAGTAAATTGCATTCACACAACTACTACAATAAACCTGCCTTTTTCTTAAACAGGTACAACTCATTTTTCATCTTGGAAACACTGTTCTTTCACGGCCATTTTACCTTACACTTGTATCATTTGCTGCCTCAAGCAACGGAGCCTGGAAATTCCTGGGTTTGTTAAAACAGCTCACTAGAGCAGTGTGGTAGTCAATACCAATGCCCACTTTGTCTTTACCTGTCAGGTCTAGGGCCTGAGTGGATTAGTTGCCCCTAATTCCATTTTACCCAATATGATGTGTTAGTATCCAGAGGCAAAAGCAGTGGAGAGGAAAAAACCAACACAACAACAGGGAGAAGGGGTGACATGCAGTGTCAGCAGAAACACACAGGAACAGCACAGCAGTTTATAATGGCAAGGAAAACATCAAAGAAATACAATACTCTGCTGAACAGGAGGCCTTCAGTGTAATTATTAATGCAAAAAATGAACATTATTATTACCATAACGTAACTCAAGATGCATCTGAACAGGGCCCCCTGAGGGAAACAACTTGCTGTATGTTACGATCAAGCATACTGGGGAAACAAAAGGACACTAGCTAAAGAGACATATTTATCTGGGCAGTGTTTAGAAATAGCAAAGATAGAGAGCAGCTTCCAGATAAAGCATCATCATTCTAGGAATAGTGTCCTCACTCTCAATAACAGATAAGGCAGGCTCAATTTATGTTAAAGTTACATCTATAAGGGGTAAACAGACTAATAAATTATTAAGAAATGTCACAGATGAGAGTGGTGCTTTTAAAGCACATCGACAAGAACTCTTTTAGGAGGTTACAATCAACTTGCAGCTCCACAGCGTGTTCAAGCATTTGCTCAAGTGTTTATCAGTTATTACAGTTTTTAAATATTAAAAATGAGGAGGGTCAAGTTCACAGACTGAGGAAGTCCCAGATCTTGTTAGGGATTAGAACAGAGACCCATGAAGAAGAAATCACGGGCTTTCAGTCAGGAAACAAAGCTTAACTCTTGCTACAGACCTGCTATAGCCACTTCCTCCTGGAAGGTCCTTCAAAACTGCTTACAGACCAGAAGTTTTTAAAATAAACTAAAACACTGAGCATTCTCATGCATTCTGTTCAGGCCACAACAACTGCATTCTGCCAGTGTCAAAACATGCCGGCATGTTATTGTACACCTGAAACATTAAGTTATAAAAACCTCAGTAAAACAGAACTCTGTGAAAGCCAAGCTAGAGTGTTGAAGCGATTTGTTTTGACAATTCTTCCACCTAAAACTTCAGCTAAGCCTTCATCTTCCTGGTTTGAAATGTTTTGATTCTGACAAAAACATGTTTTCCAAAGGAAAACTGCCCATGCCCAAAACGTTTGCACTGACAGACCACTGCATAAACCTGCATTGAGTCCTCTGCAAGCTCTTTGAGGTGTTACTGTCAGTGCTGCAGTATGTCTGGCACAAACCTAGAAGCAAGCAGTGGCCTGAAGGTCTTTGCTCAGCACAGTGCTACTCTCTGGCTACATATTACTCTCCTTTAATGCTTCAGCACCTTAACCTCCCCAGTCTCCAGATGTTAATACTTTTGTCTCCTGCAAAATGGTAACTCACAGCTATCTTAGCATAAGCAAATACATCTTTATTACCACTCACTCTTCGGAGAGGTTTTGGCAGGAAACTGTCCACTGATCCACTTAGTCAGAAAAGCAGTCAATACAGTGCATGGACCCAAATTAGCACAGTTACATGACAGCTTGTATAAGTCTGCCTAAATAAAATGGTTTTATTCATAACAAGGTGAGGGCTTCTTAAGTTTTTAATGCTAATAACAAAGTTTATTAGTTATAAAGATTCACTGAAGAGGGTAAGGGGAAAGGACGTAAGTGCTCTCTAGGCTGAAGGAAGCCTGCAGGCACCATGAGTGTTAAAACACATTAAACAGCGCAAGCCCGAGAGCCCTCTGGAGTTTCCTTTGAATGTATTACTTTTAAATTAGAGATAGGGAATTTTCCCTGTGGAAACTGGACAGAAAACAGCTGTGCTCATTAAAAGAGGAGGAACTGCAAAGTAGTTATATAATCAACACTGTGTAATTAACAGAGAATTATAATCGTAGAGCTAACACTAAGCTGGAGCTGTGCACTGTGCTGAATGCTAACAGCTTTGCAGTCGGCTGCCCTTTATGTTGCTCCGCTTGTTCAACCACGTTGCCCAGGCTGCATATCCAAATGGTGCCTTGTTCCTCAGGCTCATGCAGCAACTGAGACACAACTTCTCCACACCAGCTTCGTAAGGAAAGGCTGCTCAGAGAGGTCAACCAGCCCAGTATTATCTAAGTGCCAACAGGAAAATGACTACACTGGTAATATGAATGCCAGGTAGTCAAGAAAAGCTTCCACAGAGCAGGAGGTGGAGGAACACATCATGGAATTATTAGAGCCTTCCACCTGAAAATTTCCATGTGCTTTTGGCCATTGTGAAAGTAACATAAGGAGTACTAAAGCAGTCCCAGATTTAGAGCTGTAGTATGAAAAATCCCATATGTAGCATGTGAAGACTAGGTATGAAGATGTCCCCAGCTCACACCATTTATTCCCTGTGGGGATCACAGAGACTGTTTACTAATGGGATCACTGAGCCAGTGAAAGCTTGCTAGCATGACAAGTCAACAAACCTAAGAGAATATCTGCCATACCTAGAGCCAATCTGAATGTCAGAAGAGAGATAAATGTAAGGAACTGGCCTCTGAGTGAATGTTAAAGAAGCAAACAGCCCTAGTATGCAACATGAGGGATGAGGATTCAGTGGCTTCTGCCATCAGGGAGCTTAAACAAGCTTTTTTAAAGCTATTCCCATTGCATAACTTCCACTGATTTTAGTGAGAATTGCATAAAGAAACAGTTAAAAAAATCCCTGCTTTAAGTTCATCTGTACCTATTTCTATTTTACACATAAGAAATCAATCACTCTTTCCTAAACCATATATGTGCCATCTCTGATAAAGGAATGTGATACACTCCAATACCATGGAAGCTACAAAAGCCAACCCCGAATGCAAAAAAACCCCATGGACCAATAACCCCACATCATTTTGGTTTAAGGCTGCTGCACTGTGTTAGCTTGAAGGCATCTCATCCAAATTCACTCCTTGGTGCCAACAGTTAACAGCAGGCAGGTTTGGCTGTGCCATTACTGTTCACTGGAAACCTTTAAAATGCAGGGAGAAAGGTTGTTAACTCTAAATTATATACAATGCTCTGATGCTCTTGTCCTGCCATCATCCACTCCCAGCTGGCCTACAGGACAGGATCTTCCTAGTTGGACAAGTGTGCATTGCAAAGCCAGGTATCCAAGATGCCACAATGACTACAAGGCTGCAGATTTACCCTACTAAGGGTGAGACTCATAGGGCAGAAAGGAGAAATCCATTCCAGCATTCCTCTGCCCCAACTGCACCATGTTCAAGCTTTCTGGGATTCAGCTCTACTACTGCATCCTTCATCCCAGCTTGTTTGCTGCCAAGAGCAGCAGGAGGTAATACTGGACTGTAGTTGACAAAAACAAAAGGTACAGCTGGGATTCCTCCTCAAACTGCTGACACTGAAAAGTGATCATTAGCAATGAACAAAAGTGCTATTGAACCGCCATAAAATGCTTTTAAGCCACCTACTAGTGAATACATACACAAACCTGCTTGGTTTCTCCTCCATTAGCCACAAGCAGACTGACAAGCAGATTCCTTAGCCTCTGCCTGGATTTGGCACTCTGAGATAGAAAACTGCCGAATTCTACACTGTTCTGGTCCTATTCAAATACAAATACAGCAGAGGCATTCTCCTTGCATTGCCTGGAACAGGACTAAGGTTGCTTCAGATCTCCTTGGTACAAGAGAGTTCTGATGGTGGCACACACATCTTCTACATTTAGCCTTTTGCTCTTTCAAAACTGAGAAGTCTGTTTAGCAAATAGCTCATCTGTCGTCATCCTCCTCCCTTCCCTCAGACAAATGGCATATTGAGATTCCAAGTAAATTCATCAACCAACAAGTAGGCAGTACATTTCAGAACAGAACCCAGGAATCCCAACTTCCTGGTCTTTTTCCTTAACCACTAGATGACACTACTTCCCTGTATAGCACCCACTTTTCCAAAGTTTCTGAGCACTTCCACATCCCATTGGCTCCAATGGAGTTCTGGGTATCAATTCCTAACTTTAACACAGAAATAGAATGATTGACAGAATACAAGGTAAGCAGCTCAGCTACACTGCAAAGGTTTTCTCTTGTAGTTTTTCCTTTACTTTGACTTCTCTCAACAGCCTAACCAGCCTATTCCAATTAGATGTTCTTTGCATGTTTCAGTTTTCTTTTCACTGAAAATTCCGTAATTGCCAAGGGATAACCAAAGCAGATAATAAGGGCTAATGTTAACTGAGCCTTCCAAACTTTAAAGACTCCTGGATGAAAGGACATTCTTATGAGTCAAGACACATCAGTTCTGGAGGGATTCACTCATGACAGAAAGTTATTCTCTAAGAGGATCTGCCAGAACATTTATTGAATCATAGGATCTGGATCCAGTGAATGGGATGCCAAAACTATGACTTGGAATTAATTACTGCTACTTCCTGCTTGCCCATTTGTAGTGATTACTCAATAGCTCACGTCAATGTTGCAGTATTGCAAGTGCCACATGATGCATTAAAAAGTACTTCATCAGCTGCTTTGTATGGGTTTAATGATGAGCACTGGACAGACAATTTTAGCTTCCCATATTAAAACAGAATTGGGGATTTTATTTTATACTTCAAAACCCCCTTTTCCTCAAGAGGGTTTTTCTTGCTTTTTTAATTGCATATGGAATAGCACACTGTCACTTAACCCTCTTGTTCAGTCTCATTTTCCATCTTCTCTATTTTCACACACAATTTAACTGACTTACAGCAAAATAGAATGTATTAAGCTGAAGACAATGTGGGTAATCAACATAATGCACTGGCTGCTAATCCCTGGTTACCCCAGTCGTTTTACACTGTTTATTTGACTTTTGGTCTATGTTATGTAGAGCAGAGTATGGATTTTCTTCACTGAGAAGAGTCATTCCATTTGAAAATGTGTCTGATACTTTGTGTGTTGTATGCACAAGTACCAGCACAGCATTTGGTAAAAAGACCATCAATCAAATCAGTGCAAGGAGCTTTAATTCTTAAGGCTCTGAAAATTCCTCTGTACAAAAGCAGCATAAGGTGCTGCAGAAAGGCATCTAAGCAAAAGCCTGGTCAGAAGGTTGTGATACTCATTTCAAGAAGCAGAAACAAGTCCAGCCAAGATGTGGCTGCTTTAGTACATGGATCTATGTATGCACATCGGTAGAGTTCACAAGGGCTGCATTAGCAATCAGTTTTCTGGACTCTCTGAAATACACAAAACCACAGAATAATACTAGAAAGGGTAAGTGTTGGATGCCCCAGATGGTTTGCTTCACATGCAAGCAAACAGAAATCAATGTCAGCATAGCAAAAACTATCCTACAACACAGTATTAGCTTTGAGAAGCACAAGCATGGCAAACGTGAAGCACCAAACAGAAGGCAACTCATGTCCAACTTCCCCATGTCAAGGCATCTCACTTGAACAGGCAAACATCTAACTGGAATTATTGCTGATCTGTAGACACCCAGATACCAAATTACAAACAACAGATCCAGTCAATTGAGTAACAGACAGAAAATTAAACCCAGCTCTTTTACACACATCTGATTGCAGTATCTGTCAGTGCTTTCTGTAATGCAGGGGGTTCAGAGGGAGAAACACGCTAATATTTAGAGGAGATGAACAAGCTTCGTTGAAACATTTTATCAAATATATCCTCATGGAGATCTTCAGCCCTTTTTATTTTTCATTTTAAGAACCGCTATTTCTATTTATATTTCATTTCACTTTGTTTCATTTCTAACTGACATGCCATTATGCTTCAATTTGCTCTCTGCTGCAGAACATTCATCATTAAAGGGAATTCACAATATTCTGAGTAGCGTGAGAAGACTCCACAGACTGTATGCTAAAGCAGAACAAGCACCCACTCTGCTCACACTAATGAGCCATGGGAGAGTGCTTCTGTTCTAGAGCCCTCATTTCAGACAGGGAAATTCAAAGGGCACAGTCAGGAGTTAACAGTGAAACTTCAATGCCAGTGCACTACCTAGTGTTACCTACTGGATCCAGACAAGCCACTCATTTTCTCCCATCTCAGCTTGTGAGTGCAATGAGGAGGGAAACAGACATGCTTGTAGAAATCAGCTATTGAATTCACATAGTTAAACCATCATGTCCTCTTCCTGTTCATGGGACTCCAAAGGGCACTCAATAGCAGCGCACTTGGGACTCCCATGGGAAGTTCTATGAGTTTGGAGGTGTCCACTGAAATCTAAAAGCAAGCTACTAACAGACACTTGATGCAGCATCTTCAGCAAAGCCAGAAGGGTTTGAGCATTCAGAACCTATTTGAAGTTTCTGGAATTAAGACACCCATGGCTATTGCTGACCTTCAAAAAGCCCAGGCTGCTTCCAGAAACCAAATAAAATGCAACAAGTTCTCTCTACATTTTTCCATAATCTTCATGACAGATAAAAGGTTTGAAAACCGACATAACACAGCACATGTTTTGCAAATTAAACATTAGCTATGTGTTTGTGAAGGAAATAAACAAGAGAATTCTCCTCAGGTTCAGCTCTCTATCAGCTAAATTGGATCATGTCTATGAGAGAGATAACATCAACAGTTCCCTAGCTTTCATCTGCGATTTAATAAACCCATTTTCCTCAAAGGGATAAGGAGATCTGAATGCATTTCTGTAGTGTGTCAGGTGTGGAGGGTTTCTGTGGGGAGTGTAGGAGAGTGTTTAAGTTCACAGCATCTTCCACTCTGCATTGAGCCAAAAACAAATGTTTAATGACCTTGTTCCCCAATTCTGAAAGTGCATCATCTGAAAACAGGGCAAAGACCCACAAAAATAATTATCACAGAAGCTTCTATAAGACCTAAGTAATTTACTAGAAACACTGGGAGAGAGACACTGTGGCAGAAGCAAAACACTCCCCTGAAGCCAAACTTCACCAATACAAAACCAACCTCCTGCCACCTTTCTAGGCAGTAATTTGTCCTTCCCAACTTACAGAATAACCCACCCAGCTAATGGAAGATTTCTTTAGGAATTTATTAGCTTGCTTGCTTGGCATGCCCTTCTCTCTGCCAACCAGAATTCTCTCTCAATTTACATTACCCAGACCTGCCCAATTTGCTAGGTTTTATGTTCTCACCACAGGACACTGGGAACATCTGGCTGGGACAAGCAGCATCTCCACTACTCAGCATACAGCATGCTGGGGAGCCCACCCAAAGCCCAGTACACACTTCACAACATCTTTGAGTCACAGACCATGCCGCAGATTACCCTCACAGGGTGCTAATATTCCCTCATACAACATCTGCATGCTTACTTAAGACAGGTTTTGTCGCCCTTTCCAAAGAAAGATGCATTTTCAGACACCTTTCAATTCAGCCTATTGGTCTGTCCTTCCCAACCTTATCTTGTAATGTAAGTACTTCTCTAAATGCTTCATAAATCTGGTTTTCCAATAATGGAAAACTATGCTGAACCTTCTATAGCTCCAGTGGTATGGATTTCTTGGAAAAACTCTGTCATTTTTGACAAATGCAATCTCTCTGCTTTGCTGTGTAATCCTGGTATAGGCCAAGCAATCAAAAAACTAATAGGCCTTTCACAGATTATATCTGAACTGGAATTACTTCTTTATAGCCTACGAACATGTTTCATATTAAAGCAGCGATGTCCATCTCCAAAAAAACCTTCTGCTTGTCATTTTGTGTGACTCTTAAGTATCTGTAACTTAAAGAACAATTGCCTTTAACCCCCGCACCTCAACATGCAGAGTGAGCAACACAACATTATTAATGAAGTTCTGTTTCACTGAAGAAATAAACCTCAGGTTCAGGCCTGAAGCTGAGGACCTGCCAGGCTGATGGATATTTTTCTAGTATAATTTATGAGCTGATGGCTACCCACATGGATCACAACAAAAGCTTAAGTGCCCTTGAGATAAGAGCAGGGTGAACAGATAGGTAGGTATGAGGAATAGGATGGATTAGTAGCATAATAAAAAAAGATACAGATAACTCCCCCAAACCTTGATTTTTCTTGTTACAGTCACAGATCTGTAGTTGCAAAAAAAATGTGGTTTACCACATAAAAGGCACTGTGCCACACATAACTGGCCTTTTACAATTTTTAACCTGTTAACCAAAAGCTGAAGTATTTTGTTTCTATGCTTAAATTGTGACTACTTTATTATTAAAGTCCTATTATCATGCTATTTCATTACACTGCTTATCACATTTGTGAAGGGCAATCTACTCTCCACTGTTATCTCAAGATAAGTTTTAAGTTGATATCACAAGATGAAATTCTCCCAGAAGAACTCCTCTTGCAATGAGAGAATCTGACTGTAATTTAAGAAATGCCTGTATGGGAACACTGACAGGCTCAAAGTGTTATTCAGTGAAGAACTCTGGTCACCCTTGGGGCTGTATCTAGAAAGATCTTAAAGATTTCACTAAATGCCCTTAAGGAAATGGGTTAGTTTCTTTCTTGGTTCAAGCTTGGAGCTGTTGCAACTGTCATTCATTTCTTAACAGATTTAGGGAATGTCTTCTCCTGCATCACCTGGCATTTCTGTGGAAGAGATGGAAACCAAATCCAGATCTTCGGCTGCACTTCACAGCACCAGCGATGAGCCACACAACCTCATTTAACACAAGGCCACTAACAATATTCAGCATAAAGCAATCTAAATTTGAACACCTCTAAATGCAATTAATAATTTGCTCCACTAAAAGTACTGCAACTCTTAAAACCATTTTACCATTCTGAACAATTCCTTTTTAAGGAAAAATTCTAGTTGCTTTTTAGCAGCACACATGAATACACAGAGCCTCACACATCAAGAATCAGCTATACTTGCACTCCTTGTAACCCAAGAGGATGCACAATCCAAACAGCTCAAACAGACCCTAATAAAATTTGAATTGTCATTTGTTTTAATTGTACTTACTGTGTGAATCAATACCATTCATTTCTTACAAAATCCTGGCTCAGCCATGTGGATATTAGAAATGTACTCACTAAATTATTGATCCAAATTATATATGCATACATAGGTTTTAAATTTACTTGGACCACCACATGTTAAGGTTCAAAAAAATCATTTCCCCCCCAACTGAAATTCAACACCTGCAAAGACCCATTAATTTATAAGATATATTGAATATGTATTTCAACATTCTAACATCACATAGTGATGATCTTTTGTTATTGCCAACGTCATAAAGGACAAGTGGATTCAATATTTTACATTACCATCTATTACCGAACATGAAGAGGATTCTGAACCACAATGGTGAAAAAGCATGTTTCTTCAACCCAAGAAGTAATCTGACTTCAGGTGTTCTGATGTGCCACAGTTC
Source organism: Neopsephotus bourkii (assembly GCF_033783945.1). Lineage (NCBI taxonomy): Eukaryota > Metazoa > Chordata > Aves > Psittaciformes > Psittacidae > Neopsephotus > Neopsephotus bourkii. The sequence continues at coordinate 1,736,247 of NW_026900852.1, forward strand.
CACACAGACATAACTGCTGTTGTTCAAGCATCAGCTGTTGGATGTTCACACACAATGTGAACTCTAAGTGACATTTTGCTGGAGCTAACAGACTACAGGCCTCGGGGTGGGGGGGTCCAATCAGGCAACAGAGGAAAAACTGCAACTCTACTGCATCCAGCATCAAAGCTATAATGTCCTTATCCTCCTGCTGTAAGAAATCATCTCTAACACAGCTTCCAGCATAGTTACAGTTTAAGCAAAATGCACCAAGTCATATGGAATTAAACCTTTGCCTGAATTTCTTGCTAGCACACCTATTTTTTATTTGCAGTACAAACCCCAGGCAGGGGAACAACAAGAGGCTTACAAAGTACTTAAACCTATTTCAAGAACTCAAATTAGAATATCAAAATATATTCACAGACCATCGTGCTACCACTACAAATCCCTACTTATCAGAAGGATCCTTTGCAATGCCCTACAGATAAACCCATACCTAATAGCTGGTGTGAAACAGCTTATTTTTGAATGCATGTAAGCTCTATCCAGTGATCTGGCTCAAGGTGAAAATGTCCATGCAGGAAGTGATAAAATAAACAGCTGTATCAACTTCTCATTCCTGGTAGATCACATTTATGTCAAAATTCCAGAGGGGTGTAAGATTCCAGCCTGAACATTACTGTTTCACCTCAGCTTACACACTGAGGCACTAGTAAAATGAGACTGAAATTTATAATCCCTTAAAGAGCAGTTTTACTTACTGAAGAGGAGAAGATTAATATGCAAATCATATTTTTAATCATCTTGAAGTAAAGCAGTCCTGAACTGAAGGCAAGCACAAGGAAGACTGAGTTTAAGGAGAGAGAAAAGCACTTATGCCCAAAGACTTCTAAGAGAAATGGGTTTTTCCAGCAGCTCTAGACAGACACGCAAGGGATCAGGGAGTCATTTGCTGACTCTACCATTAATCCAGTGTGTGGCCAGAGCCAACTGATCTCACCTGAAATAGAGACAGGCCAAAAAAATAGTACCTGAAATAGTCAAGACATACAAAGGATACTAGGAACTACACAAGCTAGGCGCAGGGATTTGCCAAGTCTTTCCAGACAACATTGTTCTCTCACTCATCTGAAAAATTTTTAGGACAATGATGTATTTATCTCGTTGGTAAATGTCAGGCTTTTACATAGCCAAAGAAAGAAATTAACAAGGAAGCAAATAACACACAGGGATGGAAACAAGTTCAATGTATACGAAAATCTGAGCCATTTTTTTCCAGCTGGGCTGTTTAGTGTAATTACTTCACTATACAATATCATCTTGCTAATAATTAACAACATTGTATGATGATTTCTGACCTCTTATAGTAATCAAATTCTGATTAACTGAAGGTTTTCTCCCTTTTTCCTAAACCTAAACACATTCAGGCAAGCAGCTAACCAGAAAGAAAAAAACAGCCTGGAGCAGTACATCATTGCATATGTCTGCAGCAATTTGTGGGCTCAATCTTACTTCCCTAGGTGTCAAACAGCACCCACTCCCAGCAGAAAGTAATTAGCATTCTTTCCCATGACCATGGTTAAGCTGATTAGCATATACAGCACCCTTTTGGGTTGGTGATTCACAAAGCAGCACAGATGTTGCCTTTAGAAGCAATACTTTCCACATACCTCTTCAGTTCAAGTGAAGGGATTTCCTGTGGCTAAAAAAGGCAGTTGTAAATGGATATGCCAGAGTACAGGAGAGGAACACTTATGAACTCCCAAGAGCTTAAAAGCTCCACTGTATTTTCATAGTCAATAACTTCTCAAAATATGCCTCCAAGCATATTACCATGCAACTTCCAACTTCAGGTGCTGCAGACAGAAGCTTGGGCAAAAGAGTTTATTAGTTCTGTTCCTTACTGTAGGCATGGGATTTTTGGGAAGTTTCAGTCTACTGAGTATGTTTCAAAGCACAGTAACAGCTTTGACACAGTTGCTCCTATGCGTTTCAAACACCTTTCCAAACTCTCTTTTGAGCATAGAGCACTTCCAGCTCCTGTTGAACCTAAGAGTAACTCTGTAAACACAAATACAGTGGCAATCAATTCAAAACATGGTGCATTTTCCCAAAGAAAGATTCGGAGGTGGTGGTTTGGTCTCTGGGTGTTTCCCTCCAACACCTTGATTTAGGTAAAACATTGTATGATGAGACCTCCTGGCCATGTAGTATCAAAGATGCTGGTCTGAAACACTCAGGGTGTTTCATTTTCTCCTCAGGAGGGTAGCTGTTTCATGGACCATGAATAGTCTTAGAAATAACTTCATTTAGACAAGCCTAGTTAAAGTACAAAACAGGCTGCTTGCTTAGTCATGACGGTACACAGCTCTGGTCGATCTAACCAGTGAACGGAGCAAAAACCATTACAGAGCTTTAAACAGTAAATATACACTTAGTGCATTGTTTTTTTGATGCCCCAAACCAACTCTTCTCACTTACTGTTCAATATCCAAGGTTTTAACTGCGGCCTGCCACACACTATACATTCTTGGTTTTAAAAGTCTGCACCTTTAATGGCACTGCAAAGTGCCAAGATGATCTGCACTACTGAGCAGTATAATAAGCACGAGGAATGCAAAATAAATCCTCATAAAAATCACCTTTTGCTGTTAAAACTGTATTCCTTAACTGTGCTGCTCTGCTTCCATTTAAGTTCTCTTTATCTTTGCATAAGACACTAGCTGGTTTAAAACCATTACAGCACTTCAACTTCAAACTGTGGCTTCCACAAATAATGTAAGTTCAATTGCTGTCGTTTCATTTAGAAGGGCCGTATCTTTTTTTCTCCTGCTGCATTAAAAGCTTTGTAAGAAAAAACAGTAATGTGTATAGACACATACAGCCAAACTACTAAAAAGAATAAAGGCTCTTGAAAACTCTGATTCACTTAAAGTTTCACAGATCAAGGACTTTCCACATTAGAAGATCCTTACCACAAAAGCCAAAGAGACACAACTCTGTCCATTACAAGAAAGAATTTGGCTACAAAACTGCGTATGTCTTGGACAGATAAAGGCAGGTAAAAGATACACACATCAACTGAAAGAAGTCCAGAGGAAAGTAGCAAGAACAGAAATACAACCTGAGTGGGAAAAGAACAGGTTGGGTTTTTCCATGGGCTGGGAAGGAAAAGGCTGGTTTTCAGCACCCAGAAAGGGGCTGCAAACTAGACAAAAAGATGACAATGATGACAACCTTCTTCCCACTACTGATAAAGACCAGCTGATAACCACAAGCCCTTTTCCTTTTCTTGGCACATGCAGCTTGGTTTCCCCTTCCTCTCAACATTATGTTGAGCTAAAGTCAAGGAAAGCCCCACAGTGTATGACAAGTCTTTCTATATTGGCACCCCTCCGATTGCTAACCAGGATATTATATTGCCTACTTAAGATACAGATATGCATCTCTAAGACAGTCTCACTAGCAAAAAAGGAATTAAGGTATCCCATATAGCCTGCTGAACTACAAAAGACCTTTTCTGTGACATCTCATCTCTACAAAAAATGAAGTTCTGTGCATGAAAATGCAGGTTTCTTGAAGCAGCCAATTATGACAGGAAATGCATAGCAATCTGATGCTTAGTCTTCTCGGAACCACTTGGAAAAAACCTCAGTCATAAGAAATCATCGCATTGTAATTTATTACCTAGTACCTGCAACATGTGATTATTCAGTATATCATGGGCAATATAAATACATAAATAGCCAAGGGATACAATGTTTGTTAGTGAATCTCAAAGCAACTAAAGAAATAAATTAAAATTTTCCCACTGAATAAGTATAAAAGTAAAACCAAGTTATTTGACTTGATCTACACACTGAAGTAGAGTCCTGGCACAGGCTGCAGGAGAAATCCAAGCTCTGGAGCCTCAGTCCCACACTCAGTGGACATATATAAGATGACACAAAATGCTACTGTAGGGATAGTGTCTGTATGCTGTAAATAGGGAATTTTTCTTCATATTGAGGAAAACCAAAGCATGCTTACAAGAAATCATTTCCCTTGAGAAGTCACGTTTTGATTAAAAATTGTTTTTTCAAAAAGACATGCTGACAAAACATTTTCAGTCAACATGGATACGCTTACAACTAGAACACACACTGCACATCAGCTTTCATTAGTACTGCTAGTGCAAGTAATAAAGCTCTTTTTCTTTCCCTGATTCTTGTAACTTCCTCCTCTCAGAAAGAGCTCTGGAACTACACAGTTGAAACCCCCAAAGACTTAAGAGCATATGTATTCTGTTCCTTTCACAACTCGTAATTCATTTTTGGAGACATAATTGAGAATATCTATCAAAACCTACAAGTATTTGCTGACCTGGGGAAAAAATGTCTTCCTGGGACTCTGAAGTAATACACTGCACTAAGACTTCAGGCACTGCTGTAAGTTTTCTTGTTTCTGGGTCAGAAAAATCATAAAGTTCAAGCCATCTAGAATGAAAACCATAAGCCAGTTATACAGTTTATTAGCTTTAAGAAATCACACTTGAAATGAGGGCTCCATCAGGAACCTACAATCAAGTTATATGACAAAGGCAGTAGTAAAAATTCATTTATTTGTATAGGTGTTTTAAAGAGGTGCGAGCTCAACTGGGGAAAAGGGAAGCATACACTTCTGTCCTGGCAGCTTTGTAAGCCATGTCTGAAGCACAGCAACCCAAACCACACAGGTTCTGCTTCTAGGGAATAACCACATAAGTGGAGACTCAATTTTATTCACTAGCCCAAGAAATCTCAGCACACTTCAGGTAGTCTATCACAGATTGCTTTACTACGTCTGGGTACTAGAGAAGTGTAGGGGGGCTTCCCCTACACAAAGCCGGCTACAGTCTGCTAGAATGACATCCCAAAGTGATGCCTTGACTTCAAAGTTTTTCCATTTCCGCTTTCTCTAAGTAATTTCAGATTTTGAAGGTGTGCTAACCCAGACACCGTAGTCTATAATCCCCCTAACGCTCAGCCAGTTCCTCTAAAAAGCAGTCCAGGCTCTATTTACTTTCAAAAAAAGGATTCACTCATACCATGTCTTAAAACCAAATCATTTAACTTTCACTGACTTCACCCAAAGCATTCCCTACTCACTGGTCTCCCTAATTACTTTATTTGTTAAAGGAATTTAGATGTTGCGCTAGTTAGTACTGCACCACTACCAAACTTCAATGCAGACAGAGAAGATGTTTGGGTAACATAGTTCTTACATCAAGGCAAAGAGCCTAAAAAGAAAATCTCAGGCTGAGCCTCTTTGTTCCTAAAGTCTTTACTCCTAAAAAAAGGATCACAGAAGTTCTGTAACTCACAGGGGTGTTGTCAGAGTAAGTACATTCAAGATTAAGAGTTGCTTAGATAAGTATTGTCCTCCATTATTGTACCAAGATAGTATTTCATTTATTCGAGCCTCTACAGAAAGTGCATAGCTTCAGAAATCCTGCAGTATACAACTAAAATGCTGAAGTATTCTTAAATCTTTCTAAATATATATTACCAAGAAAGAAGGGTTTTGTGGCCAAGTGTAAAATAGCTTTGTTCTTTAAAGAAAATACAGCTCTTTTATAATCCCTTTTTATCATTCTCCCACTTTTAGCCCTGTGTTCATTTCCACGCTACACTGTAGTAGAAGTCAACAGTGTAACTCAAAGCTTTGTGAATATATGTTTGTTCAGTAAACAAGTTAAATGTGTTTGCATAACTCTTACTAAAAGAAGATGCAGCCTATACTGAATGGCTACACACTGCCCATTTCCCTCTGCAGATACATATCAAAAATAGTGAGGGTAGAATAAACACATGGAAACTTTTTTGTGGTCTAACTATGAATGTTATCACAGAGAGGAAAAACAAGCCAAATTGTGCCAGGGAATGTGAGAACTGTGTAACAAAGCATCACTCATAAGGTCCAAATATTTTCATGACAACTTTGCATGTACTAAATACAAGGACAAAGAGAATTAGGATGTAAATGTTTAAAGACTAAGAAATAGATCAGAAAAAATTTTAAATGCTCAGATTCTGCTATTGACTGAAATGGAACTGGTTATGAGATACTGAAAAAGGTCAGTAAAATTAGCTTGGAAATCTTGAATAAAATCACACGCAAAAGTATTGGGTAGTGGCCTAGTTCTGTTTCCATTTAAAAAGTTAATCAAAGTACGCTATATTTCACTTTGGTTTTCATTTACCTAGGGGTTTGTATTTTGATAGTGTTTGCTTTGCACAAATGCTCGCAGAAGTACAGACAAAAACTTGCCTAAATCTGTCACCTTCTAGCACATTCCATCAGGCATTCAGTGACTAAAACCACCTTCCCCCAAAACAGTTCCATGAATCTTTGAAGCAATGAGGAAAGCTGCTTAGCAGAACCCTATTATGAATGTATTTAACCTGCTTCTTGCCAGTAAAACATCTAGAACGGACTGTCCCACCCACAACCAAAACACCGCATACACTTCTTTTTTTCCTTTTTAAAGACTCCAAAGGCACCTATATTACAGGTAGACCAGGGCTGAACAACATTCTGGAGCTATACCTACACTCCTATCTGATCCACTGCTGCCTTATTCCAAGCTACCTGCTGAATTCCTCCTAACTGCTTTCCCTCAGTGAAGGAAGAATGACATGGTCTGTGTGTAAATATTCCTAGTTTAAAGGCAGCTCTTTGAAGTTCATAATCTCTTCCCTCTTTCATACTGCTTTTCAAGAGAAGAACATGTGTGTAAATTCTTTATCATGGTGACTGTGACTTGGCATTGTCTTTGATACTGTCTCAGTTTGTGTTGTAAAGGTAGTAATTCTAGTGCTGGGAACTTGGACAAGTCCCCACATGCTTTTCTCTCACTTCCCTGCTATTTATACCATCAGCTTTTTGCAAAGGGTTTACATGGAGCATTACTAGTGGTACAGGTTCCGTTAACACTGCAGCAAGGGCTGTTTCTTCCCTAGCATTCCCAAGGACGGATGCAGTCCACCAGTAAAGTAGCAGGGTTCTTTCACTTTTCCACCCTTATTTAAATCAGTAATGCTGGTTTATTGTGCAAATGAGCTTAATGTTCTTGTAGAGTAGGGCACAAGCCCCTAACAGCAAAATCTCCACCTCTGCCATTCCAGTTACCACAGCTGTATCAGAATATTGGGATACTTGTACAAGGGAAGTCGTGCTTATGCTTAGTCTCATTTACTACGTTTGCACTGTACTAAATGGAATTAAACATAATTACACACCATGTCAAAAACAACTGTAGCTAAGCAGAACTACCTCTGCTCCCACTCATTTTCTCCTTGTGCTAAGCAGAAGCACTGAAAATTCTGCATGAATGCAAATGATGAGCTTATTTACTCAAAATGATTAATTACAGTAGTAATTAATAACTGACCAATTTTAATAATAAACTATGATTACTGCAGCTCAGAAAACAGCATTCCAAGTACATCTGGGGAAAAACACTGTACATCAAGGCAAGATACACTTGTCACAACTGATTAAAACTCACGTTACAAGAATTCCTAAAGGACCACAAACCAAACAAAAAATCCGAAGAGTTCACTGGAACTAAGGTCTCACCCAATATTCAAAGACTCAGCCTACAGCTGCAGCAACAAAAGCATGACACAAACTGAACTTTATCCAACTTCCAAAAACAGGGCTCTAAGAGTTCAGGCTTCCACTAATGTTCTCCCCTTCGTAAAGGGGAAAAAGACATTTCCCCAGCATTACCCTTGTAATTACCCCATGTAATGTGGCAAGTTAAAACACATTTACTCTATGTAACCTTTAAATAGATAAATTTTGTTGATAGACTGTTACTTCAATTAGCTGGATGATTTTCTGTAATTACAATAGTTTGTCACTTGGCTGTTTTCTCTAATTTGTTGCCTCAATTACATAAATTACACTGATTTACAAAAGCACGTTTATAACATACCTTCAATGAAGGAACTGCAAATGGAGCTCTCTATAGGCTCTTCAGCTCTTGGTCCGCATGGTACATTTTCCATTGTAAAGCATCCCCTCTCAGTCTGAGAGGAAACAAGCAATAGAAACACCACTGAGGACAACATAAAGCAAATATTCCTTATGCAAAGCTGTTTTTTCCTCACTGCTTGACATTTTGCCTAGCCTGTATTTTGGGACACATGTCCCCTCCTTAAAAAGGAAAATTAAAGCAATTACCAGTTTTGTCTATGGCTAAGGCAGGCGCCCATTTATGTTTTAGTCTCAGTTCTGCCACCAACTTGTCATGAGTCCCTTGAGGACTCATTCAGCCTTTTGGCATCTCAGTTAACTCAAGTACAACATAATTAATTCAAATATCTAATCACATATTCACTTTCATCAGGGGACCACAGAGTGACTCCCAAATTATTATTATCAATAGCTCCAAATACCAGAAGTCACAGCAATGCTGTTAGGCTGCTCAAGGCCATCATTTTAAAATGCTTCACTAAACAGATAATCTAAAACATAAGGCATGTTGGCTCAGCTGCTGAAATGCAAATGCCACCCAGAGCCCAGGCCTCTCCTGCGATGCACCTTCTGTCAACGCCTACAGCAGGACAAAGTGAGCATGAATTGATACTACAGCCAAAGCGTAGCATCCTGCACCAAGCCCTAAAGTAAGCACAGAACATCTTCGGATTGTCCCAATATTCCCACATAATACTCAATTTCCATATTCTCACATCACACAGCATAATATCACATAATATATTAGTATTACTAAAATAAGGGAAACTTCATCATACTAAGATTTTTTTGTTCTTTAGGTTCACGGACTACAGCATTCTGTTCTTCACCAAGACTTGTCAGACAGAAGTGAGTTAAGTGCTTCAGAATCATAGGGGAAAAAAAGTAAAACACAAAAAGAAATCCCAATTTCTTTCAAGCTTAACCTGTACCATACAAAGAAATGTGACCCAAAAGTAAATTAGAATTGAGAATGGCTTTCCATCAAACACAACATCAATCCTATAACCTGTAGCATTAATAAGCTTGCATAGACCTTTCTGCTGAAAAATCAAAAAAGGTCAAAAGAAAATGAAAAAGGATTTACATAGAACTCTTCAAAGATGCTATTCTTATTCATAGCGGTGCAACTCTGGAGTCTTTTGCTTTGGAGAGACTGAACTCTAACACAGTTCTGTGGCAAAAGTAACCTCAAATAAGACCTCAACCTTTAGCTCAATATATTTTACCTTTTGATTCACCAGGTTATTTAACGGCTTTGGTAACAGTAGAAAGAAATTTTAAAGTGATTTGATTGGTAACTTAAAACTGAAACACACAGAGCCAGGAGGAAGACCCACATAACCTCCAAGACACAGATTCGATTTGCCTATGCTCAGCACACATTACCCGCCCAGAATAGCTCAGTAATTGTCATGTTGCCCACTCGCATGCCATCTGGATGCCTGCCCCAGAGCATAGGTGCTGCACAGGAAGATTTTCCCTTGCAGCATGTGCAACATCACAGTGGCTGTTGGCTCATCAGCACTCAGCCACCTCTCATCAACACCGGAGCCCATGTGTTATTACCACACGCTGCTTCACGTCCTCTTCCCCCCCGGGGTATCAGAAAGACTTAAGTGTTTTTATTAGTGTTTAATTTTGCTTTTCAAGCTTCAAGACAGATAGCAATTGCTGCACACTGCTAATCCACCTGACCTCTTGGATGGATTACCTTTTGGCTGTATTTTCTCTTTCAGTATGTTATCAGGAATAGGAATGGGAAGTCTGGGATTTTCTCCTCCCAACTGTTCTCTTAAATACCAAAACAATACTGTAAAAATCCCTCCTGTCCACACATACACATTCCAACCTCTATTTTAACATTATTTGTCCAGTTTCTATAAGTTAGAACCACCTAACTACACCAGTCTGCACGGGCTACAATGAGGCAAGGCCAAATGCTGTGTCAGTAAAATACCTGGCTCACTCGTCGTGCTTCCCTCTGGGATCTCCACTCCTGCCTCCTCCTCTCGCCAGCGTCACCTTGTGTGAGGACCCAGTCCCGGGACACCGCAGCCCCGCCATGTGCTCCGTCCCAGTCGACACCTCAAGCCGATGTGGCAGCCATTTTCTGTGCTGCTGTGAGGGAACCGCCGGGAACCGGCCGGGACCGGATCGCCCTTTCCCCACCAGCCGCTGGGGCCGCCTCCGAAACCTCTCGCTGTAGGCGGCCGGGAGGGGAGGCGAAGCTGGGCTCAGGCTGGAGGCTTCCTCTCTCCTGTTCAGGTACTGCCACCCGCTGTCCCGCAGCACAACCAGGGCAGGGCACCGGCTCCCCAGCTACCACAGAGGTGCAGCGAGTGCTCACAGGAAGCTTCACCCTCACCGCTTATAAACCAGACAAGGGCTGCCCCAGCCACTGGCCTCCAACACAGCTGCTATGGCCACGCCTCACAGGCACTACAACCAGCCCCAGCTGCGAAGCCTCCCAGTTTAAGTCTGGTAACTTAACCTCTTAAGCGTTCTTCAGGTGACTAATGCTCGTTTACACATCATATACACATCCTGTCAGCTATCACATCTAACAGTGGGTGCAAAAACCTCACTGTAGTTGGCTTGACACACCAAAGCAACAGATACGCAGTTGAGACGCCCAAGATACTTTCTTCTCTTCCCAACATATGAATGCTTTGGAAAACAGTCAGGGGACCTTTAATTAGGGCTTTGTTTTGAGCCCCCAGCTGCTTCTGAACACTGCAACCACCTTGAAGCATCTGAATTAGAGGCAAACGTGTTGTGTGTCAGCTTATGGAGATAACAGCTTTATTATGAAAGCCTGTGTTGTGTACTCACACCTTTCCAACAGCTGAGGAAAGCAATAACCCACTTTGAGAGTAATAACCCACTTTGTTCATATTATCAGGTAAATAATAAGAAAACAGCAAAGGAAGGTGTTTACAAGCCAGTGCTGGCTCTCTGAGGTGGTCTGGCAAACAGGACAACAGCATGCAGTGTTGTAGTAAAGAGCAGGGCTCATGGCTAGTGCTCGGAGCTGCTCATGATCCTGCAAGCCCAGGGCTCTCTGGTTTACAGCTGGTTGGGCTGAATCTCTTCTGCTCTAAACAGAAATAAACTGAATTAGGTGGCTGGGCTCCTCCTCACTCAGTGGAAGGAGCTCTGGCATTGGGATCTCACAGGAGGGACTACCCGAGGTGCTCTAAGCACCCATGAGAGAGCACAGTCCTTTCCACACTATGGGGGGAACCTCAGTCTGCTCAGTGCTTGTGTTCAGTCTGAAGCCCAGCCAGGGAGAGTTCTCTCTCATACATTAAAGGACACTGGATGAAACGAGCGTAACTACAGCTTGGCTACGACACAGCTTTGAGCTGCAGTTCCATGGCAGCTGAAGTGGATCCATTTCAAACAGCTAACCTGGCATAAAACTAACTCCACCAAAGCAAACAGTAATTAGCTTTCTGATAAGCTTTCTGACCTCCAGCAGGCCTCCACAGGGTCAGAGAAGCACTGGAGTTGACACAAGTGAGGCTAGGGGCCCACAGCACCCAGCAGTTAGATTAGCACATTAAAGGAAAGGCAGACCACTACAGAGAGCTGCAAGCTTGAAGTAATGATGAAAGTTTATGATACCATACCCACCCTGGAAGAACTCCAGGATTCCCTCTCAGGGACTATATATTCTTTATAATGAAGCTCTTCAGAGCTGGGATCACGTCTGTCTGTGAGGAGGTAGCAATAAGAGAAAGAGGTAGAGAGGATGAAATACTGGATGGAGACAGAAATGATCTGGGTCTGAGCCTGCTTCCAGCTGTGATAATTCAGACACTTTTATTCACATATTTAGAATGAAAAGGAAAAACTCCTTCTGCTGCCCCGTTAAGCTGAGGTCCTGAACAACTTCAGGACCAGAAGGGTTTTCCAGTGCCTGCCTCAGCTAGACACCACTTAAACCACACTAAAGCAATATTATAAATTTGCAGTGAAGAGAGAAAGAATACTGGAATACAGCTTAAGGAAAAAAGTGGCTGAAGACAGTTTGTACACCACAAGAAATCCAGTTTGGAGCCTAAAGCAGAGGAGAAAATGATAAAGGTAATATACTTGACAAAGTTTCACAGAAAGATACACTGGAGAAATGTATCCAGACCATTTATTCCTCTGTGAACAACTGGATAGACTCATTACAGATTCTGCCTTTGTTGCTCTATAGAAATGAAAATGCTAATTGGTTTACTTGAAGTTTAATTGAAAATTAATAGAATTTCACTAGAGATTTGCAGAACAGGACTAGTGTTAAAATGACATTTGATTAAAGTCACACTCAGAACGTACTCAAGGACATTCTGAAGACAGACACAATGGCATTCCTTTTTAAAGTGGAAATAAATATTTATCATTAGTAGCAACCATTAACAGAACTCACTGTTTTTAAAGGAGTACAGTAATGTGTTGTGATACTTCAGCAAGCCTGTGCCTTTCTCAGTGCCTGTCCAACTCAAAGGGGAGAAGAAACCCATAACTTGTTCCTTTACCAGATTAACAGCATATCTTTATCCCTTGTTGTGTCTTCAGGGACACTCCTCCAAGTGGCCCTACCTTCCAGCTGTCACTTCTCAAGGAAAGGTCGTGCAGTTTGATGGAGTTAATGAAAGATACAGAAAGATAATTCATGAAGAGCTACATTTCTGGTCTTTCGGGTGAGATGAGGCTCCTCAATAGTTGCTCAATGCTTATGAACATGAGTAACATCAACAGCTGAAGTAATTCAGAGGAAATTTAGTCATCAACTTTGCAGGCATAGATTCATCATCATATGTGACCATTAACAGACTGGTACCAGGATAAGACTTGGCCCTTTTAGGAATCTGACAATACAGAACAGAAAACTGTAGTGCTGCCAGGTGGGTTTCAGCGTAACACAGCTTCTGGTTCTAGGGGGCCTGGAGCTATTCTATTAAAAACAAGATGGGGGGGAGGGAAAAAACAAACCCTCCAAACTATATCAAATTCCATGCTTAGTGCTGTGTTTTTATTAGCTTAATCTAAATGCAAGCCAAGCCCCACTGCTGATTTGCATAACCCTGCAGTACTGGACCATACTGCAGAACATGGAAAATGCAAGACCTTGACTTTAGACTGTAATTGCAGCAGTTGTAGCTGACTGGGTTAATTCCATGAACACAGACCCTTTGCCCTTAAAAATGGAGAGCATGAGTCACTGTTAAGAAAGAGCTTCGTGAGCAGTCTACTAGTACCAGACTGGCTGCCAGACTGCAGACTTGGATCTTACTATTTTTAGGTTCTAATGAAGTTCAACCTTTGACATGGATCGGAATAATCAGGACAATGAAGAAGAGTAATCAGTATAAGAGAGCACCAGAGTTTTGGACCAATTGTGCTAAAAAGTATACTTGAAGCACCATCTTTGATTTATTTTTTTTTCTTCTGAAGTAAACACATCACACAGCCACTCCATTTCAGTCCTTTTCTTTTTGTGAAGCTTTGGTAATAGATACTTAAAATTGGTAAATGATGCAATAGTGGAATAATTTGAGTTAATGGAGCAAAAACACCATACAAGGTAGATCCATCTTCTTGCCATCTCTAATGCATTCTACTTGCAGTCGCTGCCTTTATCCTAAACAGGGTATTTCACAAGGAAGATGAGTATGCAAGCTTAAGAACAGAAGCCTAGCCAAGATCATACAGGAAATTTCCAGGAAAGTCTTGAACAAATCAGTTGGAATTTGTCCAGTCATCTGTACATGACAGATGAAACTTCTCGTTTTCTAATGCTTGAGAATACAAGGAGCACTCAACTGTTAATTGAGCCACTTCCTCCAAAGAAATGAGGTCAGGCTGTAAGTTTTTCCTAAGCAGCATTCTTAGACACTCTATTCCCACTGACCTGGCTGTCTACCTTCATAGAGATATAGAAAACTAATAAATATTGAACCCTGTCTCACAGTAACGATGCAATTGGCACATGTTCAACAATGGTATTTTCACAAAAATGATTTAAAAGCATTACAATAAATGCTTTTAAGAAGAAAAAAAAGTGTTGGCCAACTGCAGAAGAATCTGTGTTCAAATATCATCAAATACCGGTATGATTTGAGTGTAAATACCTTTGTGGAAATTAACTGGATCAACTCAATATTCGTTTGATTGACTGAAATTAAATTCCTTTTATCATTACTATGGTAACTATTTGGATGGCATTTGCTATTTACTTGAAACACGTTACTATTTCAATACTATTATGAAAAGTGGGTCATCTAACTGCCATCTCCATGAATACATATATACACACTTACAAATTCTCCACGCCTGAGTTAAGTGCTTTCCTTTCCAGTCAAAGCTAAATCAGCACTAAAAGAAAATACCTATTGATCTGAAGCATGGGCTCATCCATTCTGAATACTGTCAGTAGTAGGCTCCCCAGATAATAAAGACATTCTCTTACATTATCAGTTGCAATAGCATTAGTATAGAATCCCTTCATCGGTTTTCCTGGGAGGTCAAAAGAAGAAAAGAAACTAAAGATTTAGTGGAAGTTTGAAATTGTGCCTTAACTATTCCATTTCTGTTAAAGATAATCCTGGGGTTTTCAGGATATTCAGTGGATTTTCTATTTAAAGACCTGGTAGGGCACCCACATTTTCCAAGGAACTGGCACCAAGACAAAATCTCCAAGGTGTGCTAATGAGGTAACTAAGAACAGTGTCACTCTCCAGGCCAGTAATGGCTGGGACATGGACTAGAATTTGAATCCCACTTTAAATCTCCTGTTTATAACCTCAGTTTTAATAGTTGGGAATCATTAGCTTTTACTGTATGCAAGTTGCCAATGCTTACAGTGACAAAGGATTAATGTCAACTCATAAACCAGCCAACACAACATTGTTGCACCTCGGGTTTTGATAAAGAGTGGTAGACGTTTGTGTCTAAAATCTGTGCTTCCAGTTTTCCACTCACTATTGCCTGTGTATAATGTTTATTGCTAATAGAAGGAACTTAAAAAAATGTATACCTTCAATGTAATGTATAGCAGAAACATGCACTGCCAAAGCTTTAACTTTCATTTCTACCGAGGCTCCTTTCTTCTATTTCAGCATTACATAGAGTCAGGAAGATTCTCTATCAGAATAATAGCCTTGATAAAAATGGGTTTCAGGTCTATACAATCTATTCCCCACAACTAAATTAAACAAGGGTGAAGCCAGTGAGCTTTGCATCTCAGGGGTCAAACAGAAGTAATTACATTATAGAAGTCTATTTCTTCTCTGAGTACTTTCTCCATCAGGATGAGTTCTATACACAGTAGGGCCCTGCATATTTCATAATTTTTAGTCAGACTACAAAGCACCTTCTCTTTCTAGTAAATTCTTTCCCAGACCTATATCCCAGAGAACACATTTCAGCAATAAAGTGCCTGTCTTGTCTCTAAACCACCAAGTAATCTTTTGGCACACAAACACATCTTGTCCATCATCTTCTAATGTAGTAGATAGGAGATGCAAGCCCAACACTAAAGCCTCAGTTCACTGAAGTCCTAGAGCACATAAGAAAACTTTAAAAAGACACAATAAAGATACCACATTTTTGCTGTGATTTACAGAACCAGATCTCTCATCCTCTAGAGAATAGAAGACACCAGAATTCAAAACTGGTCTATCGCTAAGAATTACAGTTAAAGCACTATCTATATCAGGAAACAAATGTTACTATTCCTTTCACCAACTAACACCCCCCATCTCCTAATACATCTCTGCCCTGCAGTTTGGCCTTCTAGAAATAACTTCCCAGAGAAAAATGAATCAGAGAGGTGTGAGAGTGCTAAAACAATTCTCAAGAGTTCCCAGATGAAAAATGTCTGAGCATAAATCACTGAGAAACTCCACAACTATTTCTCCTCACACAAGAAGAAAGTTCAGAATTGGAGAGACTCCAGGCAAGGGCTGGCTGCATGCTTCTGCTGCAACTCAGGCTTGTAAATAGGCACTAGAATAGAGATGAGTGACAGTTGTAAAATGGAACTTGGCCAGGTTAAAATCCAAGGAGTCCCTTATTATGTATTAAATGATAGCAGTAACACAGTCCAAGTACAGTCTTGGCCATCAGTAGCCAGCATACCCTGAACAGAGAAAAAGCCCCACATAAAATTCGTTTACATTGTCACTTAAGGAAGTAACAAATTTACAGTTTGTGTCAGGAATCTAAATCCTAGAGCTGCCATGGAATACTCAGCAGTGAGCAAGGGGAGCAAAGGAATTTCTGAAACAGTTTTTATTAATTACTCCTAATTTTCTTTGGTTTTTAATTCTATTTTCATGCTTCTTTTTCATGCCTTTCATCCATCACATCAAGAAAATGAAGGCAATCTAAGTAAACAGTACAGAATCAGTTCTCCATCCCTCATTGTATTTCACAACATTCAAGCTACTACCTTAATCTTCACAGCCCTTACTGAACTTCAGAACCTTGCTTCTCCAAATCCCCCAAATTATATTGTTTTGCTTCATGCTACTTCTTTCCCTCAGCTTTCATTTCAAATTCATGTGATTATTAAAGCCTCTTATTTCACTGTTGTGCTGCATCTGTTCCAGAGCCAGATTTCAGCCTTCTACTCAAGTTTTACACATCACAGCTTAACCTGTTGGATATATTTTGGCTATAATAAAATCAATCTTTGTTCTTCATTAGCATTCATCCTTGTCTCTTAAACAGAGGGCACAGTAACTACTAGCAATGAATTTCATAGACTTAAGGTGAAGGTTACACTGAAAAGGATCCATATGGGACATTTTGCACTGCTATGACATCCATCAGAATCCATAAACAGGAAGCATGTGTACTAATTGAAGCTGTTGTACAGATTGTACCACAAATCCCTCCTTTTAATACCCAAAATACATCATTGGAAGGAAAAGCCTCATGCAGTTTCTGAGTGAACAACTGTGAATTTCAGCTCCAGTAATGTTTAATCCAATGAGTTTATGCTGGCAGTGCAGCATAAAAAATCAAAATACCCAAATTAGATGCAGAGGCTCAGGGCAGAAAAAAATTTGCCTACATGAAGATGTTCATTGCCTTTGACTGGTGCCATAATCATTCTTCTAATTTAAAGCACAGTACATACTTATCGTCGGTGTGTACCTGACCTAAAACATTTTGCTCTTTAAATATTTCATGAGTCCCATCATTGGGAAGTTATCAGCACACCAGTGGTATACATGACGTGTTTGAATTCCATTGTCCCGGAAGGCACTTGCTGATCACTAGACTTCTAAGTAGAATAACCCGAGTGGTACATGAATCTTTGATCAGACATGAAAAGCTGGTGTTAAACAGCTGTAAAAAAAGGCAAGGAAGAAACAGCGAACAACACATTACTCTCTGCTAGTTAGACTATGGGCTTCATTTTTAGGAGGACCCTGGGAAAAGAAGAGCTTGTTTAGAACTACTTAGAAATTACAAAATAACTTAATAGACATCAGTAGATTTCATTGAACATCTTTTCTAACACACATATATTACGTGGACAAACCAAGGTGATGTAAAATCAGTCACCATCAGCACGATGAGGACT
This sequence comes from Neopsephotus bourkii, assembly GCF_033783945.1. Taxonomy (NCBI): domain Eukaryota; kingdom Metazoa; phylum Chordata; class Aves; order Psittaciformes; family Psittacidae; genus Neopsephotus; species Neopsephotus bourkii. Next base: position 1,753,822 of record NW_026900852.1, read on the forward strand.
TCAGAGTTTCACTTCACACTTTGGTATGCTTTATTATGTGTCACTGTGAGGGGGACACTGCCACATGGAATAGGTCAGCTGCCCCAAAGAAACACTCATTTCTTTTCCAAGGCATGGGGTGGGAGAAAACATGAATGGAGATCTGAGAGGAAAGCACAGAAGCAGCAGGATGGCACAAGCAGCAACAGATTTCTCAGCAGTGAGCAAGGCTTAGGAACCCCCATGTTTCTGAAAGGCTCCTTGCATCTCATTTCGATGTGCTGCATAGGTATGTGTATAACACACAAATACTAGTAAGCCACCTGAGGATCTGCTACTGCTCAGCTGGGTAAAGAAACTTTACTGCTAATGGGAGAAACTCACCATCCTAAATCTTGAAGTGACTATTCCTAGCTCTGGCACTGACCAACCATGGAGTCTCAGATACAACAGTACTTGTATTCATTCCTTTGACCTAGTGTTCCCTTTGTTTAAAACCAGCACCTTCCCTCCCCAGACCTTGTGTAGATGCACACTCAGCACGCTGTGCATTGAGGCCCCCTTGTTTTGTGCTTCTGAGAGTGAAAGTAATACAAATCATTAAATAGCAGTAAAATGGACAAGAGCAGTAATTACACCATCTAACGTGTGATCTGAGCTGTGCAGTCTGTATACATTATCACAGTCATTCAGTTCAGAACATCTTAACAACAACATCCTCTTATGAATATGCTTACGCAAGGTCAAGCAAAAATAGGAGCATGGTGAGAAGGAAATCTTTAAGATGAGCACTCAGGGAGCCGTCACTAACACAAGCAACATCGAGCACTCAGTGGAGAATACAGGGTGCCCAACTGAGTATTCAAATATAAATTGGTCAACCAGGAACATTTGAAACCAATTGCTTCTTTCCCAAGCAATTGTAATGGAATGATTATGCAGGCGGATGGAAAGGAGAGAATTAAATGCATTGGAGGAAGCGTGGGAGGACAGCAGCTCACTCAGTGATAAGATGTACTGTGTGCTTTTAATAAATAGCAACAAATTGCACGTATCCAGTTAAAGTCAAGCAGTGAGGCAAGTACTTTTCTGAACTCAGTCCAAAAAACTATTCTCATCCTTGTTGGCTTCAGAAAAAATTACCATTTCAGGGAGCATGAAGGTGCCAGGGTATTTCTCATTATCTGACATATCTCAGAAAGGGAGCTTGTCAGCAGCTCCTCAGTTTGAGTCATCAGTATTGAAATGGCTACCTTAAAATACTTCTTTTTCTACTAGATGCTGCACGCATGTGTGTGATTCTGAAGGGGGATTTAATGCATGTTACAAAAGGTTTATTTTTCTAAGCAATGCAGCAGTGAAGCACGAAGTTCTCAGGAGAGACTGAGACCAGGGCTCCTCCTGAAGCTCAATTTAGTGGTGGTTTAGGTCTTGGTTTTATTATTATACATAACCTTTTCACTCCATCTGACATGAAACAATTCTGACAGGTTTATTAAAACCTTTTGTTATTACACTTGACATTTAGGAAGGGGAGATGATAAATAAGCAGAAGAATGACACGTTTGCCAGAAAGTCAGACTCTGGTGAGAGCCTTCTCCCTCACCTCCTTTCTAAATGAGATCTACCCTCTTCAGTCAGTCATCTCTCTAGGAAAAAGTAGTTTTTCTCTACTTGAACTACTAAGTTTGATCTTGCTTTTGAATTCCAAACATTGTGACTTCTCTGCTTCCAAACCACAGAGGTCTTAGGCAAGTAAAGATTATTTTATTTAAGGCACAAGGCAAAGGGCAGCAAGTTTTACCACAGTAAAATCATGCTGAAATTTAATATAGTTTAACACCAACTGAACTGATTTGAATTGCATATTGCCTGAGCTGTTCTTCATTAGCCATTAAACTGCAGTTGCATAGGGAGCGACATGGGGAGCATATCACTCATAGAATCATAGAATAGCTAAGGTTGGAAAGGACCTTAAGATCGTCTAGTTCCAAACTCCCTGCCATGTGCAGTGACACCACATACAGAAGGCATGCAATTTATTCTGTATTATGAATTTCATATATATATAAATACTGTATTGCTCCACAACTACATATTAGAAAATTAGTAAGTAAACTTAAAGTACTGCAAACCCAAAATTTGAGCCACAAATAAAAGAATTAAGAGTAGATGGTTTTGGAGCACACCAGATGTACTCATTAGAAACCATGTAGACTCATGCACTGGTTATAAAATCACAGCACCAACGTTTAAATCACATCAGATGGGCATCACAGTGAGCTCTACAGACCTAACCCCATGTTGAACGTGGCTTCATCCCTACTGCAAATACAGGCTTGTTCCCCTTCAGGTTCAGGTGAACAAGAGGCAGGGTGGGCTTTGGTCTTAACCTAGCTCAAAGTTGTAACATGAACATAAAGGACACCCAGATTACAGAGGTCAGAGTGTTTCCACATCTCCACATTTGCCAAGTCCTAAGCAGCTTTAATACAAAACTATAAAGTTGAATTCTTTTTCCTTTCAGTCTATGTTTTAAATAAAGGAGCCTGAGCATTTTTCGTATGCTGCCAAGGAGATGCTTTGTTTGCTTCTGCCTGTTACTGTGTTTTGCCACTGCTGTTTAATACCTCCTGGGTCTCAGTTCTCTGATATTTCCACATTTCTACATTCTGCTTTGGGAAGGCAAAGAAAAAAGCCTGAGGAATCCAGACTGGCAAGTGATATACCACAGCGAGCATCATCCTTCAGGCTTTGTTGCTGACCAGCTGCGCAAGCAACTCAGAGATGCTTTTCTCCTTCTATGCTTTATTTCTCTAGTTAGGTAAGTGCAGCACAACAGGAGCTGTCATTCAGTGTATGTTTGTACACAGCATCTATCTTGGGGATCTTGATCAGAATCAGCAGGCACTACAGTAATAAACAAGCAAACAATAGGGGATATTCATTTTGGGATACATAAATTAATGCAGAGGCCCATCTCCTACATACACTTAGCTTCCACTTAGATTGTAAGCCCAGTGCGAGAAGCCTTTTTCTTCCTGTCTCTGTACAGAGCACAGGGAAGAACCTCTCTGTCAGTTCCATCAGTCACTGCTCTGTGAGCTGTACCTGTACACTGTGCATGTAAAACCACAGTTTTCTTGGAAGGGGCTGATATTGGGCAGTAAAAGAGAAGAAACCCAGACAAGCTGGGCACTGCTCTGGTGCAATGTTAGCAAATCCAGCCATGCTCGTTATATCCAGTTAAAAACAACTGCAAGAGACTTGCTTGGATGGGCTTATCCTGCCATAGAGAAATGTTTAGAACCCCAATACACATGGGGTTGCATTTAAGTTTCAGCACATTTTGGTTTCTGCAAGAGTAACTACAGAAAAGAACGAAAAATGGTGAATGGAAAGAAATGTGACATCCCCAAATGTCACCAGAAACACAGAGCAACTCTAAAGCTCTATATTCATCTCCAGTTTCTTCATGACTGCATTCTTTAGCAATTAGAGCTGGGTTGATGAGTTATTTCCTTGGCATTATTGTATTATTTAAAAGATGTTAAAGCATCACGAATGAAAGTGATCTATGCCTGAAAATGTGCTTTGGGCAAGCGAAATAGCTCTGCATTGATCAAGTTTGTTACAATTTCTATGGCACTTTCTACTAGAGGAATAAAGCCTCAACCATGTTTCATTTTGCTCAGTAAAAGTGCTTTGGAGAACCTGAGTTCATGAGAGCTTAAATAAACTGAGGACTTTGCTTTCAAGTACAAGAATTAAGTTCTGGTTTTGGTTGTGCCTAATATTGTGAATAAGCCCAAAAGGACAAACCTGAATAACAGAGGAGTAATACAGCTGAGCAAACAGCATGAAGTTTGTACCACCTGTACTGGGAATGAAGGATGCTGAAAATGCATGATTTCTGAAAGTGTTAGATACTCAAAGTTTAAAGAACAATTTTATAACAGTGTAGGAAATATTGATGTTTTCTGTATTTAGAAGAATGTTCTGTCAGAAAGCATCTAAAGATTACTGAAAATTCATTTGTATAAAAACAGAACTATATACTGAGAATCCTTCACACCGGAAAGGAGGCAGAACAAAGAGAACACAAATCCCAGGTGCAGCTGCATTATAGCACCAGCATCCACAGATCCGGGAGTTTGCAGTAGGGGAGGATGTAAACAGCCAGCCAGCAAAGCATGACAAGGATATTTTCTTCCATGTCATGCTTAAAAATAACAATAAGACCATTTCAAAGACACTTTAAAGACACTCAGAATTTGATGTAATTTGACCATTTGGTTTCCAATCATTTTAAGAACTAATTCTAATATCTGCACCCTGTAATGCTTCTTGAGCAACGAAAAATCTCAACATAGTCTCAAGTCTGCATGAAGAATGATGAGCCTTTGACACTTGCAATAATGCTAAATACAGTCAGAGTGAGATCAGAATTGCTATTGCCTTGGGAGTGCTAGAAATACTGGTTTTAGTTGTTAGAAATTAAACAGGGGGAGAAACAATTAACATTTACCTTACAGGAATTTTGGCTTTTCCTAATAGGAACTTTCCAAGGACTGGATTCTCCAGCTCTAAATATCCTGATGTTTAACACTACTGCTTTTAAATTGCCCTTATACCTGGTCATAAAAGTTTATTCAAAAGACAAATTTCATATCATCTGTAATCATACAGCACATCCTGAGGTCACATTATCCTCTGCTGCAGAGACATTCGTCTGCATTTCACATGCAGATGCCAATAACAGAGACTGAAATCATATTAAATACCGAGACTGTCATAAAAGCATATCTAGTAGATAAAGAAAACCTTTACAAGCAGCATGATGGGCAAAATCTATGATAGGAAACAACACAGGTTATCACACACATTCAGCACCAGAAGATGTGCATGCAGATGCTTTCGAAGTGATGGCCTTTGGCAGCTTGCTTTAAAACTGAAAGTAGTGAATCTGTGAGAGAAATCAAAGCCACACGGTACTTAATTTCTGCTTTTCCTTTGACAATCAAAACCTCTGATTCATAGTAATTTTGATATAGCAAGCCATGTTCTTGTCTCTAACCCAATCTGTAAACACTAATATCATTGTGGAAATGTGGCAGAAAATGTCCATTATTCCCTGAAATAAAACAGAGTTCCAACACTGGGATGGGGATAGCTCACTGTTAACACCCACTTTTTCCAACTGCCTGCTCTATGCCCTGCTGCAGTCACCCAGAAATCAGCACAAATAAAATGCTGCTGGAAGAAATTGTTTGATACTTGCCAACCACTGGCTCTCAACCTGTGCTGTCCAAGAGAAAAATCACAGCAAGTATTTACACAACTGTGGATGAAACATAAATCCCAACATCATCAGCCATTGACGTATACACGTTAGGATGTACAATCCCATGTCTGGGAGGGTCCTGAACTCCTAAGAGCCAGGAAACTGTTCAGAGCAAAGGAAGTTTCCTTTTTGCTTATCAGTCATTCACTGCCTTGCTATCAGATAGGTCACGATGACTGAAGAGGTCTGTCCAAGGACTAAATGCAAGGAATTAGTAATGAACCAACATTACAACTTTGATGAATCATTTAAAAAAGGAAATTAAAAAGAAATTCTCTTGGCAGATGGAGAAGTCAAACAATCAGTACCAGAACAGTGATGCACCAAATGAAGGTAGCTGGGTTGTCATGGAGCTTCAGGCCACAACCATGCAAAGGTGTGAGTATCTGTGGATTTGGCCTCATGTGTATTGACTGTACTGGGATTAACTGCCTATCAGTTGGTACAGATGGTGAATTGTTATTTTTATTAAAGCACAGAAGTTACAGAGTTCCAAACTAAAAATAATCAAAAGACTATTTCGGTAACTTGTACTTCTGTGTCTCCAAGTTTGAGTTGTGATATCTAATACTTTGCTGTATGTATGGGGTCTAGAACACTCACATCAGTCTTCTGAAGGGGTGAATTTCTTTCCTGTTCCCAAAAAAAGCAGGTCTCGATTTTGAAGTGGTTGGCATCAACCAGATAGACTCAGGATTTGCATTGTAATGACAAGGAAGCTCAAAGGGAGAGCGATGGTCTGGCAGTAAACAAGCTGGAAAGACAGATGATGTGTATTACTGAATGAGTGGCTTTTCCTTTTATTCAAGACTTCTCTTACTGTTCTGTCAGCCATGGAGATGACTCATTAATCCGGGGTTTTGTGTTAGGTTCTAAGTAGCCTGGCTGTATCTCCTGTGTGTTTTTAAACTGTCAGTTAGGTGTACAAAGCCATTCAGAAAGCTGGGGGGATGCTGCTAATTATCTCTGAGAACAAACAACAGCCCTCAGCTGGAGCAGCTCAATGGGAAAGTCTTTGTTATTTTTAGTACAAAGTCTCGCCTGCTTCTCAGACTGTTTTAAAATATTGCTTTGTTCTGCATATTGAATTGTTGGAGCCTGTGCTGAAGTGCCCCCAAGTGGGAGTCAGGACCACATCCCTTGGTTCTGCCATTCACCTGCAGCAGTTCAGAGCCAGCTCTGAGACTGTGCATAAATAAATCCCCTCACCAGCCTAAATTTGTAAGATCAAAGTCCTAAAAGTGAAGGGGGTGGTGGCAATGCTCTTAGAGTCCGTTAAAACGCGTGACTGAAGAACAGGTACAGCTGCCAGTGCTTGAAACTTTTCCAGACTTACAGTAGCTGAAAAATCCAGCCTGCTACTCCTCTTAAGAATTTCATCACGTCACAGGGTTAAACGGAATGGAAAATGAAGTTCTAATTAGAAAGTAAAATGCTAGAAACAGGTTTTAAAAGGAAAGCCAGTCAAGTTTAGTCTGTGAAAGGAAATACAGAATCATGGAATGGTTTCTGCTAAAAGGGTTCTTAAAGCTCATCCAGCTCCAGCCCCCTAGCACAGGCAGGGACACCTTCCACTAGAGCAGGTTGCTCCAAGCCCCATCCAGCCTGGCCTTGAACATTGCCAGGGATGGAGCATGTTCATGAAATATAATGCAAAGCAAATTAATAGAGATAATAGGGTAAACAGATGTAATTGTCAGGTTCAATTCAGTGAGTTAAATTAGTTCCTGGTTGAAGTTAACATTAAGAAATTCAGTTCTGTTAACCTTAAATTAAGCAAAATTTATTTGTCCATTAGCTCACACAGCCTGCGGTGAAATTACAGTAAAAAATAGCAATGGCATTTGACAAGCGAGATACGCATTTCTTATCCTTAACGTCTCTTTATTTGGAAATAACCTCTGTAATAAGGAGGGAACTGATACAGGTGATCAGTCCTGGGGGTTTACTGCAGTGTCTCTTAACAACTACCAAAACTGAGTTTCCCAAGTCAGATTTATAACCCCTTTCTGGAATAATCCACAATACAGAAACATTGGACTGACACAAACCCCACGAGGAGAACAAAACTCACCTGGCAGCAGTAAAGCTTGAAACCTACTAGGCCAGAAATGTCTTTAAAACAGAATCAAGGGTTCAAAGTCTTTATATTAGCAGTGGTAAGGGGCAGTGTGGATTTGCACAAGTCAAAGCTCTTCTCTTAGGGATCACAGACATCTCCCAACAAAGCTGAAGAAACAGTCCCTATCACTCTGCCTCATACTGAGCCCACAGCCCGCTTCCTATTTCATCCACGTACGTTTCAATAGGTCAACACAGGCAATGTGCAGTTTAGAGACCCAGGGCCTGACAACATTCCTTTATTTTGACATTTACCAAAGAGTCTTCAACTCTCCATTGCCTACAACAATGACAATCTCACTCGAGTACTCAGTCCATACCACTGTAACTGTGTTTTAGAAGAGCACACACCTAGGCACTGGCATGTTACAGGTTCAGTCAGTTTATTGTTAACATGGCAAAAGATTTCTGGGACCATTTTCTACTAGTAACTCCTGTTGCTTTTGCTCAACCATCTAGAATTGACTGAAATAAAAAATCAGCTAGTTTTTCCAGTTTGTCGTATAAAACCCCTTGCCAGGAGACTCAAATCTTGTAATTCTCTATCACTATCTTCTGCAAGACATTCACAGATAAGCATAAGGCAAAGTCAGCACCCTATCAAACATCAGTGTCCTGAGGCTCCACATGAACTCCATGCCCTGCCCTTGGGCTGGGCAATGTCAAGCAGTACACCTTTCAAACAGCAGTGAAGAATCAAACACAGCTGAAACTAATGCCTTCACAGCAAATCCTCTGCAGATTGACTTACTCTCTCCTGTGGGCTCAAGCAGATGCTCTACCCAATATATATTTGATAGACACTATATAACCAGAGATCCTCCTACTTGCACGTGTTCAGTTGTTTCATGCAAATAACCCTTCCTCATCTCCCCACGACTTTAATCTCCATCTGTGCCTCAGTTTTTTGTCTGCTGCCTGCTTGCAATGAAGAGGTAAACAAAAGATAACAGCTCTCTGTATATCTGAGTTTTAGCAACATGGAAATTGTTCTTTATGTTTGAAATTTTAACCTTTATCTTTCCTGTTTCAGTCAGAATTTACTCAATGAAGGAAGACCCAACGCAAAAAGAGCACATCCAGCTGTTTGGATACTGTTGAGTTATGCCCCTCCTTTCCCCAGTGGGAAATTCTGGGGCTTTCCTTCCCCTCTTTCCTGCACACACAAGTTTGGCAGCTTCTTGTCCACATTTCTTGACAAAATTGTGCCCCTCCCACCAAGTTCTCCACTGCTCCTCCCTTCTGCAACTATAACTTTCAGCAGTTCAAAATGATCTAAAGATAAGCCAAATGAAAGTGTTGGAACTACACACACTCTGAAATATCTACACCAGGGATTTTTAGGGCTCTGAACTCTAGGAGACTGAATATACCCTGGAAAAAAACTGACCATTTCATCTGCCTGTCAGAAGAATTCCACTTGGGAGCTTCAGCAGTGAAACAGAAATCAAGGGCCCATAACAGTCACTTGAACAAGATTATGACCCAGATCCTGAAAGAGATATCACTGAGAGCTAAGTATGTAAATATCTTTATGGATATAATTATAATCGCTTAGCTAATTGGTTTGGCTATGTTAGAATTTACCACACTGCAGCAGCCTCTTACTTGTAGCCAACTTGAACAGAACCATCTGGGTGTCAAAGCTCCAGAGATGACCATGTCCCTGTGACACCCATCTGGGCAATCAGGTGTAGGTGTATCCCAGGGGAAGCTGTCCAGAAGACTGGTTCATGTGGGCTCAGCAGCCTTCCCTTGCTTACTCCCAACTCAACTGCTTCCTTTCAGCCCTAAGCAAGAGGACAATGAAAAGCCCTTTTGCTTTTCCTTGCAAAGCAGTGTCTGTGATCACAGGGGAAGGAGGCTTCATTCCCTTAGTCTCATTCTATTTTTCTCTTCTACTACAGGTGTATAAACCATTGTGTACTCTTATGCCCCATCCTATTTCTCTTCTTGCCCATGAGATGAGGATATTTCATTATTACGTGAATTAATTAATTAATTAATCAAGTTCTTTGCAAGCTCCAGAAAAAAGCTGATCTATTAAACATGTATTATTAACAGTAATAAATGCTTCCAACCCCTGGGTACTGCTCCACATCCACAGTAAAAGCATAATCTTTAAAAACACATCCTTCAATTCTAAAGAAACAAAGCTTGGAATGGGTTTGGTTAAGATGGTTCAAGGCAGGGATATCTATCAGGAAAACCCATTATGATGAAGAGAAGCACTTGAAGCACAGACGGGTTTTAACAAAAAGCAGTCAAAACATTTTCAACAAGAATAATCAACGTGCAATATAAATCCCAGCTCACAAACACACCAAGAGACACAGACTTTTCCATTTTATTTGCATTTTGTTCAAGTGGTTACCAGAACATTGGAGTTATTTTCCCTCTCTCTTCCCTTTAAACAGTGTTCCACAGAGACAACTCCCCACCTCTGATTCCAAAGTCACAACAGCACAGGGATCTTTCTCCCTGTTGAATCCAAATTCAGTGGAGTTTCCCAAGATGCCAAGGAAAAGAGGCAGGTTACGTATTTTGGTTAGAGATGAGCAGTAGCTGCTCAAGCTCCAACACCAATGAACTTTTAGAATGCCATAAATGAGGATTTTGTGGTTTTTTTAAACTGTTCTCCTTTCCCACAGACCTATCTTAGCAACACAGGAAATCTAGAGACAGTGGTGGCTTGATTTCTTGTGCTCAACCTGGATGCACCAAGGAAACCTTGAAATATGGGATCGGAAAAAGAGAAATAGAAGAGAGAAAGAACAGAAAAACAAACCAGCATCTCTACCTGTATAAATCCTGACAACTCCAAGACATCTGAACAGCAAAGGAAGTAGAAACACATAAACCAAAATGATATTGACTGTTTCTCTTCAGTCTGCCTTTCTCCAAGTACAAAGAGGAACAGAAAGTGAAGTCAATTGTTATATATTTTGTTGTGGAACATAACACTTCCCCATCATGTTTCTTTTAAATGCCTTATCCAATACAAAACACTGCACCAAAAGCATAGTTTAGTTTACACGCTAGCAGTGCGGGTCCCTGTTCTCTAAAACTGATCAAGTGTTGAGGGCCCTGTTACTCAAGGGCTCATTCCAGGAGCAGGCAACTGCAAAGTGATAGTAAACCCTGCTACAGGCAGGGAGGGGAGCACTGCAGGGGGAAACTGCTGCAACAGCTTCTTGGAGGGGTTGGTAACTGATTTCTTTCTATAGCCTTCATTTACTCCTTTCCTCCCCCAGAAATACAACAGGAAAAACAGGAAAAGGGCAGAATAAGCCCTGAGAGTTCCCTGATGTAGAAAGCTAAGCCAGGCTGAAAAAAAAGGCACAAGGAGGCACTGGCTGGGGAAGGATCCATGGGCAGCCGCTGTGAGCTATGACAAATGTTCCCAGGCACTGCCGGGTCACTCTGCATCTGTGGAAGCAGATGGAGAAATTTAGAGACTGAGAAAAAATGAACAATCTTCAAAAGCTTTTTTTTTTTTTTTAAATCACTTAAAACCAGATAATTCAGTTCTCAAAAGAGAAGTAATTCAGCAGCTGAAATGATCCAGTTGACTGGAAAAAACACAGAGGTTTTAGGACCTGCCTTCGACATAAGCAAATCAGTGAACATCTTCAAAGGGTTCCCAAAGGTTTGCCACTACAGCAATTGTGACAATCTGAACTCAGAAGCCACACAGGTATTTCACCTCCAGTCTATATTATTGCATAGGCAAAGGCAACCAGATTAACCGCAGACCCCAGGACAGATCAGGGATCCACTGGCATCAGCCATGGCACCAGAGTACCTCCAGCATCTGTAACCCAGGAAGCCATCAGTGCAAGGCAGGAACCAATCCAGAATCCAGATCCTGATTGCTCCAACACTTATATTCCAGGGTCCATTATGCAACTGTGAATATACCCATTAAAAATCCATTAAATTCAGCATATTAGGGGAACAAGTACTTCTGCTTGAAGCTACAAGCAAAGCTAAACACAAACACAGTTTGGGAAGAACTAACAGCTGAGCCAAGAGACCTTTTGTGCTGCACATTTATCACGGCGTGCATCTTGCTTAATACATCTCATGCATTTTCACATATGGCTGTATCTTTTTAAAGGGTTTATGCATTTCACTTCTTTCTTGATTTTGCTGCCTTTCATGATTCTTCTGCCTCCTAGAAAACTCTGGAGTGTGGATTTCATTAATAAGAACTGTCAAAAGAGAATATTCCTCTCAATTTGTGAGAGAAGCCATTACTTTAACCTCTCCGGAGACAAATTATTGTGAGTAGAAAAGGGAGAAATAAAATAAGAGTACAGAGTTGGGCTTCAAAGGTCTGGTTTCCATATGATTGAGCCTGAAATAAAAATATATCAAACAAAACTGGGGGGTTGAGAGCTCAGCGTGAAAGAAGTGCACAAACTGCACCAAAGACTTTCCTCCAGCCCAGCGTGTTTTTCTCAGCACAGACCTTCAGAAGAGACCCTTAAATTCTGGCTTTGCTTCACACTCCTACCCCATTTATTACCTGTATTTTCAATATTCCAAGAGACACTTTAATCACCACACTGTGCTTTAATTGTTATTAGCATTTAGATTATATGGTAATCTTGCAGCCAGAAGTCAATATTAAATTACTGTCCTTGCTTGCTGAAGAGTAATATATATAGCACAGAGTTGAAATGTGGTTTAAAGTTTCACTTCAATTTTATGTCCTAATTACTCGGGAATGTTATGAAAGGACTGTAACATCACACCATATATTCTTGTCAACCCATAGGCAGCTAGCTTTATAGTAGCATTACAGGAGTATATTGAACTCATTACAGGGGATCATAATTGAAATGATACAAAGAAACCGGTAGCTGTTAATAGAGCCACGTTGGGGGGTTGTGTCCTGCCTACCCACCTTCCCTGTTCTTCTGGGATTGAGCTGGATTGTCAAAGGAGCAGACACAAAATGGAAGCAGATGCATTTCCAATGCTCCATCTGCTGACAGAGAGCTAGATCCTTCACTTGAGTCAATGCCATTTCAGCTGCCTTGGGATGTGGCTACAAAATGCACCAGTTCAGAATTGGACTCAAAGCTGAGATTTTATTTAATTTTCATGAAGTCAGGCTGAGAGAGCTGGGCTGGTTCCCCCTGGAGAAGAGAAGGCTCCTGAAGGGGAGACCTTAGAGCAGCTCCAGTGCCTAAAGGGGCCACAGGAAACCTGGAGAGGGGCTTGGGACAAGGGCCTGTAGGGACAGGCCAAGGGGAATGGTTTGAACCTGCCAGAGGGGAGACTGAGCTGAGCTCTTAGGCAGAAGCTCTTCCCTGTGAGGGTGATGAGGCGCTGGCACAGGGTGCTCAGAGAAGCTGTGGCTGCCCCATCCCTGGCAGTGTTCAAGGCCAGGTTGGACACAGGGGCTTGGAGCAAGCTGCTCCAGTGGAAGGGGTCCAGAATATATGCACAGAGAATATTTCACTGAATGAAAACATAATATCCAGTTTTATTTATGGCATGACTAGTCAAAGAACAAGAAAAAGATAATTGTCACCCTGTCTCCTGTGCTGCCATACACAAACCTCTCCAGATATGCTGTAGCTGAGAACATGTCCTGTAGAATTTTATTCCTATCAACACCACATGGACATTTCCTCTCACTTCAATCATTTTGACAGAATTCAGACACGTGTTCAGCTTTACCTGCCAATCCCATCATAAAAATATTGCTCAGGAAATTCAACTGAAAACTCATTGTCCGGCCTAAGCTTAAGGAAATCCAGTGATACAGGTTTTGACACCTTCTTCAGGTTATTCAGGTGGTTAATGCACACTGTGTGTTACTGTGCAGCTTCAGCAGATAACAGAAAAATCACCATCCTGCTTTCTGTAACACCAGATCCTCGTGTTTCTTTGCGTCTTGCTAGTCCACTTCCTTCTGCTCCAGCCCAAGTGATACATAACCATGTCATGCCACAGCTATATATGCTCTGTATATTCATTGCATGGAACAGACACGCATTACCAAAAGGTTCCTGGAAGTATCACTACTATTTGGTGTTTTTTCTCTACTATTAAGAGTCTCTGCTTCAAAGATTTCCAATTCTATATCCTAAGCCTACTCAGGAAAATGGCCCTTTCACAAACAGCTTTTAGGTTCTCTAAAACCTGGTTAAACCTACACGCATTCATTCCAATTACATCCTTTGATTCTCTTTAATCCAGTTTAACACCGATCAACAAAAACTGTATTTTGCTATTTCTCCTTTTGCCTTTAGAATACTTCTCAGGCTGACAGCAACAGACCAGGCTGCAAAGCTACTTTTCATAAAGCAGATTCTCATTACTGCCCAAAACCCCAGCATATCTTTTAAAGGCTTCATATAAAGAATTACCCTTTGATATTTCTTTATCACATGGCAATTAGGAATCAGTATAAAACTGGGAACTTCACATCTCTGTCTGCAGAGCTACCAATAAGCAGTAAATTGAGGTGAACATACCTGCACAGACCTTCAGCTGGTCTAAGGTGAGGCATCCCTGCCCATAGCAGAGGAGTTGGAACTAGATGATCTTAAAGGTCCTTTCCAACCTTAACTAGTCTATGAATGAGGACCATGTTAGAGCACAGACTTCGGCCAGACACTGGTTCTGTGAAAATGCATTGATCTCTCATGGTATTCATAGGTGCAAAAAGCTTCTTCAGCGCCTTACCTCAGACTCAGCACAGTTTCAATTGCTTTAAAACACATTCACTTGAACAGCTACTCTGCCTCAATGGAGCAATCTTTAATAGGACAGAGAACCTATTCTGTCATACCAAGAGCAATCTTGCTGCACTCCTAGAGCAACTGTTATAAATGCTTCATAATCCCAAATATGAATGATATATACTGCCAGTATAATTCTGACTAAGGGTTATTTATTCTTCTATACTACTCATGTAGCATTCACAATTTAATAAAAATATCTAGTCTAATTGCTGTCTCTATAAACACAAATGCTTGTTGACAGCTTTATAGTCAGATGATATAGCCCATTATTATTAGCCTATGATGATCTAGAAGTACCTATGGAAAAAAGATGTCTTTATAGATATCTAAGCAAATGCTGGGATTAAAGCACTTTCTATGAAGCTAGCCACATCCTGCAGTCAGACATCAGTTTTTTAATGGGAAAATTGATTTAGCAAACAACATATCCAGGGATGCAGTGAATTTGCCATTGTTTTCAGACTTTAAATAAAGATGTGATGTATTTGCAACAGCCACTATCTATACCAAACAAGTTACTGTCCTGGCTGAGACTCAGTGAGCTTTGTGTAGGAAGCTCCAAAGAAGTGACCATAACTACTGTTTCCTGCCTTGAAACCTGTGAGTACTTCCAGTTTCACCCTCCCAACACCTGCCTGTGCACATGCCGGAGGGTGGGTGCTCCCATCATGTCTTCCATATTGCCATGACTGATTGCTCAGCTCTGTTAAGCTATTTTGAACACTTGGTGTTAAGCTACATCTGAACTGTAACACACTAGTGCTGAACTCCTGGTTTTATACCTGCTTGGTGGCCACAGACGTTAAGAAATTCATAGCTTGGGTGCCAAGAGACTTCACACCACCACAATAACTAATGTCACATTTGCATTACCTGGGGCAGCCAACAGTAGTCAGTGATTTTCTCAGGAATATCATTCAACAATAAAGTGTTGGATATCTTTAGGTATGCATGGTTTAGAAGCAGCACAGCATTCTAACACTAATATGCATGTAATCATGTTATTTATGGAGAGGTTTTGCTCTCATTTGTACCAACACTGCAGCAGAATAATTCTGTCATTTTTTTCCATGACATTCCCTTCAATTCCCATCAGTCTAAGGGTTCTGGATGACAGTAATGCTGTGAAAATGTTACTCAGCCAAAAGCAATTTTGAAAGCTAGCTTAAATGTCAATACTATTCTTGCAGTCCTCCCAAAAGCATGGTGGACAGTGTAGCAGGTGGAAACAGATGAGCTGACAACACTGAAGAACACATGGCTTGGAAAGTGCACCTAAAGCTAACTGAGCCCTGTAAATAAGGACTTGCCGTTTGTTTTTTCTGGGAGCAGCTCAGGAACTATCAGGAGAAGCCAAGGAAGAATTTTACGAGACACTGAAGTCCAGCTGACAAAGCACTGGACAAGAATAGAAGACTACACAAATCATTGTTTCTTTCACATCTCTTTATAGATCTCACTATTTTCTATTTCTGTTCTGTATTCTAATCTATTTCTTTCTATCTCTTAACAAAAACAAACCCAAATATACAAGTGTCACTTCCTTCCAAAACCCACATCAGGTCAAATGTAAAGCTCCGATACACAATCATAGAATAGTTAGGGTTGGAAAGGACCTTAAGATCATCTAGTTCCAACCCCCCTGCCATGGGCAGGGACACCTCACACTAAACCATGTCACCCAAGGCTTTATCCAACAGGTACACCTCAATTCAAGTCCTTATCTCTCTACTTTGGGCAGGATACACACCTGGATGCAAGTTATAATCTGCAATGCCTTCATCTTCAGGAATATCCTCTTAAAACTGAGCCTATAGCCAGATCCCTAAATTCAGCGTATGATTGAGCTTAGGCACATTTTAGTCTCCTACCCCAACATACAGGAGCAGATAGTTTAAAGTGATCTGAAGTCCACACAGAAAAATATTAAAGTGACATGTGGTTAATACAAGGTGATGTGAGAAATTAGATCAGTAGAAGAAAATTGCTTCCGACATTACATTATTGCTTTTGAATTGAGATTTCTCCCAGTGAGAACCCACTGGAAAGAGAGAATCATTTGAGAAGAACACTTAAAATACTATGAATTAGACAAAAGCAGTGTCACATCTAGTATTTAAGTTGTTAGAGCTCTGTGTTCCTCTTTTCATTGCAAGATCCTCACAGATTGGATCACTTCTCAAAAGACTTTAGTCTTATGTGTCATCCAGAGGATGGTAACTCAGTTACTTCCATGCTACAAAGCACCAATTCAGAGAAGCTCTCACCAGTGACTCATGAATGCCAGTTCCTTTGCTTTCAGATTTCTCATCCAGGTATTGACCAAGTCTCACTTGACCTCACTTCATGAGCAGTGACGAGACAAGAGACCAAGCAAAACCAGCTCCAAATAATAAAGATGCCCGGTATTCATTTTTTGAGGATACAGAAGTCCAGAAGCTCACACAATCCAGGATTCCACATTAATTCTCCAGCATGGGGAACAACATCCAGGACCTCGCTTAATATTTGGTTACAGTACTGAATAGGAAAGGAAATAAAGACGACCAATATCTCAAGAGGAGAAAGCAGAGATGGAATGTCAGAACACCTTTTGCCTTCAGAACTAACTTGTCTCATGAATACACAGTGGCAGGGTTTTTTAATTAAGCTTTAGTGATAAAAATGCCTTCAAAAATTCTAACACTAAAAATGTGGTTTTATTAACTTTTAATTAAGCATTTACTGAAATTGACTCCAATTGTGATTTTAGATTTGAAAATACTTAAACTTGAAGATGAGCTTTTTGACAGATGTAAAAACTCAACTGTTTGTGCAGTAACTGGGAGGTGAGAAGCAAGACAGTTGCCATCACAGGCAGGCAGCTCTGCAGACTTCCACAGCCACCTCTTTTGAAGCAGCTCTGCTAATGACAAAAAAACATGGCTGAAGTTCCCAAGAGAAAGTACTCCTGTGTCCTGATTGACAGGCACAAAGCTGCAAGGGTGCTGTAGATGGCAGTTATTAATACTGCCAGTTCTACAACCTGAAGGTTTCCAAGTGTTTTGCAAACACAAGTAGATTCAGTTTCATAATTCTTTTCAGTATGTAATTAAATCCTATCACCTTTCCACAGACGGAGAAGCTGAAGAATACTAATGTTGCTAAAGGTTAGCCTGGCTGCCTGGAGACGAAACCTCTGGGAGTGCCTCTCCCATCACAGCAGCTGTATTGCAGAACCAGCTCCAGGACCCACCGTATTTCAGCCTCATTCATTAGGTCTCCTTTCAAAGAGAGAATTTCAAGAGCATCTACTTTTACAGCACAGCCTCTTCCTTCAGCAGGGCAACAAAAGCAAACAAAACCCCCCAGAAGATGCCTTTATGCTTTCTTTTCACTCTCAGCAGCAATCCTTCCTAGAAGATTTTCTATTACTGCTCATTATTGCCTCCAGCCCACAGTCGTAGTAACATTGTGCTGCTGTTGCTGCACCAGCCCACACATCAGCACCATCTCCATGACGCGCACAGACTGTTCTTCTCAGTGTATTTTCCTAGATGGGAGCAGTACATGGAACATAACTCCTGACAGAGTCCACAGGACTTCTGACAAAAGGAATTTCTTGACTACTGAATCACAGCAGATTAGAACACATAAGAGTAATGAGATAAGCACCATGTACAACCTGCACCCTCAATGCACAACATATGCAGGATTTGTGCCAGGTGTAACCTTCCTCTGCTCTTTGAAATATGGAAGGATCTTCTCCCAGCACAGTTGTACACATCTGTTGCAAGTACAATGTATTAAAAACCCCAAACACATTGCAAACAAACATTAATAGTTTGGCTAGAAGGCAAGAAAATCTAAAGTTAAGGCTGTAACTCCATCCTGTGGTATGTAGGTATTACAACACATGGGTTTTTATCCAGGGACACAAATATTTGAGTTCTATACTAATACCAGGGCAAATAAGAGAACCCTTCAAGACTGCCATGTCCCATCCCTGGCAGTGTTCAAGGCCAGGTTGGACACAGGGGCTTGGAGCAACCTGTTCTGGTGGAAGGTGTCCCTGCCTGTGGCAAGGCATTGGAACTGGATGAGCTTTAAGGTCCCTTCCCACCCAAATCATTCTAGGATTCTATTTCCTTTTGCATATTCTTCCTCATGTATGTGACCTAGTATAACAAGCCTTGCCAGACTGTGTTTGCTCAGAGCATTCTTTTGCTGCTTCACTGGGGATACTGAAGGCGAACAGGTTTTGTCCAAACAGCTACGACTCCTCAAGCTTCAGGTAGACACATGCTTAAGGCAGATCTCAATCTGATTGTATAACCCCAGGTTTCTGGTTTAAATACAGAGTGTTTTCCTCTTTATGTGGAGCAGCTTGAAGAGATGGCACTATCTCCATCAACTTCAACATACCACTGGAAGAAATTCAACCTGCTTTTGAAGGAGATGTGTTTGGAGGAAAACTAAATCCACGCCAGGGCTGTCTGTATAACCTAAGCAAGTGCTAAAATAACCTAGATCCTAATATTGAATCTCTGAATCAAAATGTACACTGTTCTGAAAAGCTGAAGAGCGTTAGAAACTTGTCTTGACCTCAGGACACCACTCAAAAGTTCTGATTTCTCTGACATCACTGTTCTCTTGCGCCAATTCAGCAGCTGAAATGAAGGTGGCCAGCCCTGTACTGAGCAGGTCAGCGAACAGACACACATACCCCATGTACTAACACTGTTCTCAGCTGGGGCTCATGTCTGTCTGCTCAGCAAGGGAGGGGGCTACAAAGCTGACCCTGGAACATTTCACATCATTCAAACAATGTTCTTTGGAGCCCGCCTGTCAAAGCTTACTGGGAGCTGGGCTATCGCTCATCTTGTCACGAGTGTGCTGTATTTCTGAGCAGTATTTTTCTTGAGATCCCAGTAGGTGAAATGTGAAAATGGAGGAGTTTTAAAGAGAGCCTTAGACTGCAGAAAAGAGCTGTATGAACTAAAGGACTGGGAATTAAGAGACACATGAATTTAGCCTACCCTGATTTTAGGGTAATGTCAAGACTTTACTGCACTGAAGGTCCAAGGTGTGTTTGTTCATGTCAGTACTGAAAAAAAACCTGCTAATGTAATAAATCCTTTCCAAGTCAGTCTTTTCTCTGATTTAACACTTCTGCTACTAAGGCGATTCAGACATCTGTTCCTTAAATGGCCAGCTTGGATAAACATGTTGTTGCGTTGCAGCATAAGCCATGGGCTGGAGGTTACCCTCTGCAAAGATCTACAGGTAGGGCAGGCCATGCTCCTTACTCTGCCTTAAGCAAAATCAGCCAAGTTAGCTTAATAACCAAGTCTGGGTTTGCAAGTGAAGCTGGCTGGCTTCATTCAAAGCCGATTAAAGCCAGTCTGCATGATCCCTGCAAGGAGCAGAGTGTAGGACAACGGTCTGTGTGTGCACTGATAACTATCTAAGGGCAGGATATCCATCTGCACAGTCTGGTCCAGCAGAAAAGATCTGCTCATTTCCAGTCAATGTGCATCTGCTCAGACATTAAATGGTACTGCATGGAATACCCTGTTATTGAAGACAGGCAAAAATGGCTGAGGAAAGCAGATGATTCCCCATCTCCCCCTTTTTCCTTTAGCCTCATTTTGTCCAGCCGAATTGACTTCCTGATTTGCTGCATGTTGCAAGCATGTATACAAAGCCCGTCGTAAGGAAAAAAGCATCCTGCTCACTACAATGGATCACCTTCAATTCTCTTCCTCCAGCAACTTCTCAGCATCATGATTCTTAAACACTCCTGGTACTGAGAAGGCTCTGACTGACAGGGGAAGGTTAATCACAGATGTGTATACCCATGGAAATTTGTGGTTTAAAGACAGACAAGCAAAGCAAAAAGTAATAGTTATATAGCAAAACAAAGCAAAAGGTGATGTTTCCTCTTGAAAGGAAACATCAAAGCAAATAGCAAAGATTTTCACTCATACAGACACTAAAAAGAAATCTCTCTTAGCTGGAAAAGAGACCATCCTATCTTGATTTTTCAAGCACAACTTGTATATATTGAAAGAGTGGCTGTCAATTTAGCTGAAGACAAGAAGTGTCCTTTTATAGCAGTTTTTAACATGCATTCATGAACGCTGTATGAACACAAGTGTCCTTGTGAGCTTATCAAGTTCACATTTACATTCAAAGCAAAGCAGAAACTCAAACACTTCAGCAGTGGTACGATCAAGTACGCATGTGCGCTATCAGCAGCTATCAGCCCTGGAGGAAGCTGCCAGAGGAGCAGTACAAACCACGGGTGCTGATGGTAAAACTGACCCAAAAGCAGTAAGAACTCAACAAGAAGCTACTCAATTTCATTTCTAAGCCTCCATGAAGTAGTGAGCTATAAAAACACATCAGCTTTCCAGAAAACTGAGGAAGGATGTGAAGCACTCAGATGCTGCATGTCTCTCATATGGGAGAGCCAGAATAGCTGAGACACTCTGATCGTGCTGCCTTCTTCAGTTTGCAAATACTCTTGCAAATACTGAACATAAATGCAAGCCTAACACCTGCTCTTCCACCTTAATTGTCCAGTCTGTAACTGAGGATTTCTTTAATGCTGCAGCCCTCTGTCATCTGCGAGAGCTTAGCTACAAGATTTGGGTAATCCATTTAATTCCTTCTTAGATACCAGCTATTTAGATCATCTCACTGTAAGAAGACTACAACTTCCAATCCAAAAACTATGCAGAATCCAAACCCTCCCTGGTGCCTGCAGATATTTAAAGCCTAGCTTCATCTGAGCTCCTGTAATCACTGCAAAGGAACATGACTTACATAGTCATGCAGACTCAACCACACTGCATTAAGCCTTCTCTTTCTACTGACCAGCACTGTTACAGACCTCTGATCACATCACTGGATCCCTCAGGGGGGATCAATGAACCCAAAACCCCAAATAAATTCACTTTCTGTGGGTCTGTCCTTGCAAAATTGAAAGAAGCATTGGGATTGAAGTGTCCTGCATCTCTCCAAGTGTCTTACTTAACAAACCATTGCACTGCTCCTTTCCAAAAGGAGGGATGGTTCCTGCTTCACCATAACCAACCACTCTTACTCCTTAGGCCAGGAAAACTTTTTACCCAGCCTTTGTCACAGGTTACACCACAAGAAACCACCAACTGCAAGTATTTGGAGACTGCTAATGTGGATAAAGAGAGCCATCAGCATTAAAAGCAACGTCTAATTTGCTTTGATTTCAAGTAAACTCCTTTTCCTTTACAAATAAGCAACTCTTAGAGCAAGTATCATGGGTTTAAAGAAAAAAAAAAAAGGTAGAAAAAGCTAAAAAACGGATATTTCCCCTTCACACTCAGCAGTAGAAACATTTTGTACAGATACCTATCATAAAATTAAAAGCCGCAGGGCAATTTAACCCTCAGTCCCTGCTTACCTGAGGAGAAGGCAGACTGCTGCAAGCATGGCTGGGGCTCGACACCGTGCAGATTGTCTTCCCTGTGTCACTGGTGGAGAAAATTGTCATTGCCCTGTCAGAGGCAATTCCAAAAGCTGTAACTGCACTCGGATGTTGAGGAATTTTCCCAATTAGCACCCTACCAGCACTATTTACACTGTCAGCACATACTAACAAGCCTTGAGGATGATTCCTTTTTTCTGCACAGGTAAATATGAACTGTTTGTGAGAATGTTTTGCTCATGCCACATGCTGACGGGGTGTGTGGATCTGATACGCATCAGTGAGCAAATGCTATTTAATGAGACTGCCGCATTTGAGGGCCACAAGCTGTCATTTATTACACTTATTATTATTCTTTTTACCATCTATTCCCTTAATTTCTTTGTGTTAAAGCTCTCCTATTACACTAGAAATAGTTCTCAATTCACAATTAACTAATGTGAAGTCATTCTGATTTTGGAATGTGATGAAAACATCAGCTAAGATGGAGATGTCTAACCCCTAAATGTAATACCAACAAATAATGAAATTCATAGGAATAACTGTGCCCTCTTGCTTCCCATTATTTTTCAAATCATCAGCTTTATCTGCTGGTCAATGACAACACGGTGTTAACTGGAACACTTCATCCTGGGGAGAAGAATAAAATAGAGAGGAAGTCAACCAGGCAAGTCCCTCAGCAGGACTCTCCAACACTGCAACTCATGGTAGGTTTGAGATTATTTTTCCTTTGTGTTCTCTGTAATAGTTTGCATTCACTTATTAAGATTCTTTTAATTATAGTGCACATGAGGATAATTAAAGTGGACTGGATTGTTTTGCACAAGAGTGATTTTTCCCTCTCTGCCGAGTGATTGTTCTACAGGGTATTAGAGAGTATTACAAAATCTGTGGGGTTTGCCTTCAAAGCCCTATACATTTTAGAGGAAAATTCACTTGACTTATTTGTAGGTTGCTCACTGCTTATCAAAGTGAAAGTTATCATTTCATTTATATTAACTGCTGAACCTCCTCCCCTTCCTCTCCCTCTTCCCCTGACCTCAATTACTCCCACAAATCAGATTAGCCCTGTTGACTTTCATCACTTCAATAATTAAGATACAGAAGCTGAACCAAATGCCTTCCAAGCAATTGTCCTCGGAGCTCTAATAAGAGCACATTCTAATAAGTTCTGGCAGCAGGGTGTGTTTTCTCTGCATGAACTTTAAGGCACCTGAAGATGTATTGAATTTGGCATGTTCTCAGGAAGCCCTTTAGGAACTCTTCAGTAGATGCTCACCTTGGATTTTACTATTTTATTTCATTTCCATGGTTCAGTAGGATAGATAGCACAGTGATCACACAGAACTGCTATTTCTCCTTGCTTTACGTTCCCTCACTGAGTGCCCAAAACAGAAGGCAAATATTTATGTGCCCTTCTGCAATCCCAGTATATTTCATTGACTGGGACACTGTGGAACTCTGCTGCCCTCCTCTTTTCCCTTGCACATGAACACACCTATCTTCCCATGATGATGCAGCAGATACAGTGGAGTCATTTACCTCTGAAAGTTCAGGATCGCATTCTCAGATGGTTTAAATTGTTTAGCATCAGAGACTTGGAAGAGATTAAAGCAATTTTCTTATTCATTAAAGTAAAGAACATACATGTTCTTTATTTTAATAGACATGTTCTTGATGTTTGGGTTTTCTTAATTAAGTTTAATAGAACAACATCCTCCAAAAAGCGATTTGTTACCTGTACATTTCCTGTTCGGAAGCTGTTTGAAACAAATATTGAGGTTGCTCTAATTTCTTCCCAGGTCCAGAGCTGGCCACTTCTGCTCACTTTAACCTCAGCCTTCATTATTGTATATTCCTCCTCTTCCCTTGTATAGATCCACAGGATGCTTCATCAGGGTTTTCCCCGATCAGCTAATGAAGCATAAGTATTTTAATCACTCATTAATCATTTCCTCGAGCATCCTAAAACCTCTGCTCTGCAATTGCTTCAGTTTATCTTTTCTGAATATTGATTGCCTGGGATTGTAGATGATTTTCCAGATAAGGTTTTACCGGGATCATACACAGGAGTGGTAGTTCTTCCCTGGCTCAATTTTATCCTGATAAAAAGTCAGTGAAGCCAAGCCCAAGCTGTGCAGCCTTACAAGTAACAACCAAGAGCAGCCACCACTTCATTGTGGTGAAGTTACTGCTAGCCAAGAAGAGGACCATCAGCCTGATACAACTTTAGCCACTGTTGTTTCTGCTCCCTGGAGCTAGATCACATCTGTTCAGCACAACTGTGCTCTAAGCAGAGGTGTCCACAATAACTCCATTAGTTCCAGGACCAGGGGCCATGCACCTTGTGTTCGTGAGGGGCTGGGACTCAGCCATGGGTCCAGAGCCCCTGGGAGTCTAGCTAGTGCTTGTGGGCTGTACTTGGCCTCTGCATGTAGATGTGCCATATCCAGTAGCTCTTGGTCACACTCCACTGATCAATGCAAGCTCATACATGCAAACATGGACAGATAACCAAAAGGGGATTTGGATTCTGGCCATCTGCTTATTGCTTATGCTCCCTTGGCCCTGGATTTTCCCATCTGTGAAATAAGGGATCAGACTTGGTCTCCATTACAAAACCTTTGGGTAAGTCCTGATAAAATGATGCAAAATAAGCAGTGCAAAACACTCAGTGCCTATGTGATACCTATTTTGCCAAATATAAATATACAGGGCCCAGGAGACAATAGTAAAGCTGTTCATAACATTCTTAAGATTTTATTGTCAGACTTCAAGAAACAAGACTCTCAAAAGTGGAAGGAAGAGCAAAGCTCACCGCTACTTCAAATCCCTCTTTTACAACAACATAATGTGGTCATCTAATGCAGTGCTATCATAAAATTAAATCATGCTCACTTGTCATTTTGTATGGTCTATACTGACAGATTAAAAACTACATGGCAAAATGTAATTTCCCAAACTGAAGGTATAAGGGGAGTTTGAAATATCTTCCTGCACAGAGTCTGCTCAGTCCCTAGTCCTCATGATAATAAAGCAACAGTCACAGGCAGATAGAATTTAGCACTGCTGTCTGCCTTCAGGGCATGAGCAACACGTGTCCCAGCGGTGCCAAGGGGAAGAGGAGTGACAATTACAGAGCATGCCAAGGTTATCTGTTTTCTTTAGAGAAAACAGGGGGGGAGCTTTTCAAGTTTAAAATCTTACAGATACACAGGTAAGAAGTGAAAATGTTTTTTCCCATCCTGCTTTCGAGTGCAGGGTGCAACTCTTACTGCAGCTACCCAAGACAGAAATGCTGAGCATGGGCTACACCACTCACCCCCGCAACACATCAAGACAACACAGTGCTCTCTAGAGCAGAAACCACTCTGGCTAGATCAACCTCTGCTTCCACAAGAATCATTCCCATACAGAGCTAGCAAGATGATAATAAAATGCTATCTACAAACTACTGGAGCCGGAGCTGTGTATGCCTGGAGGGAGATGGCGAGGAGCCCAAGTACCTCTGCTTCTGCTACGTGTCTTCATGGACAGGCTGCTGTCACAGGCACGGACATGGGTGCCAATCTGTGCTCTCATCCACAGCACAAACCCCATCAGTACAGACCAACTCACCCAACTACATCAAGTCAGTTCCAAGGTACCTGGAGGTGCTAAATCTGTTCTTAACATGGAAGCAGCAGTAGGAACTAATGCAGTGCCAAAAACATAAGGGCTGAAAATACGGAAGAACTCTGTTAAGTTCAGCCTAAAGCTTACTGAACTGAGCTGGAAAGTGACATCACTGATGTTTAGCTCCTGCCCATAGTGATATGCAGGGATTTTTAGTCCAGCACTTAGATCATGGAAGTGGCCAAAAGCTGCACTTGGAAAAATGAGAAATGGTGTATAATGAAGCACAAGTGTCCCTGTGCACTCACACACATCAAAACTAGCACAGCCATTCAAAGACCTGCTGCTGTTACAATAGTACCCCGAGGCTGTGGCACCTGACAAACTCTAAATTGGGAAGAAAAAACACCCAGCAATTTAAGCTTACAGTCAGCTTAAATCCTTTCCATAAAGCAAGGATAGAACATCTTAGATACTTATCCTAAATAAACTGCAGGAATTCTGCAACTTTACCGAAAGTCGTATATATTGAAGCTGGCTGTGAGCTCTGGCACTAACTCTAAGCTATAGTGATTAAAAGGTCTGGTAAGATTTATCAGGCTTGATAATGCACTCTAGTTGATTAGGATTTCCAGCTTCAAACCCAGAGTCGATGCAAGTTTTCAGATGTGATGTAAATTTGGTATGAATTGCCTTAGTCCCAGTGTTGGAAAAGCAGAAAGGCAGCACTTCAAAATCGAAATGAATCCACTTTTTGAGCAGAAAGGCACCTCATGCCTGGCAGGGAAAACCCCTTAGCACAAGTGAGAATCACACTCTGTAAATAGGCAGTAAATGGGAAGTCAGGCCTATAGAACAATGATTCTTGTTACTTCAATGATATCTCAAATCCTTCTCTCTGCATTGAATAAGCCTCCCGCTAATCTTCTACAGCCTCTTTGTAAAGGGATTTTTACTATGTAATGGAATGATACTGAAAGAAATTACACTTTAATTAAACAGCACTGAACAGAAAGACACCTACCAAAAAAGTCAACGTGTAATTCCATTCCTTAGGAGTTACATATGCACCAACCTGTACAAATGGGTTCATTTTCAAAAGGATAAACCCAAGTCAGACATGCATATCCGAAGTCACTCACATACTCAGCCAGATCCTTAGGCTCTGTGTAACTGTTTAGCACTTGTGGTCAGCTGCATCAGTATTTTCATGCCCATCCAATCACAGACAAAAAATGAGAACATTTTAATGCTTAAGCTGCGTTTCAGGCACAGTGAAATATTTCTGTGTCAGTTCCAAAAGGAGAATACATTTGTATGGGAAGCTGGATGCTTGCACTGATGCTCCCTCATTTAATCTGGACTTATAATATTTATAGCATGTGAAGGGACCTTTTGAAAACCAGCCGAAGATGGACTAAAAGCTACAAGATTGTACCCTCAGTAAAACAAATGAAGTCCTTGGAAGAAACATGGCTTAAAATTCAGCTTAGGAATGAAACATCTATGAGATTTTATCATAGTTGTGTACCCTAGAAACTTGACTGATGTCGTTTTGGTTTGTTCTTTTTAGAATCTTTCTCACTGTCACAAGTGACAGCTTCTCTGTAACAAGCTTTGTGAAGGAATCTACCTTATTTATGCTTAAATGCATAGATAAATGTTCTTTGGGATTTTCAAATCCACCTTAAGCACAAAAAAATTCCCACAAACCCATACATCTTAAGCCAATACGCTTCCTTTAGATGCCTAAATAACTTAAAAAGACACACAACTGTGCAGGGATGGTCAAACAAGGTACAGTGTTCAATGGGAGCACCATCAGCCTCCTTCAGAAGCACAACACAAGCCCAAGTTAGGAGGAAAAAGAGAAAGTCATGAATACATGAATCATTACAGAGCACAGTATTAAAGCACTCGCATGTCTGTGAGGTGCTCTCGAGACTCAGCAGCATATGTCATCCTAAAAATACAGACCAAAACAACATGTTAGCTTCAGTTTTGTTGTTTACATTTGTTGGCAGCGCTGAAAATATGAAGTGGGATTTAATAGAGCTGAAAGCGTCTCACTGATTCATTGCTCAAAATCTGGACCTCAGCATTCTCTTTGAGTCATGCGTCTTATATTTAGCAACAAGCAAATGCCTTGTGATTCTTAAAAATAACTGTGAAGAGGCTTTAATCAAAGCTGAGCAGAAGAAAGTAGAACTGTCCTGCACTTGTTCTCTTTGAAACCTCTCTTAACACCCAGCAAGCCCCTATTTCTTGCATCAAAATGCTGATAAAAGCTTAACTGCTGTTCTTGGTAGTTGGCTGCAGCAGAGATGGGACATGAGCAAACACTGTTAGGCTCTACTGACACACTAAGGCCACCTCTGTTAGGCAGGGCTGTAAAAAACACAGCATCCACATCCAAGCTGCCAGCCCCCAACGGCAATAGACACAATAACAGACAGACCCTCCCTATTCCTCTCCCAACCTTTTTTCCCAGTTAAGATCCGCAGAATCACATCAAAATACCCAGACACTTTCCAGTGTAGAGATCACATTTCCATCACTGATAAAGCCAGAAACCGAACTACTTTGCCCAGGCCAATCTTGCTGCACCTCCACCAGCCCCATTTAGAAACCAAGTAAAACCCTGGTGAGCAGTCTTATTTTCCTTTTAAAGCAGCCATTACAAATTTCACTTAAGGTTTATGTAAGAGGCTGGCAGACCCATTCCATGTACTGGAATGTATTACAGGAACTACATTCCTACTCAAGGTAATTCAGACACTGTTTTCATTAACATCAGCCTGTGTTCTTTACAAGCTCAGGACAAAGAGCTGCACATGCCCTTGGAGCAGACACAGCCACGTCCATGCCACTGTCCATGCTCTCTTCTCCCCAGCAATCAATCTCTGCTGGAGAGCTGCTTAACCAGTGACAGCACTCCAAGTATTGGCTTCCTTGGTTGCTACTAGCATATATTAGGATGCCTTGAGCAGAAAAGCGTTTGTGCTGCCCACTTTACTCATTAACATCTATTTTCACTGCCCTAGGACACAGCCATGCTGACACCAGGTACCAAGAATAGAGGAATTCATTCAAAGACTATAAAAAGTTACAGGCAGCTCATGCTGACACATGGAACCAAACACAGATTCTCTCATCTCCATCCAGGTCTTCAGTCTCAGAAATACCCTCTGTAGTGTGTGTCCTTCCCATATGCTTACCTGCAAATCGACTTCACCCTCAGTCCTACCACTGAGTCTTGGCACAACCTCCTGAATCCTGGCACTGTGGACACTCCCTCCCTGAGCCCTTTGGCAATATGTGGTAACTTCTAGCATATTCCAGAGTAAGGACCCTACATTAAATGATCGAAAAATCAAGGATTTCATTTAGATAATGCAAATCTGCTGCTAACTACAAAACAAAACTTCATCACATCCATTTATCTGCAGATAATATGGCTGACGGGACATTCCTTTCCCAACTCCATCAGCCTGTTGTTATCCATACAAGGTGTGCAGGTGCTGTTCAGCACCTCTGCGCAGGCCATACTCCTTGTGGGGAAGCTGGTGTGGTTAAAATACCCAGCAGTGTGACAGCCCTTGTCAATATTTGTATTGACAGATTGCCAGTACAGAGAAAACCTTCAGGGACAACCCCTGTGGCGAGAGGCACCGTGGCAGCAGATGTATTCCCAGCTGCAGCAGCCCACTGGAACAGGCAGTACAGCGCCTTTTGGCAAAGTGGAAGCAGTGTAGGGGGATAGATTGGCTCTTCCTTGTGTTTCTATCTGCCTCCTCCTCATCTAATAAGGCAGGGAGACAGATGCCCTCTCCTAAATAACGTAAGCTAAGCTGTTGGTACTGTCCAAGTAACAAGAAGTTCATTTTTAATCACCAGATTCTCTTCTTGGACTTAATATGCTGCCTACAGCTTTAACTGCAGACCTGCCAGAAAGTTACTTAAAAAGCAATGAAGTTTTTGCTAGCTGTATTTAAAGCAAACCACGAATACCCTCTTGCAAATCTCATGTATTCAAATTAATCAGATTTACAGTCCTGAATGGATGAGCATGCAGGAATAAAAATTCCTATACAAATAATGAATTCGCTCAGTCATCCAAAGCAGCAAAACCATCTCTGTAGCTCTCTTATAAGCATAATTGCCATCCTTGCTCCAAATTAAAGGCTTTTACCAAGAATCCATAAGACCATCAGGGAAGCTGTTTCTGATCTACAAGGGTGAATTAAGATTCTTAGAACAAAGAAAACCAACCCCCTGGGTCAAATGTAAGTGTGACCTGCCTGGAGTCCATGCCTTAGTAACAAGAGGGCTTATCTGCATGCTCCTAGAGGCCGTAGTTTCCATAATGAGACATGAGGATGAGATGTCAAATGTTCAGGGCACTGCCTGACAGTGCAAAAGTCACAGCTCTTCAACTGCTACGTTTCCAAGATATCACTGCATACCCAACACTGAAACATGAACACATCTCTTGAGAAAACAGCACAGAAGAGTGTTTAAGGAGAAGTATTTGTGTCAGCCTAGTGCTGTTAACACAGAAACATGTTTGTGAAGTACTTCAAGATCTAGCCTAAAACTTCCTTCTGCAGAAGTTTCAACACATCCAACATCAAGATCCAACACTCCAGCTCCATGTGTGCATTTTGAGAAGGTTCTTCTACAAAATCAATCCCGTCTTCTGACATTTTCACCACTGCCATCATAGAAACTGGCTTAGGAACCATTTTAGTATTTTTTAATTCATCTTGTACTGCATTTATTCAAGAGGGCCCCAGGCTGTATGACTTGGTTCCCTGCATTCCCTGGATGCAAATAAACTGTCACTATGATTTCTAACGCAAGCACTTGGCGTAATGCTGCCACTGAATTTGGTCCTGGGTGTTCCTTACAAAGACAAATGGCAACTGGCTGTTTTCCAGTTACTCGCCTACCCAGCTCTTAACCTTCATCTCTTCACAGCTCCCTTCCCCTTCGGCAACTGCAGTCACTTGGCACAAGCAAAACCCAGTATTGATCTGGAGCTGGTGTGAACATCACCTGGATGAGGAAAGCTCCACTCACTGCCCTTCTCATTCCACCAATGCCAGACATCACCAGCCACAAAAAGCTGCTTTTCCACAGAAGGAAAAATACAAGAACACTACATATCATCATGGGCAATAAAGCCAGCAATGTTTGGTCAATCATGGGATGTAAACTGATCTCAGGGCTACAGATCAGCTTTGCATTACACAAATGATTCCTTATAGTATCATTTAAGGATGTGCTTTAATCCCAAAGCAGTACTCAGGCTATTACTTTCTTATGAGTGACTTCATAAATGGTGATTACCACTAACCCACTACAGTAAATAGGGAGAAACAGACAGCTTTTATTTTCCCCACAGCAGAACTGTGGGAAAATACATGGATATTTTATGCTTACTTAAGCAGCAATGATCCATTCTGAGATCTCTTATTTCCCAGACTCTGCCCCTCAGGTGGGCTTCAGTCATTGCTGGGGCAAGATAACTCTAAGGCAGAGCTGAAGATGATTTACAGCAGTAAGTGCCTTTAATTGAATGTGAACTATGTCTTCCAAACCCTACACCCCATTCACCTCCCTGGACCTCAAATCAGGTATCTGTTTTTCATTACAACACATCCATTCTCATTTTGGTCATCACAGAAGCTAACGTGTAAGAACAATAAGAAGAATCCTCACCAAGGGCAACCTGGCAACAGAACAGACACATGGAGCAGAACAGGGTTGGACCATTTTTAGCAAATGATGGAATTCTGCTTTAATGAAGGCTCTGCGGACATGAAAGGCTATTTTTACTATTGGTAACTTCTTTATGCCCAGACTCCTCCATCAGCTGCGCTGTTACAGACTTCAACCTGAAGCAAGTGCTCTGCTAAAGGGCGAGTTACCATAAATCATAAGAGGAGAAAAACCTTCTTCTTACTAAAACCTTATTTGCAAAGCAGAAAACCGAATTTGTCAGCAGCACCAGGAACCTTGCTAATTCAGAATTATTTTTAACTGCACATCAAGAAACATGGTTATAAAACTATCAGCTGGGTGGATGCACACT
Source organism: Neopsephotus bourkii (assembly GCF_033783945.1). Classification (NCBI taxonomy): domain Eukaryota; kingdom Metazoa; phylum Chordata; class Aves; order Psittaciformes; family Psittacidae; genus Neopsephotus; species Neopsephotus bourkii. Next base: position 1,785,192 of record NW_026900852.1, read on the forward strand.
GAATATCTTCATTTTGTGTAAAGCTGCTTGGCTTACTTTGTACTCGCCTGAGGTTGAATAAAGATTTCCTTTCCTTTTGTTTTAAAAGCACTTCTGGAGAAGTTCGAATCATTTTCTGGTGGTGCCAGGGTCACGCTTCCTTTTTTGTTCACTGTGACAGGAGCCTGATGTCTAACACACACTTCCTAAAGCACCACAAAGAGGCAGGCACATTGCATTCAGGTGCTCAGGTGTTTAACTTGGCCTGAAGTCAATCTGAATTTGGCCTGCACACACACTTCCTAAATAAGCCAGGCTACACTCAACCTGCTCCTGGTGAAAAAAGTCTTGCAAAGGTCTGAGTAACAGTTGTTTGGAAGGTGAGAGCTGCAGACTGTATCAGGAAACATCACCTTTCATGGGGAAATGAAGCCATCATCAATATTATGATCTCAGTACATTGGCTAAATGCAAGCAAATACTGAACTGCAGCTATTGTAAGACACGTATTTCATACCCAAAATAAATCATGTGGATTTGGGTCTCTCAGAAACTGCTATGAATGCACAACATAAGCAGAGGAAGCCAAGCAAGGGCATTTTCCTCCATAATCTGCACCACAAGAGAAATTAATGTCACATTTGTGGGTTAGAAAGCCTGTGTTTTAGCAGCTTAAGATAATTTGAAGCTTCTTGCCAGGCTGTGTAGCCACAGACACACTCCAGCACTTTCAAAACGCCAGCTTTCCCTGATCACTTCAGCATTTCCAATCACTGAAATGCATTGTATTGAGTAATGTGAAATCCACTTATACAGGAATCAGAAGGAAGAGGCACTCTTGCATCCTACTGGTGGTCAAAAATACTACTGCACTCCTTCCGATGTAAAAGTGATGATAAAAGAACATCTCTCATAATTTGGTTTCTCCAGCTGAACAGAAGCACTTGCCCATAGTGCTAAATGGATGGCAAAGAGTTTTGGAGGATTCTCCTGCAGACCTGAGAGCAGCAGCTGGCTCAAACTTCATTCGTCTACCAGCACCAGGAATGCATTAAACCCAGAGCCGATACAATAGAAGCTGAGGCATAACACTGATCAACAAAAAGGATCTCGGCCACAACAGAGCGAACAACAGATCCCAACACGTTGCCTCCTATACCACGCAGACGATGTCTAAGAGGAGCATAGGTGCTTTATTCCTTTTAAAGATCTGACTCTTACCCATAAACATCATCTCTTTTCAACAAAGTACTTGAAATACATCACAGGGACACTGCAGAGCCTGGGTAATAAACATGCCAGACAATAAGACACAAAATCAAAACCTCAGTGGAAAGATACACATTAACACTACTTCAGATCCACAGCATAAAGCATGGGTTTTCTGCAGCTTATTAAGCACAGCAAAAACAGAAAAAAAACCCACCTCTAAATGCTTTGGAGGTGAGTAAGTTGGCAGAAAAAATTGAAGGGTTTTGAGATCTTCAAATGAAAAAAGCCATCAAAGGCAAAAAAGAACCAAAAGCAATCGGTGCATGCACACAGGAAAGACTCTCAATGGGTGTAATTCTCCTAGGTCAGGTCCTTCCAGACTCTCAAAGGGTACACAAATTAGACACAGGCTCAGTTTTTATGGTGTTATAAGTAAAGGTGGCACAGAATTGCTTTTATTCTTAACGCATTGCTAAATTGAAAGAGGAGCTCTGATCCTGAGCTGAACAGCATCTGCAGTGGTACCCATATGAATGCTTTCCTTCCCAGTGCTTACCCACACAGCAAGGCAAAGCAATGTAAATGCCATTTCAGCTAATTACAAGGCTACGAGCAACTAATCACAGCACGTCAGTCACTTGAAAAAGTCACCCTGAATGCCAAGGGTATAAATTAGCAATCGAAATATTTACATTTGCTGAAGATGCACTTTGCCCCAAAGGGTAAACAGAGAGAACTGATGCTGATTTCTCCTGGTACCTCACCCCTGGAAGAAGAGAAGCCAGCAGAAACTGCAGCAGCTCAGAACCCCAGGAATGATTCAGTGCATCACAGCAATGGGCACAAAGCAAATCCTGCTCCAAACGCAAGTACAGAGGCCCCATGCCAGGCAAAAGAGCTCCAATTAATATTATCAGCTTCCTAATGGGCAGCCTGCAAAAACGCTCAGTATTCACATTCCGGCCTTTTAATATGAGGACATGATCCTCTCGTGTGTAACTGTGGAAAGCTCCTTTGTCTTGCATGAAAACACATCACTTCCAGCAGCTGGGAACAGGCGCTTAAACGTTTATTTTCCTTTGAAAATGTTCCATTTTCTAATAAAAAGATTTTTTCAACTAATTGTTATCTCTCTGTGTATTTAAAAGGAGCATTAATTATACTTTAAATAGTTTCCAACAAATCCTCCCCATCCTTGCAGATTCCAGTATTATCTAGTAAATTAATCCTCAGCCACTTATCTGACTTAAGGTTAATTGATATATGACTCAATCTCCTTTCTTCCCACAAAAATAAAGCAACACACATCCTCTATTGATAGGTAGCTAGCTCCTAGTCATGGATTTCTATATACAATTACCTGTTGTCACTCACAACTCCTCCTCTCTCATATCTTCTATTATGGATCTTCCTGTGTTCAAACAGGAATCTACCTCCAAATTCCTTCGCACTACATCTTGCAAGGAATTATTCCAGGTATTCTGGAATATTCTCTTGGGGAGAGGGGAAGGACTGGGCAGAGATGTGCATGTGTAAGGAAATAGCTGCATGGAGGCACTTAATGCAAAGCTCAGCATAAGCTGCACACCACAGATGCACAAGTCAAGACCTTTCTGTCATCTTGTTGATGACACAGCTGTGCTGGCAGGTATAAAAACAGAAATGCAGAATACAGGACGTTCTTAAAATGCTACAGACCCTCAGGAAAGAAGGGACTCCAGGCTAAGGGATTAAGAACATGTGATGATGACGATGCATGGCTGCAAGTCTATGGATAACGAAGCAATCTGACACTGCTCAGCCTGTAGAGGTGAGGACGTTTTTCCTGCCCACAAGGTAAGTCACTTCTCTGTAGGAAAAATAACCTAGAGAAAGCCTGACACTCAGTTGCCTTCACAGCCGAGAGAAGACTCTTTCCTGCAGCCCTCTGCTGCCCTTTGCTGATCACCTTGACAAACGATTTCGCTGTCAGCATGCACGAGAGCCTCTACTACTGCCCATAAATACCTGGAGGATTTACTACCTATGAGAGGCACAAGCAATTTTCCAGCACTAGATATGTATCTCACTTGTGTGTGCATGTGTACAAGCCCAACCTATAGCCTCTCTGAATTATTTATAGACAAACAAGTAATTAAAATTTTTATTCTGCCCATTTCAAAGGGCGGGAGAAGAAACGGCGACTTCTTTATTCTTTCATCAACAAAGCTGTTGCCCAGCCTCGTAACTCTGTCTGCATGCTGTAAAGAACTGTGTAAGTGGCTCCTCATCAAATACGCTTTGCATTTTATGTGATGTACTGAAAAAGTAAGTGGCTTAGTGACTTCCTCCAATGTCAGAAAGGAGAGTGCGCAAAACACATCCCTCCACATCTCATAAACCACTTTCCAAACACAGCTTCCCAGGAGCATCAGGAGATGTTGCCCGGTTTTGGCTGTAAGGACTCTGGGGGTTGGGGGATGAGCGACCAGCTCAGCAGCAAGAAACAAAGTTTGTTCTTGCCTTTCAAAAGCTGTGAGCCTTGCTTAGTCTTCCTGTGCATTTGTGCTCTGTTCAGCTGAACACCTTTGCAAAGGGTGCCTGCAGAGGTGGCAGGGGAAGGCAGAGTATTTATGAGCACGAGACAGAGAATCAAGACTCTCGGCTTCTATTTCCAGCTCATTCATTTTCTCACTCTGTGACCCTGAAAATAACTACTTGGCCTTTCAATACAGAACTGGGCATAACCAATCCTACCTACTACACCCCAGCAATGTAAAGGCGGCTACCCTCTGTTTCAGAAGAGCTCTGGGTTTCTTCTAAGAAAGCAAATCCCGCCATGGTAGGATAACTCCCTGGCTTCATGGAAGAAGAGTCTGCAGTTACATCTACAATCCATCACCTTGGTAATCCAAATGTCAATGAATACTTAGAAAAGAAACACTTGGAGCTAAGGTTAGGGCTGGGATGCACTAGGAGCCATGGTTCTACTCAGGACCAACTCTCCTGCACACACCCAACAACCCAACCGTCCAGCACAGGACCAAGTGGAAAGAACTTAAGACAATCACCTTTAAAGAACGTAAAAATAGGAGAATAAGAGTGGGGCCAGACCATCAGGTGATTATAAAGATAAATTAGTAAGGGTGTTTGGATGGTGGGTTTCTTCTTGAACTGGTAAAAGTACAAAATCAGTGTGAGTCAGTTATTTCCCCATTCAGATCGATTCCCTCCGGTGGTTCCAAGTGTCAGGAAAATTTGAATAGTGGGAATAAAATGAAGCCAGAGGCTTAGACAGTGCTTCAGCCATGACACGACCTGTCTTCTCAGGCCAGTAGGACTGGTCTTTCACAGAAGTGTTTTTCCACTGTGAAAGGATTGAGAAGCAAGTGGTTTAGTGCCTAGTCAAATGCCAGAAGCAATGCTTCCCTCCGGGAGCTGAGACATGCAAAGAAATGTGAGTCACAACAAGATTTTTCCTTTCAAATAATAAAAAAAGCCCACAACCACTATAAATATCACATCAGCCACCTAAAATGATGAGTTCATCAGCTGCTCAGAAATGAATGGCTGCAGAAATCAAATCACTCTCTGCAAGCAGAAGTTCTGTGTCGATTACAGACTCCAAATGTCTCACCGAGTGCTAAGGTGTTAACATTTTGCCTGTTTAATTGTGCCAGTGGATAGAAAGAAGATAGTCAGCATTTAACAGAAGTGCCCCATGCAGAGAAAAAGTGATTTACAGGTCAGAGTGGAACAGTGCTTTTACTAATTATGCTAAAGAGAAAGCTGCTGGGCACTCGCTGGCTTTGGAAGAACACCGCACTATTTCTTGTGCTGCGAGGCCTCCTTGGCAATATTTCATTGCAGCACCATGAATTTAATCACATCAAAAAGTCAGCAAAGAAAAATGAAACACACACGGGTCTTTTTCCCTGGATTGATACTTAGCAAGAAAAATAGACGTTTTCTTAAAGAGGCAGTGGGCTACATGAGATTTCACACCTCTGATTTCACCTTTGGGCTCAATTTGGCTTCCCCTTCACATCAATATAAATCAAAAGTAGTTTTATCATATTCAACACAGCTTGGTTGCAACTGAGTTTTTCCCTGCATTTATTCTAGCACAGCAGGGATATGAAATGATGGTGTTTATACCTCAGTGGATATCTAAGGTGGCAGAGGAGCTCCCTTGACACAAGGGATGGGTTTGGAATGCCTCCATGCATCATGGCTAGTCAAAAAGACATGGAATCACTAACATCAAACACCACTGACTCAACCCTCTAGCTCCAAACTCTCATGAATCTTGGCTTTGTCCACAGAAAACCATTAACATCCAAATGGAAATATCAACATATTTAAAATATAAGGTGTTGATAGTCATACCCCTGTCTACGGACACAAAGCTGATACTAACAGAAAATAGCAAAAGAAAACCATATGGCATAACTGAAGAATAATGCTTCTTAAGGCAAGCTGCATTATCTCCAGCAGCACATGAATTCCCCTTCCCCCAGTATCTCCTTCTACATCTAATCACACCACTAACCTATACCACTGCCTTTTAATGAGCTGTACTGAGCTAAATACCTGCCTCGAAAACCAGGTAGGATTAAATGCAGTTGCTTCAGCTCGAAGTGTAATTAAAATGAATTTATATTAATCCAGGAGAGCTGAGAGAAAGGACAATGATTCATGAGCAAGACTGCTGGCATTTGCAAGTGATCTAAAAATCATTAAAAATTAATATCTAAAAACTCCTAGTTAGGAAATCAGCCATCATTGGATAAGCAATCCAGGGTCTTCAGGGCATCTGGTCCCTATAGGAGACAAACACCCAGCTAACCTTCAACAAAAAGAAAATGCACATTTGCAACCTTAATTTTTTTTTAATGAAAAGGATGAAAATGACTGCTACTAAATTACACTTATTGCCCTATTCACAGTGATTATAAACACCATCACAAGCAATAATTACTGGTCTCGCTGGGGAAATCTGTTATTTTTACTAAATTCACTCTTTACAACAATAGTGGGTTGAGTTTACTGCAAGTTTGGCAGACATTTTGAAAGCTTTTAAGTGACTGAAGACAGTTTGCTTCAGGTTTCCTGACCTGTTTTTCTTTAAACAGACAAGAAAATCCTAAACTGGAAATGAAATTACTTGCCTGAATGCAACCTAAAACATTCAAAGTCCAAACTTGCATTTATAGGCATTCATGAAAGGGTAAAGGCCACAAAGATGATTATGGGATGGGATCATCTGTCAGATAGGGAGGGTGAGGATGTCAGGCTCTCAGCCTTGAGGAGAGAGGGCTCAAGGGGAACTCAATGCATCTAAGTACCTAATGGAGGAGTAAAGAGCCAGATTCCTATCTGCTGTCCAGAGACAGAATAAGGAACAAGAAATCCAAGCTGAAGTAAAGTAAGTCCAATTTAAACATTCCTTCCCATGAGAGTGATCAAACACTGGAATAGGTTGCCCTCAGTAGTTGCGGTATCTCTGTCTTTGAGATGGTCAAAACCCAAATGGACATACGTGGTCCTGAACAACCTCCTCTAGTTGACCTTGCTTTGAGCAGGGGAGAAAGGACAGGACTACCTCCAGAGGCCCCTTCCAACCCCAGCCCTTCTGTGGTGAAGCCTACGTACATTAAGTGATACACTGAGTTACCTTTTACAGTAGTTTAGAGCAGCATGGAAAGCAAATCTAAGCATGGAAAGCAAATCTAATCATCCACTTTGCCAAATATTCACCTTTCAGCTTTGTGCTTGTCTTGATGGGTCATATCCCTTTGGAACATCTTTGACTTTGCCTTTAAATAGATGTGTACATTCACCAAGCAATCAATAAGTCCTGTAGACATATTTATCGGTCCCTATTCTCTGTAATTAAACTCAGCAAGAGCAATAACACCACCATTAGCGTTCATCCTTTCAAAGTTGTTCTCTGGTTCCTTTAATCTGTCTGAACAGATGGAGTCTTGCACTATCACCTTGCAAACTTTTTCCTTAGCTGTTAAGCCACAGAAGAATTTAAGAGGAATAAATTAAATGCTACAAATGCTTAATAATCACTGTCATTTCTTTCTTCACAAGAACTAATGAATAAAACATATTCATAGAAGGCTAGTCTCTGGGAAGCAAACACAAAACGTCCTACTGAATTCATCACTTCGTGCAAGAGATGTATCACCAGTACTTGCTTCTCATGGAGCATTCATCTTACTATGCTAACCCACCAGAAAACCCTACTGAACTGGGACCCCAGCCCTGAATCACAAGTAAGCCTGATCACAAGACCTATATGTGATAGTTCTGCTAACCTATCAAGGATGCTAATAACACTGCAGTTCATTCCTTCTCCAGTCTGTAGATCAATCGTGAGGACTGAAAAGCACTCTAAATGCCAAAACTCCCATCACATTGGCAAGCGCTCAGTTGTAAGATTATTTGTATCAAACTTGGTGAGATTATTCACTCAGTCAAGTAATTGCCAACAAGAGGGCATCTACAGCTTGGCCCACTGTCAAAACCAAGTGTTTGAGACATCGTTTGGGGTGCAGATGACAGGATCTACTCAAGGCACAACTGCTTCTACCTTTATCTCCATAAACCTACATAAATGATTACAGATGCAGATAAAGTGCAAATAAAGCCTTTATCACAGGCACTGTTTTGTGAGGGAGACTAAGTTTTCTGAAGTCAATGGAAATACAGGAACATTATGAAAGAGACCCTTCTTGTGATGCTGAGTGATAACAAATTTCTCCCCCATGAGCAAAGTTAACGGCATGCCCTCTCTGTACACAGGATTTCAGCAGTGTGACATCTAAGGTAGCTCTTCTAAATATAACAAAGATGCATTAACTTTAACTGATTTAGCCTTTCATTCATTAAAATGAATTCCAAAGCCTGTAAACAGGACCTGGACTAACCCCTATCCAAGGTGCCCAACATAAACCACAACTACCAGGTTACCAAATGGAGATTGGTTTTAATGGCAAAAAAAATTCAGGCTCACTTCTTGTGGATAGTTTTTCTTGAATATGGATGTATTAGTTGTGTTCCCAGATTACACGTTACACATGACACTGTTATTTAAAGGAATCAAGGTAAGTATACAAGGTATTGTCCCTGACAAGTTTAACTACAGCTCATCAAGAGGTACTTCACTGATCAAAACCCAAAAGTGCTAACATACAAAAAGAAATCCATAAAGCAGATCTCCACTAAACCCAATTAAGTTTATGGGGTCTTGGCATTGGCGTTAACAGGATTTAGATAAGGCTTTAACCTCACTGTGACTTAGATCACATACTCGAGTAGACAGCTAAATTGGCTCTCTGGGTATTGGCAAGCAGAATCCAGTCCTGATTGATGTGAAAAGCTCTTCCTGCAATGGTCATCTCAGTCCAGAGGTTTACAGGAAGAGGGGAGGGAGAGGGGCTGGAGTGGAGCAGAGCAGCAGCCTTGCAGGGCTTTTTAAGGATCCCCTGACTCTTACCTTTAGTTTTTCAGAGAAATAACTGCTTATCTGTAAAACAGGCATTAGCAAAATGTGTTCTGGGTTTTAAATTGAAACAGAAGGACTCCTACCTTCACGTTTAACAAATCCACTACCATGCCATTTAATACTCAAGAATTGCTAATAATGAAAGCTTCTGAGTGAAGAAAAGAGTAAGCCTATCAACAACCTTCCCTTGTGCAGAGACACACCACAACATTAACTCTCCACATTCACAGGGCAAATGCATTCCCTCCCATCATAATTTGAATCTTATTGCACTACCTACATTTGCTCTCAGCCAAACAGAAAAAGGTTCCTTCTACTGGAAATCTTCAACTGTAAAAATCAATTGTGGTACAGAGTAACTTACTGAGCATACACGACCCAGGATTTATAGACGTGATTGCTGGCTGTTAGCTTCTCTCGTGTTCATTAATTACGTATTTATAGACACCTCATTCATACAGAATGATTTTTGAGATGTTTCACCAAATTGAAGACATGGACCATGCAGCCCATTATCCTCGTCCATATGTTTAATGCAGCTGACATCAGTAAAAACTTTGGGAGACGGGAAGCATAACACCCCTGGATACTTATTTTGGTCACGTACAATGTGCTGGAGGCTCATACAGATTTTATAGACTTTGTGCCAGGTTGAAAAATACTGATCTGAGCAAACAACCTCCTGATGGTGCAGTGGCTGCACAGCCCTGGGGAGCCAAGTTCTTCCTCCAGGATTTGGATTTGCAATACTTCCTGGTGCCTCTATACTACAAAACATGCTCCTTCACTTATCCTCAGTACTGAAGTTATTTTGCCTTTTGAATTAGAAGCTGCTTACAAATACTGGAGAGTCCCTTGGTAAATGTTCTTCATGGGTTTCACATACAGCATCTTCCTACCTGTATTAACTACTACAGCCTCACGTAATTCTTCCTGTTATTTCCCATTGAGGTAAAATTCACTGAGAAAACATCCAGCCAAGACAATTAAACATAGTGCATAAAGGGTTTCATTGGCACTCTGGAATGCTGTTGACAAAATTAAGACATTGCTTACAATTACACTCCTAGTAATGTATGCAGCAGGGAGATCCTGCCAGCACAGGCAATGCCAGCTCTGCTAATGAAACCCAAATCAATCTGACAGCAGAATGATGGGAGACTTTGCAAACAAGTACCAATGGTTTGCAGGTGGTTTAGGCAGCTATAAAAATCTGATTTATAGAGGCTCTTTAATTCTTCTTTTAATTCACCTTGGGGGAATGGATCCTAATAAAACATCCTGCCATGTTACAAATGCCAAGCTGGTTGAGAACCAGTGTGGTTCAAATACAGTGGCTTTGAGAGATTTCATTGCCATTTCCAATTGTTTATACTCAGGCTACACTCCCTCCCCTCTCTCAGATACAGATTTCATAGCCTGGTATATGTATTTACATACTCCTGCATTAGAGAGAACTCCAATAGAGGCACAACCAGTCTTTAGGTGAAGTTTAGCTATGCCTTGTCCTTAAGAGGCTGTAATTTATGCAGCTGGCATTGTATATGGAGGCACATGCCCACTATCAATCTCACTGCAGCACCATTTCCACTCTAAAGTAATGGGCAGTTCAGTGTTCCTTGGTGTCCTGTCTGCATAAAACTGGATAGCCCAAAGGGGACCTCTGGAACAGACTTTTAAACTTGGCTATGCAAGATCACTGTAGTGCAGAGGAAGGGTTCATAGCACCAAAAAATAGAGTGCAAAAAAAAGGAGGATGAATTTTAAAGAGGCAACCGATTCCCTGTGATTACACAAAACATTCCACCTCAAATAGATGTCTAATAGCTCAGATTCCCTCTATACTGAGCTGCCAGAATACTGTAGAACTCCCTGCTTTCTGCAGCATTTGTATTCCTGTTGCCTACTGCAGTCGATTCAGATGAGATCTTCTTGCTGCTACTCTCCTCTGCAAGCACCTTCACAACAGAGGGGGATTTCAGAATTAGGTTTTAGTTTATTTTGTAGCTACTGATCTCTATAGGAATTAATACATTTGAAAAAGGACCAAATATTACACAAGACTGAGTTTACTCAAAGCACGCGAGATGAAAAGAGGACTTGTATATTCACATACATGTGAGTGTTAGTGTTCTCCTCTCCTGAGCACTAGATAGAAAACAAGAAACCATGGCTCAAAGTCTCCCTGGGACTGGTAGAGCTGCTGGCTGGAAACAAACAGTAGGAAGGGTAGAAAGGAACTGGGGTCTCTAGCTCAACCTCAACACCACATAGGTTCTTGAAATAGAGGCGTTGATCCTGTCTGAGCTCCCAGACAAGCAGACAGATCAATCTGGGTGGCAGAAAACTTATTAATGTCATTTGTCACGAGCAGATTTTACACAGAGACAGCACAGAAGCTGAGAAAAGGCGAGTTACACACAGAAACAGGAAAACAGCAGCACTTCTGCACAGCCAGATACCGCAGAGCATACCCAGGGAAGCTCCTGAATTGCTACCAGGGGGTGGAAGGGATGGATTACTTTCCTCATCCCCTGACTGATAAAAGCAAGTACTGTGAGAGCCCACATTTCTCAAAGGGTTTAAAAAGGGATATCAAGGGAAAAGCAGGACAGCAGATGCCACCATCAGCCGAGCTCCTCGCCAGTAGGACATTATGAGATCCTAATATGTAAAAGCATAGGGCACAATCTTTGCCTGCCTAGCAGCTAGAGGATTAGATCATGATATGGACCTTCTAAGTGGAAGAACTTGATTGTATTCTTATGCGTTCTAATGCCATTATAGACATGTGAAAGGTCGTCTTTGTAGCACTGTAAAAAGTGGTGTAAAGCACAACTGAAATAAATCAGGAGTAGTCCCAGAGCACTCCTGCTGTCTTAAAAGACGTTTCGTATAAACTCTGTGCATAACAAGGGAAGACAAAAAGGATGTTAAGGTGATAAACAACACCAAAATCAAGGGGAAGACTCGCACTGTATATCAGCACTGCCAGTCACTTTTACCATAGCAGTTCCTAAATAAGCAACAGGGACCTATCCTGTACCTATCAGAAGAGACTGTCAACATGCTCATTTGATAGCATAGCACAGGCTTTTCTAGCACAACAACTAAGGGGTTCCTTTCATCCCAAACATACTTTTCAATGCACACACAACACTTCACAGGCTGCTCAAGAAGGCTTGGCTGGGTTCATCAAAAACCTTCAGACACCAACATCTCCAAAGCTACAGCAAAAAGAACTTCTCTCTACCTGAAGGATGAGTAAGTTGAAGAAACATGAATACACATTAGCTTCAAACCAATGGGTGGCAGAAACACTGCAGCTACACTTACCACAACACATGATACAAGCAACCCCATGCTTCTCTTCCTTTCCAACTCCTACTGAGCACTGATTAAATACCTATGTGGAGAATGAGCAGCACCTGCTGAAACAAAGCATCTGCAGCACCTGGGTTCTCCCTCGAGGTCTCCAATCTTGCTGCTAATTCAGCCAAACCTTGTTTAGTTTTTCTAATTTGCTAAGTGCCTTTTGAATGGCTACAGCTGCATAAGCCCTTGGGTTTAGTGCTTTCTACATCACCTTCCTTTCCTACCCTTTGGGCAATATTTCCCCCATTTTCTTGTTTAATTTCTTGCATGTTTACCTGCTAGACCACACTGGGAACGTGGCTACGTTTCCAGTTATATGATAGAGGGTATTGTCAGTGTGACTCCATTAACAAATAGATCCAATTGTAGCCCAGCTTCCAGAAGAAGCTCTTGGTGTGACTGCCATGATGATATCCTAAGAGCAAATTAAAGAGAAGAGAGTCTCAGATGCTGTGCCTACTGCATAAGTTATCACCAGAAGAAGGAAGAATGATGGAACAAAGCAATGAAGAAAATCAGTTCCTTAACTGTATCTGAACACTTCCTAAATCTGGGTAGTGAAAAGTTATTTCACCTTGGTCAGATGGACTATTTAAAGGAACAGTCCATACACACACATTGTAGAGGTGTACTGTTATCACAGCTGTATATTTACAGCAGCCCTGTGGGGACTGTATGATTAAAAATAGAGAAATACTGTTCCTGCTAGGAAAGGATATCATTCTGTATAGAGAATAAATGAACAATTTTCTCCTGAGGAGGAAGCAGGTGGAGAACTCAAAGGGGTGGTTTGTTGCTATGGGGCAGAGCTGAAGGCTCTCATTAGTAACCATTCAGCGCAAGTCAACCTATGTAGCAGTACTAATTAGATGCATTTCTGAACAGGAAGCCCAGAACCTGATCTGCTTGGATTTCCTCTAAGTCAAAGGGTCTCATGTACTTCATAAATTGAAACAGATACAGAAATGACTGCTAATTTTCTGCCACTCCCATAGATCTTGTATTAGCATTAGCAAGAGGGAAAGGAAGGCAGAGTGGACAGGCAAAGGGCATCTGTTAGTATACTCCAGTCAAGTAATAGAAAATTATAGGTCACTCCAATTACAGCTAATTAAACTTCAGGTGATGAATTTGACATCTAGATCCAGGCATACCCACCACAGCCCTTTGTAGCTGACAGAGCACAGGGCTTTGCCTGTGTTGGTGTATTTATTCTCCAGTACGATTTCACTCAGAATGTGAACTCTGTCCAGGTCAAGGAGGAAGCAGAATGAGAAGCTTAGAGTTCTCCAGCATGACAGCAGGGACGAATCTGAAGCCTTAGTCTGACACTGAAGAAAAGCACAGCAGCATTTTGCATATTTTCAGCCAACCAGGTCAACCTTTTACTGTTTGCAGCTTTCTGTTTACAAGTAAAAAAATCCCTTTTTCATATTTGTTGCCTCTACAAATCCTGTTCTTCCCTGACACTGTGACAGGGCCGGAAACCTCAGTGCCACAAAACGCATCCTCAAAAACTCTGAGCCCCAATCTCAGCCAGTCATTGTAGTGCAGCCTTTCTGTAAGAACTCCAAACCTCACTTCAACAGCTTTTACCATGTACGTGATCTCTAAACAGCAGTGCATTTGTTTAAAGCTGTCCAAATGTTCAAGGCCAGGCTGGATGAGGCTTGGAGCAAGCTGCTCTACTGGCAGGTGTCCGGGATTTGGAACTGGATGAGCTTTAAGGTCCCATCCAACACAAACCTGATTTAAAACCTGATTTAACCTAAGAAGCGGTTCCTTAAAGCTTACGTGAACAAACCAGGTCAATAGTTGATCACATTTTAAACTCTACTTGCAACAAAAGAGGTAGATCTTATAGTAGGTAACTCCCACCTCTGGGTTTAATGGCACTCTGTGAAGAAGAAAGTGATTTCTGTTTAGCAAACCTTCCTGTGCTGACACAGGAAAATCAGAAAGAATAACTGGGAGTACAAAGAGAAAGTGGAATGGATCCCTGTGTTTCACTGAGCAATGCTGCACCATAAACACATTACAGAGAGAAAACGGGACTGAGACACTGCCTTCATCTCAGTGCTGATAGAGGGGTTTGTTGATTTAACTGCAGCATCCCACAGTTCTCCTGCTCCCTTCCTCTGGCAATGCAATCTGTGGTGGCCTCCAGCAAAATGAAAACCACAGGCCATGGTTATTTCTCCTCATGCATTAAGTGCCTTCTCCTGCTTCCTGAATTCTTAAACCTTAATTCTAATAAAAGTAACAGGTTGGCTGATAAAACCGTACCAAAGCCTTGCACCCTCCACCTGACAAAGGGTGCAGTCTGAAATCTCCATTTTCAGTCACTCTAAGCCTCCCTTCTAAGGAAAACACGCAGCTGATACTGCTAGAAATATGTTCATTGCTTGTTTTCACTCTAAGACCCTGCCATCTGGACTGCTGCGCATCTCAGGGGCCTGGTCACGCTGATCCAATTGCCCTTAATCTACCCAGCTCTTCCCTCTGCACATCACACGGGCACTCAGCCACCCCAGCTTAGCTCGTATTCGTTAATCCCTGCCACTAAATGCATGGAACAGATGAACCACGTCCAACTCTGGCCAGCTGAGATTCACAGTATGTCTTTGGGACTGAGCATGGAGCAGAAAGCTTTAATTTCTACATATGCTTTTTAATAGGATTCACAGAATTTTTGACCTTGCTCAGTGCTTCAGGACCGCCTGAGCCGTGCAGCAGGCTCACTGG